>NC_136059.1:282961447-283701447 GCF_964261635.1 Lissotriton helveticus
TTTTATCTTGCAGGCGGCCAGCGGTGAGCTTGGCAGTGCGGGAGCGGGGCGATGACATGCCCACCTACTCCCGCGCTGTCAAAGTCGTAATCAAGCCCTTAATCTCCCCAGCCCATGGACATGCGTCTCGATACACTCACAGAAAATAAGCCTTGTTATATAAATATACAAGCTTAACCTTTGAGCATACCAATCTCCATATGTAACTGATATGCATTCAGTGTAAGAATGTCAGATGTACCTGTCTTTAGGAGTAAATAAATGAATAACTTTGTGTATGGAATTTGCTAATACATGTTTGTTGTCACACAAAGAAATCATTTTAGCAACCTTAGAATACAAATGTTTGTTTTAAAAAAAAATAAGAGCATTGATTGCCAAATTCTACACCCCATTTCTGTTGTGATGCTTAACCGCAAATTTAAAAAAATCCCAGAGTAAATTTCATACATTTCCAGCACTGTGTATATGACTTAGAGATGGCGAACCTAGCTACGAAAAAAATATGCAGCACTGTATAAGAAGAGAATACTGCAATGTAGCATAGAGTGCATAGGCGATGGTCATATATACAAGGAGTATTATATGATGGGTAGGATAGGGTGGGACATTTCCACCAGGAGGTGAGGAGAGATGGGTCGACAGATTGCAAATCTGAGGGGAAGTACATTGCTTGACTTCAGTGTCTGCTGCCCAGCATATCTTTATAAAGCTGTGTTGACACCTGCTGCTTGGTGAAAATATGAAGCTCCTCCCTTTGACCCGAAGTATAGTGATTATCAGTATAAGCTTCTGTTAGCGACCGATTACACTCAGCACTTATGGGGTTATTTAAAACCACCTCAATGTCCAGGGTCAATGGTACACTAGCAGATTGGTACGCTGAGACACCACCCTGCAGGGGCGGCTCCTCCAATAAGGCAGAGGAGTGTCGTCTCACTGCCTTTCAGCACTGCAAAAAACGAAAAATAAAATGAGATAGCGCAATGTTATTATCATTTTATTTTTCTGTGCCTGAGGCAGTTTTGCTGGGCTGGGTTGGGCAGAGCTGAGGGGATGAGTGGTGGCACTCACTAAGTGCTAATGACTGTGTGGCCGGCCACCTAGAGCCGGCCAAACAGTCATGTGCACATTGCATGTTTTCCACTGGCTGTATTGTACAGCCTGGGTGGAGAGCATGCCCAGGCTCCAACTCCCTCTCTGAGTGGGACTCAGACCAATCACAGCGCTGGATAAGGACAAAGGACGGGAACAGAGAGAAAGGACAGTACGGACCTCTAAATATGTTAGGAGTGATTTATACCCAATTGGCATATTTATTTACTTATATGTCCCTAGTAAAGTGGTACTACATGTCCAGAGGGTCTGTAAATTAAATGCTACTAGTGGGCCTGCAGAATTGATTGTGCCACTGACTTCAGTAGCCCATTAAACATGTCTCAGGTCTGCCTTTTCAGCCTTTGTGTGCAGTTTAATCTGTGATTTCGAACTAGCAAAAAAAACCTTTAGCAGGCCCAAACCTTAATTTTTAATACATATAAATCACCCCAAAGGTAGGCCCTAAACAGCTCACATGCCAGGGTGCAATGTACTTAAAAAGTTGGATATATACTTGTAAGTTTTACATGTCCTGGTAGTGAAAAGGTCTTAACTTCGTTTTTCTCTACTGCAAGGCCTAACTCTCCCACACAATAACATTTGAGTTACCATATTACCTTTAATAAGCTATAACTTGCTGTGAATAGGCACCGCTCTACCTACATTTGAATAGACTATGAAAGCTCAGTATGCATGGATGGGCCATCACTGGCAGGATGGGAGGCTGAAACTGGGCACATCTCTACTTACACTTGATTAGGCTGTTAATAGGCCATGAATAGGCCTATTCACAGCCTACTCAAGTGTAAGCGCCTCAACACAAAGAGCTTCAGACACCCTGTAATTAGTATGGAGCCAGGTCAGGGAAGGCATGAAGTCCGTGGACTTTAAAGGAAAACCTCTAGAAGCTTCTCTCACTTCAAAACAGAACTAGGCATAGCTAGTGGACCTTAGACACCAACACATCAGTACACTTCTAGACCTGTGGATACTCTGCCAGGAAGAAGGACTACTGTGCTACTGAAAGGGCTGCACTCTTGACTGTGTGAGAGGGACTGGACCTGCATCTCTGGAATCCAGGACCCCAGTGTGACTCCAAGGGATAATTGGTTGGCATCCTGACTAGAGCCTCAGGCACAGAAGACTCCACCAACCTTTAACCCAAGATCTGGAATCTGCAATATTTGAGTCCTACTGTGCCAAGGGGTGCTACCCTAGTCCTGGACCCTTGGAAGTGGGCCTAAAGGTGCTCTGTCAACCCATCTGTGGACCCAGTTGAACTGACGCATCTCATCTGCTACACTGCACAATCCAGAGCAGAACCGATGCTTCACCTCTGCTGCAAGGGTTCTCTCGATGCAAGGACTGTGAATCAACCTCGCAGCCTGCAGTGGAACCACTGCCTTTGCAAAGATTTCCAAATGTAGGCACTCGCATTTCAAATCTCTCACCAATGGCGTCCCAAACAATGACACAGGTTCTCGCATCGCAGTCTCACAGCTCCTCGGAACCAACGCATCAACTTCATGACGCAACCTTGATGCTGTACTTTGCATCGCAAGCCCTCCTTGATGGGATCCTCGATGACAATACTGGACCTCACATCACAGCTCCTCGGAACCTCAGTGCAACGTAACCTAGGCGCTGGCCCTTGCAACACCCAAAAACAGAATTTAAGGTACTGTTGTTCAGTGGGCCCGACTGGGATCCTGTAGCTGACCCACGCTTCATCGCAGTCGGCCTGAACTTGTGACTTGGTCTCGGTCCGGTGCGACTAGATTTCTTCATTGAAATCTTTAAAACTGCATATCTCCGGTTCTACTGATTGTATTTTTGTCATTTTGGTCTCGTTTAATTAATTTAAAAAGTCTCTATTTTTCTAAACTCATGTGGTATTCTTTCGTGGTGTGTTTTCACTGTGCTACTGTTTGATGTGGTGCACAAATACTTTACACATTGACTCTGAGTTAAGCCTGACCGCTCTGTGCTAAGTTATTCAAGGGTTGAGAACACGTTAGTCTAGGGTTTCCAGATCCAGACCACTCCCAAAGCCACACTCCGAGGAACCCTCGTCTACAGACCCCCGGGGCCCGAACACTCTTTGCCACCAACATCACTGACTTCATCACACCCCACGCCATCACCTCAACAAACTACATACTCATTGGAGACCTGAACTTCCACCTTGACAACCCCAGCAACCCCAACTCCACTATCCTTTGTGACAACCTCGCCAGCATCGGACTTAAACAACTCATCAAAACACGAACCCACAGATCAGGACATACCCTCGACCCCATCTTCGTGACAGGAAACAGTGTCCAATTCAGTCAAACAACGCAGCTACCATGGACTGACCACCCCAGGTACCCAAACCAGCCCCACGCCCACCACAAAGGAACTGGAGCAGGGTTACCGATGAGCAACTTAACTCCACCGTCACCTGAGGCAACCACACCTGGGCACCCGACGCAAATGATGCAGTCAGAGAACTCCGCACCTGGATCTCTAACTGCGCAGACAAGCTCGCCCTCTATGCAACCCCGACAGACAATGCCCCTGGAAAGCCGCCTGGTTCACTATTGCTCTCCAAGAAGCCAGACACACCTGCAGATGCCTGGAGAAGAACTGGAGAAACACCAAGACAACCAAAAACCACACCACCTACAAGGACCCATGAAAGACTACCACAACCACCAAGACGAACTTCATCCACAACAAAATCCTGGCCAACTCCACCAACTCCAAAGAACTTTTCAGTGTCATTGAAGAATTCACTAACCCACGCAGCAAAGCCACAGACATCACCCCATCCCAAGACCTCTACGAAAAGCTTGGAATCCTATTTCCACCTCAAGATCAAAAACCTCTATAACAACTTCATCAACCATCCACCAGGTGCCACAGATGGGCCCCCAGGAAAACCAGCTAGCCCACCATCTCCAACTGGACACAGATCACGGCTGAAGACACCGCCTTGACCATGGAAAGCATCCACTCGGGGGCCCCCATCGACCCCTGCCCCCCTCACATCTACCACAGAGCTGCGGCAGCCATCGCACCTGAACTACAACGCACAATCAACATCCCCTTCAAAACAAGCACCTTCTTAGATGACTGGAAGCGCGCAGAAGTCAGACCCCTGCTCAAGAAGCCCACAGCTGACCCCACCGACCTCAAGAAGTATCGGCCCATCTCGCTCCTCCCCTTTGCAGCCAAAGTTGCAGAGAAAACAGTCAACAGGAAACTGACAAGATTCATTGAAGAGAACGCCGTCCTCGACCCGTCCCAATCTGGATTCCGAAGCAACCACAGCACAGAGACCACCCTACTCGCCGCCACAGACGACATCTGCACCCTCCTGAACCATAGGCTACTCCACAGCCCTCATCCTACTCGATCTATTAGCGGGCTTCAACATCGTCTCCCACCGCACAGTAGTCGCCAGACTACACGACGCAGGCATACAAGGAACAGCCATGTACTGGATCCGATCATTCCTCACTGGAAGACGCCACAGGGTCAGACTCCCACCCTTCCTCTCCAACCCCATGAAAATCACCTGTGGAGTCCCAGATGGTTCATCACTGAGCCCCACCCTCTTCAACATCTACATGGCCCCCCCTCACAGCCATTGTCCAACAACACGGCCTCAAAATCGTATCTTACGCCGATGAAACCCAGCTAATCGTCTCCCTCACCAAAGACCCCACCACTGCCAAACTCAACTTCCAGAAAGGAATGCAAGACGTTGCAGTCTGGATGACCAACAGCTGCCTGAAGCTCAAAACTGAGAAGACAGAAGTCCTTGTCCTCTGTACCACCCCTTCTGCATAGGACAGCACCTGGTGGCCGACTGCCCTCGGAAGCCCACCGACCCCCTCAGACCAAACCAAGAACCTCAGCATCATACTCGACTCATCACTCACTATGAACTGACAGGTCAAGGATTTCACCTCCAGCTGCTTCAACACCCTCTGCATCCTCCGCAAGACCTTCAAGTGGACGCCCCCGAGTCAAGGAAGACAGTCACCCACACACTCATCACCAGCAGACTGGACTATGGAAATGCACTCTATGCCCGCATCAACAAGTCCCTGCTCCAAAAACTTCCGACAATACAGACCACCGCCGCCAGACTCGGGCTCTGCATCCCCGACACGAACACATCAGCCAACACCTACGAAGTCTGCACTGGCTCCCTGTGGAGAAAAGAGTCACTTTCAAAATCCTCACTCATGCCTACAAATGCCTGCACAACAACTGACCCAAATACCTCAATGACAGAATTAACTTCCACTTCTACGTAAGGCTGAAAGAAAAATGGAAGTATTACTGGCCTGCTACATTGACTTGAAATCTGCTTTTGACAGAGTACCACGTGACCGTCTGTGGAATAAACTGAAAGCATGGGGTCTCCCACAGCCACTGATAAAAGCTTTAGAATCGTTATACAGCGAAACATGGGCTACTGTAAAACTAGAAGACGGAAGCAGAGTATCATCAAAAACAAACATAACAAATGGACTAAAACAAGGTTGTGTTCTCTCTCCATGTTTATTTAATTTATACTTGGCAGATTTAAACAATTATTTGTTACAAGTAAACGGACACCCACCAAAGTTGGCAAACGAGCCAATCCAATTTCTGCAATAAGCAGACAATATCGTGTTGTTGAGCCAAACTCCGATAGGGCTGCAAAGGACCATAAATAAACTCATAGACTACCTGGATATCCAAGGTCTGGAATTGAACAAATCAAAAACCAAGGTGGTAAGACTTGCGGGCCCGAGACAAGGGAAATACAAATGGTATGCAAAAAACACACAAATAGAGGAAATAGGGGTTTATAAATACTTGGGCATCAAAATGGCAAGAAATCTATCCCGGATAGACCAGAAAAAGGAGATCACAGCAAAAGCCAATTCACTAATATATGCCTACAAACAGTTGCACAAAAAATTGGAATGCCCCTCACATGGGCATCTCCTAAAAATCATGGCAGCTCAATTGCTCCCAACCTTGTCCTATGGATTGGAAGCTTGGCATGGCCAAGAAATTGAAATCAGTGGTACATGATAAGATATCGCGACCTTACAGGAGGCACAGAAATTAACATCTTAAACAAATTACAGATAAAGGTCTACAAAACAGTATTTAATCTCTTTAAAGGTTCCTCGCCAGCACAGATACGTTTGGAATTTGGACTCCAGAATCAAGAATTTCAAAGGAAAGCAACCTTGGTAAAATTATGCAGGAAACTTAGAACAGCGGAATTGGGAACTTTGGACAACTTATGTTGGACAGAAATAAAACTACAATACAAACAAAGAAATGCAAACACGTGGGGTGATCATTTGCGGATTGCCCTGGTAGAACTGGAGATTGAGGAAGTGTGGAAAAACACGTTGGAAAGGGCGTCCTTCAATAAAGTCTGCAACAACAGGGCAAAAGCATTATCCTTAATAGAAGACAAAAGGAGACTAGCAAAACGCCGCCATGCTTGGGTTATAATAAATTCGTACACAACCTTAAAACCACAACCCTATCTTGCAGCCCATTTCCGACTGTCACTCAAAAGAAAGTTCATGGCATATAGATTTGGTGATTTCTGCTCGAAGGACTTAGCCCCCTCCTGGAAAAGTAACCATCAAAAAAAGGCATCTCGTTTATGTGGGTACCAAATGGAAACTTTAAGCCACTTAGTATGTGTCTGCGAAATAGTAAAAGCGGAAAGAAGGAACTTGCTAAAATCACCCTTCATTGATCTAAACATTCGCACTTGCAGACATGCGGTGACAAGTTGGATGGGCGCCACATCGAACATTTTAATATGTCGGGGGATAAAATTCATGATAATAGTTGAAAATTAACTTACGAAAGCCGGAAACGACTAAAGGACCACCGGCAGATAAGAAATTTTTAACAGTATTTGTAAATATTTTAACTGAGTGGAAAATGTTTCTCTTTTAACCTTTGTATGAAATGAAATGTGTTTTACATGCTTTATGGTTATGACAAACCAAATAAAGTTAATTTTGACTGACTGACTTCCACGTACCCAAAATATATCTCTGATCTTCCAACGTCGCACTGACCAAAACCCCGCACATCCACAGGGCCAGATCCTTCTCTCACATTGCTGCCAAGACCTGGAGCGAGCTATCGGCAGCCATCAGACGCGCCCCCTCCCTGAACACATTCAGGAAGACCCTCAAGACCTGGCTTTTCGGTTAAACAGATCTGCGGAACCCCCCTCACCCCCTCAGTGCCTTGAGAGCCTCACGGGTGAGTAGCACGCATACAATTCCTTGATTGATTGATAAGGTTTACTTGTAATTTCACCCTGACAAGGATTGTGGTGCCTGCTTGAGTAGGCCTCCTGCTCCCACAACAACTAAACCCAGTTTCTAACAAAGGACAACTGTTTTTAGCCCATAGTTGCCACCCTTTACATGTAAAATTAACCACCTTGTTGCAAACTCCTTCTCACAGTGGAACATATTGAGAATCGGAGTGAATAAAAATCATTTACCACTGGCCGGATGTTGAGAAATTAGTCCCACTATTTTCAAAGTGCAGGAAAAATTCCTACTGGTCTGTCCCACAGCACTGAGCTCCTCGGGGCTCACTAATAAATATGTTTTTGAAAAATAAGCAGGAAATAACTTTGAAGCATTTCTCAGCATTTTCCCAGCTGGAGACAGGAAATTAAGGGACATTGTTACAAGCCCCTATTGCCACACGAATGTCACTTTTTTCTGCTGTTCCTTTGCCGATAGGGGCTGTGTCTTATGCACTAGGCAGCGTTAAGCCACTTAACATGGCTTGACACCGCCGAATGAAAAAGACCACCTTTCATTCTACACTTACTGTGAAAGGGATGGGCAATGGGTGTTACAGTGTGCATTCCGCTACAACATCCATGGATTTTGATGCTGCCCCATATTTACAAGGGAGGCATAAATAAGGGGCAGCACCAAAATGGCGAAACGAGGAGAAAGGCTTTATTTCTCCTCGTTTTTGCTCTTTCTATGTATGCTGCATTCTGCAAATGTGCTAGAATTTCTGTACTTTAAAATGATAACTGACATATAAATATAAATACATCAAAAATGAGCATCAATGTATGACCAAAACATCATTGTAGGTATTTTAACCAAATTAGAGATTGATAAATGATATATACCGGGAGCAAAATGGGGATTTGTGATGGCTGTCAGAGCTAAGCATTCTGAAAGCCAGTCAAAGCTGGATCCATGCATGTGTGTAGAGCCAAGCAAATTGATCATTTTGACCCACTGACAGGCACTGTGAGACTGTGAGAATGCCTTAAGGGTCAACACCAAAGATTTCACTCATGGCTCAAACCACAACTCAGAGCTCTAGAGTTGATGCTGAAGGCAGTGTGAGTTTTTCACAGTGCTAGTCAGTGGGTCTCACAATTAAAAATAAAATATATACTTACCCACTGGCTCGTCTCCTCCCGTTCTCCTCAGTGTTCGTCAGTCCATTAAAAGTAGGTGGTTTTGGAGGCAGCTCCTCTAACCACTCCAGACGCTGCTCTCATGCTGCTGATAATGTTATGCAGCATGAGAGAAGCACCAGGGTTGGTTGGAGTGGGCTGGCTCGATGCTCCCTCAGGCACTGCAGGCCTGTGACTGCCCTCCACTCAGCTATCTAAGACAGCTCAGGTTGAAGAGCTTTAAAGCGCATGTCAGGTTGGCTGTCACAAGGCACCTGGTCAAAGTGTAATGCTCTCTTTGAGCTGGAGTCAGCACCACTCCTCGCTTGCTGCCAATCAGCAGCTATGGCCCGCCCTGCCTTGACCCTCTGCATGGGCTGGGAGCAGTGAAAAATAAAATGGTAATTCATTCATTCTATTACCATTTTCTTTCAATTTTGCAGCATTTTCAGCATTGGGGAGATGATCCTACGCCCTAATGGAAGAGTTGTGACTGCTAAAAGCAGTGGAGTTTCATTATTTCCAGATGGGAACTTTGTGCATCTGAAGTTATAAAGACCAAGGAAGTGTATAATGAACGGTTGATAAATGTATCCTGAGCTAGTACTCCAATTCAGAAACTGTTTGAACAAGAATATCATGGGATCATTTGCAGTTGGTTGATGGATGTTGCCGCTGTGGAGAAGGCAAAGATTTTCAAATCAGAGGGATACAACCTGGGAAGGGTTAGTTTTTTTTTCAGCTCAGAAGTTTCTTACTACTAAGGGACATTGACCCTAGCTCCCTGGATATTTGATTTTGGGGGCACCTTTCAGGGAAAGCTTACATATTAGACATTTTATTTACAAAACCACACTTAAAGAACATCAGTTCTTTAAGGGGATTTTGTTTCTTTAATCTTTATTTTGGTTTGTACACCATAAAAGAACAGACACAGATGAGAACAAACAATGCTAAAACAGTTAAAAAGGCTAAAAAATCATGACAACAACAGTTTTAAATTAAAATAATTCTTGAGATTAAAACAAAGAGAAGGTCAATCACATAGCCCAGTCCATGATAACCTTTACGAAAATTCATCTGTGCCCACCACATAGAACTTAGAAAACGGGATACCGTATAGACAATAAAAAGTTCAGTGCTATATTTTAGGAGCCTGGTCGCTTCTTTGCAATGTCTTGTGCCAAGGTTCCTACACAACTGGATAAACAATCTTTGATTTTGTTGTATGCCAGGCAAAAGAAGAAAACATGGAAATCAGACTCCTCGCCCGAGGTACAAGCTGGACACCCCAATGTAGTACCACTGGACCATTTGTTGATGAAGGAACACAAGGGAAGGCAGCCATGCCGAAACTGCACATACAGTTTCCTGGCTAATGCTGGTCGACTTTCATCTAGGCATGGTTCAATATTATACGTGTCCTTCACCACCAGAAAGTTTGATGTACGAGATCCGGTGGTAGAATCTTCATGGAGTTTATCAAGTTTGCCCACCCCATAGCTGGTGACTAGTTGTTTAGGCGGGATTTTCAAACAGGCCGAATCTCAATTATACCATAAATTGTCTCTGCCAATAGAACGGAGACCTTCCCTGATATGTGCAAACCATGACAGCTTACCTATGCCAGGGGTCTCAGAATTTCTAGGAACTCAGACCTGTATTCAGCCAGTTCAGGTATTTCCCAGAGGCATTTATTTTATTTTATTTTATATTCTTATATAGCGCCTGAATAGACCCCCGAAGGGGTATCTCCGCGCTTTTGCCAGGGAAGAGTTAAACTCATACTAATCCATGGTCAGAGGAAACAGTTGGACTATGATCATGGGTTTAGATGTTCATAAATAAGTGGGTTTTAAGGGATTTTCAGAAGGCTAGGTGATTAGTGATTTGTCTCAGTGTATGGGGCAATGAGTTCGAGAGGACAGGTCCAGTGTGGGCCAGGGCACGGCCTCCCTGTCTCGATTTTTTAATTCTGGGTACCTGTATTAGCTGTTGATTGCTGGAGCGTAGGGATCGTCCGGGAACATAAGGTGAGAAGGCTTTCGTCAGATACTTGGGACCTCTACCTGATAGACATTTGTGGATGGTACATAGGATTTTAAACTTAATGCGTTGCCGCATTGGGAGCCAGTGGAGTTTAGTCAGCAGAGGGCGGGAGGGAGTCCTAGGTGGTACGTTAAGGACAAGCCTCGCAGCGGTGTTTTGGACTATTTGCAATTTGTTAATCTGTTCTTCATTAGCTGATAAGAGAAGACCATTGCAATAGTCCAATCTGCTGTTGACTAACACCTGGACCAGTGTCTTCCTGTGACTGTCAGGTAGGTATGGAAAAACCCTTCTCAGCAATCCAATGGCACGAAAACAGGTGCCGGCCACTTGGTTGACATGTTCTTTCAATGTTAGTGCTTGATCGAGTAGCACCCCCAAGTTTTTGACAGTCTGTTTAGGACTGGGAACGGGTCCCAATTACAAGGGCCACCACTCGGGGGACCATAGTGTCGCTGCCTCCCCAAACAGCATTACTTCCGTTTTTCCACCGTTACACTGTAAACAGTTCTTAGCCATCCACTCAAACACTGCCCTAATTCCATCAGACACTGCCCTCATTCCATCTGCAAATGATTTGGTCTGCAGCCAAATTCCTCTGCGATGGGTCTCACCCCTTGATCCATACGCAGAGGAACCAGAGGGGAACTCACTGGTAGGCCAAATAGCTGCGTAAGAAAGTTGTTCTCTGTTATAACAATTCGGCTAAGGTGAGAATGCCCCCAGAGTTAAGCCCCATATAGAGTGGCACTCCTGAGCAGGGTTTTATAAATCTCCATGACTGGACTTACTGGCTTCTGAAAAAACTTTCTATAAAACTTGTCCAGGCCATCTGCAGTCTGGGCCAGTTTAAGATTAGACTTATCTATTTGAGGCACCCAGGCCATATTTTCACTAAGTGTTAGACCCAGGAAGTCAAATATAGATACCCGTTCCAGGGGAATACCATTCATGAATGGGTTTGGGCGGGTTGATCTATTGGGGTTGAAGACCATACATTTTGTTTTTTGAATGTTGATCTCCAACCCCCTAGACCTACAGAACTCACAGAACCCGTCCAAAATTCTCTTAATGTCCATCGGAGATTTGGAGAAGAGTAGGGTATTGTCTGCAAACACCATAGTCGGAATTGGCTTGTGCGTTAGTTTGGGGGCATCTGTATCCTTCATTTCTCTCAGCGCACTTGCCAGTCCATTGATGTAGATGCAAAACAGGTTTGGGGCGAGCACGCATCCCTGTCTAACTCCCCTATTAATGGGGATGGGCAACGTGAGTTCCCCATTCTTCCCATTCATGATTTGGGTATAGTTGCCAGTATGTAACCTTCTCAAAGATAATAGGGTAGTCCTAATTCACTCAAAACCCCCCACAGAGCATCTCTTGGTACCACGTCAAATGCACTCTTGAGGTCCACAAAGACCAGATATAAGCTACCTCCTTCTAGATGTACTGATTTCCAATAGAGACGTTGGAGCCAAAATATCTGATCTATTGTTGATGTTTTTTCTCTGAAACTGGCTTGCAGAGGGGTCATGATCTTGTGTTCCTCCACCCAGGATTGCAGGAGGTCTAATAAAATCCTGGTAAATACTTTTTGTGAAACATCAATCAAACTGATCAGTCTATAGTTTGTTGGTAATAGAGGCGATCCCTTTTTGTATACTGGGAGGATCTCAGCACCTGGCCAGGTTGCAGGGAGATCCATTCCCTGTAAGATGGTGTTGTAGACCACCCATAAATAAGGGCCCCGGATCTTGGGTTCAGCCCGAAAAAGATCCCCTGGTCTCTTGTCCAAGCCTGCAGCTTTCCCAGGGACTATTCTGCTTAGGGCTTTTGTGACTTCTGCCAAGCCGATCTCGGGAATAGCTATTTCAGATGTCTGGGATGTCAGTATAGCAGGGGTCAGGCTACGAGCCTCAACAGCATATGAGGCATAAAGAGCCAAAAAATGCTCTGACCAACCTGTCGGCCGCTATATTTGGCTCAAAAGCCGCCTTTCCTTGGCTGCTGCCTGTGGATATAATGCTCCAGAATGATTCCATATCTTTTGCCTCCAGGGCCAGTTTCAGACCATCCCATTTATCCATTTCCCATGCCGTTTTTGCAGATGCAATGGTGCTTTTATAGAGCGACCTTGCTGATTTTACTGCAATATTATTTATTTATATTTATATTATTTACAGCCTCTACCAATGCCTTTTCTACCACCGACAACTGCAATTGAACCATGTCTACTTCTGCCTCATCCCACGACCCCTTGTACACACTATCCAAAACACTTCCTCCAATTTGAGGTGGTGGACTCATTGATCTTTGCAACCTCTCCAAGGGATGCAGCGATATCTCCTGAATTTACAACCTCTAAGATGGCCTCAAGATTGGGTGTAATGGCTTCAAATAGGAGGGCCATTTCTTTGGGCGATTTTTCTAACCATGCCCACCTGACTTTCCGCCTATCATTAGTAAGTGTCAGACTATGATCAATAGCAGGAATTTCTGCTGGTTGATCTCCAGTCATTGGCAAAGTGAGTTCAAGTATTAGAGCGTTATGGTCACTATCATGACAAGGCCTGACAGTGAAATCCTTAACCTGGTCCCACATCCTGGATTCTACTAGGATATAATCCAAGATAGAGGAGTGGCCAACTCTGTTATAAGTATAACTCCTGGGGGAGTCAGAGCTGAAACAGCCATTGCAGGCTCGCAGGGAATGCTTTAGAGTAAGTGCTTTTATTTGCAAAGCCAAAGGTATCCAAGCCCTGATCGGAGAGATATTGATCTCAGGAATAGCCCACAGCTCATCCTCCTCTGTAGCAGGTGTACCGATTAGATCTTTCATGGATTCGAATTGGCAATTAAGGTTACCCCCCAGCACTATTATAGCATTGTTCAAAAGACCAGCTAATAGACCATTGAGTTGGTCTAGGGTCGGAGATTCTTGGCCGGTCCTCACCGGCCTTGAGTAGATGTTGATTAAGGCTATTTTATACTCTAGGGTAAAGGTCAGTACAAGGCACAATATGTCTGGGGAGCAATGCACCTCTGGTGTGATCGTACAACCTAGATGACACCCAACTCATGTAGAAAGCCCTCCTGGGAGTCCACCCCATCCCCTAGATACAGCAGGTACATAAAATGTAGCAAATCCCAAACGTATTAGTTCCTCTGTTGCCCAAGATTCCTGAAACATACAAATGGCACAGGTATCCACAACCCCCCCAAGTCAGGGCAGTCTAGTTTGCTTTTAAGGCCTGCCACATTCCATGATAGGACCTTACATTTGTTCAGTGTGCTGTTAGCTGAAGTACCTCCCTGAACCACATTCACTGATGAGGCTTCTGGTTCCAATAACGGTGTGTGGTCCTTGCTCAGTGGATCTGTAGATAACACTGGATTGGTCCACCTAGCTAGATTGCCAGAAGTTTCTAGGGTGCCATGGGAACAAATAGGAGCATGGGAGGCTGTAAGGGAAGAAGAATATGTGTCCTGTATTGTTGTGGTGAACTATGGACTAGAGGTTGCTGATAGAACTTTAGGTAGTTTAGGATGGACAACAGGACCTGGGTGGACAATTACAGGGTTCAAAATAAAGTCCTTGTTGATGGGACTAGATGCCTTAATCTTAAAATCCAAAGCCCTTTCCACTAAGGGTTCACTCACACCTATCATCCAGGGTGCCCACTCAGCCATGAGTCAGTCGACTTCTTCCAAAACCCCATACCTGTTTACCAGAGGCAGATTAAAAGTGTGTGGTCTCAGTTTTGGAGAGCCTTGTCCCACAGACTTGTTGGAGGTCCGGGGTCAATGACAATCTACGTTCTGTAAGTTCTATCTCTGTGGCCACTATTCCTATGGCCCTTTGAAGCATCCTATCAATGGATGTCTGGGTAAGGGAAGAGGTGGTGCATGGCAAATTGCATTTGTAGTGTGTCTCCCCATTATTGATGAATTACTAAACACATGGCAAGGACACCAAGAGTAACTCGTGTTACCGCCCAGCTGATCAAAAATGTAACCCACTAGTTGATTATACTGGGGTTACAAAACAAACAGTCATCAGAATATAAAAACATAAAGTTCAGGTTGCACTTACGAGTAGTCCCAATAGCAACCACACTGTGACTAGGAGTGGACCACCCCAGAGAGTTCCCTGTTCCACTGAGTAGATAGGGCGAAACACGGGCACATAGAGACGGTGTTAACAGCTGGCTCACCGGCTGCAGTGGGTGCTCGGAGGTGTAGTCCACTTCCTCCCAGTCACCCAGGGTCAGCAAGGTTTTCCTCCGCCCCCAGCAAGGGAGAAACAGCACTGTTGGTGGTAATAATGGCTTCCCGCATCGCGGAGCACCGGTGACCTTTTGTAGGCTCCTCCTGGTGCTTCAGAGGCTGATGGCGTGAGCGGCTGGCTCGTGGGGCTGCATGGGGCACTAGGAGGTGTAGTCCACTTCCTCCCAGTCACCTGGTGTCAGCAAGGTTTTCCTCTTCCCCCAGCAAGGGGGAAACAGTAGTGTTAAAGGCAATAATGGCTTTAGCGGCTGGTTTGCGGGCCGCAGGGGGCGCTGGAAGGTGTAGTCCGCTCCCTCCTAGTCACCCAATGGCAGCAAGGTTTTCCTCCACCCCAAGCACGGGGCAAACAGCAGTGTTGGCGGCAATAAAGGCTTCCCGCACTGCAGGAGCACCAGTAACCTTTTGTAGGTGCCTTCTGGCACTACAGGGGCTGACGGCATTAGCCGCTGGTTTGCGGGGTCGCAGGGAGGGCTGGGAGGTGTAGTCCGCTTCCTCCCAGTCACCCGGTGTCAGCAAGGCTTTCCTCCACCCCAAGCACGGGGAAACTGCAATGTTGGCGGCAATAATGGCTTCCGGCACTGCAGGAGCACCAGTGACCTTTTGAAGGTGCCTCCTGGCGCTTCAGTGGCTGAAGGCATTAGCGGCTGGTTCGCGGTGCCGCAGGGGGCGCTGGCAGGTATAATCCGCTTCCTCCCAGTCACAGGGTGTCAGCAAGGTTTCCTCCAGCCCCAGCAAGGGGGAAACAGCAGTGTTGGTGGCAATAATGGCTTCCCACACTGCAGGAGCACTGTTGACCTTTTGTAGGCACCTCCTGGCACTACAGGGGCTGACGGCATTAGCGGCTGGCTTGCAGGGTCGCAGGGAGGGCTGGGAGGTGTAGTCCACTTCCTCCAGGTCACCCGGTGTCAGCAAGGCTTTCCTCCGCCCCCAGCATGGGGTAAACAGCAGTGTTGGCGGCAATAAAGGCTACCTGCACTGCGGTAGCACCGGTGACATTTTGTAGGCGCCTCCTGGCGCTTCAGGGGCTAACGGCAGTAGCGGCTTGCTCGCAAGGCCACAGGGGGTGCTGGGAGGTGCTGTACACTTCCTCCCAGTCACCCGTTGTCAACAAAATGTTCCTCCGGCCCCAGCAGTGTTTGCGGCAATAATAAGGATTTCATTTTCTTAGTTTAGATATGGTGTGATGTAATCTTTTTTAATGAGACATAAATTTGGTGTGAGGCAGTATACAGAGCTGAAATCCGTATTTTTGGGAGCACTCATTAAGAGAGAGGTTTGTAAATTTGTATCAGCAGTAGATGATTGTGCACTACTGGCAGCCCAGGTTGTTTTAGAAACTGTGGACATTTGATAAGGTTATAATGTTTAATGATTTTTTAGGAGCTTTGTAAGAAACTGGGTTATTTATTGGGTGGGGGAGTAAAAACGCTACTCAAGCAACAGCCACAATCCCTGTTGGGGTGAACGATAAAAGTCAGTATATTAACCTATGCTTAACCCTCTGGTGGCGTGGTACAAAAGCAGTAAGGCTTAACTTAGAGGTGATTGTAAAGTATTTTTGCAGCACACAAACAGGGCTGTCATTATTGTAGCGTGAATTCCAGATCTTGCATTGCCAGTCACAGCTGGTGGTTGCTGTCAGGCCCGGACTGGCCATAGCGGGCACCGGGCATCCCCCGGTGCGCCGCACAGGTGGGGGCCGGATTTGGGCCCCTGGGGGCCGTTTTTGTTACAGGGCCGTTTTTGCAGCATAGCTGCAAAATCCGCCCTGTAACAAAATCAGCCGAAAATCGGCCCTGGCAAAGTGCTCGGCCGGCCCTCCTCCCCCCCCCAACTCGGAGGCCGAGCACTTTGCCAGGGCCGGTTGTGGTTCCCAGTCCGGCCGTGGTTGCTGTATATTCACAGAAGCTTCGAGTTGGCGGTCATTGTGGGCAGCAGCAGCCTTGGCACAAACAGGCTCAGTCACAGTCACTAAGAGCCCAAAACTCCAGGCTTTCTCCTTTTCTTGCAGTGGAATACACTCTGTTGCAAGCCAAATGTCCAGGACCTAGAAACATACCTCTTAGGGTCCACGGACTCACTGTAGCAGAGGCCAGCAGGACTGTGCAGTTGCAGGGAGGCCTCTTGAGCATGCTATGTCCCCGTAGCTCAGAACAGCAGGTCAGGGTAGCCTGGCATGAAAGGATCAGTTCAACTCTTCCTTCTCACAGAGCAGGAAAGGACTTAAGCATCAGGGCAGTCCTGTGGTAGCAGCAGAGCAGTCCTTTCGGAAACAAGGCTCTCCTTCTTCTGTAATGTACACAGGTCCAGGAGTGACCCGAAAAGTAGCTCGGGAGTCCAATATATATAACTGGTGCCAGATTTTAAAGTAGGGGAATTCCCTATACTACCCAACATCTGGTTCTGTAAAGTTCTTTTCTGAACTTGTCAAAGCTCCTAGAAGTCTGGGGTGACAAAAGAGTAGTGTCTGGGTCCCCTTGTGTATGCAGGAGGTATAGCCCTATGAAATGCAAGTGGGGCTAGGTAGAGTTCCACTCCCACCGATCCTGGTAGCATGACCGATCCTGTCCACATCAAATCCCCTTTATCTCACTGTGTGGTAGAAATACACAAACACCAACATTGTATACATTCACAGCCACGTGGCCCAGGATACTGGCAGAAGGCACAAATGCTTACGATTAGAAATTGATTAGTCCCCAAAAGTGACACCTTCAGATTAGTGAGCCAAAATCCAACTTTACCTATAATCAGCCCTTAAATCACAATGTATCTGAGTGTAAACACCATATTTCTCTATGTTCCAAATAAAAGCTTATCACCTATTAAATGCAAGAAGGCAACCCATGTCAGACAACTGGAGAAATAGGCCTTACAGTCGAAACAAATGATATTAGGAGTTTTTCACTATCAGGACATATAAAACACAAACCCACATGTCCACTTCTTAAACACAATGCACCCTGCCCTATAAGCACCTATTGCCTATCTCAGGGGTGACCCACATGTATCTAAAAAGAAAGGTTTCGGCCTTGAAAAAGATCCATTTTGCCAGGTCAAAATGGCAGTGTAAAACTGCACTACCGGCTGCTTGGGCAAGCCTGAGACATATTTCAAAAGGCTCCTTTAGTGAGTGGTGCAATGAGTGCAGCAGACCCACATGTAGCATCCAACCTACAGGCCCTGAGTACATGTAGCACCAACTATAAAAGGGGCCTACAAGCATACCAAATGCTTCAATCAGGTATGCACTAATTTTACCATGTTTGAAGGCGAGAGCACAAGCACCCTGGCACTGGTCAGCAGTGGTAGTGTCCTAGGGCCAGATGGAGGTAATTCTAATTTACCGATTCTTAAATACCGAATTTTACCGAATCGGTATTTAAGAATCGATAAAATAGAAGGTGGGAGATGTAGGTAATTTTTTTATTTGATTTACCGAATCGGTAACATTCGGTATTTACCGATTCGGTAAATACCGAATCGGTATTGCCCATTGATTCCTATGGGCTGTGAAGGCCATAGGAATCAATGGGAAATACCGACTTGGTATTTACCGAATCGGTAAATACCGAATCCTGCAAGGGTGCAGGGGGTGTCACTTTGACACCCTCTAGCACCCCAAATACAGGCATGTGTGACATGTGGCACACATACGTGCCCTAAGGGCATGTCTGTGTGTCACATGGCACAGGTGTGCATGCACAGATGTGCATGCACACCTGAATTCGGTATTTTACCACACAATAGGATTGGGTGGTAAAATACCGACTCTTAAGGGCCTGTGGCACTCTTAGGAGTCTCACCTACTTTTGGATTTAACGAATCAGTAAAATTACCGATTTGGTATTTTACAGAATCGGTAAATTTACCGAATCGGTAAATTTACCAATTCTGTAAAATAATGGCCCCTACATCTCAAAAGCCAAATACCGGTCGGTAACGTCCGAAATCGGCCGTTACCGACCGGTATTTGGCTACCTACATCTGGGCCCTAATGTCTACAAAAATGGGTTCAGCAAAAGAAGGCAAATATCTGGAAGGTAAGGGGGCCTGCAAAAAAAGCCAGGTCCAACAAGCTTATACTGGGTACTATTACGTCATTCAGACCTACATCTGTTGAATATTTGCAAAACACCCATTTGCTGCTGGTCAGGCTCTGATCTGGCCTGGAAGAGATTGATCCGACATAGGGGAAAGCCCAAGAACTTGTATTTTCATCTTGCATGTTATTTTATGCAAATTTTCTTCGACACCTTTGTTCGTAAATTAACCAGAGTCTTTCGGGGAGTTAACTTAATTATCAGTCCTAGTATAATACTTGAATTCGTTTACAATGGTAATAGCATGACCCTGTGATAGCAGATGTTTTTCATGGAAGACCTTTTTTGTTGGTTATTCATATGCCTCATCTGCATGCTGTTGAATTCAGATAAACCTCTTGGGCTCACATTACAAAAAAGAAAGTTGGGTATCTGCATCCACAGGGTTATATCTTTGCATGAGTACAGACGTACGACTGTAGGGAAATGTCAAGGACTAACCTGTGCCTGGAGATTCCGCAGAAGCAGATGATTACTTTCAATGCCCTCCTACTATTTGCATTCAACATAATAGAGTTAGTGTTCTGTCACAATGCATCAGTGTGGGTGTATACGGATTAAGAGAGACTGCCTCAGATGTCTGCGAAGCCGTCTTCCTATCAATTTTGGTTCTTTACCACTCAGTTAAAAAGGCTGCACCAGTGGGGGGTGGGAGGCTCGGTACCTACAAACTAAACATGGCAACACAAGTCTTAGCAAACATCTCTGCAACTGTATATTGTTTCCTTTTGAGAACATAAATGAGCTATTTCTTCTCATGCACATTCAAACATGCATTATTCTATCAGAAATCAATCTGTAAAGAACTTATGCAGTTAAGTAATGAACTAAAACTTGCCTCATTTAAATGCTTAATATACCTAAAGTTTCGGAGGTCTAGATTCTCTCAATTTAGCAATTTAACAGCAATATTTGCTATCCAATTGTGTTTGAGTTTCTCTTCTTCATGAGTGCTGGACATGGGCCTTTTGACAGGTTTACCCCCAAATATTTGCCTTTTGCCTCCTATTCTACGGACCCTATTTTTGGTGGTTGGAGGACTCTGGGCACTTTACCACTGCTGATCAGTGCTAAAGTGCATATGTGATTATGATTGGTTATCCATGATAGGCATACTTGATTTACTGGTCAGTCCCAAGTAAAGTGCACTGTGTGTGCCCAGGGCCTGTAAATCAAATGCTACTAGTGGACCTGCAGCAATGATTGTGCTCCCACACAAGTAGCCTTTCAAATGTATCTCAGACCTGGCACTGCAGTGCCTGTGTGTGCAGTCTTTAGATGGCATGTCGACCTGGCAAAAACACCTTCTTGCCAGGCCCTAACCTTGCCTTTTCTTATATTGAAGTCACCCATAAGTGAGGCCCTATGTACCCCTATCAGCAGGGTGCAGTGTATGTTAAAGGTAGGACATGTACTGGAGTGTTTTACATCTCCTGATCAATAATTGCTGTGCATTTTGTTTTTCACTAATGTAAGGACTATCTCTCCAATAGGCTCTCATTGGAGCTGCACTGTAACATTTTATATGTGTAACTTTCAACTGGGAACAGCTAGAAATTTGGGGTTTAGTCTCTCTGAACTCAGAATTTAATAACACACCTTTTAGTAAAGGTGGTTTTTGAATTGAGTGTTAGAAAATGCCACTTTTAGAAAGTAGAAAAACACAAAAAGACATCTGTGTTGCACTCAGTTTCACAGAACATATATGTGTACAAGAGAAACAACTGTAATTTGTGGAGTGTGCATCCCCTGGGGTGGTTCCGCCCAGCCACCTTATTCAAAATGAGGAAACACACTAAGACCTGAGTCCTAGACACGGGGTGCACTACTTCTAACCACTCAAAGAGTGTATACCAATTTAATTACAAGCGCTGCAATGCTTTAAACACGGTTTACATTCAACTTAGATCAAAAGCAACAATGTAATATACAAAAGTCCTTCAATGAATCTTCCTTGCAACCATGGGTTTCATTCATTCACAATTTATTGAGTAAAAGCAGATACTTCACAGGAAGTCCATTCCACATGACTTCAAATTGTGTTCTAGAACGTCTTGCAAAATTAACACAAGTCCCAATGCATTTTGGGCATTCACAATAACCCTTCGTCAGGGAATCAATGAACAAATCAAAGTAACAATAAGAATACAGAACATGTCATTCTTCAAAACCATAAGATATAAAAAACAGCCAATTCATCCTCTGAGGCGAACATCAAGAATGTTATAATACTATATCAATGAATATACTTGAATCAAACATGCTAAGAACAGTCCTACTTGGAAGAATAATGAAGAGAAAATCCAAAGAGATCACTTAAACTGAAAAGTATGAAGAGATAGCAACAGACAGACGTGTTTAGTGTCTGAAAATGAAACCAGAGAAACCATCACCACCGCACAGGAAACTGAATGGATATACCAAAGGTGAACACCCCCTAGCTTGTGAGTCCAACACTCCCAGATCACTTGTCCCTTAAAATAAGTGTGAGTACCTTGTGGGTACGAGCACAACAGCGCTTAGAGGCAGCGCCAGCAAAATAAATACTCGCTGGAAATATAAAGGTACCTGTAACTGAGGTCACTATAAACCACAATCACTAAAAAGTGCCGCTACTGTGCGTGAGTCTGTTATCAATATTTGAAGCACAAAATGAGGAACTGCCCTTACCGAGGCTGTCTACCGTGCTGCTCTAGCTCGTTAGCAGAGCACGATTAGGTCACCTAAATGGCTATATTCCGGTATCATAGAAGATTGGGGGGGAAACACCCCGAGTTACCAAGTATTCCAAAACTGGAAAATGAAAGAAAATGATGTACGTTCATACAGACCTTTTGGCACTACCCTCGTAGAAGTGATTCCCCAAAACAAAATGTAAATTCCACTTGCCCCTCCTCTGAGACAGCTCAATGCAACTGTGTACTCCCATGCATGCCTCCCGCTACACACACCAGTGTTCAAGTGAAACAAGGCCTCTCTCTCTTCCCAGGTGCGCGGAAAAGAGTGTGTCAACTCACGTTTCGTAAACGTGAGGTGTATTTTAAAAATCTGCTTCCCGAGACTACTACAAAGGGAGGGGAAACATCTGTGTCCACACAAAAATAATAAAAGGACCCCCAAGAGAATAACATGAAAATAGATGAAAGACTGGTGTAGATGAAAATACAGATACATTCATCTTCCCAATTGTACATGTCGTTGAATAATAGAGCAGATATACTGTAATGAGCAGTAGATGTAATGAATGGCTTTAACGTACGTAATGTAATGCTTATTAAATTGTTCATTGTATGCTATTAACGTCGCATCACTCTTGTAGCGAAGGAACAAACACATACAGAAGAGTCTAAAAATAAAGACTGAAACATGTAAATCAAAATTGTAAGCCCCAACAACGAATTATATGACATTGCTTTGGATGATAACTGAACTGAACATATCACAGAAATAGAGTATGCACAACATACTGATTATGCAGTCCATCTTATTACCCAACATGCCCATAGTTTGTACTGACCCCGTATATGATAAAATGAATTGTGTAAACTTTCAGTGATACATCATAATATCGAACATGCCCATAATTTGTGCTGACCCCGTATGTGTTTGAACAGATTCTGTGAACCTTCAGTAGTGTCTGTAGTGGGTGGATATAGGCTGTACAAGTGAGAAGTGAGAAGCAAACCTTTGAATTACAAACAACAAGAGGGTTAAAGCTTGTCATTAACACCTTTTGGTGTAAGGGTATCCATGAAGAGCATCCAGTAACTCTCTTGTTGAGACAAAAGTTTCGACATGTCTCGATCACCTAGAGTCTTAACTATTTCTGGAATGGTGAACCTGAGTTGAGCGGTTATATAACGGTTGTCATTCCAGTGGCATGCCAGTGGTGAGCTCTTTGTTCTGGTCCTAATCCAGCTCTTTCGCTCCGTTATGCATGTCCATGAAGACCTCTCTGTTTTGCCCACGTAGTACAGTTTTAGTAAGTCTGGAGCAGGAAATCTGAGAACTACAAGAACCCTTGACACAGCGTGTGGCAGCAGAAGCCTGGAAATCCACTTTGGAGGGAACCAATGCCACATTAGACATATACGCAAAGAAAATACACAAACGCAAAGTTCGCAAGTTCAGGATGGACACCATTGATTACAAACTCGATGAAGTATACTCTTGGGTGGAGGTTTACGCACAGAAGTGTGGTTACACAAAACCGGATACCACATCATCAGAAGAGAGTTTAGTGCCCATCGGCGACACCCAGATAACTCGGGCACCAGTACCTTCTACCACTGGTGGCCAAGAGGGTGAGGGGGCCGCAGGTACATTCACTCCACCTAAGGTTTCTTTTTTAGAAACAAGTCCAGCAGGCAAAAATCCACCAACATGCCCAACATTGGCACAGATGGATGCAGTAAAACATGCAGAGGCAATAGATTTAGCAAAGCCAGCCAATAAAGGCAGGAGGCAAAAGAAAAACTAATGGTAAATATATCATCCATTCAACTGACTAAACCACAGATGTCGGTTTTGGATAAAGGAATTTCTTTTGTACCTACCTTCCACACTAAATCCTTTGACACTTAAGTTGCCTTGTACAAATTTGTTTGGAAGCTCTGTCCCTGGTACTTTTTTAAAATCTGGAACACAATGCTGAGAATATAAACCCAGGAGTATGTTCATTGCACCCATATTGCATAAAGTTATTGATACATTTGAGACTCTGGTCAAGAAGGATCTCTCCAGAATTTCCATCTCCCCTCTGAAACACCAAAACTTGACAAAGTCTGAGAAAGTGGCTCTCAGGTCATTGAGGAATGACCGGTCACTGGTTTTCTTTCCAGCAAACAAAGGAGGGGCACTGGTTGTTATGGATCGTGTGTTCTATGAGAACAAAGTTGACATGATGTTGTCGGATGAATCCACCTATTTACCGCTGACTCAAGACCCCACGGGAAAGTTTCAGAATGCTATCATGGAGATATTAGTACGTGCCAAAGACATGGAATGGATTTCTGGCAAGACGTTGGAGTTTTTGTACACTTGATATCCCCATCAACTCTCAATATTTATGCTCCCAAAGATACATTAAAATCTGAGAGATCCACCCTTTCAACCGATCGTGTCTGGATGCGGATCTATCCATGAGCCTTTGGGGCATTACTTGGATTCCTTTTTACAAACTAATGTTCAAGCTAGTTTGTCATACTTGCAGGATACCACTCACCTCTTAAAACTCCTCCAAGATCTGGTTGTGCCAGAGAGGGCTGAGATTTGGTTATACACAGTTGATGTGGTCGCCCTCTAAATGTCGATTCCACATACTGAGCGGATTGAATCTGTTGAATGGGCACTCCTCCAACATGGGGAGATACAGACAAACAAGGTTTTTCTTTTGGAATTCCTATAATACTGTCTGTTTCATAGTTACTTCAGATGGAAACAAAGGTATTTTCTCCAAACCAATGGGACCTCCATGATTTGTTCTGGGGCTCCCAGCTACGCTAAAATCTTTATGATGAAATTTGAATTGGAGTGCATCTTAACGGACAGGAACTGGACTGATCATCTGATACTCTATCGCAGGTACATAGATGACATACTGATCCTCTGGAATGGCACATGCCAGGATTTAGAATACAATTTGATACAGTTGTATAGCAGGATCCAATTTACATTCAGTTTGGACCAGAGATGCATTTCTTACCTTGACGTTAATATAGAACTCGAAGGCACTAGCATCAGAACCTCTGTATTCAAGAAGTCAACCAATGGGAACAATTTGTTGTCATATAGCAGCTTTCACCCTCCATCACACCTTGATGAAGTACTACATGAGTATAAAAGGAACTTTTTGGACCGAGGATATCCGGCATGAGTGGTGGATGAAGCAGAGAAGCGGGCTCAGGCCCTACAAAGGACTGATTTACTCAAGAAGTGGGTTAAGGCCACAACTAAGAGAGAGGTTTGTGTCAACCTATTCCACGCAGTCACCAGCTATCAAACAAGTGATTCTGAATCACTGGGATTTACTGCAATCTGAACCAGATTTTCATGGGATTTTTTCAGATCCTCCTATTTTTGCTTTCAAAAGATCGCACAATCTCAGAGAGATTCTTTCCAGATCCAATACAGGCACAGAGGTGGCACACAAAGGGATGAGCAAATGTTTAAATTACTCCCATTGCAATAATGTGCTGACTGGTCATACTATTTCTCAACCCTGGACTAGGAAGAACATTATTCTAAATTATACAGCAGATTGCAATGGTCAAAATGTCATTTATGCAATCAGGTGCCCTTGTGGGCTGTACTATGTGGGCAAAATGGAGAGATCTTTACGGACGCGCATAACCGGGGACAAGAGCCAGATTAGGACCAGAACAAAGAGCTCACCACTGGCATGCCACTGGAATGACAACCGCTATACAATCACTCAAACTCAGGTTCACCATTTTAGAAGTAGTTAAGACTCTAGCTGATAGAGACATGTCGAAACTTTTGTCTCAACAAGAGAGTTACTGGATTCGCTTCATGGTTACCTTTAGGCCAAAAGGTCTTAATGACAAGCTTGAACTCTCTTGTTTTTTGTAATTCAGAGATTTGCTTCACACTTCTCACTCGTACCGCCTATATCCACACACTACAGGCACTACTGAAGATTCACACAATCAGTACAGCCACATACGGGTTCAGCACAAATTATGGGCATGTTGGGTATTATGATGTATCACAGAAGGTTTACACAATTTGTTTTATCATATACAGGGTTAGTACACACTATGGGCATGTTGGGTATTAGGATGGACTGCATATCCAGTAGTCTGTTGTGCATATTCGATTTCTGTGACATGTTCAGGGCCGTTATAATCCAAAGCAATGTCATGTAATTTTTTGTTTTGGCTTACAATTTTGATTTACATGTTTCAGTATTTGTTTTTAGACTCTCCTATATGTGTTTGTTATTACTCTTTATTACTTCATTACAAGAGTGACGCGATGTTAATAGCATACAATGCACAATTCAATAAGCAGTACATACGTTAAAGCCGCTCAATATAGTATGTCTGCTCTATCATTCAACGACATGTACAATTGGGAAGATGAATGTATCTGTGTTTTCACCTACACTAGTCTTTCATCTATGTTCGTGCTATTCTCTTGGGAGTCCTTGTACTATTTTTAAGGACACAAAGGTTTCTCATCCCTTTGTAGTAGTCGCAGGAAGCAGATTTTCTTAAATACACTCACGTTTACGGAACATGAGTTGACGCGCGGTTTTACTTGTTTCGGGCAGCGAGAGAGGCTTTGTTTCACTTGAACACTGGTGTGTGTAGCGGGAGGCATGTGTGGGAGTACACAGTTGCATTGAGCTGTGTTAGAGGAGGGGCAAGTAGAATTTACGTTTTGTTTTTGGGAGTCACTACTACGAGGGTAGTGCCAACAGGTCCGCATGACCGTATATCATTTTCTTTCATTTTCCAGTTCTGGTATACTTGGTAATTTGGGGTGTTTTTCCCGCCCCCAATCTTCTATGATCCGGGAATATAGCCATTTGAGCAACCTAATCACGCTCTGCTAATGAGCTTGAGCAGCACAGTGGACAGGCTCGGTCAGTGCAGTTCCTCAACTTTTGCTAAGAGTATTGATAACAGACTGAAGCACAGTAGCTGCACTTTTTAGTGATGGCGGTTTATTGTGACCTCAGTTACAGGTACCCTGCCAGTATTTTGCTCGTGCTGTATCTGCGGGCTGAGATGCTCGGACATACAACTTACTCCCACTTATTTTAAGGGACAAGTGATCTGGGAGTGTTGGACTCACCAGCTAGGGGGCGTACACCTTTGGTATATCCATTCAGTTTCCTATGCTGTGGTGATGGTTTCATTTTTAGACACTAAACACGTCTGTCTGTTGCTATCTCTTTATACTTCTCAGTTTGAGCAATCTCCTTGGATTTTCTCTTCCTTATTCTTCTGAGTAGGACTGTCCTTAGCATTTCTGATTCAAGTATATTCATGGATATAGTATTATAACATTCTTGATGTTTGCTCCAGAGGCTGAATTGGCTGTTATTTATATATTATGGTTTTGAAGAATGAAATGTTCTGTATTCTTATTGTTCTTTCATTTGTTTATAGATCCCCTGACAAAGGGCTATTGTGTATGCCCGAAATGTATTGGGACTTTTGTTATTTTTGCAACAAGTTCTGGAATACAATTTGAGGTCATGTGGAATGGACTTCCTGTGAAGCATCTGCATTTCCTCAATAAATTGTGAATGAATCAAACCCAGGGTTGCAAGGAAGATTCATTGATGGACTTTTGTATATTACATTGTTGCTAATGATCTAAGTTGAATGTGAACCGTGTTTAAAGCATTGCAACGTTTGTAATTATTTGGCATACATTCTTTGAGTGGTTAGCAGTAGTGCACCTCGTGTCTTGGACTCAGGTCCTAATGTCTTTCCTCACTTTTAGAAAGTGGACATTTTCTTGTGTAACCATTATGTGTGCCTCTGCCTGTTTGTGTATTCACCGTCAGGTTTTGGAGTGACGGGAGCTGGGCATGTGCATTCAATCTTAACAGTCACAAAGGAGGTTGAGATGTGCCCTGCCTTTTCTAGGGTGACACATAGCCAGGCTGAATAGACCTTTCTGCATTTAGAGTGGTGGGAGTAGTTTTCACAAGCACCTGAATGGGCTGTGTCTGCTCTGCACAATGCAGTCTCCTCCACCTGTAGTGAAGCTGGACCAGGGACGACAGAACTGTTTTTTACTGAGCTCAGAGTCTCTTGAAACAAAGACTACAAAGAGAAAATGGAGTATAAATATTAGACCTAAAAGCCCGAATTTTAGATCACTTTTGGAATCAAGAGGAACCTCTGCCAAGGAGAAGAGCTGAAGAGCTGTTGTTATTGTTATTGTTATTGTTAATATAATTTTATATCGCGCCTAATCACCTGCAGGTCTCTAAGCGCCGGGAAATATGGCAACAGACAATAACATAACAAGGTGAAAGCAGAGACCGAAGCTGGATTATACTATGCTCAAACTTCTGCTAAACAGTAGCGTTTTTAAGCTCTTTCTGAATCGTAACAGATTTCCTTCCCCACGCAGCATCCCAGGCAGGCTGTTCCATAGCTGGGGAACTAACACTGAAAAGGCTCTCCCTCCCTTCGTCGCTAGCCTGTAGCGGGGACAGGTCAATAGCTGGGAGTCTGAGGACCGGAGTGTTCTCATAGGACAATACAGCTGCAGGCGATCTTTAATGTAGGCTGGGGCCTTGCCATAAATTGCCTTAGGGGCTGTACATAAGCTCTTGAATTCCACTCTTTCTTTAATTGGAAGCCAGTGCAGGCTTTGTAATGGGGGGGTAGCTTTAGACCTCCTCGGGAGTCTAAAGATCAACCGGGCAGCGTCATTCATTAGGACCTGAAGCCTACTGGTAAGAGTTTTGGGTAAGCCGAGGTAAAGGGCATTACCATAATCAATTCTGGAGATGATAGTGGCAGCCACTATTGATCGCATCATAGGCTGTGAGAGGATAGGAGATAACTTCCGCAGTTGCCGAATGATGTTTGTACAACTGCCCACAACCGACGAGATCTGAGGGGCCATCGACAGATCACCATCCAGCTTGATCCCCAGGCTTTTTACAGACGGGCTTGGTTTTGGAGCAGGGCCTAACTCCATGGGCCAGTAGAGGTCACACCAAGGTGAAGTAGTGGATGGGATAACTAAGACCTCAGTCTTGTCTGGGTTAACTTTTAACAGGTTATCCGTCATCCATTGCACTGTGAACCTCAAGATGTTCTGGGCTTGGAGTTGTGCGGCCGTAGTGTCGTTGACACTTAACAGCAATTGCGTGTCGTCCGCATAGTTAAAGATTTTACAGCCCATAGTGGCCAACGAAGCGATCAGCGGTTGCAGATAGAGGTTGAATAGAAGCGGGGACAGGGCAGACCCCTGCGGTACCCCACACTCTAAAATCCCTGTCTCAGATGTTTCATCCCCCAGTTGTATCTTTTGGGTCCTTCCTGTAAGGAAGGATTGCAACCATTGAAAGGCCAATCCCTTAATCCCAAAGTCCTTTAGTCTTTCCAAGAGCAAGGCATGGCTGACAGTATCGAACGCCGCTGATAGGTCTACAAAATCAGGGCGCTCGGTTTCTTACAGTCAGCCATGCCTCTTAATTCGTCCAGCACCAAGAGCATCACCAGCTCAGTGCTGTGATGCGCTCGGAAACCTGCCTGTCGATCATGGAGTAGATGGTAGGATTCCAGATAGAGGGACAGGGATTTTAAGACATGCTGCTCAAGGATTTTTGAGAGAAAGGGCAGCTGGGAAATAGGTCTGTAATTCTTTAACACCGCAGGATCCGACCCCGGTTTTTTCAATAAGGGTCTTACCCGCGCCTCCTTAAGTTCAACCGGTAGATATCCCGTATCTAGCGATCTATTGAGGAGAGAGATGATGCATTCCTCTAATAGAGGGCGCGCAACACGGAAGATCTCAGGTGGGCATGGATCAGCTGGGGAGCCAGATTTGATTTTACCCATCAGTTGTTCCAAAATCAGTGCATCCATCTCCGGAAACACTTCAAGGGAGCAGTCAATCACGTTTTTAGATGCTGAAGCGGTAGAAGTCCCCATTACCACCCCGTTCTCTATCTCCTGGATAATGATCTTCACCTTCTCCAGGAAATAGGCCTGAAAGGTGTTGCAGTCAAATGGAGCCTTAGAGTTATCAGATTTTTTACTCAACTCAGCCAGTATTTTAAAGGTCTCTTTCTGAATATTCGCTGCCTTGCTTAGGCGGGACTCAAGATATTCCGCTTTAGCTTGAGTCATAAGATTTTTATATTGGTGAAGGGAGGCCTTATAGGTTTTCCTGTCCGTGTCCTGCTTGGTTTTCCTCCACAATCTTTCTAACTTTCTAAGCTTTGTTTTAGTTTCCCTTAAAAGTGGCGTAAACCAGGGAGCCCCTTTCCCAGAGCCCTTTATTCGCTGTATTCTCACCGGCGCTATTTGGTCGATAGCCCGAATCATACTCCTCGTTAAATCAGAGTATTCACGGTCCAGGCTGCGGTCCAGCTCTATGACCTGGAGTGTTACCGGAAGCGCCTTAGTCAAAGACACTAAATCGACTTCAGCCCATTTCCGGGTTTTTCTGAAGCCAAGCGAGTTACGAACAGCACCGCTTTTAAGGGGGGCCTCACAGGAAACCAAATGGTGATCAGACCAAATGCAAGGCACTACCTCTTTAAGGGTTAAACTGGCATCTGTGGTCCACACGAGATCAAGAGTGTGGCCTTTTTCGTGTGTTGGGACATCCACAATCTGTTTAAAACCCAGCGCAGACATTAAGGTGTCTAGCTGGCGCATGGGTAAGTCCCAATTGGGCATATCCCAGTGTAAGTTAAAATCACCTGTTACCAGGATTTTCGTATATCTGGAGCTTAGGTCAGATATAATAGGACAAAATAAATCATGGAAGAGTGGAGTTGACTTAGGCGGGCGGTAGACTGACAAAATCACCCAACACACATTGTGTACGGTGACCTTTACCCCAAGCAAATCAGTCAGGTCAATTGTCTCTGATAGTACCTTTTCAACTATCATAGTCTTCCTATAGAAGATAGCTACCCCACCCCCCCGTGAGCCCCCTGGGCGGTTGTGCCACATTACATCATATCCGCTTGGAAGGGCGGCAATGATATCAGGCGTCGAATTCTCACCCGTCCAGGTCTCCGAAAGAGTCAGGACATCAATATCGCTGTCCTGAAGCATACTATATACCTCCAAATGGTGGCAGTGGAGCGAACGAGTATTAAGGCTAGCTATTTTTAATACCGGGTGTTTACCCGGGGGGATTATAACCTTATCGGGGTGCAATATGCCGTAGTTTTTAAGCATCAATGAGACCGCCTGATCGACCATAGGCTCCCCTCTATTCAGGGATTTTAACTCCTCCGTGGAGTACATGCGCCGCTGACCAGTAGTCCCAGCCCCTGCGCCCGTTCGTGCGCGGACGGGCGCAGACGGGCTGGACTCTGGCGTGACTCCGGCGCTGCTCCGGCGAGCCCGCAGCGCGTGTCCGCTGCGCGTCAGCATGGCCAGTTAAATAGATACCGGTCTAGCATCCTTATGACAACTAGACCGTGCAAGCTACTCGGCGCTTCACCCCCAACCCAAGATGTCTGCCGTAATGCTGCCTAGAGGGAAAGGGACCCGCGCTAACACGGTGAAATAACTATTATTGTGCAGGTGAGTGGGCGTTTTAAAAACAAGGTAGAATAAGCAAATAACAGAAATGCAAAAAACGGGAATCTTTAAAATCGCGTGTAAATTTCTCCTGTGAGCGCAGTACGCTCTGCCTTACTCCTTGTAGTGTTAGGTTTCCAGTGACAGGCCGCCTAATTTGCCCAGTTAAATAGATACCGTTCTAGCGTCCTTATGACAACTAGACCGTGCAAGCTACTCGGCGCTTCACCCCCAACCCAAGATGTCCGCCGTAATGCTGCCTAGAGGGAAAGGGACCCGCGCTAACACGGTGAAATAACTATTTCACTGTGAGGAGGAGACTGCCCCTTTGCTGGGTGATGCTTTGCTGGGTTAGCCTGCTGTTGCTGCTTCTGCCGAGGAGACATCAAAGACTGATCTTTGCTGTGAACCTGCTTGAGAAGACTCTCCAAAGGCTTGTGTGTGCTGTCGTTCTGTTCTGCAGTATCAGGGACACAAAAACGTCATCCACAGCTTCCTTGAACTCCATTGCTGGGTGTTCTGACCTGCCAGGACGTGCCTCTTCCAGTTTTGGGCCTCTGGAGGTTGTTCCTGCTACAGGAAGCTGCCAAGAACTGGTGATCTGAAGAAAATCAATGCTATATCCTCCTTGTGGCTGAATTGTCCGACGCAGCACTGCTGTGCAGGAGAAATTCCTTACGCAAAGCCACATACTGCTGAGAAATCGACGCAGCGTCTGCCAGCAGTGCCAGAGAAACCTCCGTACACAATGTCCCATGCACTGATCTCTGATGTTGAAGATCACCGCACCGACTCTGAGGCTGGACCTGCTGGGTGGCAAGAAGAATCGATGTTTCGCCAGTCGGCAGCTGGAGAAATCTGCCCAGCACCTGGTTTACAGTCGCTGCATCCCCTCCAGCGCCTTTTAATTTTCCATGCATTGCACCTATGCGCTGAATCTACAACAATGCAGGGGCTGCAGTAATAAACCGATGCACCACCTCCCTGCACAGTGAGAAACCGACGCATCATCTCCTCTCCAGTAAGGAACCGACAGATCATCTCCCCCGAGTGGCAGTAAGGAACAGATACATTACCACCCCCCGAGCAAGGAACCAACACATCGCCTTCCCTGCAGTTGTTTTTGCTTGTGATTTTGACACATTCCATATTTTTATATCTGTATGTTGGATTTTTGTCATTTTGGTCCTGTTTGATTTAGATAAAGATACTTTATGTTTTCGAACTGGTATGGTGTCCATTTATGGTATTTTCACTTTGTTAGTGTGGGCTTCATACAAATGCTTTACACATTGCCTCTGTATTTTAGCCCGACTGATCTGTGCCAAGCTACCAGAGGGTGAGCACAGACAAACGTAGGTGTGTACTTTACTCATCCTGACTATAGGGAAAGGTCCCTACTTGAACATGGTGTATACCACTGCCAACTAGAGACACCCATTTCTAACAATGAGAGAATCAATTGAAAATGTTGAAACGATTTTTCACAGGTGTGTTTCTTTTTAATTGTTTGGGAAGTGTATCCAAGTCTGTAATTAAATCAATAGTTTCTCCACAAGAAATATATTTTCCTTTGTTCGATGCCAAGCTTGCTGAGTTTCCTCTTTGGCTCAAAATGTGGATTAAAAAATCTTCGTCTTGCCTTAAACAATATAAAATGATCTTGTTACTGGAAGGTCAGAATATGATGAATGACCACTGGTGTGCACACCACCACTAGAAGGAGTGGAAGGCCCAAGAATGTAGGAATAATTAAGAATATTCTACACAGAGAAATCACGCTGAAGGAACACTGCTCTCTGCCTTCAAATGACAGTTGAAGTGCACAAGTCCTGGGTGTGTACGAAGGCTCCTTAGAATAGCTTATGCAGAAAACAGAGACAAGACTGCCAACTTCAGTTTAAGACTGTTGCGGTTACCGCCTTAGAAATCGCCATCTTCGGGGATGCCACCAAATTTTAACATTAGCCTGGGGATAGGTTTTTGGAAGGGCTGCCAACATTTACGTTGAGGGTATTAACTTGTTCTGATCCATTAACTTGGGGTATGTACCCAAGACTTCTCGTCTGGACAAAGACCATTTCAATCAATTAAACATAAGAGTTCGTTCAGTTCTGTTTACATGGGATACTTTTGTGGTCATGTTTCACCTTGTTAGATAAACCCATTTCTGCTGATCAAGTGTTATTGGACATTAGTACTTTGGCCAGTTAGGAAGTGGCAGGTAAAGACTTTATTCCAATTGAGTTCTACTAGACCTTCTTAGATAAGTTGGTACTGATATTCTTAGCAGTAATAAAGGCGCTTTATAATGGGAAAAATATTCCAGCTTTGTGGGGAAAAAATACAAGTACCTATTTATTAACGAAATATAAACCAGTGGCAGAGAGCGGAACATACTCACCTATTTACCTGATTAATGCAGATGCCACAATTTACTTCAAAATTTAGACAGACGGCTTTGAAAGCTAATAGAGAGGCTAGTGTCAGAACAACAGCATCGTTTTATTCCATAGCGAGCAAAACATTTTATGCGAATACATTCAATACCACTTAAGGAAGTATGATCCTTCTTGATGCAGAAATAGCATTCAACAGAGTTTCAAATCAATATTTAGGCAAGGTGAATGGAGCATGAGATTTGGGTCATCTCAAAATGTATCACACTTCTTCAGGAATTATATAAAACTTCCAGAGCTAGAACGGTAACCATGGGAGCAATGTCTGATCATTTCAGAATTAGTCAGGAGAACTGTGTTCATTAGAATTTCCAATGACCAAACTGAGCTGGGATACTTTTATTTTCGGATAGATAGTTATTGGAAGGATGGGGGTTCCAATATGATTTGAGAAAATTTAGACAAGTAAAATATTTGTATAGGGTATTATCTCAAAATATTTGTTTACTTATCGTTTTGACCACAGCACAGTACTGGTACTTTTAGATTGAGAATAACATATTGTGGTCTTTACAATTTTCAACTTGACGTGGAATTATTGAACACGGGTCAAAAGATAATATTTTAAGGGATACTCGTTTGGATATTTTTTTTGTTCATGGTAATATAAGGATATTCCAAGATTGCTGCCATATATCCCAGAACACGGTATGGGATGTTCACAGGTTAAAATTTGTTCGAAGACACTGTATGCAATATCAAGGGTAGTAGTGATACTGTGAAGTAACTGGAGATTGTATTACCCACGGTTTCAGAGTTTAATTGTCATCAAGAATAACAAAAGGAGAAAAATACTCTAAGATGGGTGCCAGATATTTAATTTATTTTATTTGGAGTGCTCAGGACAATATTTGCTTCTTGTTGAACCTTCTGTGGGTTGAAATAGGGCTGATAGGTGACCTATCTTGCCCTTGAGCATCGGGTTGTTTGTCAGACATAACATTAAGACATAGCATTAAGATTATTCTAGTACATTGAGAAGGGTGCCCGTTTGATTGGCCACTGTGCATAATTGGTACTCAGGGAAGCTGCCAGAGCTGCTCTACACCACTGTCATCTGTACTATATTTTGTGTCTTAGTTGTGGTAAATAATAACGACCAAGATCAAAGAACAGGTTTAGCGGAATGTATATACGACTGAAGGGGCTACGTATGCAGAAGATGTTGTCATCTTCAACCAAAATGTTCAAAAAGCATTGCCAGCTTAACTAATAAGAACGAAGCATGTGTCCGGGTCTGCTTTTATTAATTGCAGGTAGACTTGGGTAGTATGTTTTTCAGTTAAAAGATTGAGGTTCAGGCACTGTTTGACTGTGCCAATTCCCCTTTTAAATCCATATTGTATGTCTAAGAGCACATTGTACTCCCACTGCATTTCTAGCCTAGAATGCAAGATTCTCCCAGTAACTTATGTTATGTTATGTTAGCTGTACTTATATAGCACATAGCTACCCCAACCGAGCGCTCGCGGGGCTAGACCAGGGAAAGTGATGCTAGCTGGATGAAAGACAGCCAGGTATAGTCAGTTACTGAAAGACTAGCGACTAGCGAACACGGGCACAGCAAACATACGTATTGTGCCCTGTATGGATGAGAACAGCCAGGTTTTGATGTGTTTTCTAAATGCCCAATGATCGTGTGTGCTGCGTGCCGAAAGAGGAATAGAGTTCCATAGGGGTGGGGCCAAGGACCTAAAAGAGCTCCCACCCGCTGATCGCAATGCTCGCATGGGAACATATCGTGTACGGAGCTCCTGAAGTATCTGGGGGGCCAAACCGTGTAAGATCTTATGGGTGGTACAGAGAGTTTTGAACTGGATTCTCTGTTCGATAGGCAGCCAGTGTAGACGGTGCAGGAGATGGGATGTATGGCAGTGCTTAGGGAGGGCAAATAGAATGCAGGCAGCCGCATTCTGTGCCCTTTGAAGTCTCTTCGTGACTGTTTTATTTACAAAGAGTAACAGTCCATTGCAATAATCGAGACGTGACAGCATCACCGATTGAAGTATCACCTGACGAGTGGAAGCTTTAAAAAACCCCAAGATGGGTTTGTGTTGTAACTTGGTACGTTCCTTCCCTCCCCTGTGCCCCCTTCCTTTCCCTCCCCGATGGTATTGCCTACCTTAGAATGTTGTAGTGAAGCTCACATTGGAATGTTGGTGAGCTCACTCTAGTAGATGGCACTGAAGGATCAGGTTCTAATAAACTCCTTCTCACCTCTCAACGTGTGGAGTCTTCTTCTTAACAAATTGGCGACGAGAGTGGGACAGCTGGATCCTTTCCCCAGTTTATCTTGCCATCTACGAAAGTCGATTAATTTTGGAGGAAAGGCTGGTCGTTTTCGAAGTTCATTCTGAGGGAAGTCGGAACCCAGAACTTATTAAATTTGAAGCCGGAAAGCAGAGCTGTTATGCTGAAGGAGACGCGATGTTCACAAGAAGTGCAAGAGGCTGAAGATTCCTGCCGTTTCATCGAACGTCGTTGCATCCGATCAGCAGTCCCATTTTCTTCTCTCAGGAAGCCGAGCTATTGTTTCCTGAGGTGTTTCCAGGGCGACGGGACGCTATAGCCTACTCCTCTTTCCTCACACTTCGGTTCGTCAGTTTCATTTTGACGGACCGCCTCTGAAGAAAATGACGTGACGAGGTAGGGGTGTGTGTGTTCCGCCCTTAACGTCAGTGCTGCGCATGACCTGTGGCACGTCTTTTGAAATCTTCCTCAGTTCTGCTCTTTTCGTCAGTGTTGCGCATGATCTGTGGCACCGACTTTGGATTTCCTCCTCAGTTCGTTCCTGAAAGAAACTGTGGAGGACGGACGGTTTTTAGAGCGCGAAAAAGGTAGGAAACTCCTTATGGGTTGATATCCAGTGTCAAGCTCCTTCCTAAGTTTTTTTTTCTTTCCACCGTCGAGGGATTCGTTTTCTGAGGATCGTTTTAAAATTAACTGTGTCACCTTTCAGAAATCCATTTTATAAACTGTTTCTCGACATATGCTTGGAGTGGTTCTATCTCGAACGAGGACATTTTTGGTGTGACTGACTTTCACTTGTATATATCTAGAGTGAGCTTGTTATCTGGTCAGTCTGCATTAACATTTTCACTCAAAGCCTGTTCGCCTTAACTGTGATTGACTGGAACAGTAAATTACTTCCGTCTGGCTTGGATTCAATTCAGCGTTTGAAGAGAAAATTCTTCTGGGGTATTGGCATTTATCAGAAATCTCTCACTCAGTAAGATTTTGGCCGTGTTGGGCGTATACAACAAGCTTCAGATTTCTGTCAGTCACCCATACTGCCTATGGAGACACTATGCAAATTCAATTCACATGAGCCATCAAACGTTCCCTTCGCTGATTGGCTCAGCTTTGGTCTCCCTACTCCTGTCTGAACATTTACATTGAACCTTTTAAGAACTGTGGATATTTAAAAATGGTACTATCTGTCATAAGTTTCCTGACTTTTCTCTTTATTTTCTTTTCCTCACACTGTTCTGTCCTACCTTTTTTCTCCAGTTTCTTTTAATCTCTCATCTTCCATTCCCACTTTTCTTTCTTGAACATGACTGCCTTAAACATGTCCCAACCACCGCCACAGGCAGGCGATCCTCTTATTTCCTGGAAAAAATGGTTTCATTTATTTGAATCATATCTGATTGCAATTGGGGGAAATAGATTTTCTTCATTAAGGAAGCAACACATTTTGCTTCATAATTTGGGTAAATATGCAAGGGATGTGTTTGAAGATTTGCCTGAGGTAGCTGATGGAGGCGCAAACATCAATGTTGGGGGAGATGGAGTAGCCCAACCCGATGTGTATGAGGCCACAGTTAAAAAATTGGCGGAGCAGTTTGGGGATAGAATTAATATAGTTTTGGAACGTCACAAATTTTTCTTACGTGCCCAGGGGAAAAATGAAAAAGTGAAGAATTACATTGCAGTTTTGAGGGGTTTGGCAGCCACGTGTGATTTTGGAGTGATCACAGAGTCTCTAATCAGGGACCAATTGGTCAGGTGCACATGTGAAAAAGAAATTCAGGAGAGACTTTTAGCTGAAGCTCTAGATTTACAAAGAGCTATTGATATTGCAATTAGCATAGAGCACACAAGCTACTGCATGAATGAAATGAAGGAAGCCCATGAAGTGAAACAGGTTAGTGACAATGGTGTGCACAAGGTGGTTCAAAAAGATAGCAGATCTAAATCTACCCTGCCCTATGTGAATAAACATAGCGCACAGTTTAACAAGCCTAAATGCTATAGATGTGGTAACCCAAACCATTTAGCTAATGATGTAAAGTGTCCAGCAAGGGGTGTCACTTGTAGCATTTGTAAAAAAAGGGGACATTTTTCAAGAGTATGCCATGAAAAGAAAAGTACTACTCACATGGTGGTCCAGGATTCTGAACAACCTTTGCAGGTGGATATTATCTTCCAAGTGTTGAACATTGGTGAACAGAATGTGAATTGTTATCCCGAATGTGAAATATTTCTTGACAATGTTGTATATGAGGTCTTTGCGGATTCCTGTTCACCTTATACTCTGATAAATGAGACTTCCTTCAAACAAAATTCAGGCCATAAAAACTATAATCTGTTGCCACCTGACATTAAACCTGGGGGATACAATTACAATCCTATTCCACTGGTTGGAATGTTGATGATGCAGATAAATTTTAAAGGTAGAACCACACTGGGTAAAATGTATATCACAGAAAAGGGTTCACATTTGTTAGGCTGGAAACATCAAAAGGACCTGGGTATCAAATTAGACCCAAATGCCCCTGAACCTGTGCTACTTATTGATAGGCCTACAGTTGGAAAGGAAGTGTGTGAAAAATTTCCGGAGATGTTCACAGACAATTTGGGACAGCTTAAAGGGTTTCTCCACAAAATCAAGCTTAAATCAAATGCAAAGCCTGTAGTACACAAAGCCAGATCCATTCCATTGCTTTTGAAACAACCTTTGCAAAAAGAATTGAATAGACTGGAAGAAAACAGGATAATAGAGCGCATTGAAAGTTCAGAATGGTTGGCCCCCATTGTCGTAGTGGCAAAAGGGGGGGGGAAAGGGCATCCGCCTCTGTGTTGACCTCAGGGATTTGAACGCTAACATCTGGGTGGATAGACACCCCCTCCCCAACATCAATGAGATGTTGATGGCCATTAAAGGTGCAAAGTTTTTCTCAGTCTTAGATCTGTCCTCTGCCTACCACCAGGTCGTTCTCCATCCAGAATCTAAGCACCTCGCGTCCTTCATAACCCCTTTTGGTGCATATCAATTCTCAAGATTGCCTTTTGGGCTTGCATCTGCAGCTGCTGTTTTTCAGCGTATTATGCAAAACATCTTGCAGGGTCTTGAAAAAGTAGTCTGTTTCCAAGACGACATTCTAATCTATGGAGCGACTGAAAATGAGAACAACAAAATCTTGGAGGAAGTATTGTCAAAACTCAGCAACGCTGGCGTCACTACTCAGAAGGATAAATGCAAGATAGGGGTGGAAACAGTGGTGTACCTGGGGCACACGATTTCAAGTGAAGGTATTAAACCCAAGGCCAGCCTGGTCGATGCAGTAAAACTCGCACCGGCTCCCTCAAACAAAGATGAGCTGAAATCCTTTTTGGGCCTGGTTGAGTATATGTCGAAGTTTGTGAAGAATTTCGCAGACCAAGTCCAACCTCTCAGGGAGTTACTTAAACAGGGAACCAAATTCGAATGGAGCACAGAGCACCAACAAACCTTCCAATTCATCAAAGAAGCCATTTCGGAGGCTCCCATCTTTCACACCTTTGATCCGAATGCCAAGACCACATTGTCTACGGATGCAAGTAATAAAGGTCTGGGTGCCTCTTTGATCCAATTGGTAAATGGCGAAGAGAGAGTAATAGCCTTCGCTTCAAGAACCCTTGAAGACTGCTGAAGTAAATTACTCCACGATTGAGAAAGAAGCACTGGCGTGTTACTGGGCTATACGCCATTTCAGGTACTTCCTGTGGGGAATTCCTTTCTGACTGAAAACGGATCACAAGCCATTGATTCCGTTGTTTGCAAACAAACTTTTAGAGAACACCACTCCACGCATCTCCAAGTGGGTCTTAGGACTGCAGGGGTTCAACTATTCTATTGTGCATGTCCCGGGCTCAAGAAATTCTTTGGCGGATTGTCTTTCGCGCATACCGCTTTTGGTAGATGAACCAGAAGAAACCGAGGAGGAAGAAACCATCCTGGCAATCGATATTCCAGCCATTAAGAAAGACGAATGGTTGAAATCCATTCAAGAAGACGAGGTATTGGGAAAATTGAAAGACATGATCACCGTTGGCTGGCCAGAAAAAAAAAATGAATTGCCAGAACATCTCCAGGAATTTTGGAACGCGAAGGACGAGTTGTCCATAATTGAAGATCTTGTCTGGAGAGGGAATAAAATAATCCCCCCGACTGGAATGAGGGATTGCTATATACAAATCGAACATGAAGGTCATCCTGGACGAAGCTTAACCAAAAGTAAAATTTGACAAAACTATTGGTTCCCTAAAATGGACACACAAATTGAAGAGCTGGTAAAGGAATGTATTGCATGTGGGGCCAGCGATAAGTCAAAGAATGTCCGCAAGGCTCCACTAATTCCGGTCACTGTTCCCACCAAACCTTGGGATAAACTGGGGATGGACATTATTGGTCCTTTGAATTTATTAATTCAATCTCAAAAAATGTATGTTCGTCCTGATTGATTATCACTCGCACTGGATAACGACTAAGTTTGTCCCTTCCATTTCTACAGTGTATCTCATTGAGTTTTTAAAGGATACCTTTTCAAAAGAAGGCATACCCAGTGAGTTGATAACGGACAATGGTGTGCAATTTACTTCGGATGAGATGAGAGAGTTCCTGAACAGTTTATCTGTTATTCACATAAAATCTCCACTGTACTCCCCCAAATCAAATGGTTTAGTGGAAAGGGCTAACAGAATGCTTAAGGACTCCATTCAACTTGCCTTGTCAAACAAAGAGCCAGTTGATGACAGCTTAAGGAAAATGTTGTGGCCTTATCACATCACCCCCAATTCTGTGTCAGGAGTATCCCCATTTACTTCTCTTAAAGGAAGAAACCCAGGTTCCAAACTGACTCCAAACTGGCTAAATGGAGGGTCCCCTGTGTGGGTAGACAGGAACACTGTAACGGAGAGAGTCAAAGAACATCAAGTCAAGTACAAAAATGATTATGACGCTAAATGGGGCACATCTCACAGGGTGTGGATGGTTGGGGATTGGGTGGTAGTCAAAAAAAACCACTCTGTTAAAGTCCAAATCTTCCTCTTTCTCTAAACCCCTTAGGATCAGGAAAGTCCATAATAATTCTGTCCTGTTAGAAGATGGTAATTTATGGAGCATGGATAGATTGGCTCATTGCACTAATGTTCATGTTTCCCAACCTTCTAGCAACGATGACTCTGGAGAACGGCTGGTTGGTCCTAGTATGGGAAGAGTAGCACGTCAACGTAGGTGTCCGGCATGGCAAGCTGATTACAGTATGTAAAGTTATTGTTACATGTCACATGAAGTGCTCTTATGGTTCTCTGTAAGTGCACCTTGGTGCAACTGACTTCAGAAGATATATATCTCATGTTCCATTTTATGCACTGTTTGTGATCTCTTCTGCTTGGTAATTCAACCTGTGTTTTCTTTCCAGGTTATTTCCATTGTTTTTCCAAACCATCTATGCTCTAATTGACTCACATATCCCAGTTCTGCTGCCCTTACATAGGGAGGTGTGTTGTAACTTGGTATGTTCCTTCCCTCCCCTGTGCCCCCTTCCTTTCCCTCCCCGATGGTATAGCCTACCTTAGAATGTTGTAGTGAAGCTCACATTGGAATGTTGGTGAGCTCACTCTAGTAGATGGCACTGAAGGATCAGGTTCTAATAAACTCCTTCTCACCTCTCAACGTGTGGAGTCTTCTTCTTAACAGTTTCAAACCCCGTAGGTGGCCAAAGCTTGTACCAGCCACTTTGTTTGCGTGAAGTTCGAAAGAGAGGGAGTTGTCCATCAGGACCCCTAGATTCTTAACTGCACTTTTTGGTTGGGGAGGAGTGCCCAGTGCATCAGGCCACCCCTGATAGTCCTATTTATGAGTTTCCCGGCCTACCAGGAGCACCTCCGTTTTTGAGGAGTTAAGTTGAAGATAATTATCTGCCATCCCGTTGGAGATGGCCAGGACATCTTCACGGAATTTCAGTTGGTCTTGGACTGGGTTGCTGGTGAAAGTGAATATCAATTACGTATCATCCGCGTATGATATCAGATTGATCTGCCGAGCTTTGGCCAAAAGGGCAAGAGGAAAGACATGCACATTAAATAATTTGGGGCTCAGCGCAGAACCCTGAGTGACACCGCTGCTGAGGGGATAAATATTCGACAGATAGGGAGGGGCGTCGATTTGAAAGGAGCGATCGGATAGGAAGGACGCAAACCAGGCCCAAGCCTTACCACTGACCCCGATCTCCCCGAGTCGTTGGAGCGAACGCTCATAAGAGACCGCGTCGAAGGCCGCACTCAGGTCCAGTAAGATCAGTGCCGAGGTGTTGCCCATGTCCAATGACGGCCCTTAGCTGCTCTATAACTGCCAGCAGGGCGGATTCTGTACTATGCTTAGGCCGGAACCCATTTTGTGACCTGTCCAAAATCCCATTAACTTCCAAATACTTGGTGAAGATGCCATTGATATGGGATTCCATGATCTTGGCCAAGTAAGGAAGCAGAGAGATTGGCCGGAAATTTTCCGGCAGAGATGCATCCAGTGCTGGCTTTTCTAGTAAAGGAAGCACCTTGGCAGGTTTCCAGGATTTAGGAATTGCTGACATCTGGAGCGATCTATTGATCAGTTCCCTGCCTTCAGTCATGATACAGTCCTGGAATTTCCTGAAGGTGTCCGGTTTTATTGGATCATCAGGAGAACCTGATTTCTCCTTTGCTGCCAGAATCTCCAGGTCATTGAAAGACATAGATGGTAAGTCTTGTAGAGCGTAGGGGAGATCAGGTGAGGAATTGGGGGGCCACGATTTAGCGGCGACCCTTCTGGAGTAGAGTGAGTTATAAATGCCCTCAGCTTTACAGATGAAATAGTGTGCCAAAGATTCACATTGCAGATTGGAGGATATGATGTTATTAGTTCCTGCTGGGGGTTTTGTCATGTCATTTCTAAGGGAGAAGATGGTTTTAGAGGGGTTGGGACTTGATGTAATCAAATTAGTGTAGTATGCGTCTTTAGATTTTTGTGCGAATTTGTGGTATGTTTTAATGGCCTGCCTGTAGATAATTTTGGCATTGGGGTTGTAAGTACTCCTCCAAGTGCGTTCCAGAATTTTACAGCGTTTTTTTGCCATCGCTAAGGTCTCATTGTACCAGGCATGTGAATGTGAGCGCTAGGCGTAGGTCATAAAGAAGAGGATCTAATAGGGATAGTGGCCAGTAGCACATTGGCTTCCCATCTCACCAGCCCCCATTGAAGTTGCTCTACTTAAAGATTGGCACAATTACAGATTGAGATCAGGTGGATAACTTCCCTTCAGGTGGCAAGTAGGGCATTTATCACCAAAGCGGCCCATAAATCAAGGTTATCTTTGAAAAATATACCTCAATCCCAACATGATGGCATGAGTTACTTCCCCCAAAGTAAATACAAGTGGATCACAGTTGGTTAAATGATCTGAAAAGAAGTATTCAGAATTATCAGTCTCATCCATCACCCCAGTGGCGCATATATAGAACTAAAATAATTAATCCAATCCTAAAGCGCTATCATGGTGTCAGTCCCTATGGTGGTACCAGCGTTGCATTGAAGGATATTGCCACGCATCCACAAAAAAGCTGCAGAGATGAAAGCCTTGAAATTGGTCAGTGTAATAGGGACCTCTTTATCTAGGTAAAGAAGCAATTGTGGATCATCGGTGTACAAAATTATTTGAATGCCGTATGATCCTGCAAGGGTCGCAAGTGGAGTCATATAAATATTGAATAGTGTGGGGCTCACTACAGAACCTGGGGTACCCCCAAACCCAGAAGTTTTTGCTTGCAGGAAAAGGGAGCCATCCAAATAGATTCATGTCTGCCAGCCAGGAAAGAGCAAAATCATGCCAATGCAGGACCACCGACATCTATGTTGCCCAAACGTTTCAAAGGTATAGTGTGCAAAACAGTGTTGAAAGCTACGGATGGAACAATGAGAACCAGGGCTACCTGGTTCCCTTGATCCACCACTAGCTTGATGGTGTCGGCAACCTCCAGCAAAACAGTCTCAGTGCTAATTCCAGGGCGAAAGCTGGACTGGGAGGGATGAAGTAACTTATGCTGTTCTAGAAAACTTGAGAATTGCCAATATTATGTTTCTCTAATATCTTTGCAAATGCCACCAGTAAATGATTAGTTGGAAGTTATCGGCTGATGTTTTTTTCAACAGAGTAATTAATTTGGCCTGTTTTCAACAGCTGTTGACTGTGGCCGTTAGAATGGACAAATTTAGCAGCGAGTCTGGGGGGGAGGTTCATTGCCGCTCTGTTGGAAACGAGGATGTGGGGGAGCATGGATCACCCAGGGACCTTTTTTTGCATGTACTAATGGCAAGGGCAGATTCCTCTAAAGAGACAGGGAAGAATGGCGAATAGTTGTAGACGGAACTTATGACCATACCAAGAGTCCCCTGGTAACCCCGCAGTTAGTTATATGACCTGAAAAGAAGGATTCAGAATTATCAGTCCCATCCATCACCCCAGTGGCGCTTATATAGAACTAAAATAATTAATCCGATCCTAAAGCGCAATCATGGTGTCAGTCCCTATGGGGTCACAACTCTTAAAATATGGCTAATTGATAATCCTCCAAAAGGCTGCATTATCCCTTAATTTGCTCACCTCCAATAGTGCCACCCATGCCTTTGACTTGATCTCCCCTTTATGGGCATGTAGCACTTCCTCATAGTAGCACCCACAATCCACAATCATTTTTTTGCCAACGTTTTAATTTCAGACTTTTTTTTGTTCTGATTTGCTGTACAGCAATACTAATCAAACCGGTCAGATGTTCCAAGGGTACTGTTTGAAGGCCTACATGTTAGGCTATTCTTAATCCTATTAGAAAGCACAACAAAAGCATCCTGAATACTATCTGTATCAGCTACCCAATTTAGGCAAATTTGCCAACCATCCCAATTTTCCTTTAATAAATTGCTAAGGAAACCCTACAGGTTAATATTGGACCATTTCTGAGCAGGGTCATTAGTCCTACACAACTCAATGTCCTTTAGGGATTCCATAGGAAGGGGACCACCAACTTTCAACCTACTTAAATCCTAAACGGACAATTGTCATCAAAACCACAAACACTTTTTCTCAGATACCAAAATGAAATCCATAGTTGTCCTACCCCGCATAAAGATGTGGATTGGTAAAAGTCAGATTATTCATCATGAGGCACTTATTCATTTCTTCTCCAGACTCGTTGTGGATGAAATGTATTTGCCCCAGTCATTGAAGTCTATGTAGCCACAAATTAGATTAGGTGGTAGATGGCACAAGTTAGCATTCAAATCCCCTCGCCAAAAAATATATGTCTCGCATCTTATTTTTGGACATACCATCTTCAGCTCTTTGCCAAACCCGGCTATCACCCAGTTTCAATGTTAGTTGAAAAGAATGTCATAATAATTCATTAACACCACTCTGTGATCCCGATCACGGTCTAATCCAATGAGTTGGTATTAGGGGGATTTTAAATACCTAAAAAACCTTCACTGCCTCCTTACAAAGTACAATGGATGAGGAGTTGGGACTTTCCGATTCACTAGAGGCATGAAGATTCCCTTTTAGGTCAGGCCTGGGCAGCACATGGGTATTCAGGTAGGGACTTGAAGTTCCGCCCACTCTCCTCCCATATTTTTCATTGGCTTCTGTCATTGTCCACTGTAAACTGTGGCTGTCCATTGTTCAATATGCATAGTATCAAATCAAATCAAATGTATTCAAATGCTTGGTCTTTTAAAACCCTTACACTATATAATGTTATAACATTACTTAAAACATCTGATATAACATCCAATATATATATAAAAACAATAGAATCTTCGTTCATTAATCTACACTTCATAAAAACAAAGACCTATCCAAAAAAATGCTGCACCACAACATCATCCTCATCTTAAAAACCATCATCGTAAAACTGTATAATAAATTGTTTGGTTTTCTTCCACAATTCTTTCTAATTCCCTTAGATACAAATTCATGAATTTAACCCCCCTTCAGACCAGCGGAATCGAAGACCCACCCAACCAGGTGGTCACAGCTTCCCTGCATGTTCCTACGTTCATACTAATGAATATTTCTTTCAAAAAGATCTTTCTTTCTTTTAATAACTTTGGGCATTCACAGAGAATATGTGATAGAGATTAATATTTGTTGTTGCACAGTCTGGATTCTTGATTATGGTAATGCTGTTTCCAGGAGGGGATCAAATCCTTTGTTTCCCACATACCAAAACGTAAATTAATTAATTGGTTCTTTAAAATCACTATCCAGGCATGACGTCTTTGTAATAAGCTGTTTTCATCTGTTATATTAGACAGGACTTGAGCTGGTGATGCTGCTTGCTGTATGAGGAAAACATTTTTATAGACCTTCGTTTGGATATTATTTAAGATTGCGATTTCACGACCCCTCATAATTCCACTACCATATGTGACAGAAGGCATTAACTGTGCCGACATAACAGAAAATAGGTGGCTGTAAGATGGACAGCTTAATTTCTTTTTTAATAAATTGAAGCCATAGATAAGACTTTGCGCTTTAGCCCTCATTGCTAGAGATTGATGTTTATGACTCAGTTTTCGCTTGATTTTAAACCCCAGGTATTTGTATGAGGAACAACCTCGACGTTTTTCCCATCCAAAAACCACACGTGTTTTTAGAATTTGGCATCCACTAACCGCACTACCTTTGTTTTAGACAGATTTAATTCTAATCCATGCTGATCCAGATAATTCGCTAGTGTGCTCATACTGCGCTGGAGCCCTAACGGGGTTTGGCTGAAGATCACTATGTCATCAGCATACTGTAAATACCTAATTTCCTCTTTGGCTAACATTGGTGGATGAATGTTTACTCCAATAAGTGCTTCTTCAAGATCAGCTAAATACAGATTAAAATGACTTGGGGCTAACACGCACCCCTGTTTTAATCCGTTGTGGGTGCCTATTTTGTGTGTTACACAACTACCATCGCCTATTTTCACCTGAGTCCAGGTGTCAGTATACAATTTCTTAATGGTGTTCAATAAGTTGTTTGGAATACCCCACATTGCCAATTTTTTCCATAGGCGATTTCGGGGCACACAATCGAAAGCGGACTTTAAGTCCACAAAGCATGCAAACATCCGCCTGTTCTGATATTTGGCTTTTACGATTAATAGCGTTATGGCTGATAAATTGGTCAGTGTGCCAGCTCCTACCCTGAATCCGATTTGCGAACGAGGTATCAATTTGGTGTATTCAGACTATTTTTTTAGATGTTTCAATAGACAGGTAGCGTATAGCTTAGCTTCAACATCTGTTAAAGCAATGAGTCTGTAGTTGCTGGGCACTGACTGATTTCCACCTTTAAAGATTGGTTGAAGAATACTTCCCCTCCATGATTCTGGGATTTTATTTGTCAGGAACAGCTCCTTAAAAAGTCGTGTAAGATAAACTGCCCAGTAAGCAGGTACTTTCTTAAAGAGAGCCTTTGATATACCGTTTGGACCTGCTGCACCCTCTGTTTTTATTTTTTTTATGATTTTTGTTAATTTTTCTATATCTGTAAGTTCAGGAATATTTTTGCTTTGATGTTTATTCATGATAATTTTTTCTTGGGTTCCTGTGATTATCAATGCTACTGTTAACAAGCTCCTTCTCTCTTCGGTTATATTTTCGCAACTTTCTATATTTTGTTTCTATCCGGTTCTTTATACATTTCTTTCACATCGGCCACCCACATATCTGTGTTGATACCTCCTGTATGATGTCTGGATTTTCCATGTGTCAGCGTGTTTATAACTTGCCAAAATTCTTTCCCGTTAGCTTGTTTACTTGCCACAAGCAGTTTATTCCAAATAAGCGCATGATGTTTTATTTTTGCTTCACGACAACTCTTCTTATAATGAGCTCTTAAGTTTTTTAGCTTACTTTTGTCCGGTATTACTCCATATCATAACTGCTTTGCAACTATTTTAATTTCTCGCATAATTTGATGTTTTTGCCTTTCCAGATTCATACTGTACCAGGGTTGATGTCTGTTTGTCAACACATTCTTCCTGTGTAAGATGTGTCGCTCTTGTTTTCTTTTATTTTGGAATTTTTCCAATAAGATAGCAGATAAGGAGACCCAAGCCTCTACTCTTTCCTCATTTACTGATAGTCGATTTTCTTCCATCCCAATTCCCTTCTCAATTTCTTCTTTTGTTCCTGATTGAAGATATACTTCAGCCATTACTTTCTCTATCCCTTTTCCTCTCCATCTTAATCTATTTAGGCTATATAAAAAGGGTGGGGTGATTAACTCGTCTGGTGCCATCAGACAGGCAAAACCTTGTTCCAATTGTATTGATTGTGGAAAATGATCACTCTCTGTGCGATGAATAATCTGGAATTTGTGCCACTGAGACCTTACATTTTCACTCACAAATGTGTGGGCAATCGTTAAGCTCTTATTCCCACTTAGAAAGGGAATTGATGCCGGAAAGTCCTTTTTTGTATTTCCATTCAAATGTTTTAAACCTAGGGATTTTAGCTGACTTCTGAAAAGTTTACCCATTTGATGATTGTTCTTGGAATTTTTGCATAAATTTGTGTTGAAGTCACCTGTAACATTAAACTGTGCTTGTGCATATTGTATCTGCATTGTTTTTATCAATTTAAGCATGATCTTCATATGCTGCTCTTTAATCGCTTTTCTTGGATGGATATTAATATTTATTAAAATTATTATTGTCGGAGTCATGTTAGACTTTAAATTATCCAATGTTGTTACTAGGATCCATTTGGTCCCCGTTGGTTGTTCTTCCATGGACCAGTCCAGTTTGGTAGAGAGCCCCCCTTTGGATGGCCTGATCTTGCTGTTTTTACTGCCGGTATATGGCAATCCGTATAGCCTAAGATCGGCAGGGGTCATACTTTAACAAGAAATCCATGACTTCATTATTTTCTAGTAGGTTTTCTAATCCATGGGTATTCCAGAAGCAGATGCAAAGAGCTTTAAAATTTTCTGAAAGGTTACATGTATTGTCAGGATTGCGTATGTGCCGGGCGATTGAAAGAACCCATCCGTTTGTTATCTGTTCCCCATTTGGAATTATTGTTACCTTGTATAATTACTCCATGGGTACTCACGCTTAAGGGTTTAATGATTTTTAAATTCTCATATTCTTTTTGATTGATTCCTGCGCCTATAGCACCCCTTAAGATCAATACTCCTTTTTGTTTTCCAGGAATAAGAGGCCCTGGGTAACATAATACCTCATTGTTTTGTAGCTCAATCCCCCAGGTCTTAAACCTATGTTGATGAGTCATGATCTGATCTATCATTTCTGGCGGGGACCAACTTGTTACAGTAGCCTCTCTGTTAGTTAGCAATGGGTGATCTTTAAATTCAACTGATAACAGGTTGGTGGACTCAATATATGCTATATCCCTTATTTCCTTTATCAATTTATTGATTGTACCTCTATTTAAGATGTCAAAGTTCCCTTTTGAGATGTAATTGGGCAGAAACACTAACTGATTTGAATGGTTTTCATTTGATCTAAGTCAGTCTTCTGAGATAGCTGACTGTCATTTTGCGATGTGCGTTCCACAAAGACCCAATTTATATTTTGGTTTATCTTTGGCCATGTTCCATCCCCTTTTTGTTTATCTGAACAATTCTTTTTCTGCAGCTCAAATATAATTTCCCTATTTGCTGAATCCCTTTGCAGTTCAGTCTTGGGATTATTGTCGCCTACCAAATTATGGCATGGGGAATTCGCTGTCATAGGTGCTTTTGGCCTTTGTTTATTGGAAACTCGCTCATGCTGAACTGTAGACCCACTCGGTAGAACTATATCTATATTCGAATCAATTGGGACTCTTGTGTTTTCAAAAACTATCTCTGGACTTTGGTGCTGTTTGCTTGCTGGATCTAGATTCTCCTTATTTACGTTTTCCTCACTAGAAGGCTTTTCATTTTTGTGTTGAGACGATAATTGCCATATTTTCATTTGTTGCGTTGATTTCCCTTTTTTCCGCATTTTTCTTGCTCTCTTTTTTTCCTTTTTTGCGACCCCCTGCTTTAATTCTACTATCTCCAGCTTTTCCACTTCCTCTATTATTCTGCAGACTGGTCGTTTGACTTGACTATCCAAAACACTATCTAATATCTCTATTTCTGGAGAACTGTTTCCACAACAGAACTGATTTAATGAAGCACAATTCTTTTTGTCTTGTTTGTTGAGTTTGTTAAGAAGGCTATCTGATGTTTCTATTGGCTTTGGAATTTCCAAGGTCGAGATTTGGTTAGTTGATGTAACGCTCTCTTTTAATTGTAGATTCTCAGCTGGGAGTTTGAAACTCTTTTTGGATTCATCAAAGTTTTGACTTCTTTCTGACCTTACTGCCTGTGATCTTATTTTTCTCAAAATATCCGACAGGATTGATGATAAACTTTCCTGGTTATCTCCTTGCAATACACAATGACAGTTGACTTGTTGTGTGTATTTATACTGCTGAGCTCTCATAATAAGAACTTTGAGAGACTGTAATTTTTTGTCTGATCCTACAAATGTAGGTAGCCATAATATTTAAAAGATCCACTTGTAGGTCATGTTTATCCGCTTAATGGGAAATTGCTGACGAGATTGAATCCAAAGTCGATAATAAAATACCCCCTGTACTTGATGGAACTCTGTTCCCTACATCTCTTTGATCTGATGTCGTCGTTATTTTGCTCTCAACTGTTCCAACTACTCCATTTGAGAATACCGACGACGTCCTTTGCTGGTCCAGACTTTGTGTACCCGTGAGCGATACAGGAGTTGTAGAGCTTACTAATTCAACTAATAATTGCTCCGGAACTCCGCACCTATTCTAGGGGACAGAATAATTCCCTTGATTGAGCTGTCACAGTTATCTGTTCGGGTATCTGTTCCTGTTCTTCCCAGCAACTTAAATTTAACGAAAAAAGAGAGTCACATGTAATTTGATTATGAACTTCTACTTCAGTTATAAATGCATTTGTCATGTTTGTTTTAACAGGGGTTTTCTGACCTATCCCATCTTCCAAGACCCCTTGACTTTCTTGGTTTTGTCCAACCGTCATAAGAACATCATCACGTTCTTGTAGTAGCTCTTCTGCAGTTTCACAGTCCGATTTCAAGGGCAGACCAGCCTCTCCTTTATTTATTGTTCTATCTCTGATGAGAGACTGATGTTACTTATGCCGGCTTTTTTATACCTGCTCTTTCAGTTGTTATTAAGAATTCAGTTATCTTGTACTCCTCTTTTCTTTTATTTGCAGATGTTCTTGCTTTTTTTTACAGGCATAGTGTGCTGCGGAGAAATATTTTCCTTTGTTACATCCAGAAGTATCACTGAGTCAGCAGAAGAATCCAACTTGATGGAGTCTTGTCTCAGTCTCTTACTTTGGTGCTTTTTTCCCTGTCCTTGTGCTGCTCTCTTTTTACCAAAGCGCATTATGGCGCCACACTCTTAGATATTTTAGTTGGAGCTCTAGATACTCTTAAATACACTTATTTCTGTATTACTCCCACACTCAACCTCTGCCCACCGTCGTCTGTCGCTCACTCTTAATGCTTAAAGAGGGGCAGAAGAACATATAATAACAATCCAATCCAATGGCTTGAATAGTGAGGGGGTGGCAGGGCACAGCAAAACTGTCCGCTCAAAGACTGGGGCCTGCAACAGACGGAAAAGGGCTGACTAACAGGCGACCAGTGGGACCACAAGGATGAAGGGTTTTATAAGTCCAGGCAAAAAAAGACTGATCTCCCCCTCACTCACTGCCCGATTTCCACAAAAACTCAGTCACCAATTTTACCTTCTCCTCTACCGCATCTCCTACCGGCGGGTCTGCCACTGCTGCATGCTCATTCCTAGGACCACAGTCTGCCACGGTTATTAGACTGTAATTGAGCCTGATTAATCCTAGATCACAATATGCATAGTAGTCCCTCCGCAGTACGGACTTGTCTCATTTTATAACCTCCCATGGCGACACCCCCTGTTACGTGTTGTTGCTTGGTAGGCTTTAATTACAGCCTCTGAGCACTATTTTCTCAAATAGCTTTGTCAAGCCTCCTGTTGCAGGCATGCTCTCTCCTAACTCTATTTAAAATATTTTATAGCACAAACGCATTTGCAACGCAATGCGTCTTGCCTTTGCAAGAGTTTAAGCTATTGACATTGTAAATGACAATGCCTTTTATTTATATGTTTTAAAAACAAGTCATAAATAAAAAGCATTGTCTTTTACAATGCCAAAAGCTCCAACCCACGTAAATGCGAGACCTATTGCATTGCAAATGCTTGTTTTGTGTTGACATGACTATACTTTTATGTGTATGCTCCTCCCCCTCTTCCCCTGCACAACCTATAATTCATTCTCAATATGCATTAACTAAGCCAAGGGGAATTTTAATTTCACCGGAGCAAACTGAGTGGTATCAGTAATTTTGCATTACTCTTTGACGTGGAATTATCAATATGAATGCGATTACACCTACTCACATAATTAAAAGTAAATCTAGGGGAACAAAATCATACTGCAAGAGCACATTAAGCGTGCATGAGCAGCTGCTTGCACTTGCCATTCATGTTTTGTTTCATTTAGTGCTATTTCTTTGCTTAATGTAGATTTACTCTCCTTGTCTTATTTTATAATCTATTTATCTGGGGGGATTTGTGAAGTGCAACAGCTACTCGATGAGTGCCCCGGCTCTAGTAGCAAGATTGGGCCTAACTGGCCCAGAATCAGAATGTGCGTCCAAAGAGCAGGTTTTAAGTTCGCGCTTCAAGGTCTGAATATCCACTGTGGTCCGAAGCTGCTGCAGTACGGCATTCCAGTCCTTAGCTGCAAGGTAGGAGTTGTAGTTACCACCACATGTTTTCCTTTTGATATTGGGAACCACTGCTAACAAAGAACTAGAGGAATGGAGTGATCTGGATGGATGGTAATTCTTTTTGGAGGTTTTGAGGGCCTGATTGATATAACGCTCGATGTGTGAGGACTAGACTTTTAAACCTCACCCGTTCCTTAATCAGAAGCCAATTAAGTCCCTTCTAGAAGGGGAGGATATGAGCCCTCCTAGAAAGTTTGAGCAGAGGTTGCGCTATGGCGTTTTAAACCAGCTACAGTCTTTTCAAGAGAAAGACTGGCAGGCCTCAATAAAGTGAGTTGTCAAAATCCAACCGTGAGGTGATGAAGGCCTGTACCACTGTTTTCTGCTGTGAAGAGGGGGAAGGTAGACAAACTTTTTTATGCTTTTTCGTCGTCCAAAACAGGAGTGTGGTACACTGGCCACCTGGAGGGCAAAGGTGACAGCGCTATCAAATTTCACCCCGAGATGGCGGGTCACTGTGAAAGGGGCTGGTGGGGGAGGGATCCCACTTGGCCAGATGTCATTGTCCCAATTGGCAGGAGGAATCCGGAAGAGAAGATGGTTTTAGAGGGGTTGGGACTTGATGTAATCAAATTAGTGTAGAATGCAGCTTTAGATTGTTGTGCGAGTTTGTGGTATGTTTTAATGGCCTGCCTGTAGATCTTTTTGGCATTGGGGTCGTAAGTACGCCTCCAAGTGCGTTCCAGAATTTTACAGCGTTTTTTTGCCATCGCTAAAGTCTCATTGTACCAGGCGTGCGAATGCGAGCGCTTGGCACAGGTCGTAAAGAAGAGGATCTAATAGGGATAGTGGGCAGTAGCACATAGGCTTCCCAGCTCACCAGCCCCCATCCCAGTTGCTCTACTTAAAGATTGGCACAATTACAGATTGAGATCAGGTGGATAACTTCCCTTCAGGTGGCAAGTAGGGCATTTATCACCAAAGCGGCACATAAATCAAGGTTATCTTTGAAAAATATACCTGAATCCCATCATGATGGCATGAGTTACTTCCCCCAAAGTAAATACAAGTGGATCACAGTTGGTTAAATGACCTGAAAAGAAGTATTCAGAATTATCAGTCTCATCCATCACCCCAGTGGCGCATATATAGAACTAAAATAATTAATCCAATCCTAAAGCGCAATCATGGTGTCAGTCCCTATGGTGGTACCAGCGTTGCATTGAAGGATATTGCCACGCATCCATAAAAAAGCTGCAGAGATGAAAGCCTTGAAATTGGTCAGTGTAATAGGGACCTCTTTATCTAGGTAAAGAAGCAATTGTGAATCATCGGTGTACAAAATTATTTGAATGCCGTATGATCCTGCAAGGGTCGCAAGTGGAGTCATATAAATATTGAATAGTGTGGGGCTCACTACAGACCCTGGGGTACCCCCAAACCCAGAAGTTTTTGCTTGCAGGAAAAGGGAGCCATCCAAATAGATTCATGTCTGCCAGCCAGGAAAGAGCAAAATCATTCCAATGCAGGACCACCGACATCTATGTTGCCCAAACGTTTCAAAGGTATAGTGTGCAAAACAGTGTTGAAAGCTACGGATGGAACAATGAGAACCAGGGCTACCTGGTTCCCTTGATCCACCACTAGCTTGATGGTGTCGGCAACCTTCAGCAAAACAGTCTCAGTGCTAATTCTGGGGCGAAAGCCGGACTGGGAGGGATGAAGTAACTTATGCTGTTCTAGAAAACTTGAGAATTGCCAATAATATGTTTCTCTAATATCTTTGCAAATGCCACCAGTAAATGATTAGTTGGAAGTTATCGGCTGATGTTTTTTTCAACAGAGTAATTAATTTGGCCTGTTTCCAACAGCTGTTGACTGTGGCCGTTAGAATGGACAAATTTAGCAGCGAGTCTGGGGGGGAGGTTCATTGCCGCTCTGTTGGAAACGAGGATGTGGGGGAGCATGGATCACCCAGGGACCCTTTTTTGCATGTACTAATGGCAAGGGCAGATTCCTCTAAAGAGACAGGGAAGAATGGCGAATAGTTGTAGATGGAACTTATGACCATACCAAGAGTCCCCTGGTAACCCCGCAGTCATGATGCGTAGAGTGTCAGGATTCAATAATCGTTTTAACTTTTGTGTCAAAATAAATTTATAGTTGGGTACTGTAGTAAAGGAGAATGCACAGTCCACTGTGTATGTCAAGATCCTTTACTGTAAGTTCCTTCCAAGATAGTAAGTATAGAAGTAAAACCCCACCAGGAGCCAGCTGTTAGCAGCTGAGCTGCTAACAGCTGGCTCCTGGTGGGGTTTTACTTCTATACTTACTATCTTGGAAGGAACTTACAATAAAGGATCTTGACATACACAGTGGTCTGTGCATTCTCCTTTACTACAGGTACACAGAATAAGAGAGGGTGTTAGTGGCTGAAGTAGGGAGTCAGAGTGTGTACATTTTGTTAACAATTTTAAATGGCTCGCTGGGTTTGTTTTTAGAGGAGGAGTCAATTTGAGCTGTTAAAAAATCTGATTGTACTCTGCTAATTGTGTGATGATATTGATTTAAAAGGCCTTCTTGTAGATTAGTTTATCTCTGGGGAGGTACTGGTGCCTCTTTAAAGTCTCTTTCATGGGGGGGGGGGGCGCTAGAGGGCGCACTGCGGGATGGCTGGCATGTGAGTCAGCTCCGCCGGACGGGTGCGGGAAAAGCGATCCCTATACCCCCGAATCTGCTCCAACAGGGACAACAAACGGAAAAATGGAAATCGGAAGGTGGAGGCAATAAACCGCAGGAGCTCCAGCTCTGCAGCAGTAATCCGGAAGGATAAAATTGACAAATATACAGGTGGAGGCGAGCGGCGATCCAAAATGGCGGCGCTCAATACACGGAGCTACGGGTCTCGCAGGAGATGACCACCCCCGGATGCATCCAGAATCGCGGACTTATTGCCCCAGTGCAGCGGAGCAGCAGCACCAGCAAGGCCAGTGGTCTGGGCTCTCCAGAAACTTTTATCGGGACTGAAAGAGTGGTTGCGTTCCAAGCCTGACAAAATGGCGGCGGCGGTGGAACGCAAGGACAGCGAAGCCGAACAAGATACTGCCAGCACCCCGATGCATCGTGGCTGATTCTAGGCGGAAGGCAGAGGTACGCGGGCGGGAGCAGAGGCCGCGCAGAGGAAGCGGTGTGTGCCCAAAGACTGGTGGAGGGATAAAATGCGAGGCGCTCTGCACGGAGCGAAATAGCGCGCCATAGCGGGACAGACACCACGGCATCTGGGTTGTGGACGACACGCGCTCCACAAAACGGCCATAAAAACGTTCACGTGGGCATTGGTCCTAAGTATGCTGACAACGCAGGGGCCATAACAGACGGCGTGTGGGAGCACGAACCAACAAACGCGCACTCCCTATAACACGGACAGCTTTGTGCAGGGCTGCATTTCACCTAGCCGCGCTTCATAACTCAACATCACTGGGAGCTGCAGGTCCCGGGTTAATATCAGACTGCGTCCTGCTGTTGAGCGCCACTGGGTGTCTGGCTTGGCATGAAAGGACGGGAATGGACCAAAACAGCGCAAGTTGACAGGATACCCAAGAAGTGTGTAGCACAGTACTGGGCAGGAATGTAGAAGAGTGGATGGTCCAATGAATAGACCCACTTCGCAGGGGACAACAGGAACTCTTCAGCGCCGTAGGCGGACCACTGCAGCGACCACGGCCACAGCGAGCCCAGGTACACAACGAAGTAGCCCTTCGATGACTCCCAGCGGGATGGGGAAACCCGACAAACAACAATCTAAACTGCCCTTCGAAGCCAGGAAGCAAACAAACAAAACAGTGACCAATTCGGAGGTGGAAGAGGAGCAAGATTTGGTCGACGGGGCCGGCATGGAGTCAGTACTGCAGGCCATCCAACAAAGCTTGCAGGAGATGAACAGTAAAATGGATAATGTCATGCTACGTGTAGACGCTATGACAGCGAAACTGGAAAACCACGAAGAACGGTTGGTGGAGGCCGAACAAAGGATCTCCACAGTTGAGGATGAGTCCAGGAGCACGACGAAAGCGTGCGGGAGCATTGAAAAGACCCTGGAAACTCTAAGAGTGAAGGTGGAGGACCAAGAAGCGAGGTCTCGCCGGAATAACGTCCGTATTTCGGGTCTGCCGGAAACAACAAACACGGGCAAGATGGAGACCTACGTGGTGGTAATGCTGAAGGACGTGTTTGATGCAGGGAGCTTCTCGGAGGTGTTCCTGGTTGAACGTACACACCGCTCGTTGGCGCCCGTCCCGAAACCGGGTGCCCCGCCTCGGATGATTATTGCCCGCATGCTAAACTATAGAGACAGAGACACAATACTCAGACTCGCTAGGGAGAAAGGCAAAGTCACGTATCAAGGCAACACCTTGGAGTTCTATCCTGACCACACCATGGCTGTGCAAATGGCGCGGAAAGAGTTTGCCACAGTCAAAAAGAAACTCCGGGAGATGGGATTTGAATATGCGATGCTCTACCCTGCGAAACTAAAAATCATTACTGCGGGCAAACCTGTGATTCTCCCGACGGTGCAGGCAGCACAGGAATACATCAAGAAACTTGGAAAGTGCCGCAAAGAACGGGAAAGAGAAGACAGGATGAGTGACAACGACTGAGGACCTAAACGGCAGAGACACACAAGAGAGTTGGTGATGGCAAAAAGGGCGGCGGGTGTCAGCGGGTGGTATCACAGGCAATTTACAGAAGACTGGACTACACTGCGGCCCATGCGCGACTATCCGAATGTGACACGATGAGTATGAACACTAGTATTGAACAGTGAGTACACTTGCACTCATCGGGCCGGGCACACGTGGTTGACCCATGGGGAGGAGTATTTGGGGTGCATATGCAGCACACTAATGGAACTGAGCCTCTTCATTCCTGAACTGAGTTGGAGAATACATGGGTGGGTCCCCATGAGAGATCCGTGGCGCACTGCATGCAATTGTCCTTAACATAGATAGATTGTTGATAAGGGAAGGGCCCTATTGGCATGCATGAGACACGATTGGTAGGGGAGGGAAAGGAATTGACAACTACAAGGTAGACCTGCGCACCCGTCCACATCCACCATGTGGATGGAGACGTGTGCACTTGGCAACACCCCCAGGCGGGTGTACCCCAATTCAAGTTATGGTATTGGTTTGACGTTACTAGGGGGATGGCTTTGGCAAAGTTTGGGCGCTGAAGTGGGAGGGGGGAGGGAAGGGTTGTTGGAAAATGTTAAAGTAAATGCACTGTGTCTGAGAGGCATTGCGACCTCTTTCATTACCTGCAACGCTGTTGTTCGGAATACACTCCTTACAAGAGAAATTGAGCACACACATACCCTGGGGCCGAAAGCCTACGAGCTGGCTGCAATAGAGGGCACAAACACAGAGGATCAACAGCCAGACACACCGTAATGACACGTCCTGATACACTGAACTTTATCACATGGAACATAAGGGGCCTAGGCAATCCAAAGAAGATAAGGCAAATGTTTGCGTACTTTGACAGATCAAGAGTTGATGTTGCCTTCCTACAAGAAACACATCTGGCACCCACTGGCACATCAACGCTGGGCACTAGGTGGGCGGAGTCAACCACTAGCTCAAACTATTCGACGTACTCAAGAGGCGTCAGCATACTGATAAAGAAAGGGACGCACTTTCAGATATCGGACACGCATAATGACACTGAGGGTAGATACGTAGTGGTGGTGGGTAAGGTGAGGCAACAGCAGGTCGCACTAGTGAACGTGTATGGCCCTAACATAGACGACCCCACCTTTTATGAGACTTTATGGCACACACTCGCAGATATACAGGCTGAGAATATAATCTGGGGAGGAGATTTTAACGTAACGCTGAAGGACGGGCTCGACAGAACACTACACACACTGGAACCACATGTAAAAGCAAGGGCGATGCTGCTTGATGCGATGAATGACTTACACCTGGGGGACATGTGGAGGATATTACACCCGGGGGAACAAGTAGCAACACACATTACTGCGGCACATAGCAGCTGGTCCAGGCTGGACTTCTGGTTAGGCACGCAGGATACACTATCGTGGGTTGTAAATATCAGGCACCTCCCCAGGACACTCTGAGACCATAGCCCCGTGCTATTACAGTTGCAAATCCCTCACTATGTATCGCCACCGTACATGTGGCGGTGTAACGCACAAGCCCTATGAGACCCATTGTATGTTGACACCATCCTATCAGCGATCACTGATTATTTTGAGATAAATTCCCCCATGACAGAAGATCCGTGCCTATTATGGGAAGCTTTCAAACCAACAATAAGAGGAGTATGCATTAGCACGACCTCAGGCATTATAAAAGACATACGCCGGCAATTACAGCTGTGGGAGGAGGCAATGCAAGAGCTGGAAAAGCGATACACACAAACTGGGAACACCGCCCTGTTGGGCGACATACGGGCACTCCTGACAGAACATCACAACTTTGCGGAGGACGAGCTAAAATATATTTTTAAGCGGACAACTGCCAGGAGGTATGGTGAGGGGGGCAGACCGGGCAGGGCCCTAGCTGAAAACATATGCACAGGCAGAGCGCCGCAACACATCACAGCAATTAAAACTAAGGCGGGCACACTCACACATGATATCAAGAACATAATAGGAGAGTTCATGGGCACATATGGGACATTATATGAGGCGCGACCATTAATACCGCAAGAAGAAATGCTTGCCTACATGGCGGATGTTGAGCTAGCATGGTTGGCTGACGGTCATAGGGAATACCTCGCTCGCCCCATTACAGTCCAAGAAGTCGTTGACACCATTAGACGACTGCCGAACGGAAAAGCTCCGGGACCAGACGGTTTCGTGATCGAATTTTATAAAACGTTTGCGGACATACTTGCTCCACATCTAGTAAGGCTATATTTGTCGGCTCACGAAGCTCAAACATTACCGTCCACGATGAGAGAAGCGCTCATCATTGCACTACTAAAACCAGGCAAGGATGAGGAACAGTGCGATTCCTATCGCCCTCTCTCGCTTATAAATGTAGACACTAAAATAATAGCGAGCCTATTGGCTGATAGACTGACACCTCTCATGCCGCTGATGATTAGACCTGACCAATCCGGTTTTATACCGGACAGATCAACCACGCATAACACCCGCACTTTGTTTGCCCTGGCGCACTATCTGGCACCTGAAATAAGGGCGGTGGCAGTTTTACTGGACGCGGCCAAAGCGTTTGATACGATTGACTGGCCCTTTCTCCATGCAGTACTTACACGAATGGGTTTTCCACCACTGTTTATAGGCTGGATAACGATGCTATACACAGACTTAACGGCGCACATTAGGATAAATAAACACCTCTCGGATCCAATAGCTATTAGTCGTGGTACCAGGCAAGGATGTCCACTTTCACCTATGCTGTTCGCCCTCATACTTGAGCCGTTGGCTTGCAAGATCAGACAACACCACCACTACTCGGCCATACAACTCCCAACGCGTCCCATACACATATCATTATACGCTGACAATATGGTACTGTATGTTAAAAACCCAGAACAGCATCTTAACCCGCTGCTGCGAGAGTATATAAAATTCGGCCAGTACTCGGGGCTGCAGATCAATTGGACCAAGTCCCTTGTTCTGTCATTAACGGATGGTACCCAACCAACTGCACTGGACTATCCCCTGGAATGGCAAGACGAACCGACAAGGTATTTGGGAATATGGTTCCACAGGGACCCGGAACTGGCTATCCGTACTAATTACGGGAGAGCCATATCCTCACTAGAAGACAAGATCAAGAGGTGGGTTAGACTGCCGCTGTCCCTGGCTGATAGACTCGCCATTGTGAAAATGGTACTGCTCCCTAAGTTCCTATACTTGTTCAACAACATTCCTATCAAGCCCTGATGGAGCGAGATAGAAAACAAAATTTTGTTTAAACTCGTGAAGTCACATTTCCATAACATGAATAATAATATTAATGATTTGTGATATGTTGTGCTAATACAACTTAGATTAAACTTTACACATGGGGGGACTAACAAGTGTGCTCATAAACGTGCATAATTATTGCATCTTTTTGTTCGTGCAAAATAATAAAATAATTTATTGTTTTCGTTTTTGTCATTACTAACTGTTGCAAACTTAAAAGAAGCATGTGCTTGTTTTGCTTTTCCTTGTCTGTGTGATGTCATTTCTACTATTCTAGGTACATATAAGTCTCATGGATTATTGAAGACTGGTAGATATAAACGCTGCTTTATTTGTTTGCATTGGCTAGGTAACATTTGATTAATCGGGTGGGTTAATTAATTAGTAAATCTTGGGGTGGATACAGAATCTACATTATTTCTTACATTAATACTTTTCTTGTGTTTGTTTTATACTAGAAAGCATAAGTTGCCTGCTTTTGGGCCTAGTCTGCTCGAGCTACAAAATGCTGAATTTTACTTCTGCAAAAGTCATGAGACGCCCATTCTGAAATAAAATGTTCGTCAAAAGCTGCGTTCACAAAGCAAAAACTGACGTGCTATCATCATTCTGTCGGACATGGCCAAGGTCGAAAAAGAACATTTTGTCAGCCCTTAACTTGGCATCCGCGGAAGTCAATTGGAAGCAATGAGACATTTGTAGCAAACCTAGGAAGCTCCTGGTTGCATGCAGAAAAGACAATGGTCCTTAAGAAAAGTGACCTAATGAAACTTTTGAAATGTGGGTGACATGTCACTTGTCACTCTCAGCCAATGGGACGTCGAAGATTTCTGAAAACTTTCCTTTGCGTAGTTTAGTTAGCGTAGAAAGGTATAAAAAGTCATGCCCCTAGGGATGGGCTGGCTGCTGCTTTCTGACTTTCCGATGAGGGTGAAGTGCTGTCGAACTTTGCGTGGAGCACGTAAGAATCCTCAAAGAACTTTACTTTAATTTCTATCTATTTAGCTTAGTTAGGGACTTAGGTTTTAGAAATGCTAAACTTTAAATATTCACTTTAATTTGATTCACTTGCTTAAAATTGTATTTTTCTTACGTTTCTTTAAAATCATGCTTGCTTCAATGCTAATAAAATTCATTTATAAAACTATCAACTTATATACCATAATTTAGTAAATAAAATCTTACTTTTGACAAACAAGCTGGTCTTGATTATTCAGAAGTGTAGGTTACTATTAGCTAGATCACGTCGCCAATGGTGGTCGTTTAAATGGTTAAGTTTTATTCTAATGACAATATTCTTTCCGCAGATGTATAAAATTGTATATATTTTGTAGATAATGTGTATATAGATTTAATCTGACCACCTGATTCAGTAGGCCCAAAATATGTCAGGTTTATAAATGGGTCCATATTTAGTATAGAATTTTGTTTATAGGTTATGAAGTTGGGTAGCGTTGTTTATGATATATTTTCTATAGGCCGCTGGATCAATTCTCTGGTAGCAGAAATTGATGGTTGCTAAGGGTAACCAAGGTAATATGTTGGTTGCTAAGGGTTACTAAAACGTTATGGTATGGAAATAGGATCGATGTTTTAACACATGTTAAGTTCGTTTTTCGTGCTATCTGTAAGCTATACCGGTATAGATTGTGTGGCGAGAAATTAGTCACGCAAGCCATCTGTTCTGTTTGTAGTGATATCGCCGAGTATCACAAGAGGTATCGCCGTGTACCATAGTGTTGTCGCCGAGCAGCACAGTTTTAGGGCTAGGTGTGAATCTTGTATAGTGAGGGTTTTCTAAGAAATTAGAGCAGCATGAGAATAGGGACAAAGCGCCTTCCATAAAACTCACTGTGATAAGAGTATTAGTTATATCCGAGCTTGAGTGAAGGGTAAATTAGCGTCGGTGCATGATTATCTATAAACAGGTTAGAGTCCTGTACGGGTACATGTTTCATATCTATAAACAGGTGAGAGCCCTGTACGGATAACGTCGTTATTTTGCTAACGGTGCATGATCTCTATAAACAGGTGAAAGTCCTGTACGGATTTCATGTGTGTTTGAAATTAGGGAATTCTCAGTGCGAAAGTGCGAGTTTGATTTGTATTTTATGTTCAAGTGGAACTCTTAGAACTGTCACTTCGCGGTGGGTTCAGAGCAAAGCGAGTTCATAATTATACGTGTTAGAAGGGTGGGGTAAGGGTTACTCTACTGACAATTGAATATTATCCTTAGTGTGAATAGCGCCGTCTATTCCGAAGTGTGGATACTTGAATGTATGTAAACTATCCTAAATAGTGAAACGAACAGATGTTGTCCTTATAGTCATTGTTAAGAATTAATTTACACTGAAAAGTGTTCTTAAAATGACGCTGTGAAAAGATTTTGTGAAGGAGGGGTAAGCGCCAGGAGTGAGAAACGAGAAACCGCAGCTGCTGTGTACGTCACAGAGCCGCGCTGGGATTGGGTGACCTACGTCACAAGCTATATTCTGATTGGCTCTTGAGTCTCCGACGACCTGTGAGCTGATTGGTCATTCAGAAAAACTCCAAATTTATTGGTTGAGCAGAAAAGTGACGTAGCTCAACTGTCATTGGCTTGTTGGTGTGTTTCGCGCACGGATTGGTTGTTTTGCGGAACATCCCGGAAATATTTTACGAACGATTTTGTGAATTAGATTTAACTCTTAAAAATGAGTTATCATTTTAAACATGTTGAGAAAAAGCCAACATTATTTCAGAAGTTTAAGAATTTATTTTCACCTGACAAGAAAATCGAAACGCGAGGTGGTAAACTACTTCATAAGTATAAAACACCTGCAGCATATATGGAAGGTGAATATGGATATCATACTGTCTTATGGTTTGATAGTTGGAAACGCTATACTAAGAACGACGGTGTTTTAACTTGGCCTGATGACGGTTCATTTAATGTAAAAGTCTTGAGAAATTTACGAGAGAAAATGAACGCTCTTGTTCCGAAACCGAGACCAACTCAATTTGAAGCTTTAGTTGAGTGGGAAGACGAAATGTATCAATTACAAAGAGAAGCTAGTGGAATTAAAAGACCTTCTAAAAATCCTCCTTGGAGAAGAGAAACTCATGAAGATAGATTGCGAATGTGGAGACAGGGAAACATGAGTGAAGGATTGTATTTAATTCAGGAAATGGTAATGGGTACTCCTACAGGGAAATCTATGGAAAGTGAATCTGAGGATGCAGTTATGGAAGAAATATATACAACTGCTAGAAAGAATCAGCCTTTGAGACCTCCTAGATCATGGTCTACTCCGGTGGTTTCTACTGAAACTTCACCGAGTGCACCTCCAATTAATGAAGCTCCTAAACTTTATCCAAATAATTGTGAAATTATTGAAACTCCTAGAAGACCAGAATTCGAGAATGCTCGAAATGAAGGTAGACATTTTACAATGGCTCCAAGAGCAAGAGAAGCTCCAAAAGATTATACAAGAGAGGCAAGAAATGTTGAAGATGTTGATTATAATGAATATTTAAGATCTAAAGAAGAATTAATAAAAAGAATGACAAAAGGCATGGAAGCTGTGACAGTTCCAGTAACGATTGGTCCTGTTCAGCCTGTATTTGACCAAAAGGAAACAAACAAAACTGGATTAACTATTCCTTTAAATACAGAAATTCAAAAGGCTGCTGAAAAATTTTATTCAGATTTATCTGAAATAAACTCTTCTAAATCGAGAATGCCTGATTTAACCTTTAATGAGGATTTATCTCCAAAAACACCAATGGGTGCTATATCAGATATAGGGAGTCCTGAAGTCAGGGTAACCACACCAAAACTTGATGTGGCCAAATTAAAAGCGAATATCGAAGAATTAATAATCGGAACAATTGGTCCAGATAGTTTAAATTATTATCGAGATGATGAACTACTGTTCATTTGCAAAAGCATACAATGGAAAACAAAAAATAAATATGATCAACTAGAGGATCTAGCAGCAGAACTTGAAATTGATGTGAGCAAACAAAAGAATTTTGCGAAACATTACAGATTAGACTTTTCAGAAAGTGACATTGAAAGTTTGAACTCAATGGGAAGAATAGTGCATATAAAAGATTTGATTGTCTATATCAAAAAGCTAGGAGAACTGAATAAATGGAGAGTAAAATGGACGAAAAAGAAGGAAGATGAAAGATTGGAAAAATTGTCAAAACAATTTCCAATGAGAGAAATTGCAGGTGGAGGATATGTTCATGTCCCTTGGTCGAGACAGGACATTCTGTTATTTACAAATGACTTTCCGAAATTGAGGGAAAAACCAGTTGAATGGTACAGGCAAGTCGATAGATTTATCAAAGTGTCAAAGGTTCTGTGGATTGATTTAGATGGATTTTTCGATATTGTCGTTCCATCAGATCTTTGGACAGAATGTAAAATATCGATTAGTTGGCCAAAAACAGAACCTGAGCGAATTAAAGAAACAGGTGCTCCAAATCCACTTGTAATGGATTTTTATGAAAAAGTGATTGTTTGGATGAAAAACAAAATTCCACCCAAAGAAGTAGATTGGGTTAAAATAGAAAGGACAGAACAGGAAACAAAATAATCAGTTCATTCTTTTTATGAAAGACTACTGTTAATCTTTAAACAATACAGTGGTTATGAAAAACTAGACGAAAAAGACATGAGCCATTTTGTCTATAGATTTGTTTATGGACTAAAACCTGAAATTGGAGAAATGATCAGAAATAGCATTGTCGGATGGCAATCACTATCTGTAGATGATATACTAAGAAAGGCTAAATATTGCAGTGATGAAATAGAAGTAAAACAGAAGAAGCTCAAGGAGAAAGCCATGTGGGCACAGGTAAAGGTGGCTGAGCAACAGATTGCCAGTATGGGTAATAAGAACACTAATTTTGTTCAAACTGGAAATACAAACCAAATACAAGGAAAGTTTAAAAGTAATAATTTCCCAAAGAAATTTAGCCCAAAGATTGAGGAGTTGAAACAAAGATTACCTTGTTTTAATTGTGGCGAAATTGGACATTGGAGAGACGAGTGTCCTCATCGTCCTAAAAACTTAAAGAATCCCTTATTGAATCCACAGATGCAGAATGGTGTTGACCTGCAGCGACAGCTACAGATGCAACAGGGTTTAAACGAATTAAACATTCAGCGACAGTTGCAGCAACAGCAACAGCAACAGGTGAATAATCGTCAAGACCAATTGCCACAACCACCTTTTCCGAATTGTGGGGGAGTTCAAAAATATAATCCAAACGTGGGATTTCAGGGAAGTGAACAGGTAATAAAACCACAAAAACAGCAAAAGCAACAAAGAGTTCAAATGCAAAATGCTTCACAACAGTTTTTATTAACAGAAAGTCAAGACAGCGATTCTGATGATTATTGCTGACGGTGCCCGAGAGAGGAGGAAGAGTGTGTTGTTGGAGCCACTCTTGAGGTTGACCAGTCAGGTCCTTTTGTAAACGGGAAAGTTAATGATGTAGACATCACTTTTCTAGTGGACACTGGTGCTACTCGTTCTACTGTTAGATCAGTGGAAATTGAAAACCTACCTCTCTCTGGGGATACCATCCAAGTTGTCGGAGTAAGTAATCAGCAAATTAAAACTGACTTAACTGATCCAGTACCAGTTGAAATTGGAAATTACAGAGACAAACACAGATTTGTGGTTTGTAATAGTAGTCCAGTGAATCTATTGGGCAGAGACATCCTATGTAAAATGAATTGTAGAATATATTGTTCTCCTGATGGAGTTGAGTTACAAACAATGGAGGAAGATGGTTTATACAGAATGACAATGATGATGATGGAAGCAGAAGAAACAAAATTGTTTCCTGCATTTGAAGAAAAGGATTTACCTGAAGAACTCAAGGAAACAGTGAAATCTGAAATATGGGATTTTACTGGAAATGAGATGGGTCTGATGAAAAACGTAGATCCAGTAAAAATTACATTAAAACAGGGAATAGAATTTCCAAACATTCCACAATATAAAATGAAAACAGAAACAATTGAAGGTATTACACCTATAATTGAAAAATTAATCAAACAAGGTGTATTAAAAGAAATGTTGAGTAGTCCTTGTAATTCACCAATTATGGGAGTTAAAAAGTCTAACGGAACATTTAGAATCGTACAAGATTTGAGAAAGGTTAATCAAATTGTCGTTCCATGTTGTCCTGTGGTTCCAAATCCAGCAGTAATTCTATTCCAGATTCCACATGATGCTGAATGGTATACAGTCATAGATCTTTGCAATGCATTCTTTACTGTTCCCTTACATCCAGACAGTTATGAAATCTTTGCTTTCAGATTCCAAGGTAAGACCCTCGGATGGTCAAGAATCCCACAGGGCTATACAGAAAGTCCTTCAATCTTTAATGAATTGTTAAAAAGATCATTAGAAGACCTAGACTTACCTGGTAGGTCTACGCTAGTGCAGTATATTGATGATTTGTTAATAGCTGCAAAGACAAGAGAAAATTGTGTGACAGACACAATAATTCTATTAAATCGCCTTGCAGAAGAAGGACATAAAGTGTCCCCAGCAAAACTACAGTTTTGCAAACAAGAAGTAAAATATCTTGGTCACAGAATTGCAAAGGGAAAAAGACAAGTAACAATAGAAAGAATAAAAATGATTCAAGCAATGTTACCACCAAGAACACAAAGACAGGTCAGAATGTTCTTGGGAATGGTTGGTTACTGTCGACAATGGATAAGTGGATTTTCAGTAATTGCAAAACCACTACAAAGACTGACAAAGTCAGATGTAAAAGATCCAATTATTCTCAATGATGCTGAGATGGATTCTTTTGAGAACTTGAAAAAGAGCTTATGTCAAGCTCCTGCTTTAGGTATGCCAAATTATGAGAAAGATTTCGAACTGTATTGTAGTGAGAGAGAAGGATGTGCATTATCTGTGTTAATTCAGAGACACGGAAATTTAAAGAAACCTATTGCATACTTCTCTGCAGTTCTTGATCCAATTGCAAAAGCATTACCAGGTTGCTTGAAAGCAGTTGCAGCTACAAGTATCAGCCTCGAACAAAGTGAGGGGATCATTATGGGATTCCCTGTGAAAGTTTTTGTGCCTCATTCAGTAGAAATATTACTGACAAGAGGTAAGACTCAACATTTAACAAGTAGCAGATTGACAAAGTATGAGAAAATCATACTAGGAGCAGATAATGTTTCGATTTCAAGATGTTTAAATCTGAATCCTTCTACATTACTGCCTGATTCTGAAATTGTTGATGACATTGAAACAGAACATGAATGTTTAGATGTCATGGAATTCTGCACTAAACCAAGAAAAGACATCAAAGACAGACCTTTGTCTGAATCAGATTTTGTCTACTTTGTAGATGGCTCATGCTTAAGATCCGAAGGAGGTGTCTTAAAAGCTTCATATTCAGTTTGTACAGTCACAGATGTCGAAGAAGCATCATGTCTTGAAGGAGTTCGTTCAGCACAAGTGGCTGAATTAATTGCTTTAATTCGTGCATGTGAAATATCAAAGGCTATAAGAGTTACCATCATTACTGATAGTCAGTATGGGTACGGAGTTGTGCATGATTATGGACAACTCTGGTCACAGAGAGGATACATGACATCAGCAGGATCACCAATTAAAAACGCAGTTTTCATTAGGAGATTAATTGAAGCAATACAATTGCCAAAAGAAATCGCCATTGTTAAGTGTGCAGCGCACACTAGAGGAATTGATTATATTTCCAAGGGAAATGCCTTCGCAGATGAAACAGCTAAATACTGCGCAAGGAAAAATTATTCTTACAATCGGGAGAGGAGTAAAGAAACTGATTCAAATTCATTAATGCTAACAACAGTTGTAGAAACTTGGCATGAGATTAGAGATTTACAAAATGAAGCAGAAGATGAAGAAAAAGACTTGTGGTTAAGATCAGATTGTAGACCACGTGAAGAAGATGGAGTGTGGGTTTACAAAGATGGCAGAGTAGTCTTACCAAATTGCTTGATTGCTGACATGGCCAGATTATATCATGGTCCAGCACATCTGGGAAGAGATTCTATGGTTAGACTTTTCAGAGAAACATGGTTCAATACCAAGTTTAGAACTATTGCAGAATCTTTTTGTCAAAGGTGTTTGTCTTGCCAACAAATGAATCCAAACAGAAAATCAGTGGTGGGGACAGGAATAATTGGTCGAGAGGGTGGTCCCTTTACCAGATTACAAATGGATTTCATTGAAATGCCCTTACACAATTGTTTGAAATATGTGCTTGTAATTGTTTGCTTATTTTCAAGATGGGTAGAGGCTTTCCCTACACGACATTGTGATTCAATTACAGTAGCAAAACTAATGCTCAGAGAAATCATCCCAAGGTACGGTTTTCCAGTCACTATTGAGAGTGATGGAGGAAGCCATTTTGATAACAAACTGATGAAGTTAATTTGCGAAGCTTTGAGCATTGAGCAGAAAATACACTGTGCATACAGACCAGAGGCATCAGGAGTAGTAGAACAAATTAATGGAACAATTAAAAACAGAATTGGAAAAATGTGTCTTGAAACAGGTGTAAAGTGGACTGATGCTCTTCCACTTGTTTTGATGTCATTAAGAAGTACACCAGATAAAAAGACAGGTTTGAGTCCTCATGAAATTTTAATGGGAAGAGTTATGAGGCAAGCTTTTGTACCTGTAGGTAAACTGTTGAGCATAAATGACAGTGCTATTTTGGATTACTGTAAAAGGTTATCTGATATGGTAACTTCTGTGTCTAATCAGGTGGGAACTGAAGCACAATCAGATGAAAAGGTTTTGATACATGATCTGAGACCTGGCGATTGGGTCAGAACGAAAGTACATCGGAGAAGGAATTGTCTAGCTCCTAGATGGCAGAAACCTAGGCAGATAATTTTGATCACTACTAATGCTGTAAAGTGCAGAGGATTGAAACGTTGGATTCATCCTAGTCATACTATTCCAGTACCAACTCCTGAGAGTTCTGATGTTGAAAGTGATACCACAGATGATTCTGATTCTGAAGCAGAAGCCGAAACAGAAGGTGAAATAATTCCAGATTCTGAAGATCGACAAGAAAGTCGACATCTGGAAACTGTGCCAGTGAATGGAAATTTAACAAGAAAAGACTTAGAAATCATTGAAATAGATTCTGAAGGTGAAGAGAATCTGTTAAAAGGAAAGATAACTGAGGATTCGGTTGTCTCTATTAAAGACAAAGAAGCAGAACAAAAAGAAGTTTCAGACCAGGAGAGTATCGAAAGGCAGAGAACAAACTCTGAAGTAAGGAACAGAAATCCGAAATCTGGGAAGTTGAGGGTAATTGAGGAAGAGGAGGAAGACGAATTACCGAGTACCAGTGATGGAAGACAAAGTGAAGTTCCTGAAGGAGTGAAATTGCCGAATAGAGAAGTTCCTGAGTCAATTGAAATTTCAGACGACGAAACTGAAGAAAGTGAAGTGGATGGTGAAAGTGAAAACAGAAAGAAAAGGACTTGGAAGTCAGAATCAAATAATTCTGAACCAAAGAAAAAGTACGTGAGAAAAGCAGACTACTGGCCTGGTGGAAGATTGAGAGTCAGATTGATCAAGAAACCAAAAGAACAAGTTGAAGAAATCAGTAGTCAAAAGAGTCCTGGAAAAGAGGTTGGAGTTGGAAGAAAAATTGAAGTGATATCGAGAAAAGGGAAGAGAATAGTAAGACCAAACCAAAAATACAAGTCTCCTGAGTGGACTTACTTAGTAATTCCACCTGTTATTGACATATATGATAGTAGTGAAGAAGAAAACGAAATCCAAGAAATTAGTGACAATGATTGAAGTACAGAAATATTAAATTGGCAAAAGGCTGAAGAAAAATTGTTAGTTGACACAAGGTCGAAGAAAAACTGTTTAGTTGAAGAAAACTTATGTATGACATAAGGTCGAAGAAATCTTGTTTAGGATTTAAAAAAAAAAAAAATATATATATATTTTAAAAGGGGGGTGTAAATATATTTAGAATTTTAAAATTTATTTTTATTTTGAGGCTAAAATTAACCAAAAATGCCTTATGTTAAGGAGAGCACTTCAAAGTGTTCTGTTTTTAAAAGATGCTGTAAGATGACTCTGGTGTGTCTGCTCATTTTAATTCTGCTCTGGTTGGTTTTAGCTGTGATTATCCCTTTGGAGATGAATAGAGAATTACACAAAGTTAACATAACAAGCAAAGCTCTGGTTAGCCAAACTAAACATAGTGCGTCTGCAAAAGTTATTGATCATCAGCCTAACATTCATCAAGATAAATCAATTGGTGATTTTTCAAGTAATACATTCACAAAGCTATTGAGTGAATATGTTAAGGTAATGGATGCAAAAGACTGCTACGTCTGCGTTAAGTTACCTGCTTCTGTTTCTGAGGGAGTAACATATAATATGCTTCCTCTCACTTATGCTGTAACATGTAGTGTGTTAACCAGTTTATTTTATCAAACTGGACGTTTAGAATATTACTATTCAAATTATGATGAAATTTTTGCAAATATTAAGATTGAAAATGCTTTAAATAAGCATAAGAAAGCAAAGCAAATGAGAGAATTTTTCCTTGTTACTAACGAACTTACTTATGAGTATGCTTATAAAAATAATCTAACTTGCAAATTAAGTGCTGAAGGAAAGAAATTTTTGAATATGGTTGAGGAGAGAAGAGCAATTTATAAGAGGAATGAATTAGTCAAGCAGACTAAGTCAAGTTTCTGGCAGAAAGAGGATGAGAAGTTAAATGGCAAAATGCTTGAAAATATTGCAATTCACATAGACAAACCAGTTAGTGGAAAGCTTTGCATTAGAAGAGATAATACACTTTTTGATAATTACTTTGTAGGTGCAAGTAACTGTGAAGATACTTATCAGATTTTGGGAGGTTGGGGATTCAAAGGTGGAAAAGATCCAATTTTTCCTGGGATTTATTTTGTTTGTGGTGACAAAGCCTACTACAACCTTCCAGACCACTGGTATGGAACTTGTTATGTGGGAATTGTTTTTCCTAAAGTGTTTTATGTTGACAGAGATTCAGAAGGATTGTTTAAAATTCATAATTATGTAAATAGAGTTAAAAGAGAAACTTTTACTGAAGTTCTGGGAGATATTTTTCAAGCAGTAATACCTTTTGTTGGTATAACCTTAAATGCAGGGAGAATTAGAAAATTATCCACTATAGTTGATAGATTATCAACTGACACAGCTGATGGGTTTCAATTAGTAAATGTTGAAGTTATTGCAATTAGATCCATGGTGATTCAAGATCGCCTTGCTTTAGACATACTCCTAGCAAAAGAGGGAGGAGTCTGTGGCATTTTACATGTACAACATTGTTGTACATATATACCTGACGAAAGTAAGAATATTGAAATGTATATTAAGAATATTACACAAATGCATTCAGAGATAATTCCTTTAGAAGAAGATGATTTTACAGGGAAACTTTCAAAAAGGTTTCAAGCAATTAAAAACTGGTTTCATGATATCGGAAGTTCAATTCTTGGCAAGATTTTGGCACCTTTGATTATAATAGTATTCATTTTTATTTTGACCAAAATAGGTTGTTTGTTACATAAAAGAAAGAAACAGTTGAAGGAAAAGAAAAGAATCTATAAACTTAGAAAAGAAGAAGAAAGGGAGATCGAATTACAGGAGTTACATAGAGAGCGTTATGTTAATTCCAAAGATTATGCAGAAACAGACTTTTAGATTTACTGATACAAATGAATTTGAATCGATTTCTTAAAAATTTAAATTATCAAAATTTTGAGTGCTGGTGTGGTGATTTGTTAATCACCAGATGAGGGAGTTGATGGAGCGAGATAGAAAACAAAATTTTGTTTAAACTCGTGAAGTCACATTTCCATAACATGAATAATAATATTAATGATTTGTGATATGTTGTGCTAATACAACTTAGATTAAACTTTACACATGGGGGGACTAACAAGTGTGCTCATAAACGTGCATAATTGTTGCATCTTTTTGTTCGTGCAAAATAATAAAATAATTTATTGTTTTCGTTTTTGTCATTACTAACTGTTGCAAACTTAAAAGAAGCATGTGCTTGTTTTGTTTTTCCTTGTCTGTGTGATGTCATTTCTACTATTCTAGGTACATATAAGTCTCATGGATTATTGAAGACTGGTAGATATAAACGCTGCTTTATTTGTTTGCATTGGCTAGGTAACATTTGATTAATCGGGTGGGTTAATTAATTAGTAAATCTTGGGGTGGATACAGAATCTACATTATTTCTTACATTAATACTTTTCTTGTGTTTGTTTTATACTAGAAAGCATAAGTTGCCTGCTTTTGGGCCTAGTCTGCTCGAGCTACAAAATGCTGAATTTTACTTCTGCAAAAGTCATGAGACGCCCATTCTGAAATAAAATGTTCGTCAAAAGCTGCGTTCACAAAGCAAAAACTGACGTGCTATCATCATTCTGTCGGACATGGCCAAGGTCGAAAAAGAACATTTTGTCAGCCCTTAACTTGGCATCCGCGGAAGTCAATTGGAAGCAATGAGACATTTGTAGCAAACCTAGGAAGCTCCTGGTTGCATGCAGAAAAGACAATGGTCCTTAAGAAAAGTGACCTAATGAAACTTTTGAAATGTGGTTGACATGTCACTTGTCACTCTCAGCCAATGGGACGTCGAAGATTTCTGAAAACTTTCCTTTGCGTAGTTTAGTTAGCGTAGAAAGGTATAAAAAGTCATGCCCCTAGGGATGGGCTGGCTGCTGCTTTCTGACTTTCCGATGAGGGTGAAGTGCTGTCGAACTTTGCGTGGAGCACGTAAGAATCCTCAAAGAACTTTACTTTAATTTCTATCTATTTAGCTTAGTTAGGGACTTAGGTTTTAGAAATGCTAAACTTTAAATATTCACTTTAATTTGATTCACTTGCTTAAAATTGTATTTTTCTTACGTTTCTTTAAAATCATGCTTGCTTCAATGCTAATAAAATTCATTTATAAAACTATCAACTTATATACCATAATTTAGTAAATAAAATCTTACTTTTGACAAACAAGCTGGTCTTGATTATTCAGAAGTGTAGGTTACTATTAGCTAGATCACGTCGCCAATGGTGGTCGTTTAAATGGTTAAGTTTTATTCTAATGACAATATTCTTTCCGCAGATGTATAAAATTGTATATATTTTGTAGATAATGTGTATATAGATTTAATCTGACCACCTGATTCAGTAGGCCCAAAATATGTCAGGTTTATAAATGGGTCCATATTTAGTATAGAATTTTGTTTATAGGTTATGAAGTTGGGTAGCGTTGTTTATGATATATTTTCTATAGGCCGCTGGATCAAAGCCCCCGGCAGAGGTGTTCCGTAACATCAAATCACTCATGCTGACCCTAATCTGGGCAGGGAAACAAGCCAGATTAGATTTTCAAACAATGACACTTCCGTATGCTAGGGGTGGCTTTAAGGTCCCAGATGTCTACCTCTATTATCTCTGCGCCCAGGCGCAATTCGCGCACTACTGGTACCACGAGATACCTTTCCTAACACATGTAGCGGTGGAAAAGGGAGACGCGGATCCAATACCGCTGACGAGTATGTTGCCGCATAAAAGACCCAGATTACATGACCATGACATCAACCCGGTCAATACCACAATCGACGCATGGAGACTATTGGGCAAGGTAGCACAAAGCATGCCACTCTACGCACCTGCACTCCCGCTAGCACACCACCCGGCCTTGTCAGTTACACAAGAGCAAGTCGGAATGGACCTACTGAAACACGCTGGCATAGACAGACTGGGCGATTTATACAGGGATGGGAAATTCCTAACGCTAGACAAACTAGATTATATCAGTAATCCAACACTGCTGTTTAGTTTCAACTACTATAGATTACAAAGGGCGATGAGAGAATATTTCCCTACATTCCCAGATGAGCCACAGACACTAGCCCCTTTGCAACTGGTACTCACCACACCCTCGGCCTCTCATTTGGTATCTAGATTGTACAACAGCGCGCAAACAAACATTGGAGGGAACACTGTAAGGGCACGGGAAAAATGGAGCACGGCATTAGACGATACACTCACAGAAGAGGAATGGGAGACCTCCTGTCTACTGACGGGTATACTGACACCAAATGGCAATCTAAGAATCATCCACTATAAATACCTACACCAGATGTATCACACGCCACACAGGTTGCACAGGTATGGATTAAGGGACAACTCCAACTGCATAAGATGTGGACAAGACAATGCAGACTTTATGCACTTAGCGTGGTACTGTGGCTCGGTGGCGCAGTACTGGGAACAAGTGATACACGCCATTAACGACATACTGGGGGCAACTTTGCAATGCACGGCCAAAATATGTTTGCTAGGTATAGTGCCGCAGCTAAAAGCGCAGAGGCGTAAACTGTGTGGGATAGCCCTATTGATGGCAAAAAGGAGAGTATCAGTACATTGGAGCAGTAAGATGAAGCCAAAGGTTGAAAAATGGCTGGAGGACTTGACATACTGTTGTGACACACTGGCCACATATGAGGAGGAGCTGCCAGCAGGTTCACGCCCCAGAGACTATTGGGCACCCTTTAGACAGTACCTGTTAACAATCGCATCAGACCGAGATACTTCTGAAGAGCTGAGCTGACTCCGGCCCCATGATAATGAGTATGGTTATTTGAAATGTAATGGAGGGGGAAGAATGCTGTGACACAGTGCTTTAAGTTTTAGGGGTTTTATTAAATTGTTACTCTAGTTTACTGTGGTTTCATATATAAAGAACAAAAAGTAAGAACGAAAACGTACATGGTCCAGCCTGCTACATTGTCTAATTTCGCGCATGTCAGAAATTTCACGTAAACGCCGCCGAACCTATGGTTGTCGGCTGATGGGCCGTGTATGAAGAGCGACACACTCAATGCATCAAACAAATGTTTAGCCGGCCTAATAAGGTTGTAGGCGACGAAAATGTAATTTACCTCTGTGGCAATGAGAAATAAATGTCTTACACCTAAAAAAAAAAAAAAAAAGTCTCTTTCATTATTTGCAAAGCTCTTTGAGCTCTTCGTTAAACCTTGGTGCCAATTGTCGTTTGGCCATGGAGGTGGCTATTTGTGGTTTAATGGGTGCCATGATATCAGCTATCTGTGTAAGTCAGACATTAACCAATGATACATCTGTATTGATGTCTCCACTAATATGTGGAGCATGCTCACTCAAGGAGAGACTAAACTCCGATGGAGATACTGTGGCCCCTTTTTGTAGTAAGGCAGGATCGCGTCCTGGAGCCATGGTATATCCGCATAATCTCACAGAATTTTGGCTAATTCCATGTGATTACGCTACCTGGAATTACTCAAGTTATTCCCGCCCCTCCAAGGTCAGAGAACAAAGGAGTCTGAGTGATGTAGGCCGATAGATTCCCAGGTAACAGCAGCATAAGGCATCCCGTGCTGCGGGTCAGGCGTATGCTTTTTCAAATGTCTCCAAGCATGACTCACCTCCTCCAAGGGCACAGAACAAAGGAGTCTGGTTGACGTGGGCAGATAGACTCCCGGATAGCAGCAACACTGAGCATTCAATATTAATTACAACAATATTAAATAAATATTAAGCACTTAAAATATATATATCCTTCCCTGTGATATTCTCTTCAATGAAATTCTTGACATCACAATATCAAGGGCATGATAAGTTTTTTACTTTCTCAATTAAAAAGGTGTTTAATACTTCCATTGGCTTCTTTAGATTTTTTTATAGTTTGATTTTTAAAGTTTCAGAGTCTGATTCATTTCCCTTCACCAGCGCTTTGTAGCCTGCTCTTTCTTTCATGAATGCTAAGGTTAAATCAGAATTTGTAGTTCTTTACAACAATGTTATTTTGTTTTCAATCTTAACAAATATCTACACTAGCTCAGAATATTGGCCTGCAATCAAATACAATACTTTTCAGCATTTACATAAATATAAATCGAGGAAATTGCTTTTTAAATAACTAAATATATATTATATGATATATGCCTACCGTAGAATGCGATCTTTTTTGACTATGTGCTGGGCAAGAATTAGAAGCAGTGAAGCACCACTTTTCTTGTATTCAGTAAGATGACTGCTGAGGGGCAGCTGCATTCACAACAATAGTGGCAGTGACGAAACTATGGTGGCTAGTAGCAAAATCCTATTGGTGTACTTAAAGTAGTACTCCTCAAGTACGCTTTTACATACTCTCAAACGCCTTTGTGAACTGACCTCAAAACATCTCAAATTGGATCACTGCAGCTCACAGAATCCCTTCATTGTCGCACACAGAGGAAAACATTAGAGGGAACATTGGTTGGATGTTTCGAAGACGATTCACAAAGTCATGGAAAAGTAGGTAAAAGAGTAGGCCTGTGGTACAACTTCCTGTACTGATAATGGCTTGATGAATCGCCCCCAAAAGGTCAAATGACATGAAGCCTCTTGCATGACTCACCGTAAAGGTACAGCTCTAACATTACAGAGTCAAAATTTGTGCATACATTTAGCAGGGATTGGCGATTTTGGGGTGAGAAAACAATCTGATATATGGTGATGTGGACTCTTCCCGTTTGATTTTGGTTTTACACAGGTATGTACATTTGTTTTGATGCAAGATGTTACCCTACTCAAATGACCCAATGTGGGCAGGGTATGCCCAGACGTGGGTCCCGTGCTGACTAAGCCACTGGAGTCAAGCTATCCCGGCTGAAGACGGCTGATAGCCAGAAACCGGTCCTAGGATGCTTGATTCCGGTCCAGGGAAGACATGGCTTGGCAGTTCGGTCTGGACTGTTCCCATGAGGCACAGGGTCAAGACTGATTTGCATATGGCCATGTCTGAACTGGGGTGGCTTGGTGAGCAAAATAACAATGGATTAAACCCAGATCCGTGACTGGGGATGAATGTTTTGCCATTGTGCAACATTCCGTCCATCATCTTGTGTGTTTTGCTACTCAAATGAAAGCAGAACAAAACATTCTTAAGTTTTCGCTAAACTGAAAAGCATCGCTGTCCTTAGAACCGAAACAACGCCTAATGTACACAGCCTTTGGGATGAGTCCAGGTCACACATGTGGGACACACAGTTGCTCTTAGACTGCTGTCTTCTTCTTTACCATTAATGAAGGTGGCTGTTCTGAATGCTACGCGACTACTCGCGCTGTTTACATCACGCAAACCTAAGTGAAGACAGTCACTGCATTGTCAGTGGTACAATACTTCACGCTGTGCTTTCCGCATGCGTGGCTGATGACGCGCTGCCTTTGTGCAACGCGAAGCGCACCATTGTGTGACTCACTACTCGTGACGAGAAGCTTATATCACCCAGAATGCAGCCTTCCGGAAAATAATCAAAAGATCCCCCACATAATACCGTTTTTCTGCTTTTATGTTTTTTTCTGCCCATTGAGAAAGATAAATCGCGGCTCGCAGAGATTGTTATCTGAGGGCTATCAAAGGAAATGTGCATTTTTGACAAGAAAGGAACAGTATGAGAATTCTTAATACAGATGGCAAGGAAGTGATCTGACTGCCTCTCGCAAAGCAAGATGATCATTAACTAGCGATGGTCTGGACCAATGTGCAGGAGGGAGCCCCTTTGTGCCTTGGAATGCGCGGGCGCAGCTGCTCAGTGGGTGAGCCACCGTGTCTCCTTTGACCCTAAAGGCTCCTCTTTCTTTTTGATGTTTCCCACCATGTTACATGTAAAAGAAATACAGCAGTGTTGTATCACTGATTTGTTGAATGTTTCAATGTGGCAGCCTCTGGTCTTTTCTGGAGGCAGCAAATTCTAGTGTTTTGGATGCAGTAGCTGAACCCAGGGCCCCACTCGTGTAAATTAAAGGGCATATGTATCAAGGTTGTGTGTCGCCTTTGCGCCATCTTTGAGCGCAGCAAAACCTAAATGAGATTGATCAAACCACACTGGACCACCTTGCGTGTTCCTGCGTCGTTTGACTCTGCGTCTAGAGTAAAGCAGGGCTGAGCAAATCGCTGCCTTGCATTAGTCAGCAGCAGGGAGGCGTCACACGGGTGGGGAGGGGGTGTTTCCATGCATCCCCCTATGGATTCTGACACATTCACACATTTACCAACATTGGTAGACCTGGGAAGGCATTGGAATTGTACGCCTCCCCAACAGAGGTGCAACAAGAAGAAATATCTTAATTTTTCCCTGTTGTTTCTTCTTTGTAAATGTGCTACAGTCTGCAGCACACTTAGTAACAGGAAAAAGCCTCTGAGGAATGTTTTTGTGCAGGAAGGGACTCCTGCCCGCAACGCAGGCACCCTTGCGTTGGCGCTAGGCAGCCAAAAGTGCGCCAGGGCTAGGAAAGGACAGGAATGTGCAGTATAATTCCTGCCATTTCACACAGCCCAGCAAGTTAACTTGTTGCATTGGATTGTGTGAATTATTAAATACGGCCTTAAGCCTCTAGCCAGATTTGCAAAGATGCCATGCAATGCACCTCAGCACCTAAAGTTTCAGAGCTGCGCAGTGTGTCAAAGAAAGAGCAGGCCAGGACCATACCTACGAAGATATGGACAGCCACGGCCGGTGGTAGGTGTAACTGCAGGGCGGTGACATAGGGAGGGGTAGGGGCAGGGTGGGGGGTTGTAATGTATGGATTACGGACTTTAACAGGTAAGTAAACATATAAATTAATAAAACGAATTTTGTTGTGTGCACTGCATCACCAAATGCGATGCAGTGTGCGCAACGAAATTCGTTTTAATTATTTATATGTTTACTTACCTGTTAAAGTCCGTAATCCATACATTACAACCCCCCACCCTGCCCCTCCCCCTCCCTCACCGCCCTGCAGTTACACCTACCACCGGCCGTGGCTGGATATGGAACTCTCCTCCCCTCACCCTAGCGTCAGCATAGAATTAAGCTGTCGAGCGCCACCACACATCTTTGCACCACAATGCAAAGGTGTCTGCATGAACCTAGGATATATTTTGCACTGAAAGGATTTCCTTCCAGTACAAAAGACAATGCTTAGACTAACTTTAGAACTTTACCTATTTTGCATGTGCTGTACAGTGCAGTACACATGCAAAGTCAAAAAAGAAAGCTTTGAATTTGGCATTATTTTTTGCTGAAAACGCTGTCTACTATTGTTAAAAGATGGGGTTTTGCATCAAAAAGCATGGGTGGTAGCACAGGAGCACCCATTTACCACCCATGTAATGCCCCTCAGATGCAGGCTATTGCAAATCAGTGCTTTGCACTGATTTGCATTACTTTTAGGCAACTGTGCAGTGCAAAACAAGTTTTGCGCTGGAAAGTAAATCTACCCAAAAATGTTTTGCGATGGCTTGCGTCACTTTTGTGATGCAAACCCCATCACAAAGCTTTGTAAATCTGGCCCCAAGAGTCTTGGGTAGACATGTTTATTATTTTTGAGTGTTTGGGATGATTCTGAACAAATTATTGCAATGTGTTATGTGGAAAAATTGGCTTGCTGGTTGAGGGGTGCTGAAACACTACTTAAGCAACAGTCAGTGTTCTACCAAAGCAACCATAGGCAATTTGGCACAAAAGCAGCCAGGCTTAACACAGATGCAATGTATAGAGTATTACGCAGAACTTAAAGAGTTATGAAGTACAAACATACCACAAGAAAAAATCGGCACCAATTTAGAAACATAGAGTAAATGGTAATACATTATTTGACTCCGAGACAACACCAATTAAATCAGTAGAACTGGAGTTATGAATTTAAGTTAGTTTAAAGTGTAAAAAAGCACATACAAAATCAAAGCGTCAACAGTGGACATCAAGTCAAGCAAGACTGGGGCATAGTAAAATTTTATGGCCAACCAAGATAGAGCACAGTTCAGATAAACAAAGTGGATAGAATCCGCTCTCTGCTTACTTTCAAACTTAGAAAAATTGTAAAAGAAATATATGCAAGAAGGTAAAGTTCAACGGGCAAGGCTGCCAGCAGTGTCCGAGGAGGAGGGGTCGTCGTCAGGGAGCCGCTGGACGGAATCACAGTGAAGATTTCTACGTTGAGACTAAGGGGCCAATTAGAATGTCGGGCGGATCACCACCGCCCGTATGGAGGTGGCAATCCGCCCAACATTATTTCCCGCCCGCATGCCATTTCCCCCGCCATATTACTATCTGAGGGGGACCCCGACGGATGGAAAGACCGTCCGCCAGTTTTCCGCCTGGCCGATGAGTCGACCGGCAGGAAAAGGTTTTAATATGGTGGTGGTGTCTGTTAGACACCGCCATCCATATCACGATGCATGCAGGGATTTGCCTTTTTGTATTCAGAGAAAGGCATGCAGTCTTTGATATTGGTTCCCATAGCGGGCCCCCATGAATTTTGGGGGGTGGGGGGTGCACATGGGGGGTACCTATGGTACCCCTCTGCGATGCATGCACAACATGGCATGCACTGCGTGGTGCCTGCCACGTTGTGCATGTAAATGCACAACATGAATTTTTGGCATTGCGGCGAGCGGTGCTGTATATCACTGCCCGCCGAAATGTTGAAAATGCAGGATGTGCCCACCAGTGTGGCAGGCGCATCCTAATCACCCCCACGGGACCGCCGCACTTTTGGTGGGCGGTCCCTTTTTACGTCAGGATGGCTGGCGGACAAAGTCCGCCCATCATCCTAATGATGCCCTTAGTCTCTTGTTTAGGGAGTCAAAAATCCCCAGCGAGCCGAGGCTTCAGTCCATAGCTGACATGGGCTCCACGAGGCTGGATACCCCTTCTGCAAGGAGACGGTTAACAGGATTTGCTACTGCATAGAGGCATGTAACGAGAGGCCGACTGGCCATACACCTTGAGTCTGACTGCTCTGTGCCATAGCTACTAAGGGGATGAACACAGGTTTATTTAGTGACTTTTGTGATTCACCCTGCCAAGAATTGTGATACTATTTGAGGTGGGCACTCTCTCATCCCCCTTGGCTAACACTGATTTCTTCCATTAGTGTTCAGTGTTTGGATTCAACACTTGTGTTTGTGCAGTGTCACTCAGTTATTAATGTAAAAACAAAAAATATCTTTGTATAATATGACATCAAAATGCATTTTTGATGTTTAAATTCTCCTGGCCATGAAGAAGGGGTACACAATTGTGGAATATTAAATAGCTGAGAGCCTGGGAGGTAGTCCACCTGCTGCAAGCTACTATACAGGACCAAGAGGATGATACTGATGAGAATGATAATGAAGAGCAATAAGAAGAGAATTACCTATCCGTGGCGCCAGGTCCAGATGAATAGGAAGAGGTGCACACAGGAATAGGGTAACCTCCGTTGTCTGTGGCTGGGAGCTGCACCTCCTCTCCAAGCCTGACCACCTGCTGCAAGCTACTATACAGGACCAAGAGGATGATACTGATGAGAATGATAATGAGGAGCAATAAGAAGAGAATTACCTATCCGTGGCGCCAGGGCCAGATGAATAGGAAGAGGTGCACACAGGAATAGGGTAACCTCCGTTGTCTGTGGCTGGGAGCTGCACCTCCTCTCCAAGCGGGATGCTGAAGGAGGACCATCCGAGGCAGAGTTCTTCTAAGTGCAAAAGGAGTACCATATTCTTGAGGGACTACAGCGGGAGACTGAGGCACAGGCTGCTGGTGACATCTCTGGTGATTACCACATTTATTGTGAGAATGGATTCCTCTATATAGAGCTGAGGTCCCTGAGCCTGGTCAACCTGTGTGTTGGTGATCCTCCAGTGCGTCCGTGCCTTCATGAGCTGAGTCATGACATGGCAGGACATTGGGGTGAGCCAAAACCATTGACCGGCTGGCCACCAGCTTCTATTGGTGCTGGATGAGGATCCACAAAGATACATTCTGTGGGTCTGTCAGGCCAGTGGGAAGTCAGGGGTCAAGCAGAAGACTCCCCTACTTCCTTTCCATATTGTGGCAAACACCATTGAAAGGGTTGGAATTAATATTGTAGGGCCTAGGGACCCCAAGACAGCTTTAGGCAACATTTTTATCCTGATCTTAGTGGACCATGGCACTTGGTACCATGAAGTTATTCTGATAACGTTATTTCCCGCTCTCTTGGTGGCCAGAGCACGGATGGGGATATGTATATCTGTTTCCCGGAGGAGGTTGTGTCAGACAGAGGCACGAAATTCATGTCAGCGCACAAGAAATGAGTCAATCATACTATAATTATTTAATTAAAATTATTCATAAAAAGATCCACTAAAAGAACAAAATACAGTACAAAAATTCTACATCTAAATTATTCAGTTCTACAAGACATCCATAAAAACACGAACAAAAACTTCCTAAAAATTGCTTCCAGTGATGCAAAATGCAATCGCACAATTTAGTGTGAGTTGCATAATTCAAGTAAAATTCATAAGGAAGGCAATCAGTAAGGCATCAATAAAAACTCAGCAAATTTTTAAAATACCTTCAGCAATACACAAATGCAATGAGACAATTAAGAGCAAGTTGCAGCATAAAAATACAATAAAATTCTCTAACATCAATAGCAAAGTATTTTCCTCAGTTGATCGCACACTGTATGAACTTTACCACTGCCAAGCTTGGTATAGTGGAAAATGTTTAAATAAATATAAGAGCAGACCTTCAATTAGCTTGCTTGCCATTCTGGCTTCCGACCTGATCGCAGCGACCGCCCTGATCGCAGCAACTGACGACATCAGACGCCTTCTCAACCTAGGTGGAACAGAGGACCTCATCCTCCTCGACCTATCAGCAGTTTTTGACACAGTCTCCCACCAAACCCTGATCACCAGATTCACCACATCAGCATCCAGGGCAAAGCACTCAACTGGATTTCCTCCTTTCTCTCCGGCTTAACCAGAGGATCTACCTACCGCCTTTCTCCTCGACACCTAAAGACATCATATGTGACATCCCCCAGGGATCCTCCCTCATCCCCACCCTCTTCAATAGCTACATGACACCATTGGTTGACATCACCCGCACCCACCGACTTCACATCATCTCCTACGCCGATGACAACCAGCTCGTCCTATCATTCAAAGAAGATGCAGCCACCAAAAGAGCTAACTACCAAAATACCATGCCCAACATCGCCAGCTTTTGAAGACCAACTGCCCCAAACTCAACTCGGAAAAGACAGAGGTCATCATCTTCAGGAAGAGGCCCTCCCTGTGAGATGATACATGGTGGCCCGCTGCACTCAGTCCCTCACCTAACCCCACCGGTGAAGCAGCAGATCAACGCCGTCTCCTCTACCTGCTTCCTTACCCTCCGTCTGCTCCACAGATCTTTCAGTTGATCCCCATCTCATTCAGTAAGACAGTCACCCAGGCCCTCATCGCTAGCTGATTCGACTATGGCAATGCACTCTACGCTAGTACCAGTAAACAACTACTGGGCGGCCTCCAGACCATCCAGCACTTGGTGGCAAAACTCATCCTCGACCTCCCTAGAAGAACCAGCATCCCCACTCACCTGAGAGCTCTCCACTGGCTTTCCATCCAGGAAAGATGCATCTTCAAGCTCATCAGGAACGCCTACAATGCCCTCCACATGTACCGAACTGCCTACATTAATGACCACCTGACAATCAACCGACCGACCAGAGAGCTCCGAAACTCCACCCTCACATTGGCCATAAGACTGCTCCTTCTCCTACCCCTCTGCCACAGCCTGAAATTACCTCCCCCTCCACCTGCACACATCTTTGCTCTGAAGAACTATAGGAAGCAGCTCAAGACATGGCTTTTTGCCCGCCGCTGCCATTCGACCGAGGTTCATACCGCCTACAAGACGGCCTTATTAATTGTTTAAGGAGAGGTATCAGATGTTTCCTAGGAGAAAAGTAACATTTACAAAAGAACATAAAAGACAGAGCTATGAGATGAGGGAAAATAGCAGGGACAAACAGGTAAGTTGGCAAAATACTGCCCCGTTCAAGGAAAGCAACCAGATAATGTATCGTTTTGACCTGAGGAACGTGAGACAGTATTTGTGTTGCATAGCCATTATGCTGATCAGATAAAATTCAAGAACCATCATGCTCGTAATCAACAGATGCTCAGTCCCTTTGTCTTTTGCACTTTCCTTCTGTTCTGTTGTGTTTCTGCATAGAGCATAAAACGGGACTTTAAAATATCCTTGCAAGAGGAAATAAGAGCCTCTGGGTACCTATACATCTCAGGCATATCCAGACTAGAGGAGACTGTTTGCAAAGAGTAAAGCCAGGGGATTTTAGTGACCCTAACTAATTTAATGCAGTCAGCCAATAGTGAACAATAAAAAATGGTGTCCTGCTTAACACACAAAAATACCATAGCATGAGGGGCACAACTTGATGTAATCAGAGATGTAACCTAACCCCACTTCAGATAGACACACATATGTTGATGTACTGCGCAGCACTGTGAGCAGTCACCTCAAAAATCTGTTTTCAATTTTTGTAGATCTGGATAGTCCTGTGTCCCCCCAGGGCCCTGCTCCATGGCTGAAAATTGATAGATGTTTTGCTTTATATCCCGCCACCAGCTCCTTAATTGGTTTTATACCCAATTTAGATGCAATAGGTATATAGTGACTCAACACAACTAGCAAAAATAGGGGACCGTGCAGAATTCAGCGGTCTCTAACTAAAAATTGTGGTCCTGATTCACAAACAGCCTCAGCAGTCATAGCAGAGGACTCACAGCAGCGACAGGGGTTCCCGCACTCATGGCGGGACATCCGCAATCGGGAACTGCTGTACATAAGTTCCACCACAAGTGGGGGACCCCCGCCACGACAGCAAGGCCTCTGCCACAACTGTGGAGGCTGTTTGTGCCTAATAAAACCCCCAAATAGGGGAAAGTGGGTACTGGTTCAACCCTGGAGTCATTCACAGTGAATATCTGAAGTTTCGTTATGACCAGATAGCATAAATGGGGTTTTGACTGGTTGATATGGAGAGCTAAGGTGCCAAAATACCACAAAAAACTGGTTCAACATTTGCTGAAGGCCATGTGGGGTACTGGCTTTCAGCACTGTGTCATCATGGTAGAGTAATGGTGGTATTGGACTAATGCTGACTTGGAGAAGATGCAGGTTCACACTGACCAAATGTTTTTCGAGCCCATTGATACACAGCAAAAAGAGAAATGGGGCCAGCACACAGCCTTGCCTCGCTCCTCTTGATAATTTAAATGGATCATTGATTTCACCTCGTAGGCTATATCTTATACTGGTTGTCCCTTCCTTGTATAGCTGCCATGAGAATCAAATGATGCTATCCTCAACCCGCATGTCGGACTTAATGTTCCACAATTTCAAATGATTTACAAGATAGAAAGTAGAACTTAAGCCCTTAAATGGCAAGTATATATTGCCCTGCGTGGCCACTGTGTACTTATTTATCAATAGGTAGGAGTCAAAGCATCGATCTAGGATACCAAGACCCATCCAAAATCCAAATTGGAGCTCTGAAAGAATAAGATTATCCTTGGCCCACACCTGCAAATAACCTAGGAGCACCCCACCCATTATTTTCACTGTAGAATTAATAAGGGATGTTATCACAATAAAAGCGTGGGACCAGGATTGAGTCAGTCCACACTTGCCTACGCTCTTCAGCACATTGGCCAATAGAGGATCCCACAGAGATACATTATCTTTGAATAAATCTATTGACACCACGTCTGGGCTGAGGGCTTTTACTTTGGGGCACTTGATAATGGCTGCCGCACTTCTGCGATTTTTATGTCTGTACCTACAAGCTGTGTCATAATGTGCTCACGAGTCACTGCAAGTACTTTGTTGTTGGCCAGTGGGTTGTGATAGACCGCAGTAAAATGACCGACCCACTTTTTGGGGAAAACAACTTCAAGACTGGGAACCGGAGATTTTTCGGGGCACTTGCTGCTAATAATAAACCACGGGTCCTCTCTATAGTCTTCGTATTATTTTCCCATTATTAAGCCCTTCTGCATGAACGAACAACTTCCATGTTCCTTGCTTCTGTTTTAAGAGCAGGTCTCTATGCTTCTTAGGACAGTGTGAATCGAACTATCTAGCTGTCTTGGGCCTATGATGACCTGGAGCTATGGTTTGAAACTCCCTGATAAACTCACACATGGTTCCATACAACTAACAATAGCTCCTACGTCTGCCTCGTCTGTCACTGAAAGGCACTTTGCCTTTGCCAATTTCAATAGATCAGTCAATAAGTGTGATTATCAATGTGATCCCACTTCACCAACATTCCTCTGTTTCTGCCAAACATCAGCGAAGGTGTGGTAGAATCTGGGTGTTTAAAGAAGCAATTTGTGCACAGATAAATCAGCAATAAGTTATGTTCACTGGAAATATTGTTGAGAACTTGAAAATCTGAAAAGGACCCATTCATGTCGAATGAAAACAACACAACACCACTAGTACTAGAACAACCCCAGCCAGTGTACGTTGGCCTTAATGCTGGTGAGGTAGAGGGAACATCAGAAGCAAAAAGAAGTAAGGGTTTGATTAAAAGAGGTTTTAAAGTTTCAACATATTAGTTAAATCTGTAATTTCATCACCATAAGGATCAAAGCTACTGCATGATATAGTGCTAGACTTCTGACAGCTTTTCATGCTGAAATCCTTGAACCCAACAATTGATACAGGGCGAGTTTGAGATTCTACAAAGCTCTCATTCGCTCCACGCAGTGATTTTATTAAGTTCAGGTTATTAGAGTCAAAATTAATATTGTATGACATTAGTCATTGTGGGAAGAGAATGGGGTAAACTACAAGTTCTCCACATCATACCACTCCACACCAATGGGCTTGTTGAGAGACTATAGAAGACCCTGGAGTGGTGTGGCTCACTGGTTAGAGGCGGCAGACCCGGAAGCAGAGGACGGCCCGGGACCAGGGTTCGATTCCCGACGCAGCAGGGTCGTGGACCAGGGTCAGCGGACTCGATAATTCTCGCCTCGGTGCCTACTCTAACCAGGGATCACACTCAGCAACTCTGGGCATTAGCTTGCCTCATCTCCACAACGGCCCCCCACATACGCCAGGGATGCCTGGTTTCACCTTGGAGATACCCAGTAGGGACCATCTCACAGGGAAAGCCTGGACGGGTTCCCCAGCGGTCTACAGCGTGGAGATACCCCATGTGGGGTGATTCAGGCGCTTTACAAGACACCATTACATTATATTCCATTGCATCATTATAGGCCTATCAAAACCCTTGCAGCATAAGTGGGACTCTTACCATGAGTGCTGTTGACTTATAGGGAAGTGCCTCAGAAGGAAGTGGGGTTCAGTCCATAGTTACTTCTGTTTGGCCATCCATATGAGGACTCCTCAGTCGTAAACAACCTCCTAGGAAACCTCCACAGGATGTAGTGAGTTATGTTAGCCCTCAGCGTTCAGATGAAGCACTTCTGGAAAGAGGCAACTGAGAACCTGGAGCCCAGCCAGGGGGTCATGAAGCAGTGGTGCAATCAGAAGGCCAAATTGGTGGAATATCAGTCTAGCCCGAAGGGTCTGGCGATAGAGCCTATTGAACCTTATGCATTAATGGACCAGTGGACCAGACACTATGAGGTAAAAGAGCAGAAACTAGAGAAATTCTAGGGATGTCCCCTAGAGTGTCTCTAGGGGACATCTAGGGGAAGGAACCCCTAGATGTCCCCTAGACAAATCTAGGGGTTCCTTGATGTCTGGACCTCCAGACATCTAGGAACCCGATAAGGGTTGAGCATGTGAACTGCCTCAAGCCTAACTTTGAGAGGTCCGAAGTCACTACACTCATGGTGTCAGAGGAGGTGGAGACTGAACCTCTCCCTGACCTTCCCTCTTCCAAGGAGAAAGATGGGTCAGTGGAAGAAGTCATCCTCACCCCTATTATGAATGACAAAATGTTGTATGGCTTTATACTTTCTCAGTTAAAACTGTGTTTGTTGGACAACATAAATGTTAGGATGGTGTGAGTCTGATCCCCCACACCCACTCAGGAGATGTTGGCTTATAGTCCTCCTAGCTCACAGTGCACCATTTGCAACCCTAACCTTACAGGATAACAAATGTGTGTGTAACCTCAGAACATGACAACCCTGCCTCCTCCAGGAATCATGGTGACAGATCTAGAACCTTTTTGTTCAGTACACAACCTGCAGTTTCAATATTTATCTAAGCAGTGAGATTCTTGAGTAAAATACTTGTGCTGCATTTACTAATAGAATGAAACATATTACCTTAATTAGCAATACAACAACAGTGGAGAGAATGGAAAATTCCACAATTGTGCTAAAACAATTAATATATGCTGGTATATATGTAGTGTAATATATTATAATCGAGTGTGCTCCTACCTAACACTCCCTAACCTAGTTTTGCCTACCGTGGGTGATCTACCAAGGATCCCTGCTGGGCGATCTAACTTCAAATTACCTGAGGGCAAGTGTCATCAGGCTGTCGGTCTTAGGGTTGAGCAGAGCATCCCTCGTGGAAGCGACAGGAATCAGCTGAGCTGAAATTCTGATATGCCATGACCTCAAAGTGTCAGCAGAATGCTCCTCTGATTTAAACAAGGAAGTAGATTTGTATATATAATGACCAGTGTCCATGCAGGCATGTCAATGTCTTTGTCAGGTCACAATTGTTTATGTTAGCTAGATAGCATCATCGCCTACCGAGCAACAATAAGCTGTGACATTTGTGTAGTGAGCTCGATATATGCACTGAAACGTACACAAATGTATGTCAATAGTCACTGTGTTTCAGAAAGAAGGCAACTTAAGAAACGTGAGCACAAAAATGCTGATGTTTCTAGCTGCGCAATGTGACACGCACTCCTTGCATGGAAGGCAAAAAAAGCTATTACTATGGAACACAAACTATGTTAACCACTTGGATGCTAAGGTGTTTTATGGCTTCCCATGTAATTTCCATTGAAGTCAATGGAAACTCCATGACGAGCTGGGCTCGTCATGAGCGTCGAAGGGGTTAAAGCATTTGGGTTGTAAAATGTAAGAACCCCTAAAAGCTAAAATAATCACTGCTTCTTCAACACTGTAAGCATAATGAAAGCCACATTAAAAATGTAAAAGCCACTCAGTAAAAGCATACAAAAGCAAACTTTAAAAGCAATTTGAGCATTGTAATCAAAGCCGAATTAAAAAATTTCCTACAACTCGAAACGGCCAGATTGTTTAAATGTTCCGAAAAGTAGACAGACATTGGTGTTCCCAGCTACCGTAGATGATGTTCCCACATGCACCAATTGAATCAGATCCATAGAGCAAATATGTACTCATCCAGTCCCCTCAGCGGCAGGAGCAGTCAGTGCAAAATTCACACAAGTCGAGCCAAGATCCAGTTCACCAGGCGCAGAAGCATTCCAGAAAGGCTTGTAAAATGCCTTTAGGAGCAACAGTAAGCGGCATGTACAGATGGGCTGTTAACGGACTAATTAGTAGAGCAATGTCCCAAGCCTGAACTGATTGCATGCCCAGGCACATATCCAAAGCACACTCAAAAGAGCACAGAAGAAAGGGGAGTACAGGCTGCACGCAGTGTAGCCATGCAGACAGGAACAACAAGAATCAATGTCCATTTAGTTCCTGAAGCAAGTGTGCACCTAAACACTATATTGCGCTTTCACAACACAGGAGCATATGTGGAAGTGCCACTTCCATTTGGGCTCGTGATGGGACATCCGTTGCGAAGCAGAAAAAATAAAAGCACAGCCACCACAATCAAGAGCAGGACCAGCGGAAGACCTCCAAACTTGCATCCAAGCACAGAGTGTATTAATGAAGGAATAACTCTGAAGACTGTCTGGAAGGTAATAACCAAACCAGAGTCATGGATCTTTAAAAAGTGTGCTACTCCCGCTGCATTAGACATGTTAAAAATGTGGTGCACCAGCTCACCAAAATGGTGTGGGAAATTAGTGCGAAATAGCAACTGAATCTCAGAAGATGACCATGCAACTTGAAGATCAAACATCTCTCATGCAGATGTTAAGGCCACATCTTTCTGGAACAAAGCGGCTTTCAGTCTACTTAAGGCATTGAATAGGATTGGGTGGTGAACTCCATTCCATTTGCGGACTTTGAATCGGTTTTCCCACTCCGCGCTCCACAGAGCTCAATGAGTTCTGTAAAACTACGCTCCACATAGAGCCGCAGAGTTTTTTCCTTGCTCGCAATCACCAACGTACTGATGGCCATTGCCACTCGCAGTGAGAAACCTTCTGTATGCATTGAGAAAGCTGTCGCTCGCACTAATTTTATAGCACGGGACAAACACCCGGCGTTAGAAATCAGTGCGAACGGCACAAAGTAACACACTCCACGGCTGACGGAACTCCGCATAGCATGGCAGACTTTTTTGTCACTTCCCAGAGGCCGTCCAGGCTTACTATCGAAGCCCACATTCAAAAGCTTAATCGAAGGCCACAGCGTTACCTCCCTAGCTGTATGGGCAGGCAGAAACAATACTTGCATACAACAGGTCATGACTGTAGAAGCTGTCACCATATAGGCAATTCCTAGTTTCATCCCGCAGCAACTGTGATCGTTCAATATCAGTTAGTATCATTAGAGAGCAACCTGAAGATCTGAATGAACAAAGCAGCTGGGGTAGCCTTCAGATAGCAGGATAAGTTAGCTACAGACCACTTCATGCGCCATGGTGTGACACTTCCCTACACAGTAGAGAGTGATCACAGCAGCTGGAGAACCCTTCAGATAGCAGGATTAGTTAACTACAGATGCTTTACATGCCGCATGCAGCGACACTTGCCTCCATTCGCGCAGTCTGTGCCGCTAAGAAAAGCTTCAGTCTGACCATTCCTACAGCTATGTCTAAAAGGTTAAATCCATGACTTGTGTATGTACTCTTTCCCTAGTGCATCATATCTGCCTACTTGATGATGATGTGGAATGATGATTTTGGCAGATAAATAAAGCCGTGGTTTATCCAATCCGCAGAAGGTTTTTCAGCAACAGTGAATGGTAATTTCTCTAAATTCTTTATGTGTAACATTGTGTGTTTCGCATCCTTCTTTGCCATTATTTTTTGTTGTTTTATAAAATTGCAAGGTAAAAACAGTTTTGTGGCATTAAGGTGTCACCATAGTACATACCGATGTGAAGTGTATGTAGTGTCCAGCCCATTAACATTGTAGCCCTAAGCTGGGATTGCCAATGTTGTAAAGTAGACATGTTATCCTGTATGATGTAAATTGCAGATGAGGCAATGTTACTCAGAGAGTATATTCTAGTAGACAATGTAGTCTTACCATTATCACCTACTGCAAACCCCTTTCTAAATTTGCCATGTCAATCTTGCGCAGTCTTTCAGCAGTTTCCTGCTGTGAAACCTTCCAAACTTAATTTTAGATTGCATACAAGAAGTACTTTTGGTGTAGTTTTCTAGGATCTATGAGTTAGTCCTGTAATCCTATGTCATCAGAGAGAAAGAACAAGTGTTGTTTCACCTGAGACAATGTTGAAGTCTTTAGCAAATCAAGGCACAACTTCCCAACACTGTATGTGGATACCACCTGCAAGTGTTGTGTCTGCACGTAACGTATGTCAGGTCTGCTGCACTGAAATCCTTTAGTGTCACCCATGAAATATGCCTGACATCTGTTAGTGTCTAATAGACACACTAACCATCGCCAATGATTGGTACCTGATAAGCCTTTACGAAGCACGGTGTCCAGTGTTTCCTCTGTGTAATTCAATAACTGCTACCAGTCCGCAAAATGTGCAAATCTTTGGGGTGTTTTAATTAGACCTGGGCAGTAAATTCCGTTCCACTCGTGGAATTTGGGTAATTTCGTGTTCTGCAGAGAATGCAGAATTGTCAAAAATTCGTAATCGCAGAATTTTTTGCTTGTTCGTGCTTTCAAAATGCAGGTTCACGAGATATATCTCCCTGAGCACGCAAACAGCGTTCGTGAACAGGAAAAAAACATCACAGATGGGCAGAACAAGCAATTCCGCGTGTTCGCTGAACTTTTGTGTGCTCGCTGAGATTTTTTACAGTTTCGTGGAGCTTTGCGTAGTGGTACTACGCAAATTACGCCCCCCTGGTTTAAATCCTTTATTTTAGCCAGGCCAAGACATGAAATTTTCAAACTGTCTTGTTCATGGAAAATCAGTTGGTTTGGTATAAGGCATGCCCTAAACAAAGCCTTGTTTCCCTGAACTTACCATTCCTTAGTGCACCAAATCAATTTCAAATATAGTGTGTCCCTCCCAAAGTCAAACCATTCTGTGTACAACTGGGAAAGAAAAGATGCAGAATATATCAGCTACGTGTCTATGAGCATATTTTATTTGCTGTTGCTTTAGTGAGCCTGCAATAATAAGAACCTGTATCTGTTGAATTGTGACCTGAAAATAAGCAAATGTGTGTGCAAATGTGTTGGAGCTACCCAGTGGTAGTATAGGACAGTGCTCTCATTGTGTATAGTTTAAAAACAGCATATGGATTACCTGATTTGTGCAAGAAATGATGACCATAATGTTGAAACAAAAACATTTCATCATAATTAGCACTACCAATATACAGTTCATTGGAATGATAAAGAGTTGGATGCTCTAGGTTAGAACTAAGGGTGATAAAGTCATTAAATGATAATTTAAACAAATGTGGAATTTGTAAATGTTCAGTAGGACCAAAGATGTAATTCGATACTCTATATGGTACTGGAACAGCTGTTTACTAGGGGAAGGTCTTCTCGCACTTTGCGTTCTGTGAGGTAATTTTCATTCAGAATCAGGAAAAAGACTGTCACAAAACCAATCCAAAGAAACAAGAATATTAACGAAATTATAATCCAAAGGTATAACTAGTAACAAAGTACGCCTTCTTCAGCCAAAAGTAGAGTACATGCAGCCTGCCTCTGAGAGGTGGAAGGGGAGGTGGAGGTGAATCTAATGCATCTGAAGAGAAGTCACTATAGTTGATGAAGTAACCTGAGGCTATTTGATTTATTGTGGGCAACTCTGGAACTTCCATTGAACTTGGAGTTTGCTTGGGATGTGGTACATTGATGTAGACACCATCCGTTTTAGGCTATAGATCAGAAATCTGTGTTTTCATACCAGCTGTTTGTATGCTAGTTGTTGATGGAGCAGGTAGAAGAGATACTTCATTGCTATCTATCCCCAGCTGGGGAGTAGAGTCTTCATCAGAGATCAAAGCTTCCAACTGCATTTCCTGTATGGTAGTGACAGGAGACAGGTAACTACCCAAGAGCCCATGTGGTCTACTGTGTAGAACCAGCCGCATTACATGGTTTGATGAGATCTATTGACACAAATCTCTTGTTTTCTGAGTCAGCGAGCAGCGGTAAAAGCACAGTTCTGGTATTTTCAACAGCCAGGACAGGTACAGACACTCTTTAGGATGGCTCAAATTCTCTTTTGACCACAATTTTCTCCTGGAGCAGATCCTCAATCTTAGGTATCCAACCTAGAATCGCTGGTGCTTCCTTTACTCCTCCAGTGGCGTGGTATTTTACTTGGACATTACTTTGTGCATCCTGGAAGCTGTTGAGTTCCTGTAAAATAATCAAATGTTCATTTAGCCCAACTGGTGTTTCTACCGCCACTGTGCTGGGCCCGTCAGGGCCTGGCACCCCCATCTTAACCCCAAACAGGATCTCGCAGATAGTCCGACCACCCAGGGATTTTCTAGGCAGATGGTTTAGTGCTCTTTGGACCCCATATAGGTGATGGACCCAACAGCGACCAAGCCTAATACCCTTGCTGTTGAAGACTGCTTTAAGTCTCAGGTTTTTCTCTCCACAACCAAATTTCCCTCAGGGTGGTATGGGGTAGAATACCACACTGTCACACCCAATCATTCCTTGGTATCTTTGTAAGCCTTAGAGGTGAACGACGGCCCCTGGTTGGAATGGAATGTGCCAACTGTGTAAGTCCTGATAAAGACTTGCACTTCTTTCATAACAGTATGGGTGTTAGCTGACCTCTGTGGCCAGATCCATAGGAATCATTAGCAGAAATTCATTGCAACCAAGATGTATTTGTAAGCCACATCTGATGCAAGGGGCTGCAGTGGTCAAGATAAATGCACGTGAGCTGCTTATTTGAAATCAATAATGGTGTCTGTGGTGGGTGTGTTATGGTGGGACCTTTCATCTGCTGGCAGATGTCACATTTAAGGAAAAGGTTCCTAGCCAGTTTGTAAAGACTTGGCCACCAATAGCGTTGCTATAATAATGAAATTGTAGCCACCACCTCTGCGTGTGCAGAAGCTAAGCCCTTATGTGCTACTAGTATTAAGCCTAACCTGCGATCTGTGTTTGGTATTATCATATCCCCTACTCTGGGAATAGTGGCAAATGATATGTTTTGTGCACTTAACTGACAGGAGTACTTTGTGAGAAAGCCTTTAGGCAGGTGGGTGCCATTGCGTACAATATTCACAGTCACCATAATGTCTCAATCTTATCTTGTAGTGGAATGAGTTATTGCAGCGACTACAACAGTTTGCACTGTTGCTTTTAAGGTTTCATCAGCCATTGAATTCCCTGAAACGTGTATGCCTACACGTTGGTGACACAATGTTTGAATTACATAAGTCTGTGGCAAGCATGCTTTCAGCTTAGACATCTGTTCCAAAGCGTTATGCTTAATTGTGTACCCTTTAGAATCTCTGAATCCATTTTGGCTCCAGTAGTGTAAGTATTCATTGTATGATTGAACACAATAATATGAATCACAGACTATTAGTGTGGGGAATCTGGCATCCGTATTCTCCAGAGCCAGAATCAAAGCTCTGAGTTCTGTCAGCTGTGCTGTGCAGTCACCTAGTGACTCTGTTTAGGTCTTTTCAGGATGGAATTCTCCATCCTGCATGCACCCTTTTTCAGCTACACAATCTGCTGAATATTGATGCTTTGTCCCTACGGCAGGCTGAGGAGAGCTGTCAGTATAGATGATGTAATCATACTTATAAAGAGGCGATCTACTTTTGTCAAGTGTGTAGAAAGGTTATCATCAGTTAAACAAATGTTATCGACATAGGACAATGCCTGTTCATCAAATTGTTGTAAGAGTTCAATACCACAGGCTGAAAACAACCCAGGGTTATTCTTATACTCCTGGGGTAAACAACATCACTGTTTTTGAAAATCTAGAGCACTTAAGCTTGTTAAATACCTTCTTTCAGGAACTATATTTTGACAGAAAGTGCAGTTTAGTATTTTTTACGCACTATATTGTTCATTAGTGCTGCACGCATATTGTAACGTAAGTGTAGCTGTGTTTAAATGTCTGTAATCTAATATTAGACGATATGAGTGGTCTGGTTTCACTACTGGAAACAGGGAATTATTCATAGAAGTCCTGCAACTTTCTATCACGCCTTGGTATCAAGTTATGTGAGAGTTTCTCTAACTTGATTTTTGACATCATTTTTGATGGGGTACTGTCTTTGAGGCTGTGTGGTTGACATTACTGGTATTACGTGATATGGAGAACTGACATCCCACCCCACATGATTACGGTATAACGCAGGAGCCAGCGCTAACACTGACTCCTTAGCATGTAAATGTTTGCCTGATTCGGGGACTAGGTTGGAGGAGGCGGTTAAAATTACCATTTCTGCTTTTGAGCAGTCCATTACAAATTCTGGTAGCCAATCTTTTTCAGCCAAAAGAATGTTGTAACCAAATGACAAGTTCTCCTAAAAGAGAATCTTTATTGGGTGTTGTATATCCCCATTGATCTGGAGTGCCTTATCATATAAAAGATATGGAATGCTCACTCTCGTATCTGGTGTTTCCACAGTGATATAGTCACTCAATGCTACTGCAGCCGGACAATCCATCAGGTTCTGGAGAACTATTGTGACTTCTGCTGCACTGTCCAGCATGGTCAGAGCCCATTCCCCGTGTAGAAGCAGTGTCCTCAATATCCGTGGCATGCTTCACTTTGATGCCTGTGATTTTCTTCTTTTGAATTGAGACTTGGGCTGTTTCAGTTTGTCTTCCGTTTTTATGATGTAGTTAGATGAGCGTTGTGAGTCCTTCTTCTGTTTCACGTACTCCTCTGATCTGCGCTCTGACCATCAATCTCTATCTGAGCCTTTTTCTGGTGATTCCTGAAAGGAACAAGATGAAGGCGTTTCAGTATCCTGATGACTGTAAGGTGTTTTAATAGTTACGCAGTTGCACAGATTATAGCGCTTTTCAGTGGCTTTCTGTTGAGGAGTCTTGATTTTTTCTTTATTTTTCTTACTATCGCTCTTCTTCTTAGTTGAAGAGCCGGGTGCTTGCTTTGAGCATCCTTTTCAGAATGATTCTTAATTTGTGATTACTAGGTCTGGCTCCCAAATATTCTCTGTCACTGTTGCGTACGTTTCTTCGATAATTTCTTCGATAATGTTTGGTCATCCATGCTCTTATTGTCCCAGAGGAAATACCTTATAGCCAGTGCTGCTGTTTCCCCTCTAATGTTACTTTACATTATAGTGGATACTGCGTCAAAGTTGCTCATCAGTTTCATTCCCATTTCCAGGGCAGGGGCTGTCCCGTATTTGTTTTGGATCTGTTTAACACTTCTGGTAATACAGCTAATGAGGGTGTACTATGAGTTCTAGTATATACTGCAGCGAAGACTGTGCCTCAAGTGGCACATTCACCTATAAGGGGAGCCATCCCCATCAGCGAACATATGGTAAGATTCCTGTGTTTTTCCTGGGGTCTCGTGCTTCAAGCTGACTTGTTTTTTTTTTTTGTTTTTTTTTTAAGACCTTTATTAAATGTAGATACAGATGGTCTTGTTGCTCCCTCATTCCTAACAGGACCAAGTCTAACTTCTTCGATAGTGTGTGGTAGAGCGCCATTAAACCAATTTTGGTGTTGTTGGTATGTTAGTTCTATTCTAGATCTTCTTAGTCTGTTTAGTTACATGGAACATCAGTTGAAGTGTATGTGTGACACAAACTCGATCGATCGTTAGCTGCTAGGAATTTAGCACATGAATAGAACACCTCTGTCCCAAATGCTCTGTGAGCCTCAACCATGAAGTTAACATCGCCACACATGATTGTGAGACCATGTTATTGCAGCATCTGTTTAACTGTATGCTTGCAGTTTTCAGCTATGTTTATTGCTGCTGGTTCGGCCATCAGAGTATGTGGAAATCAGAGAAGGTATCACCATGGGACAATCCTTTGAAAAGTTCAAGCTTAAACAACCTACAGCCAAGATATAGGGGAGGGGGATTTTCCCTAACACCTCAAACACCTCTGTTTGGTAGGTGAGCAGGGTTCTTTGGATATACAAAAGGAAACTACTCAGGAGATCCATTCAATAAGAACTCAAGCTATAACACTGGCGGTGCCATGTCATACAGCTTTATATTTCTCAGTAAAATCTGTACATTTGTTGGCCAAACTAAACATTGGGATGGTGCGAGTCTAAGTCCCCCCCTTCCCCCGGGAGATGTTGGCCTATAGTCCTGCTAGCTCTAAGTGCACAATTTGCACCCCTGACCTTATAGGGTAACACATGTGTGTGCAACTTCAGACATAACAATGCTTGCTCCTCAAGGAATTGTGGAAACATATCTAGAATCTTTTTGTGCAGGCTCTCATGCATACCCAAAGGAAATACGAAAGAAATACACAACTTGCAGTTTCAATATTTATTCAAGCAGTGAGTTGCTTGAGTAAAATATGTGTGCTGCAATTACTAATAGAAAGAATACATATTTCCATAATTAGCAAAACAAGAACAGTGGAAAAAATGAATAATTCCACCATTGTGCTAAAACAATGAATATATGCAGGCATATATTTAGTGTAATATAGTTTAATGTAGTGTGCTCTTACCTACCAGTCCCTAACCTAGTTTTGCCTAGGGTGGGTAATCAGCTAAGAATCCTTGCCAGGTGATCTAATTTCCCATTACCTGTGGGCAACTGTCATCAGGCCGTCCGTCTTGGGACATCCCTCGTGGAGGTGACAGGAATCTGCTGAACTTGAATTGCCAAGACCTCAAAGGGTCAGCAGAGTGCTCCTCTGATTTAAATGAGGAAGTACATTTGTATATATAATAAACAGTGCCAAGCTGGCATGTCGAGGTCTTTTTCAGACCGTGTAAGGAGCTGGTTCTTTATATGATATGGCAAACGCAAGAAGATGAGGGATGGAGCGCTGAAGGTATTCAGACACACACCCCCAGTCACAGATCTGGGTTGAATCCATCATCGTTCTTTAGCTGAATTCGCCTCCCCATTTCAGGCCAAGCAATATTGTTACATATTCATTGCAAAGACATCAGGGGCAAGTAACGAAACGTTTGTGTGGCAGTGGAGAATGTTCCTCGTTGCCCATGTTGGGTTCTTCCCAGAATCATTTGGCCATGCAAGAGTTGTATTCTCAGTTGATGGCTTGGTGGGAGGAGACGGTCTGAGAGTCAGAACTACAAATCCCATGATTCCTGCTGAACCGGAAGTATAAAAGTGGCTTACGGTTTCAGCGAACTGCAGATAATTCTTGCCGGATTTCTGAAGCAGAGCTGCTGTGAGTTTGTATTGGAGTCTTCTTGTAGGTAACAGTGAAGTGCACCAATAACAGTTTGGATTGTTGAAACAGTGGCTAAGTGAAGATTTGCTCCCTCATCACTACTTGGCTTTCTCTATTCAAACATAGCAGACATTTCTTTCCTGTAAAACATTGTTTATGGGGAAGAATTTGCTGGTGTTATTCCTAGGACAGTTCACGGTTCAGTAAGTATTCTTCACCTTGCCCGGATACCTTGTTCACACCTGAATTCTTTGGTATTTGGGTGAGGGAAACAGCTGTGAATTTTACCAAAGAAAACACTAAGCAACTGTGTGAAAGGATCGTGGCTTCCTTGCAATATTTTGATGGACTTTCAGAGTATCGATTTTTTTATTACTGAGATCAAAAAAGTCGTAAGGAACTTTTGAACTATACAAAAGTAATCTGTTCCCCAGTGGAACATTTATGAGTTTTTTGTATTCTCTTTTCAATATCCTAACAGGGCATCATTTGAGTCCTGGTTAGTTCAATCCCTGTGAGACTTGTCTACTTGTTCTATTTGTCAGGTATTCATGATTATGGAAAAGGTGAAGGAAATCTACCAGTACAAGTTTAGGTAGATAAACTGTATTTTTATATTACAGTATTACTCGGAGAAAAGAGGATAGTGGAGTACTTGGACTCTTGTCCTTAGACACAAAGTTATTCAGGGTTATTTTGTTTTGCAGGGAAAAGAATATATACTAGTATAGAGGAAATTTGATGATCATTAATGATTATATATATATATATATATTCACTGAAAAAACCATAGGTTATAGACCATAAATAGTTAGGAATTAGCATTTAAAAAACCTTATTTTACTCACACAAAACCATTGAAATTCCATATATAGTTAGTTGCACTAACTATATATCGCGCACCCGCAATCCACTGCTGATGATGTCACATATTACATCATTCATGACATGGTCAGTGACATCACTGATGACATCACTGATGACATCTCAAATGACATCACTGATGACATCACTGATGACAACATCCAGTGACTGTATGTTTCTGTAAAGTTAAAATATGTCTTACATATTGAAGAATGAGTGGATGTATAAGTGTCTGGACGAAGGATTTAGTAGGTGCATGACTGAATGTATGAGTGAGTGATTAAATGTGTCTCACTGAGTGCATGGGTTAGTGACTAAACTGTCTTAATTTGTGCATCATTATGTCTGTTGTTCTGTAAACTGCTGCATGTGTTGATCATTAGCTATATGAGTAACTATATGGGTTATTGATTGATTGCCCAAGTATTTGCATGGGAGACTGAGTGTGTGTGTGGCTGGCTGGGAGGTGTGTGACTCTGTGCAGATCAATGTGTACTTGTATCAATGATTGTATAAGAGAGTAAGTATGTGTTAGTATATGGTTGAAAACGTAAGGTGCTCTATGTTTAACTGTATAGATTAGAAAATGGAAATGTGATTGAATCTTTACAGGACTGACTAAGTGTGTGAGTAACTCCATGGATGAGTGGCAGAGTGTGAGTGTCTGTATAGGTGTATGAGTGCATATGATAGTGTTGTAAAGATGAGTGATTGTATGTATGAATGATTGTATGGGTGAATGAGTGAATGTGTGTGTAGACGTAGGAATCAGTGAGTGCGTATGTAGTAACTAGTATTGGTGTGTCAATGGTTTCAAAAATTATACTCTGTATTTAACACTGGGTGTAACAGAGGTTATATTAAAATGTGAGGAGATGCATTGTATTCTCATATGAATGATATCATCAGTGATGTGGTCATTGATGTCAAATGAGATGTCATCAGTGATGTCATCAGTGATGTCATTTGAGATGTCATCAGTGATGTCATCAGTGATGTCACTGACCATGTCATGAATGATGTAATATGTGACATCATCAGCAGTGGAGTGCGGGTGCGCGATATATAGTTAGTGCAACTAACTATATATGGAATTTCAATGGTTTTGTGTGAGTAAAATAAGGTTTTTAAATGCTAATTCCTAACTATATATGGTCTATAACCTATGGTTTTTTCAGTGAATTTTCAAGGTTTTGTAAATGCTAATTCCTAACTATATATGGTCTATAACCTATGGTTTTTTCAGTGAATTTCAATGGTTTTTTAATAGCAAATATCATAAGCTGTCGAATGTCAAGTACGTGGTAAGTGAAAACATTTTCGTGTTTATGCACACTGATCTGCTTTGAATGGTGCCCCCCCCCCTCATTTCTATTAGGAGTACTCTCTCTTTGCAGATAGTGAAAGGTAGTTAACGCAGGCCTTTGCCCCTGTTGTAATACGTTGTGCCTGCTTCTCTCTCCATTTGATTGATTGTTATCCAAGCATTTACTGTTTTAGAATTGGTTCTCTTTGGTTCATTCTCTATTTACAAACAAACACAGAGTCGCAATACTCTGTTTAGTCTTTGCAGATAACGAAAAATCTTGTAAAAAAAAAGAAAAGGAATCGAGCAAAATCAGTAGGCCACTAAGGGGATCTCTTTTTGACCTCGCTAAAATAGAAACATTAGGAACAACCCCTCATGACAAATACAAAACTAGTGAGATGAACTGAACTCCACACAATGATGGCTGCAAAACAGCTCGGCTCCGCCACCCACCCCGCCCAAAATAACGATAAAGAGCGGCTGCCATGATTGGTTGCGGAATGGCCACGACGGAGCTACGAAATGGTGGTGCTCTCATGCTAACCCCAGCTTCAGTCTGAAACATCCAGAAACACTGTAGACTACCGATTCGATCAGTTCCGGTAGCGCCCCAATGTAACCCGGTAGAGAAGAACTAGCCCTCCCCTCTTTGACTGATGGTTCTTGTTGCCTGTCCCTTCTGTTGTCATTTAACAGAACTATTTAGCCTGCTGAAAGGGGTTGTGTTCCGACCGCTGGTTGGTGGAGACATTTTGACTATATTCTGGACCTGCGTTGTCGCGTAATGCGTCATATGACGTGCCGCGTTAGCGCATCCGGAAGTCATCCGGGGCGCGCAGCGCGTAACGTAAGCATAACAAGTCATGTGACTTGTTAATAAAACTTTTCATTGGTTCATTTTACTTTTCTTATTCTAATGATGAAAGGCTTGGTCATATGACCTAAAAATTACGCTTTTTATTACTTCCGAACATTATTTTTTCTTAAATATATGTTATAATGTTCCAGGCTAATGTACTTTCCCGGAAAATTTACAACTGTCCTGCAAGTAAAATATATTCTTTTTTCGAGAAAAATAACGTTTCTTCGTCCCATGACGGAGCCGTTGAGCAAAAGAGGGTCGACCTGCTGTCTTAGTCGCCGATACGCCTGAATATGAGATTCTTATCGATCACTTTATGTTGCAGGAGTAGAAAACACAACAGCCCTTGACCATTTATCTTTACTGCGTTCCTGCGTATTATACCTTTTACCCTTCATGTAATTGGTCTGCTTTATTTCACTTGCCTTTTAATGATTCTAAAACAGTGACTATTATTAAAAACTTTACCAATGTATATACTACTACCATGTTTTCTTTTAAAAACCTTTATTGTGAAAATTTCATTATACAAATACGAGCCTATAACCACGTGGGCCGGCCACGGAGCAAACTGTAATCGTATATGATGAGTAGACATTTACACTGTAGAGGAACGTAACGGGCGGGCCATTAGGTTGCAAGAACTAAGGTGTCTAACAGTTACGGAATCGGTGGACGTACATTTTATAATTAAAATACGACAGGGCCAGTTACAATAAAATTATCTAGATATACATTTGCGGGCAAGTACCATGGATGACGTTAATTCGAACTTTCAATAGTACAGTAATCAATAACACATCAGAACTTAATATCAATAGAGATGTCGAAATATTCAATCAATTCTCGTCCCCGCCCGCCATGTGCTTCAAAACTGCATACGTATCTCGTGATTTCAAGGTTCTGCAACCAGTACACAACAAGGAGTTACGAGTCCCATTTATTCCGGCGCCATTTTGGGCGAGGACGGGCAGGTCCAGGATATAGTCAAAATGTCTCTACCAACCATCGACTATGATGATGTTCATATGCTGTATTTATTAGAGTAACACTCATCTGTCCACATGAAATTAATTTGCCACAATCTAAACATGTCATTTTAATCTTTCCAAAGTTCTTCTAAATATTTGGGACCGTTTCCCTTGCCTCTGATGCTGTCAGTGCCACTTCTTTGATGAATGTACTAGCAGGTCAGGGGTTCTCCTCCAAATCTCTCTTTTATGCAGCACTATAATTAATTGGTGCCACCTCTCCATATGACGATGCATGGTATAGTTACCATAACTATATTTTTTTTCGGTTCCTCTGGAGAGTTCATCGTGGCAGATGAAGCATGTAACGTACCGGGCATTTACCTTTTTTTGCATGTACAGGAAAGGAAAAAAAAATCGAGCGTCCGAGTTCTAAGGTGTCCCAGGGCCATTTTAGTGGACCAGGCCCAAATCCAAAGAACAGGCCGCCATTTTGAGAGTCCTGTTGCAGCCGCCTGTCGCTGTAGCATCAAGAGCAGCCGAAACTCAGCTGAATGGCAACTGAAACGGTAAAGGGGCGCCCCACTACAGCAGACGAGCCTCCACCTAGGAAGGCCCGTTCACGCCGCCTCCCCCCCCCCCTTCGGGCACCCCACGCCGTTATTCGGAGCAGTATTGTAGGATGGCCACACCAGTGCGGCAACTTGCTAGACATCACCTCGGTGGTAACCGAATCTCAGCGCCTTGTGGTGTCTCCTCTTCAGAAAATATTCTTGCGCTACCTTTGCCCCATTCACACATCGGTCCGCTACTGACGCCATCTCACAGGCTAATGGGGCGCCCCACGCCGACTTTCAGCATTGTAGGATGACCACACCAGTACAGCAACTTGCTAGACATCACCTCGGTGCCATCCGGATCTTGGCATCTCAGCGCCTTGTGGTGTCTTCTAGTCAGAAAATATTGTTGCGCTGCCTTTGGCCCCATTCGCACATCGGTCCGCAACTGACACCATCTCACAGGCCAACAGGGCGCCCCACGCCGACTTTTACCATTGTAGGATGGCCACACCAGTGCCACAACTTGCTAGACACCACCTCGGTGCCATCCGAATCTTGGCATCTCAGCGCCTTGTGGTGTCTTCTATTCAGAAAATATTGTTGCGCTGCCTTTGGCCCCATTCGCACATCGGTCCGCTACTGACGCCATCTCACAGGCCAACGGGGCGTCCCACGCCGACTTTCAACATTGTAGGATGGCCACACCAGTGCGGCAACTTACTAGACACCACCTCGGTGCCATCCGGATCTTGGCGCGTTGTGCTGCCTTCGGCCTATTCGCACATCGGTCCGCTACTGACGCAAACTCACAGGCCAACGGGGCGCCCCACGCCGACTTTCAGCATTGTAGGATGGCCACACCAGTGCTGCAACTTGCTGGACACCACCTCGGTGCCATCCGGATCTTGGCGCGTTGTGTTGCCTTCGGCCTATTCGCACATCGGTCCGCTACTGACGCCGCCTCACGTGCCAACGTATTTTCTCCGCATTTTATACCCTATGCCGCATAACAGGTCATGTGACTTGTTTATAAAACTTTTCATTGGTTCATTTTACTTTTGGTTTCCTAATGATGGAAGGCTTGATCATATGACCTAAAAACAACACTTTTCATTGGATGAAAACTTTTTTTTTTTCCCAAACGATGAAAGCCCCACCTTGTTTCTGGATGTTTCAGAGTGAAGCTGGCGTCAGCATGAGAGCACCACCATCTCGTAGCTCCGTCGTGGTCATTCCGCGAGCAATCATGGCAGCCGCTCCCCACCAGAAGCCTACAGGAGTCGGGGGCCCCCAAAACTTTTGATGAATCCTCAAGGCGGAGGGGACGCTTTCGAGAATGGGGTCCAAGACCTAGCAGACAAGCGTCCGATTTCCAAGGTGTCCCAGGGCCATTTCAGTGGACCAGGCCCAAAAAGGAAACTGCCTGCCGCCATTTTGAGAGTCCTGTGACAGCCGCCTATCGCTGCACCGCAAGAGTGGGCGCAACTCAGCTGAATTGCGGCTTTTGACACAGTGGACCAAAAGCGGACGGAATGGCAACTGAAACGGTAAAGGGGCGCCCCACTACAACAGACGAGACTCCACCTGGAGAGGCCCGTTCACGCCGCCTCCCCCGGGGCGCCCCACGCCGTTATTCGGAGCAGCATTGTAGGATACCAAAACCAGTGCGGCAACTTACTGGACATCACCTTGGTGCCATCGTTCTGCTGCCTTGGAACTATTCGCACAACAGTTTGCTACTGATGACCCACCCCCGCGACGCCCCACGCCAGAAATCTGGACGTTGTGCTGCGTTGGGACTATTCGCACAGCCGACCGCTACTTCGTTGTTTTTCCCTAAAAATGTTTATATGTTATTACTGTTTTTGTTTTCTTGTATATATTTATAACTTATTAAAGTTTTATAATCTTACTACTTTGTTGGAGTGCTATATATTTTTAATGTGACACATAATTGTAAAAACTTTGATGTACAAAGAGTCATCCCTGGAATCTTCCGCTTCAGGCTCGGTCCCCTCCCCAATCACAATACAGGATGGTTTTCAGATAATAGGAACGCGTCTGCTGTGACGGATCTCATCGAGTGTGGGCCTTGATCTACTATAACTCCTTTGAAGAGGGGTGATTCTTTACAGCTGGGGCCATAAACTACATCTGCAGGGCTAGCTGATACCCTAGGACCGGCCTGGACAATCGGACACAGAGGAAAAGGAGTGTCAGAGGGTGCGGTAGTGAATAGGGCGAAAGGGAGGTGTCGGGCGGGCACAGGGTGTGATTCTCAGGGAAGAGCAGCGCAGATGGGGGGTGGTTTATTACCCATGCATAAGACAGAGAGCGGGGGTGACCACTGCCTGGGGGAGATGCTTGCGAGGGTGGGGAGCCATGCTAAGGATCGACAGCGTGCACAGAGTGGGTCTGGTCAAGGCATCTAAAATGACTGCCGTGCACCACAAAAGTGTGGCATTTGAAAAAAGGCAAGATGGCGCAGACAATGTTTTTCAACACTTCCTGATTTCCTTCGAATCGAACGTTAACAGACGTTGGGGCATATTACCAAAGTTAAGCGATATTTATCCCTAACGATGCTTAGCAACGATTTTTTTACCGCTAAGCATCGTCAGAAATTATCGCAGATAAACCTTGCTATTATCAAGGTTTATCGCAAATACGATAAAAAACGACCGCAATGCATTAATATCGCTGAAAACTCAGCGATATTCATGCATTACCGAGCTAATGCTCTTAGCCATGTTATCCACCTCCCATTCGATAACATGGCTAAGAACTGCTCAGGGCAGGTGCTAGCTTTTGGAGATATTCGCGCTTATCGCGAATATTTCCAAAAGTTGATAATAGGAGATAGCGATGTTAGCGACTGTTTCCAGTCGCTAACATCTTGGCATGCCCACTTTGCATGTCATTAGTGATAAATATCACTCACATGCAAAGTGGGGCCCAAGATGGTCGCTATCTCCTACTAGCCGTCGCTAACTGGTGTTAGCAACAGCTGGGTAATACAGAGATAATTTTATCTCCGCGAAGCGGAGCGCTGTTACAGATATATATCTTGTTTTTGAACGTTAATTTCTCAAAATCCACTGAAGCACATATATTGAGACCTAGCAAAGGCACATCGAGCTACCAGTCCCTACAATTTTGCCAAGTTTCGTGCAAATCCATTCAGCCGTTCGATTATTATTATTATTATTTTTTTTGCCCCGCGGGGCCCTTTTAAAACCTCCACATCAAACCTAAGAGGTCAAGGAGGATCTACTATGCCCCCTTATGGTCATTTGCCCCTTCGCTTTGGCCTCCTCCTGTCTCTCGATCCTACTGAGAGACAAGATGGCGGCCGCTACGGACTGTTTGCAATGTTTACAGACGCCGGAGAACCAATCAGCTTCGCAAACCTCCGTTACGCGAAGCGGAGCGCTGTTACAGATATATATCTTTTTTTGAACGTTAATTTCTCAAAATCCACTGGAGCACATATATTGAGACCTAGCAAAGGCACATCGGGCTACCAGTCCCTAATATTTTACCAAGTTTCGTGCATATCCATTCAGCCGTTCGATTATTATTATTATTATTTTTTTTTGCCCCGCGGGGCCCTTTTAAAACCTCCACATCAAACCTAGGGGGTCAGCGAGGATCTACTATGCCCCCTTATGGTCATTTGCCCCTTCGCTTTGGCCTCCTCTTGTCTCTCGATCCTACCGAGAGACAAGATGGCGGCCGCTACGGACTGTTTGGAATGTTCACAGACGCCGGAGAACCAATCAGCTTCGCTTCACAAAGCTCCGTACCGCGAAAAGTCCGCGAACCGGAGCGCTGCCCGGTCCGCTGTTACAGATATATATCTTTTTTTGAACGTTAATTTCTCAAAATCCACTGAAGCACATATATTGAGACCTAGCAAAGGCACATCGGGCTACCAGTCCCTACAATTTTGCCAAGTTTCGTGCAAATCCATTCAGCCGTTCGGGCTAAAAGTGAGGCCAACCGCCCTATGGAAAACTCAATGTTAAAAACACGTTTTGGGACCCCCCTTTTTTCTCGGCCCCCCCTTGACGAACCCCCCCCAAATTTTCAAGGGCTGCTCAGAAACAAAATGTGCCATTTTCCTGAAAATTTCAGCCAATTCCGTCCACAAACGCCAAAGTTATTAGACATAGAATTTTCAAAAATCCCATAGAGAAAAAATCCTAACTATATATACCTACTGGCGACCGCCAGTAGGTAATATATATATATATATATATGTATATATATATATATATATATATATCTCAAGTTCATATGTTATGTTTTACAGATTTTACAGATCTCCTCCTCCGCCGTTCCCTTCCTTCCCTCACTCAAGCAGATTTAAGGCTATCGAGAGGTGGACCACTTTGAGCAGCAAGCCGACCCCGAAGGACTCGATTATTTAGACTTAACAGAATACTCTGCCCATGATTTATTTCCCTCCTGGTCGGTTCGCTGTCTAAATGGCCACCCTAGATGATATACTAGTGGCTTTAGCTGTGGCATAGCAAGAAGTTACCACATCTAGGGCAGACAGCATCAGTACAAGCTAGGATGGACAGGATGCAAAATTATTTTTGCTCAACTGAGCTGGGCTCCTCCACCATTCCATCCCCCTCAGTTAGGAGTCTGGGGGTGATAATTAACAGCAACCTGACCATTAAAACCCAGATTGGATCAGTTACCTCAACCTTCTTTCTTCAGTTGAGAAAGATAAGGAAGATCAGTAGACTCCTTACTAGGGATGCATTGATACCGACTGTCATAGCGTATCACATATAGATTATGCCAACTCTCTATAGTTTGGCATTCCATTATATATCACTAAAAGACTGTAATTGGTGCAGAACCAGGCAGCAAGATTGATTTCCAGCAGCCTTGATGGCAGCACGTCTCCACTCTCAAGAGAAAGTTACATTGGCTCCCCATCCCACAGCGATCAGCATTCAAAGTCGGCTGCCTAATCTTTAAGTCCTTGCACGGCACAAGCCCAAAGTTCATCTCCAGCCTTATTCGAAAGCATACACCTACTCGCAACCTGCGCTCATCCCATATGAATCTTTTGGCCACACCCTCTTACAAACTGAAGCAGCAAGGTGGATGCAGGTTTGCAGTGCTGGCACCCAGATTCTGGAACTCCCTTCCATCTGCCATCAGAGCCTGCACAAACCCTTTCAGATTCAGAAGGCTCATCAAGACATGGTTATTTACCCAAGCCTATGACTGAAACTTAAGCACACAATAAAATGACAGGGCTTCAGCAGATCCCAGAATCAGGGCCAAGAAACCAATTGGTGTATGTGCGCATTACAAGAGACTTTAACATAACATAACACCCTTTTGATGCAAGTAATAGGAGAGGCCTGGGGGAGCTGCAGCCCAAATGCCTCCTATTATTATAGAAAGCCCCACGCTAATTCGGTTAGAAACCCCGAGAGATTCAATGGGGACGTTACTAAGGGACAGTTATTTTTGACACAAATCTTATTGCATTTTTACATGCCATCGAGCCATGACGTTCTCAGCAGACAGAGAACGACTAGAGTTAAAACAAGGTAATAAAGAGTTAGTGGTATATTTGAATACACTTCAACGCTTAGTATCAGAAACCAATTAACCTGAAGAAAAATGAGCTGCTCTTTTTAATCAAGGATTTTGACATAATCTTAAAGATGTGATAGCGCAAATAGATCCCCAACCCGCCAATTGCACAGAGAATGAATGAATCTAACATTGAGAATAGATCATCGTCTGCAGAGGAGATAGAAGAAAGAGCACCATGATTTGAGATACAGCAAAATGTGGGAGGGGGGGTCCAGTTCCACAGTAGAACCAATGGAAATAGGTTCAGTCAGGGCTTCTCTCACACAAGAAGAAAGAGAGCAAAGAAGGAAGAATGGTCTTTGTTTATATTGCAGAAAGAAAGGGCCATTATTTAAAAGACTGAATGATAAAACCAAAGAATAGGGTAGGGTGGTCTAAGGTACCTGCAGTCAGTACAGACAGAAAATTGGAAAAACAGAATGCTCAAGTAAGGTGAAACGGAATACCTTGAGCAGTATTGATATCTCTTCTCTGACATAGATAAACCAAGGATCAAGAGAACATTTCTTTCAATCCATTAATTTATAGACTCATAAAGGATGGCAATCTATACAAGCCATGATTGATTCAGGAGCCACAGACATGTTAATGGATAAAAAAATCGCAAAAGAATTACAATTGACACTAATCAAAAAGGAAGATCCTGAACATGTATTAGTGGTAGATGGGAGGAAACTCACCTCTAGTTCCATCAGATGCAACACTGATTTGTTTTCTGTCAAAAATAAAGAGAACAATGTGGAGACAATGCAATTCAACATCATCAAAGCACCTCAATACGGTGGAATATTTGGGTTACCTTGGTTGAAACTACACAATCCCACCATTGATTAGGCAGAAGAAACAATCAGGTGTATCTCTCCTTTTTGTCAAGGGCATTGTATGAATCAAATAAACTCAGTGCAAGCATTAGCTCATGGACATAGCAAAGCCACGGCTGCAGTGAAAGACACCACTTTACCGTCTCAGGGGCCGATTCACAGAACTAATCTGAGAAAAAATCCTAAACGTACTACTTTTGGTACCTCCGGTAGGGGGGTATACTGTTACACATTCATTGTGAAGATGTCAGGACGAGTAACAAAACTTTGTGTGCCAGTGGAGAATGTACCTCGTTACCCATGTTGTGTTCCCCCCAGAGTCATTCAGCCATGCAGGAGTTGTGTTGTCAGTTGAAGGCTTCGTGGGAGGAGATGGTCTGAGATACAGAACTACAATTCCCGTGATTCCTGCTGAACTGGAAGTATAAAAGCAGCTTCCAGGTTCAGCACTCTGCAGAATATTCTTGACGGATCTCTGTAGTAGATCTGCTGTGCATTTGTATTGGAGTCTTCTTGTGGGTAAGGGTGCAGTGTACCAATCAAAGTTTGGATTCTTGAAACTGTGGCTGAGAAAATGTTTGCTCCCTAATCACCGCTCAGCTTTGTCTATTCAAACATAGCGGACATTTCTTTATGTCAGGAATGTGTTCCCGTAAAACATTTCTTTATGCTGAAGTATTTGCCGGTGTTATTCCTAAGACAAATCACAGTTCAATGAGTATTCTTCACCTTGCCAGGAAAACTTGTTTGTATCTGAAATCCTTAGTATTTGGGTGAGAGAAAAAATGCTTATGTCCGGTCCAGGCAAGACCTGGCCTGGCAGTTCGGGCTGGACTATTCCTATGAGGTACAGGGTCAAGACTGGTTTGCAAATGGCTGGGTCTCAACTGGTGTGATGAAGTGAGCTAAAGAACGATACTGGATTCAACCCAGATCTATGACGGGGTGAGTGTCTGAAAAGTTTCAGTGCTCCGTCCATCATCTCCTTGTGTTTCCTGTTTATACAATATACTACCAAGTGGTTATATCGTGAAAAGAGTCCAGAGATTCCCAAGACATTTACAGGGCTCAATGTAAACCCAAAGTGCTCTATTAAATGACACACAACTCAAAAAGGAGATCCACACCAAGTTTATAAACATAAGCTTCTTTCAAGATTTATTTAAAGTCCAAGATGTATGTTAAAAGGTAAGTACATTTTTCAACAAAATACTTTTCACTTTAAAAAGTGGACACTGCACTTTTTCAGTTCAGCAATGTTAACCGAAGAGAGGAAAACACAAATGCAATTTGAGGGTAAGTACAAGACTTACAAATCCACTTTTCTGGGTTTTAGGTCAACACCAGGCAAGGTTCAAATCAGTATCAAGAGTGCACCACCAGCGGCACAGGAGGGTGCAGAGGGCAAACTTGGGGTCGAGTTCCCAATGTTAACCAATAGAGAATGGGTGTGATTGAAGATGCACTGGCATTAAAGCGGTGTCAGGGGTCAATCTCCTGGAGTTAAGGTAAGTACAGGAGGGGCCACAAGGCAGCACCAAGCTTACACCCTCAGAGGCACCGGGGCGGTGGGATGCAGAGTGCCAGCATAGTTTACGGTGCCCAATGCAATTCAATGGGAGAGATCGGTTTTGAAGAAAGGCTGCAGGCTCATGCCAGGAGGATAGATGAAGAAAACCCACAGCTGCCCAGGTAAGTAGTGATGCTAGGAGACGTAGGGACACCATTGGTTGGTGAGGTTGAAAGGAAGTGGGATCTATAGAGTATGGGTAATGGTCCTCAATCCCAGAGTTGACATGTTTCAGCTGTGTTTTTATACAATGGCCTCATACGAGGTTCATGACTTTCATCAAGAAGTGTATGCTCATCCTGTGCTATTGTGGGCCCGAAGAATTCTCTATCTGTATGTGTATTAGGCAAAATGCATGAAATAAGCATAGGAGTCCTACACACAACAAAAACAAACTCAGTACTGGCTGTTTAACTCTAGTCCATAGTTCATGGTGTAGTCTAATTGAAAAACTCGAGAATATTGTACAGTTTGTAGTCTGCAGGTATTAGAAACTCATTCTTCTCTCAAGGTGAAGTTAAGCACATTACATATTGTGTCCAGGAGTGGTCATTTTAAAATACCCCACAGCAATTTCATATATACAGTTTCTCCAAAAACAGTGTCTCTCACACACACACACACACACACACACACACCGCTCAGTTGTGATGTATTATGTCAGAACTCTGAAACAGAGAGGAGAATCATTCTCTTTTATAAATCAGTTACCACCTCATCTTGGGGTTGGTAACTCATTTTTTGGTTTTTAATGCAACTAACGTCACAAATCATGGATACATTCCAGTTCGAATCAGATATGGGAGGAGGACGCCCTTTCCACTCCACATCCGATTTGTAATTGAGAAAACAAAAGGATAGCTAACGTCTTTTATGAGTCTGAAAGTATTTTCGACTCATAAAAGTGCTTTTGATATTAAGAAGAGCCATTTTGCGGTCTCAAACCTTGTGCATTTACGAAACACAGGGTTTGCAAAGGCAAAATGGCTTTTACATCTGGCCCAAGTATTCCTCATTTTGAAGAGATCAGAAGAAGGCAGGGCTCGAGTCAGGGGTGCACGCGGGTGGACGGCGCCACCCACTCTTTTAACAGGGTGGATGCCGTCCCCCCTGCCAAGAAGTTGAGCCCACCCTAAAATATGATGAACTCGTCCCGGTGTAAGTTTGAGACACTGGGATTCATTCATCAGCGCTTGATCGGTATCTGCTTTCCTTCCAAGCAGCAACGTACAGATGGGGAGGGGGGTTTGTTACGTGAGACTCCCGCTGGCCAAAACAAAGGCCGAACTTAAGGGCCCATTTGGCCTTCTTTGTCCGAGTATCCAGGCTGGGGGCTGTCTGTAGCCTCACACAGAGATGTAAATGCAGAGGAAGGGAAGCATAAGCAGCAGCTTGTTAACATTTCAAAGGCGCACGAGAGGCATGATTTTGACTTTGTTCGGACCCTCATACATAATAGATATTAAATGCACTGTAAGAATGTCAGATGCGTAACTGTCTCAGTGCAAAACAACAATTTAAATACCAGTATTTTGTATTTGTTTTACAGCGCTATTCATCCCAATGTAGGGTGCCAGATCACTTTAAAGCAAACAAACATATTATATTGTCAATAAATCACACCACTTTGTAAATCATTGTACAGGATGTGTTACATAAGACAGTGAGGGTTACTGGATATAGGAGTCACAGAACATCCTTCATAGCTCACTGCTATAATAGAAGGATTACAATGCAACTACAGGTAACAAAAGGATATTTGTGTTCAAAGCAGTAACCTACTTACCTATCTACATAAAATAAAATCTGCCATTTGCATGTTACATGATGTGCTTTGCAGGAGGCGCATTAACCCTGTAAGCTACTTTCAGTCAAAACTAGGACTAGACAAAAACAGATCTTTCCATCAAATGTGTCTTCCACCAGGCAGCTAAAGCAATCTCAGCTACATGTAAATGTGCTGCAAAGGGAATATTACGCCTGGTGGGGTAGGCTGGCAGCAGTTAGTTTGTCAATCCTTGGGTAAAGGTACCTGTCACGCACTATGATGTCACTTCCTGTGATGTCACTTCCTGCAATGCCACGCGCTGTGATGTCACCTCCTGTGATACTACCTAACTTGGAGAGTCCCCGCACTTCTTTTTTTCGTACGTGTGCCCTGGAAGTAGGCATGGTGATGTACCGAACTAGAACAAAATTGAATTCACATCTTTTCAATTTGAAAATCATGAATTCTTTATTTCTGTTACAGCTCAGAGAAAACGTCACTCCTTGTATAATAGATCAGAAGATAGGCTAGATACTTACGTGCTAATAAACGTCCACGGGTAAATGTGCAACTTACATAATAAACAGTAAGCTACAGGTATCATGCTTAGTCACACTTTTTTACCCGACTTACTCGGGTCCATTGACGTGTAATTAAGACGTTCTCAAAATGGCAGCGCGTGCAGTTCACAAGAATTTGCGTGAGTTCACCAAAACTGCAACGCATGTCTCTGATTATTGTTCTACATCTTCCTTTCACCTGCCATTAACCTCTTCGAACTGTCACATACTTCACACTTACGGAAATTCCTAACCACGAGTGCGTTGTGGCAGCCATATTTAGTGGAACGATGCTTGTGTTCGCTTGGACGCACTAGTGTTGACTAATAGTTCACATGGTCAGCAACGGCTACCGCCCCCCTCCCTGTAGACCCACATCAACCCAGGACACACTGACATGAAACCTGATTGTCTTTGGAAGGCGGGGGATCGCGGGACCCCCCGGCCGTATTTATTAAGATACAAAATAATAAAATTATTAAACCAAAGGTACAGTTGTATGCAAAATATTCAGGGACATTCGATACAATCATATCAACAAGTATGATATGCTAACCTTAACAAGATTCTAATACAGCTTGTTTCCTGACCGAATCTAACATCCTCCTCTGAAATTTTGCATACTAAGATTACTGGCCATATGGCGAGGTCCTACCCGGTGTCAGGTCCTACAAGCTGCGCCTCACCACAATATGTGTGTGCGCATGCGCAGCCTAGCCCGTTAATTACTCGGTCCACGCCGTGAACTCCATTTACCCACTGAAGGAGGGCCCTTACTTGCGCCATTCGCTGACGTTATGAGTACGCGCGGGGTGGCTACCAGCCATAAGGACAGCGTGACTCTCCTACCCGCGCCCCTTTGCAGCACCAGTTATACCTGCCCCTGAAGTTCTGGGAGGGGCCAGTGACCCCTCCCCCTGGGCGGACACCTCCAAAGGATGATGCCGCCCCCTCAGACCTTAAAATAGCTGCTCACCGGTCATGACCTTACCGCATGTCCATACCCTAATAAATACGACGACCTGTGGAAAAAAGATCTAAAGGACAACTACACTAACTAATCAAACACGACATGACGTACCATCGTCAGGCTACTAGGGAAAAAAGGCCTAAACAAAATTGCAACCGACATTTTATGTTTCAACGCTGTTTCCTAAATGGGAAAGAAATAATTAATACACGTCAATACACACAATACAACAGGTATACAATAAACACGATACACTAATGCAACCGACATTTATGTTTCAAAACCACTTCCTAAACGGGAAATAAGTGATTAATACACGTCAATACACACAATAATACAGGTATGCATTATGCACAAAAATTGAAGTGGTCCAGGGATGGTGGGTGGGGAAAATTGGGAGGCCCCGGCCGCGGGGCACGACCAGTGTGGGGGAGCGTCCAGGCGACAAGGGGCCACCTGAGCGCTCCCCCCTCCTTTATCCTAGGGGCGCAGGGAGGGGGCGGCACGCCCCATCCCCCTGCCCCCCAGCCGCCCGCCCCCCCGAACCGGCAGCCTGCGCAATGCCTTCCGGGTCAGGGGTCAGGCGGCAGCCAGCCGGTGGTGCGGCGCGCACCCCCCGCGTCATCGCTGGACGCCGGGAGGTCACGCCCCCCCACCACCGGAAGTCAAGGGGAAGAGGGGGGTCGCCGTGCCGCCATGCGGGCGTGGGGGCCGAGGGCCCCCCCCTTTTCATTTGCTGCGTATCTTAATGATTCATTGTAGTGCAAAACTGAACAAAAGTATTGCCTATTCACTGGTCTAGCTCAAAACAGCTCGATTTGCAGATATTACACCAGCCCACGTCCAGCTCCTTCTGCTCGTAAGTGCCAACGTGCTTGGAATATTTAGCTACCCAGAAATGAGCTTGAATGACAGCTGGTTTATTTAAATGAGAGCAAAGTGGACATTTTTCATTGTGGCTTAGTTTAAAGTTGCACGATTACTCTGAGAGCTGCCAGGCTCATTGATTTGCGCATCTGGATATTTTCAAAGGAAACCTCAAAGCTTTTGGCATATCCTGCGTAAATACTTTCGCATAGATAGATGGATAACATGGAAGTAGACAAATGGGAAGAATATGATTTGAAAAGTATAAATGGTGATAAACTGAACACGCTGAATGCTAGCGAGAAAGAAAAATGTATTGTTTTCGGAATTATATTCATATTTGTCATATTTTGAAACTTTAAAGATAGTTGCTTTAATTTGAAATGATTACGTACATATATTCACTGAAAAAACAAAAGTTAAAGTGACATTATAGTTAGGTGAAAACATCAGTTTAAACATAACAAATTTAAACTGAAATACATCTTTAAAATATACCATACTTATTTCAAGCACTTATAACTCGCGCCCCCGCCATTCACAGTGTTGCCGTCAATGATGTAATTTCAGACGTTGTACTGAGGTTATCAATAATGTGAAAAATATGTCATGAGTGATGTAAAATGTGAGATTATAAACAGTGCAAAGGCATAGCCTCTTTACCATTTCTTTTGCTTCCACTGCATGCTTTTCAAGCACAACCTTTTTTTGTTTTTAGTTAAGCACTCCATGACAGTGCATGTGTTTTCCAGCTGACTCCCTCTTGAACTTCTCTCCCACTGCACTCTGTGTTGCTCTTTTTTGTCCATGTGCTTCTCTACTCCCGCACCACATTGCTCTCTTGCACATAGTTTCCCCACTCCACCTTGCCCTGTGTTGTTTTGTTAGTTCTACCCACATTCTTCTCTCACCCGTTGCTTCTCTACCCTGCCCCCACTTTCCCTGTTGCATTGCCACATCTGCACACTCCTTTTCCCCTTGCTTGTTTTCAATGGTTTTCTAATACCTTCGGACTCTCACTGGAGTCAGTGTGGCCCCTGCACTCTCATGGGGCTTTAGCAGGAGCAGGGGAGTACTGCTTGTTTCCACAACAGTCCTTTAGGATCAAGGCAACGTAACAATGTTTATTATTCCCACTCCAGTCTGAACTATTCCCACTCCTGTCTGTGCAGCAATAGGGAAAATATTGGACTTTGGAGGAATACTATTTACTATTCCCATTCTCCTCTGTGCAACAGTAGGTGAAGCTTTGGACTTTGGTGGAGTTATATTTTCTAATCCCACTCTAGTCTGTGCAACAGTATGGAAAGTGTTGGACTTCGGAGGGTTGACATTTACTATTCCCACTCCAGCCTGTGCAACAGTAGGGAAAGTGTTGGCCTTCGAAGGAATAAAATGTATTATCTCACTCCACTCTGTGTAGGAGTAAGGAAAGTGTTGGAAATAGGAAGGATTACATTTACTATTCCCACTCTAGCCACTGCAACAGTAGGGAAAGCATTGGACTTTTGAAGGGTAATATTTAATTTTCCTACTCCAGTATGCGCAGCAGTAGGGAAACATTAGACTTTGGAGGGGTTCAATTTACTATTCCCACTCCAGTCTGTGCGACAGTAAGGAAAATATTTCACTTCAGAAACATAACATATTTGAAGAATCCTATTAATTTGCAAGACGTAAAAAACTCCTAATATGTGCATTATTAATTAACCTCCAGAATTATGCATATAATAATACAAAACAATTACAACATTTAAATGATTTTTAAACAATGTAATAATTATCACATAAAATGTAGTAAAATTATTTATCACTTAATTAACTTCCCACACTAATGGTCCACAAACCTAGTAGCCCACAGTTAAAATATAACTAAATAAATAAGTATAACACGATTACCATGATTAATAATCAATTAAATGATTTTAATATGTTAATAATTGATTGTTAATTATTTCTTAATTAAATTCCCACCTTATATACCTACAAACCCAGCAGCCCACCCCCTAATATTTAGCTTATTATTATTATTATTACACAATTTACATAATTAATAACCAAATAAATAATTAATAATAAATAAGTAATTGATAAATTAAATGTTAGTTAATTTACTTCCCACCCTGCACCCCTACAAAGCCAGCAGCCCGCACCTAATATATAACTAAAAAATATAATTATTATGCATGTTACATAATAATATTCTATTAAATAATTAATAATAAAACAATATTTAATTGTTAAATAATAAATATTTAACTGCCCATCCTATACCCCTGCAGACCCAGCACCCGCACCTAATATATATTAAGAAATATAATTATAACACAATTCACATACTTATTAATCAATTCAATAATTACTAATAAATTAATAATTATTGATTCATTATACTTAATTAACTTCCCAACCTATACCCCTGCAAACCTAGCAACCCACAATGATTCTATAATTTACTATTAGCGATTAAATACAAAATTATTAATCACTTAACCTTACAAAGTATATTCAAAAACATTATTAACAACTATACAAATAAAAATAACACATAAAATGAAAGTACATAAAGATAATTAAAAAATGATATGTTTTTTAACTATATTTTTGAAAATTATTTTAACAACAATAGTCTTGACTATGATATTACTCACCTGAAAAAATCTATATTCTTCACAACTATATTTCTGCATTATAATATTTATGTATCACAATATATTTTTGGGGAGATTTCTGTAACTTGATATTTAAAACTCAAAATGTTGTCCAAATACTGCATGGGAGGGATACAGAAACCAGGTTTGAATGGACAGCAAGGTTTGTCTTGGGATTCAGAGCTTTACTACGATGAGGCCCGGAAAGCCTCCTCCAGGCCTCATCTGAGTTTAAATTACGACCGCCTAATTACAATTTAGTCAGGCGGAATTGAAACCGGCTGGTCATTGCGGCTGGATTCCGACAGGCTCAAGGAGCCCGTCAGCCAATCAGAGACTGGCCCGTGGAGGTCAGCCCACTGCCCCTCACTGACCTGAAGAAGACCCGCGCTGTAAGGGCAAGCATCCCTACATAAAACTGGGTCGAAACGTAGACTTTTCTCCTCCTCCATCACCAACTCCCAGCGCCAGCAAGAATTGTACAGCTATATGGGTTGTTTGGTTCTAGAATGTTTTTGTAATGACTTGTGCCCTTTTCTCATGTGGCCCTGATTCCAGGGGACCATTGTTATGATTGTATAGAGAAGTAATGATTAACGAATCTTTTCTATTTGATGAATGAGAATTTTGTCACTGTTCACCCTTGTCACTGAATTCCCTCACGGCACTTTTCCCCCCCCACTTCTGCATTATATGTGGGCGTAAGCAATCTAAAAAAGTGTTAAACCATTGGTGATACATATCCTAAACCTATCGTAAGGTTGTCTGTGAGTACTCTGTGAATAAACACATGGTACTCTGAATTCATTTCTTCCCTCTTTTGATTCTTTGTTTCATTATTCCCTATTGAAGATAATTTGTTCCTCTTAGTCCGGGACCCCCTGTCCATAACACTAATTACCCAGGTCCCTGTGACTTTCTTTGGGTCAACCCTGTTTACTGTAACACCGTAATCCTAATAGACAGCGTTTCCACCGTTGAGATTACGATGCTCTGTTTCCAACAGGCTTTCCATGCTGGGCTTTCCGACAATGGAAAGCCTGTCAGAAATTGATTTTGGGGATCCCTAGCGGGGCCCCTTCCCCTTGCGGCCTCCGGTTGGGGGCCAAGAGGGCACCTATGATGCCCCCCAGTTAATCCCTGCACCGTGTGGCAGGCACCTTGAGGTGCCTGCCACGCAGTGCAGGGATTAATGCAATCTCCTATTTCTCTATGGGAGATTGTGCTAAGGCCGATTTACGGATGCAGCACAAGCTCCCATAGAGAAATGGAAGTATGTGACCACACCAGGTGTGTTCGCATTCTAATTAAGGTGTCGGGACCGCTGACTGGAGGCCAGTCGGTATCGAGACCGTGACAGTATCGGTCAGAGGCAAATCCGACTGACATCGTAATCGAACCCTAAGTCTCAAAAATGAAGTCTAAAGTTTTCAGTAGGGCAAAGCACAAAAGTGCAGCTTAGGAGGGTTTCATGAGGTCAAAAAGCAGTGAGACAAAGTAATGGCAAAACTACTGGTTTTTGGTCGAAAATTCAGATTTTGAGCCGAAGGAAGGTCCCTTGCCTTTTCTAGTTTTGTGCCTTTGCTCGGTCAATATTTCTTTCTTCACACTTAGGTCCTGAATAAGAGTTTGGCGGTGTGGGAGTGAGCCGCCATGCCAGAGGCCCGCTCCCACACCGCCAAACCGTTTGCTGACCGGCTGCCAGATTAGGAGTTTTCTCTTGGTCCGACAGGTGGTACGTTGTGCGAAATGTACTGAAATGGGAATGTCAAAGCAAGTACCTGCCTACCACAGACTGTTAAGTTCATGTCATACAGGGGGGCACATGCATGCCCCCCTGCATGCATCCCCTGGTCCTGAGACCCCCCTGCATTCAATGGCCCTGAGGCCCCCTTTGTTTCCACACCACAACACTTTTCATGGTAGGATCACCGGGGATCCCCGGTAGTTGCAGTGGTCCTTTGGCAGTCCGACTGCCAAACTCGTAATAGAGCGGTCGGACATGGCTACGACAGCCCATAGGACTGCCGTAGTCATAATCAGCCCCTTAGGTACTTTTTGTAGCTTGGATTCCACCAACTGGGCAAGGCTTAAGATGTATTTAAAGAGGTCTCCATGAGGCCAGATATCTTTTTTATGATATCCTGCTGATGAGGATATGTATCACCAAACATTCTGAGCGGGAGAGCCTGAATCTTCAGCCCATCGGCTTTGCATCTTGGTCAGATCGGCATGACAGGCTTCCCCACTTCTCTGGAGGTTTTTAGTACCAAACTGATCTAAGACCCAAGTATTTAGGGGTGGTCGAAGAAGTCCACCCAAACGTGGCCAAGATTTCCAAGTCCTCAGGAACAGCATTGGGGGAGGTCACGACTCACTCCAACAGAGGCCACTAGCATAGTCCACGGGTGGTCCAGTTGGAACTGGTCAGCTTGGAATCTTTAGGAAGACTTCTTGTAGCTTGTTGTGTCCCTGTAGCTTGACCAGGAAGTCAACATTAGGACCTTTGGTGTCCAAAGCAGTTCCATTCCTTTAGGGCTCTTCTCAGTTCTCACACTGCAGGTTCCGTCCTCTTCTGATCTTCTGCAGATCCAGTAGCGTTCTGAGGAGGGGACTGGGGCTACCAAATGTATGCTTGGCACCAGCTTGTGGGTGGGGCATGACTCTTGGCTCCTTCCTAACCAATGGAGGTAAAAGTTCCCAGATGTTACCCTACTCACTTTAATACAGAAAAGGGAGCACGGTTTGTGTCCCTAGCTGATGCACAGCTGAAGTGAGAAGAAACTCTTCGTGAATTCTCCCAATTTTTCAAGTTTGTCCCAAGTAGTCCATGTTTAATCCGATGACTTTATGCCATTTGAATGCTCCATATTTTTCAATTTTTATATTATTCACTCCAGAGACAGCAAGATGATATGATAAGAAATGTTTTAATATGCATCTTCAAATGTCTTATGTTGCAAAAAGCTTAAACATAAACACGTGCGTTCAACATTCCTTCGACCACGCCACAATGAAACCCAATGCATTTCGAACTGTTCATTAGTTCTTCGTCAGGGGTACTGTAATAAATGTAGAAAAGGCCACGTCAACAAATATCTAAAAACGCTGCAATTAAACAAATGAAACAGTGTGCTACTTCAAATTAAAAAACATCACCCAACCCTCCCGTGCAAAAAATCAAATCAGATAAACATGTAAAGCTCACCCGCAACCCTCCACACTCGAAATCAGCCTGACACGAAACCATGTTAACCAAAAGCCCTTTGCTACATTTAATCCTCCCGTATATACATGACAAGAACCAAAGATTGAATACTGATGTAGTGCTCTCCCCTCTCCCCTTGCTGTTCTAACATTAATGCCACTAGACAATGCGTCTTTTTTACCTTGCTCTCGAGGTCGGTGGCTTCTACTACATATCTTCGATCTTGTGAACCAACAGCCTGCACGGCGTTGATACCAGTTGTAACCCTCCCACCTTTCTTATTATTAAACCCTCCCTTCGCGCTATTTCTCAATGAGTCCTTGATTAAAACCACGTGACATGCTGCGTTGCCTTAATTAAGCTATACAAAACTACCAACCCACAATGCACTGATCCGGTGATCACAAATCTTAAGTACCAGAATCCCAGAGCAAAATGAAATGTCAAAGCTGTAAAGTATACGCTCATGCGAAAACAATAATACTGTGAAACATAACTCATAATAACAGTCTCTCATAAGTAAGGGAAGGTGTGCACACGCAATCCTTGTTCAGTTAACCCTACTCACTTTCTCAGCATTTCCTGTGTGCCTTACTGAAAACAGCCCCACTGTGGCCCTCTCTCACCAAGATGATAAAACCCTTCTCCAATTGTGGAGAGTCTGTGTGCCCACCCCAGAGGTATGAACAGAGAAATGAGCAACCCCTCATGTTTGGTCACTTCAAACCTCCTCTGGGGGCACCTCCATCCCCACCAGGACTGGAACCTGCCTGAATGGGGGAATAAAAGAAGGGGCCTTTCCAGGTGTCATTTGGCATCTGCCTGTGACGATGGAGTCCCCTTTGAAGTAAATTAAGTTCATGGCACAGCCCAAATGTTCATCCGTCACCTCCCCACAGCCAGGCCTATATTTCTGCTCTGGAAGCAGCTTTCACACCTCGTTCAGTCACTCAGAAGGCTACAGCTGGAGGTTAATGCAAATTTCATAGAAGAAAACACTGTACTGACTAAATGTAAACTTTTTTGCTTTCCTGATCCTTTTGACCCCCCTCATCCTATTAGTATTTGCTCCAAGTTCCCCAGGTGATCTTCAAATAAAGTGCTGAACACTGCAATTTTTTCTAGGGAGTTCCATTCATGAAGTGCTGTATTATGGCAGAAACATTATTTAATCGAAAGGGCATGACTGTATGCCCATCAGCCCATTGTTATGAGACTGAGGTTTAGGCTATTGTTTGTGATTAGGTGTTAGTGGGAAAAGTATCATGTGCTGATTCTCATGCTGTGAATTTGGGAGAGTCCTTGACAGTTGGACCGATTGTACAGCAATGTTCACCTCCCCATATTAAATCTACTCCATAGCACTATGAGCCAGATGTATGTACCTTTAGGAGAGCGATTTCCAAATAGTGACTTTTTTCCAAATTTCTATGTGGTAATCGTTATTCACAGGGGCCCATTACAATGCCGCCCAACTCCGTCTTGAAAATGGGGCTGAGCAACCTCCGGGCTGCGGTCCTGACCTCCTGATTACGATGCACCCGGACACTGTTCGGTCGCATTCTAACATTTCCCTATGGGAGCGTGTGTTATGGCCATAAACCAGCCGTAGTACATACTCCCATAGGGAAATGGGAGGGGATGTTAATCTTCGCACCTCGTGGCAGGCACCTCAAGGTGCCTGCCATGAGGTGCAGGGATTAACAGGGGGGCATTATTGGTGCCCCCTCTGCTCCCAACTGGAGGCCGCAGAGGCAAGGGGCCCCTACTAAGGGCCCCCATACTGTCTCAAAAGGCTTTCCATGTCAGAAAGCCCGACATGGAAAGCTTGTCTGAGACCAAGTATCGTAATCCCAAGGGCAGAAAGGCTGCCCATTAGAAGCCAGCCGGAATGACCAGCCAGTTTAATTTCCGACCGCCAGCTTTGTAATGTTGGAAAGTAAACCGAGCTGCGGGCCGGAAAGTCTCCAACCGACGGTTGGAGCCTTTCCAGGCCGCATCGTAATCGACCCCTAAATGTATGAAAGTTTTGTTTTTTGTTTAGTGATTCCTAGTGGGTTCCATACACACCTAGCTCATGACTAAAATGAGATAGGTCGCAATTTGAGACCCATTAGCAATGACAGCCATCATAGGGATGGTGGCCTGCTGAGGTCAGCAGACCACCATTTCTGTGATTGCTTTTTAAATAAAACAATCATTTTTTTTTTAAAGCAAACCATTTTCCTTGAAGGAAAATGGAATGCTTTGAAAAAAAGAAAAGTGATAAGTGTAACGTTCATTTTTTAAGAGTAGGAACTGCTTTGTGGGACTTCTGCCTTCTCCTAAAATATACATTTTTTAACATTCTCGTAAGGGAAGGCATCCCTTGGGGACCACTGCTTGTGAATGGGTTATCAGCACGTTTCTACTGGTGGTAAATTATTAAAGTTTTGCAACTGGAATTTAGTCGCAAAACATTAGTACATATTACTGGGACTCGATATTTGAAGGGGCACCCTAGACACACCCCTTACGAATCCCAAATCACTAATGCAAATTGCAATTCGGTAACAAGTTACTGAATTGTATTTTGCCCTTTGTGCATTTTGAAAAGCATTTTTGCAGTCACAACCCGTCCAATTGTGAGAATGAGACCGTTTGCTCCTGCAAAAATGCTGTGTATATCTGTCTCAAAATGATGGTAAACTATATCACTATCAAGAATTCTTGCTGGTCATTACGCTCTTTTCCACCTGTATTTCTAAAATGTATTTTTGTTGTGAAAATTATACATGGCACCTCATTTAAATGTGCAATGGCTCATGACATATGCATAGCAAAGCCATAATATTTGCTATATTATATAATTGTTGCGCCTATATTATTTTGCTTTCAGTTTGATGTATAATCAGTTTATGTACTCCTAACACACAGCACTCTGACACCTATTAATGGCCTTATTAAGTTTTTCAAATTCCCCAATTAATACTACATATAAATATGTAGCTCTGACACTGTTTGCAACCCTAGATCCTGAGCACGCTGGCCTGCAGTTATTAAATATTATTTTAGTTGCAGGTGAAAGTAATACTGCAATGGTTTCATCATTGTTTACCAATGAAGAGGGGGCTTTTAATGCTTGTTTATATTGCATAACAATTTTGTAAACGGGTTTATTTGGATAAACTGAAGTAAGACATTAATTCTAGGGGAAGAAAGTGATGTCTAAGGAGTGATACTAAAAGTCCCCTTGTTATGCTTATATATGCTGGTATGTGGGCTCCTTGTACCGCTAAAGCTTGGAGTAGTCTGCATATCAGGAGTACAACTCCAGGTTCTCTCTGCTTTTTACCTTTCTGAGGTTCGTAAACTGGGTACCACACCAATACATTGGATGATAGCTAGTGCCATATTAGAGGTTTTTGAGGTCCTGAGCAAGAAATATTTTGGACCTCCCAATTTGTGAACAACCTTGAATGTATTGCCAATGTCAGCAAATACTAGTTTTTATAACTCCAAACAATAATGAATCATAGAGGGACTTTCAAGAAGGAGGTGCTTACAAAGCAAAAGTCGGCAATTCAAGCATTCATGTGTCCGCCAGGCAAACAGCGCCAAAAGAAAGCTTAAAAAAGCATTGATAAGACCATATTTTTTTACTACTGGATAAATATACCCTTTTTGTTTTGCATAAACAGAATTTCATGTGGAAATTTGAGTCTAATTAACATGTTCACATAATAGATACAATGTGGTAAAGATGGGTAAGTAGATGTTTGGTAGGCTAGTTAATATGATTAATATAACACATATATACAGCTGGTGTATGAAATTGTAGATTTAATTGCCAGATATTCATAGTCATAGACAAGTCTCTCATCAGAACTGGTGTTCTGGTTGCAGCATTTAAAATCATCAAAACACTGCTTGAGGATTTTCACCATGCCATCAATTAAAATCTAATTATTTCCCCCTTTATTCCCCTATCTTTGCATTGTTCTTCCACTTATCTTCCTGAGTGTTCACTTCTGTGATTCTGACAGTGAACTCTGTGTCTGCTATAGGAAAGAAATAGGAGGGGTGGTAACAGAAGAAGGAGAACAGAAGTAGGGATAGAAATGTGCTAGTGTGGAAGGGAGAGAAATGATGGAAAGAGAGTAAAGTGAGGTAACCAGAAAGAATGCTACATAATGGTAGCAAACAATTAGCTAGGTAGAGAAAAAGAGTTAGGGGGTTGGGTAAGGTTTTAGAGTAAGGTAGAATTGATGTTGCTAGAGATAAATAGTGGAAAGTGCTTGTAAAGAGAAAGAGAGAGGGTGGGGCACACTAATACCAGAGGCAGAAAGAAAGATGAGGTTGAAAGAAAGATTAGTTATAGACCTTTAAATGCAAGTATGTATTTAGCAACAGACAGTTAAAGAGGTGAGGTTGTGAGAAAAACATAGAGAGCAGAAATGTAGCGAGAGAGGTGAGGGTGAGGAACAAAATGAGAAGAAGTATAGAAAGGCAAGTCAGGTGAAGTAATCAGTGGGGTCGAGAGAAAGATAGAGAGCGAGGGTGAAGGGTAACATGAGATGAGGTGTGGAGAGAAAAGCAGCAAAGAATGGAGAAACATAGCTGAGGTAGAATACAAGATCGGAGGTTGATACTGTGGAAGAGAGAGAGAGGGGTTCAGTAAAGAGAATTGTGAAAAGTGAGACAGAGAGGTGAGGTAAGGAAATGTTTAGAGAAGGGATGAGGTGGTGAGGAGTCAAAATAGAGAAAGTGCAGACAGAAGTGAGCGCGAGGAGATAACATTAGATAGGGAAAAAGAGACAAAGGTAGAAAAAGAGAAGTAACGATGTAAAGGGATGAGGCAGTAAAAGAGGGAAGGTAGAAGGAGCAAAAATAGTAAAAAGGGGTGAAGAGGTGGGAAAGCAAACACATTATGATGCACACTGAGAAGTTAATGAAAATAGAGGTAGCGTAGAACAGGATGGGGTAGTGAGAGATATGTGAGGTTAGAGAGAGGTGAAGTAGAGAGAAGATCGAGAGAAAGGTAAAGAGAGGTACAATATAGAGAAATGGGGAGAGTGCTTAGGTAGAGATTAGGGTGATATTGAGGCTAAGTAGATGGAGAAGAGAACAGGAATAGAATGCAGAGGGGAGGGAGAGATAGAAAGAGAGAGTGCTGAGAGAGAGAGAGATGACAGAGTAGTTGAGGCATAAAGGTAGGAACAAAGAGTGGTAGAGAGATGTGACAGCACGTGAGACAGAGTGGGGAGGGGTGTATTTGTAGAAAGGTGAGCAGACATGTGAGGAAGAGAAATGTGAGAAAGAGAGCGGGCTTGTAGAAATAGGTAAAGAGAGGGATTATGTAGAAGATGTGTAGTGAAGTGAGGCAGAGACACAAGACAGAAAGATTCTTTTTATTAAATTACCACCATCTACCTGCGTGAGAACGCAAAGGTCAGTGAAGCCTGCATGCTCGGTGGACAGATTAAAAAAGGTGCTGTTTTCAATGCACACATTTATCATCGCGGACATTTTGACTCGCAAGATCACATTTCTCGGGGGCGTTTGGAAGGTGGTGGCCAGGGCGATTATCCACTTTACTAATTCCTTAAATAAGATCAGATGATGCGAAAAGAAAACACGATACTATTTCTGGCCTATGGGGTTAGTATTTAAGAGTTTTTCAGCCAAGTAGATGTCAACTTTTGCTGACGTTTGCAACTCCTCAGCTGAGCCTCCCACCTATGACTTACACAGCAGAAGCCTCCATCTGCCCTAGTGGAGCTAATGCCAAACTGGTCCGTGTGCACATCACGCCTTTCATCACCCTCTCTTGAAACTACCAGAGTGAGCGCGAGTTTGCTAGAACCACCTTTCCATACGCTCTCTCATCACTTCTCTTCCTTTTTCATTTAATTTGGGAATAATGCAACGCTGAGCACACATTTTTCTCGTTTTTTTCTGGCTTCTATTTTTTGATTGCTTTTGACTTTGCAACATATTTTTCTGACTCAGTCTGCACAGCCTGCTTATTGCTTGTCGACTGACCTCTTGAATCTTCTCCCCCGCACTGCGCCTACTCTTTGCGCAGTGCCTACGGCGGCTCCCATTGGCTGAGCTGAGATGTTTGTTACTCAGTACTACACACAGGCGCCAAGAAGAACGTCACGTATAGTTGTAATGCCGTTCCTGTACCTCGGTGAATGGAGTGAGAGCAGCAGGTTCGGTATCCCGGACTGGCGATATCAGCATGTAGCCAATTATTATTTTGTTTATTCTGATCAAATGCAATGCAACCCCATTCGCTACTTTAAACAAGCATTGGCATAGTCAATAGGTCTTGCCTTTGGGGCCTTGTGTGTTTAGCCATGCAGCACATCATCCTGGGTGCTGTGCTGCCAGGGATTGAAGAGCTATAGTGGGTCATACAGTGTAATTCAGGAATACATGCTTGCCTCAGAAAACATTTATGGACACATTCCAATGCTTTTCAACGCACAGACAGAAAGACAAGTACCTAGATGCAGGTCAACAGCACTATAACACTCTGTGTGCGACTGCCTCACTAGAGTATTGAATAACTTATGAAAAAAAGCAGTGAAGTACTTTCCAATGGCAGGGACATCACATCCCTCCTCCTCCAGGACTCTATTAATCAGGCACCCTTCTCCAGATTTCTCCATTCAAAACACTGCTCGCGCCACCCGTTTACCAGCAAGCCCCGGCCCCACCCTCTGTCCCAGTCTGCGTATAGGAGCACTACACATAGCAAAAAGAACAAAAGGCCCCCATTTGTTAGGTAGAGGGGAAATAATGAATAAACAGAGACGGTGTGCACCTAAAAACTAAAAAAATGTCCTGACCTTGTGAAAAGTAACTGTCACTTTTGTAAAGTGCTTCAATACCAATGGATCAGTTGAGTTTGTGCTTCATAAAAATTCCCCCAAAATCGGGTCGCACAAGTTCATAATATATAATAAAAAATGTCTTACAATATCTAGGGAGCTGCCCTGAACAGGCCCGGCTCCAGGAATTTTTATTTGGGTGGGCCAATGGTGTATTTGGGTGGGCCACTGAGTTAGTCACGTCCGGCATGACTCGCGGGGGGAGGGAGAGGGGGCAGGGGGGGTCACGCGGGGGGTGGGGGGGTAATTTAGTAATATCTTTTTTTTAAATGTAGCTTACCGGGTGCAACGGCTTCTCAGCTCCTGCCCAGGATGCAAGCAGCCAGGCTCCCTCCCCAATGGTGCATAATTCCAGTGGCCCTGGTTATATACATACACCCCAGCAGGCAGCAGTTAATGACTGTGCTGTCTGAACAAATAACTATGGCGTAAACATGTTCAGTTTCGCTGGTTTTGATTGAATGGGCTTTATTTTTTTTTCCAAGGAAGGAGTACATGATCAAACATTTGGCCTCTCAGAAAAACCATAACAGTTTCTGTGGTGGCCCTCCTTTGACTGAGGTAACTTAAAAGTTACACTGCGGTGGCCCTAGGGCCCAGGAAACTCGCTGCCAAGGGCATCTGCTGACAAAGCCTATACATTAAATGCCACATCTCAAAGAGATAGGTATGGTGGGGGTTAGTTTCTGGTTAAATCCTGAGTTTGAGATGGGAGGTTGGTAGAGCAGTGAGGATGCCTTGCCTGGCCAGAATGAGTTGGAGTTGGGCCAGCCGTCCACTGCGAGGAGGGAGGGAGCAAAACCTTGTTTATTGCCCTCATCACTTCCTGATCCAAGGGGAGTGAAAACTCTGGCCCGTCGTAGCAGCATCTCCCGTGGTGAGGCCTCACTGTCATACCCTAAGGCAGTGGTCTTTAAACTTTTTTGCATGGGGCCCCCCAAAGCAAAATGGTTTGAAGTTGGGGACCCCTGCAAAACTTTATTCCAAGGATCGTAAAACAGGAGAGGCAGGGCTGAGAGCAAAGGCAGAGCTTTTGAGATCATATCATGGACACTTTTTTGTAGCTCATAATCCACAGTAAATGTGAAACATATGATAGGGAAAATCATCAAGCAATAACAGAAATTGACAAAAAACCTGTTCTCTCAATAAATTGGTTCTTGTGAGCCCCTCGCACTCCTGGGCCCCAATGGAATTTTATTTTCTGCACTAATTATAGCTGAGGCCCGAATTAGCCCCCTACCTCCTCTGCCTCTTTCACAACTTACCGACCATGGCTATCACTCCAATCTTGAAACAGGTTATCCATCACTTTTTTGGTTTTACGTAAGGAAGACCCGGCCCAAGGGCATTGGGAAACTTTATATAAGCACCATTTACATTACACAAATACAAGTCCATAAAATGTATTATATATTTTTTTTATTTTAGGCTATTAAGGGATTTGAGTTGAGCTGACAGGAGGACCTGAACTAGGTTCCAAAGTAGGAAGCTCTTGCCATTAGGACACAACTCCTCCCTTTTTAGAAATAATGCGCTCCAATGTGCTGTCCCCACCTTTTCGCAGTGAAGGTGCTCTCATCTCTCTGTGAAACGCCCTTCGCAAAGCTTGACTGGTCACCTTTCTTTTGCTTTTTGCTATATTTTGGTATTAAACCAGCATTAATGAGGTAAAATCAATGCCCAGATAGTTTTTACCAAATGCAAAAATGACAAAGTAGATGCATGACAAAATGTTCTGCATAACCCCACATCATTTTTCTTTTCTTGCCACATAATTTAGTCAACCCTGCCACTTGATTTGGTCCTCCCCTGCCGCATGATTCCAGTGACCCTGGCTTTAATAGGCCTCTCATGACACTGGACCCTATGCAACTGGGTAAGCAACACACATAAAAGCAGCCGAGGAGCTAATATATTCTTTATGTGATGCCAAAGTGCTTTTTACCACAGGCATGGAACGTGTAGCTCTATAAATACACTAGTTACTATTTCCCACTGTGAAAACCAGGATTCAAATCGGCGACTCTCTGGTCAGACACAGAAATCTGCAGTGATTGCTTTAGATAACTGAGGTTTATAACGTAAGAGTATATTTTTGCAAAATTCGCTTCATTTGCTTTGTTTTTTCATTTACTGTGTGTGCGCTTTTTTTTTAAATATGCAATTATATGAAGACGAAAAAATACATAGTTATTAGCATGTTGTGTTTACCCTTGAGCCCCGTCTCCCTACTCACTTACAGCGCGCCAGGAAACACTCAGGATTACAGGTGCAAACTTTTTATGCTGTTTAACTTATGTATATAAAAGAAGACAGCCTGTGAACTCACCAGATAAACGTGACGCTTGCAGGCGATCTTCATTCACAATTCCTTCCTTGCAGATGCAGTTGTGCCCCCCTGGGAATGTAATCACGGACCCCCAGGGAGGTGTGCACCACCGTTTGAAGACCTGTGCCCTAAGGCCAGGGCCGGAGCTCCCACCACATGCTGTGCCTGCTGGCTTTGGCCCATTGTCATTCTATATGTGACAATGGGCCGCGATAATCTGTGTTGGGCTGCGCAGAGGCTGCAGCAGCCTCTTGACTTTGGATCAGGAGAGCCAGCCCGAACACTGATGGGGGAGGAACGGCTCACATCAGGCCTCAGGCCAAGGCTCCTGTTTGGGTGGGCCAGGCTCATGTTTGGGTGGGCCCGGCCCACCCGGCCCACCCTCTAGAACCGGGCCTGGCCCTGAATGAGCTTAAAACTTAGAGCTCTGGGAGGAGAATGACAGGAAGACGCAGTGGGCGGGCTTGCAGCAACATCGGAGGAGGTGGGAGAAACGAATGCTGCTCCCCTTTGTCAGGTGGGGGGATTAATGAATAAACAGGGGCGCCGTCAGACTCACTTAATCTCGCACACCTAAAAACAAAGAAATGTACCTGACCATGTGTAATGCAACTGGTGTTTTTTAAAGCGCTTCAATACCTTTGGATCAGTCGAGTTTGCTCTCTAAAAAAATGCCCCCAAAAATGTATATTTCTTTCATTAACACACAGTTCCTTTTGGGAAAATACTTGAATAAACAAAAACACAACCCTATGAATAAAAATATATAGTAGGATGCACACAGGGAAGACTCAACACTGAGAATAACCACAAATAAGGTTTCAAAACAATAAAGCAGTTGTAATGATAATTAATATATATTGTTCGAAGATATCTACACAATATATCATGTCCCATGAGAAATAGAACCCAAGGAAAACATGTACAGAAAAACAATCATATACATTTATAAGACTGCAAATGAAAAAAAACAGGGGTTTCCAAGGCCAAACAATTTACACAAAAGGTTTCAAACCAACCTTTCTATTCAAAGGATAGAGATATACAGTTAATTTGAATTGTTGAAATAGAGAGTGTTGCCATAGTCAAGTCTGCTGCTGATGAGCCCGTGTGTAACTTTTTTCCTGGACTCGGTGGGGATCCACTTGAAAATCTTCTGAAGCAGGCAGAGCGTGTGGAAGCATGGGTCTGGGGTGGGGTTCAGAGTGAACTACCAGGAGTCGTGCCAAGAGGAGGGGGGGGCCCAGGATGAGGACTTCGGTCTTGTCTGAGTTGAGTTTGAGGCAGTTGTCCTTCTTCCAGGAGGTGACTGCCTTCATCCTGCTGTGGAAGTTGATCTTGGTGACTGTGGGTTCATCTGTGAGGGTTGTAAATCAATACAACGCAGGCTTTTACCCCGTATGCCATTACAGCGCGGGGATTACAACGAAAGTCGTTACAACGACTTTCACTGGCGGGCGCTGGATAGTGGAATAGTTTAATTTTTTATTCCAACTCCAGCCCACGTTGACAGTAGGGAAGGTGTTGGATAGAAAATTAAACTATTCCCTATCCAACAGCGCCCTCCAGTAAAAGTCGTTGTAACGACTTTCGTTGTAATCCCCGCGTTGTAATGGCAGTGTGGGGTAATCCCTGCGTTGTTATGGCTGTTCTCCTCTGTGAGGGGGTGAATCACCTGGGTTTCATCGGCGTAGGAGATGATGTTGAATCAATGGCTGCTGACGATGGCTGGAAGCGGGTCCATGTAGATGTTGAAGAGGGTGGGGCTCAGAGAGGAAACCTGAGGCACTCTGCAACTGATCTCTTTGGGTTCTGGGTTCTGAGTAAAACGGTGGAAGTCTGAATCTCTGTATTCGGCTAGTGAGGAAGGAGTGGATCCATTCTAGGGCTTTGTCACAAACTGGCACCGTGGAATCTTATGCATAGGGCGTGATGAGAGTCGGTGTCAAAGGCGGCCGAGAGGTCCAGGATGATGAGGGCTGCAGTTTATCCTTGGTCAACTTCTAAATGCCAAACTAAGTGTATTTAACATATTCATTCTTTGAATGAGGCTTCCCCACCCCTGGGAGGTGGGCTGCACAGACTGAACTGATCATTGCCCAAGTTATGCAGTAGTTTAGTCCAGGTAGACAAAATTGACATGTGCAACAGGTTCTGTTCACTACGCTCCAGAAGCATGAGCCAACTAACAATGGTATACCTTTTTGCTGTTTATTTGTCAAGCTGATGGTGAGGATGGTGGTCCCCTCAGTTAGATTTCAGATTTGGGAGAGTGACTGTTCCTGGAAACTTTGGTCTGGAACATTGTGCTAGACTGACCTGGCCTACTATTCTGTGATGCTGAGCTCCCTCACGGGTTCCATGATATCACTAAGGCCATTCAGTGTCACGGTAGGTCGCCCTGGGTGTGCCTAAAAAGTTTTCATGGTGTTCATCCTTTACTTCAGATCCTTTACTTCCTATGGGCCTGCATGTCCTCTATGGGAGGAGAGGTGCCTTGCCAAATCCTACAATGTTGGCATACGTTCAGTCTCACTCCCTACTTCAACATGTATTATATGTCCTCATCCTGGCCCACCTTGTGGCTCTCCTACAGTGCACATACATGAATGCAGATAGAGGGGAAAGAAGGGCCAGCTGTACTGTTGCCAAGTCTACAAACTGTTGCTAGAGCTGGAGTTCTAGCTGTGTCTGGCAAACAGCTGGCTGTAGTGATGGCAGCTGCTGTTGAAGCTGTGATTGTAGCTGAGGTAGTAGCTGTGCTGGGTCTAGTGGGGAGGCTCTCTTCCACCTCAAAATCTTCATGTGCAGATTAATCCATTAGGGAAAGTGATACTTGTTACGTTACCCAGCTGTGTACATCATCCTCATTTAGAGATGCAAATACTATAGTAGACTGACAGAGCATGCAGTGCCATGTTCTGTACCTCCTGTTCTATTGGTGCCCTTATCTCAGTATCTGTCCACTGAAAAAAAGACAGCTTTTGTGTCATAGGCATTTTAGATCTACCCCAGAAGGTCCACACCTGTAGCAGACAACCCTGTGAATGTAATTCCCTCCTCATGATGGCCTTAGTCCCGCCCAAATCCAGTTTGCTTTCAAATCTCACAAGATTACTAAGCAGATTCAGAGTCCTATGTGACCAGGAGGCCATCTTGAGTGCAGCGGTGTATAAACCATACGAAGGGTGTGGAACTTTGTTTGGCTTTGCTTTAGAACTGGAGACCCAGGACATCTGTTCCACCTTCCACGGTCATCTTGCTCTTTCTGAATCTATACCCGGCAATCTGTAAAAAAAGGAAAAAGGAGAAATAGTGATTTCGTACTTGTGTAAGCGCCAATTAGCAAGTGACAGTTTAGGTGGATGTCTCAGCTATCCGTGGATGTTAGTTTTTGGCCAGACCTGACATGATACTCTGAAAATTACCCTCTGTGTGTTCTGTTCGCCTCATTGTCTGATTGATTGCGTCGACGTAGCCCGTCCCTGCCTCCGCTTCCGCGAGACAGCCCTCCTTGCGTCTGACGTAGACTGTGACGGTGCGAACAGGCTGGGAGTGAGCCGGAGGTGCCAAGAACTGAGAGCCGTGAGTGAAACGGCTCCGAGGAAGGAAGGAATCAGCCCCAGCGCGACAAAGGCTGCAACGTGTAGAAATTAAATAAAATAAAATAAAATCGGAAAATCGGAGAAAAAAACAGGAAGAGGAGAGGAGAGGCGGTGAACGGTGGGGGCAGGGGGCTCCCTGCGCAAAGCAGGCAGAGGGGCCGGGCATGAGGCGCACCAAGAAGGCCAGGCACACAGAGGTAAGTGGGGGAGCAGAGAGGAGAGGAGTGTGATCGCCCTAGAATTGCTCTTTATGCCTGCACTCGGCAGACGCCTGTGAGATCGGGGGGGGGGGGCAGGTGAAACATTACAGCTAGCAATCGGTGGCTGAACCTGCACCCCCAGCGAGGAATTTTTTAGCGAGTATAGCGCAACTAGAGAGACAAGGTATCAAGGACCGTTGACACAGGCTATACTGGTAGCAACGTATAATACTACCCTCCCCTAACAACCAGAAAGAGAAACCAGAGAAAGCGGCGCCGGCGAGTAATAACAGTACTGGGGAATTACCAGGATGGTCTAAAAAAAAGTGAGAAAGTTGGCAGAACATAATCTGAGGCCGAAATCGAACGGGGCAAACGCAGTAAGCCTGGGCTCCCTGGAAGGCAGCAGTGGGAGTATAGAGCTTTCCCCTGTGAAAGGGAAAGGGAAAAGAAAGGGAGCAAAACAGCCTAAAGCACCGGCTAAACCCCCTGGCAGAGCCGTAGCAAATCCAATAAAGGAATTTGTGGGGAGTTACTCTAGCACAAGTGCACGACCAAGAACAAGATTAAGATCAAGAAAAGGCCATAAGTAAACTAGCATCTCTAAATGGGACCCTAGAAAGGGGAGAGAATGCATGTGCCTCCTTACCAGTGGAGGTACACAGGTCCGACTCCCTTAGTATGATTAATCACTCTCTACAGTTATTACTGGATCAGCGGGGCCTAGCATCGCCACGGTTGTCGTCATCACCACACGACCTCTTCTCCTAAGACTTGGAGAGAGGCTCCCTGGATAGCCAGTACCGACTGAACAGTCCTATTCCTATGGTAGGGATGGAGAGAGTAACAGACATCTCCTCGAGCAGCAGGACAAGCCAGAAAATAGATGGAAATAAAAGTCTGCTGGAATCTCGCGATACCAATTTGAATCAGGATGATGAACTAAACAAAACTCCTGAATTAAACCCAGAATTAAATTGCGACCTCTCATCACTGTCTACTGCTTCTATGTTGGATCTAATGCTGATACTACAAAAGACTTTGAAAGGACTGCTTGAAGTAACTCTGTCTAATAATGCCGTTTTAAAAAATCAGAAATTGTATTTAGCAAAAATAGAGGGGGAACTGCAGGGGATAAGATCCCATATGTCAGATATGGTAAGGCAAGTCCCTGACTGTGAGTCTCAATTCCAGGCACAGGGGGAAGGTAATGAACCTCTAATAGGAAGAGAACACATGATAAAGATGGTAGATAAAACTCCTAACCCAGACCCGGAGACTCAGAGGAAAGGGCAGTTCTAAAAAGATAAACAATCCAAAGAGAGCCATCAGGTATATGTATCAAAGTGGCCAATGAGGATAATAAGGAGAGTAGAGCAAACTAGACTTGGGCAAGCAAGTAGAATAAGAGGTGCAGGTAAAAAAGCAGCAAGGAAAGTGAGGCAAACCACTGAGGAGGAACCAGGGGTGGAAAAGGAAACAGTTACGAAGGGTAAGGTAACAAAGGGACCAAACCCCCATATGAGCATATCAAGGGAAAAATCGCCAAAATGGCAGGTAAAATCTGCGCCCCCACCTAAGATCCTGAAAACCGAGATGAACCGAGACAGTAACAAACCCATAGCACAATCCAAGGTGGCAGGGAGACAAGGGAGGAAATCTGCAGGCCTGGGTTACAAGGGAGGCACGACCTAATAGCTTAAACAATCAATTAGAGAAGGCCAAGATGAAAGAACCACCGTTATTAAGCAGGATAAGGAAAGAAAAGAATGAGAATATGGGGTTATACTTTGAACAAATCCCTGTAAGAAAAGGGGGGAAGAAGCTAGGAAAGAGGCGGCCCTTAAATAGGTCTCAACTGCTGCAAGGATTTGCTAAATGTCAGAACCTGAAAGCAATAGGAACAAACGACCTAAGGGTAGTGGGCTTTAGACAAGCAAGAGAAGGGAAGGAAGTCGCAAGAATTACACTGTACTCCAATCTGGTAAAAGATACGATCGAGAAAGCAGCTAATGAGCTCCAGAAGGAGGGAATTAGACTACTAGATGAGAACGAGGTATTTGTAGAGATAGACGAGAAGGGATGGCAGGGAAAAAACTTTCTAAAATGTCATGCAGGGCTAGGAAAGAGACAGGTCAGACTTTGTGAGTTTGAGGAAGAGGATGGAGCACCGCTAGGTAACATCAAAATAGTAGCAAACAATTCAAATATCGATCATTGGTGGGGAAATTGGAGTAATGAGTCAGGCCAGGCGGGCCCCTCATCGAAAGCCGTTGAAGAACAGGGGGAGGAAGGTTGGCTAGATGACATCGAATAGGTAAAAGGTACGCCCCATAGCATAAGATTAGCCTCCTGGAACGTAAATGGGCTAGGAAATGAGGAGAAACAAAAAAACATAAGGGAACTGGGGGAGAATACAGATATCATGTGTATCCAGGAGACTTGGCTATGTGGTAAGACCCCAATTTTCGATGGATTCTGCCAGCTAAACGGACTAGCCAAGAAGTGTAGATTTGGGCGTCCTGCGGGTGGAATAATGACCTTGGTGTCAACAAAAATTATGAAAAAAGTAACCGAAATAACTGTAAAATGTAAATTGCTGCTGGTTTGTAGAATACTGTTATAGGGTGCATAAATATGGATACGATTTTAACTATGAATGTGTATATGCAATGGGCCTCTACGGATCAATATGTGGAGGAAGTGGCTCTTTTTAAAGAGGATATGGATTTTTTGTGTGAGACGTTATGTAAGTACATGATCATACTACTTGGTGACTTTAATCATAAACTGTATCCAAATAATGTAGATTGTTGGTTCCAAGATATACTAGAGGCTTATGAGATACCACAAGCAACTTTCCCAAAATATATAACAGGGGCAAAGGACACTCAGTTGGCTAATTTCCTGGGAGCTAAAAATCTCTTTTGCCTAAATGGAAGAAGCCAGGTAGACTGCCCTGCGAAAAGGACCTTTAAGCTGGGTGCTCAAATTTGCCCTATTGATTATGTCTATATGACACCCTGGAACTTCCACCTAACCACTGGGTTTAGGATTATGAATAGAGAAGGAAGTGATCATAATATGTTGGCTTTAGAGTTCCCCGATGTTCAATTAGTACCCCGCCCACAAGTTATGGAACAACAGATGGATTACCCCAGACGTTGTACAACTAGGCTAACGGAAGAATATGTCTCAAGATTAATACATTTACAACAAAATCTAGATTTGGAGACAGTGAATGGCCAAATTCTTGTTTGGTACATAAGAAAAATCGAGGAGGTGGTCCAAATACTCAGTAAGGAACTGAAAGATGGAAATGGTGGAAAAAAATAATTAAACAGAGTGATAGAAAGATGAGGAAATTAACTGGTTGGTTTACAAGGGATCAGGATAGTGGAAAAGCTTTAGAGGCCCTAAAAAGAGAGTACAATATTTTAACTAGGAGGGTAAAAAGAGAATTTAAAGAAGGTTGTTGCTTAAAGCTTCTCGAGGTGATAGAAACAAAGAATCTACGCCAGTCTGGAAATTAGTGCATTCAGCAGCAGATTGCCAGCCCGGGGTAATGAACTGTATAGTGGAAGAAGCTGCTTGGGAGGAATATCTCCAAGACTTGTATAGCCCGGGGACAGATCGGGAAGAGAATCTGTACACAGATTGGAGCGGTCTGGTAGTAGATATGAAACCCGACTTCTCAGTCACTGAGGTTAAAAAAACGATAAAGGGCTTGAACCTTACAAGAGCAGCAGGCCCAGATAACCTCCCAGCACAGATAATTAAAACTCAACCAGACTGGTGGGCAAAATTCTTCGCAAACATGTTCCAAGTTATTCTAGATACTGGGAGACTCCCCGATACCTGGAAAGGGGCTATAGTACGGCTCATACATAAGAAAGGGAATATGCATAGCCCAAAAAACTATAGATTAATCAATTTACTGGACATCGGGGAGAAGATTTTTGCTAAAATAGTGCTAGGCAAACTAAAAAACTGGGTAGAAGCTAACCAAATCATCCCAGTGGAACAAGGGGGCTTTAAGGAGAGGCACTACGCGGTGGACCACTGCTATGCATTGTGGGCTCTGGCACGGAAGTCGATAGAACAAAGAGGGAATATGTTCTGTTGCTTTGTCGACTTATGTGCAGCCTTCGACTCGGTGGACCGGGGGAAACTTTGGGAGTGCCTGACTAAATACGATATCCCACCCTATTTATTAGATATACTAAAAGAACTACATAGAGGGAACTGGGCCCAAGTAATAAAAGACACCCAGGGGGTACTTACTAGGAAAATAGATATAGGAAATGGGCTAAGACACCCAGAAGTGCCAGGATACCCGTGGGGTGACAGTAAGCGCTATATAAGTTTTAAAATCAAAATCAATCAATCAATCATTTAAGACAGGATTGTGTCTTGGCCCCACTTCTCTTCTCAATCTTTTTTAGCAGACTTACCAGCAGTATTGGAGGCGGAAAAAAGCGCTAGTCCCAGAATGAGTGGAAGAAAGATCTCATGCATGCTGTATGAGATGATTTAGTCATTACTGACCAGACCGACCTAGGGTTACAGAGGAAATTAAATGCTTTTAATGAATACTGTAAGAGTAAACTGCTAACAGTAAATATAGAAAAAACAAAGGTCATGTGCTTCGGGAAAAGGTCAAAAAGCTTTTGTTGGTATCTTGATAAAACAAAATTAGAAACAGTAAAAGAATATAAATATTTGGGCCTACTGTTCGAATACACTCTAAAATGGGACAAACATGTGGAAAATCAAAATGCAAAAGCTTCGTCCTCCATTTGCGGTTTGAAAAAATGTAACAAAAACTATGGTGATATGTCACACAAACCCATGTTAAAAGCCTTAACAGCCATGGTCCCATCGCAAGTATTGTATGGAGCAGAGATGCTCCTCTTTAGTGGTAAAAGAGGTTGGGATCGGGAGGAAAGTAAGGCCTTAAAAATGCTTCTGTCCTTACCAAAGTCTGCAATGGTACAGGCAATCAGACTTGAAACAGGAATGATAGGGTGGAACACCCAGGCCAAAATGTCAGTGGCCAGAGTTTGGAAACGCCAATCCCAGGGGGAAGATCAAAAGGTCTCACATCGGTGTAGCGAGGAAATCCGACACAGTAGCCTAAGATGGGCAACTGAGGCAAAAAAGAAAATAAAGGAGATAATGTGTTGCCTAAATGTGGGTGTAACTCAACATTCCTTAGAGGTAGACTTTACAAAAGCTCACTAAGAGTACAAGGAAGGGAACATTCCAGAAGACATGGACCTAGAATACTTAAGAAATAAAAAATCAGTCCAAAACATGATAGAGGTATGGGAAGCCGATGTAGGGTACCCTTACCTGTATGCCCTGCCGAACCATGGATTTAGGTGGGATATCTTAAAAATGAGAATCGGTATCATTCCCTGGCGATTGGAGGGGAGAGTTATGACAGAAATGATGCACCCCGATGGTATATGTAAGTGTGGGTTGGGGACTAAGTGTGGAATAATGCACATATTACTCGATTGCTTCATGTGTATAGAAATGAGGAAACGGTTTTTGCGACCTTTATTTATAAAATATGACATAAGATTAAGAGACCAAGCGATTAATTTACTGTTAAGAATGGAACATCTAGAAATAGCAATTGCACTTGGGTACTATCTGAAAGGGGTTCATTTACTGGCTAGGGAAAAGCTCAAGGAAGGACAGTAAACACCCCTTTATACTATATCCAGTAACACTCCAAGGGTAAAACCGTAGTGAAGCAAGGTTAAATGATCTTAATATTTTACGGCAAATGTTTAATGTATAATGTAAAGAACTTGCTATTATCTTAAATTTTATAAGGACTAGTTTTTCTGTTTTAGAATGTATATAAGTTTTTATACTTTTAAAGATTTTAATAACTCGCATATCGATTTATTTATTTTATTTATTTTGGAATTTTATAAAGCGCTTAGTTACGCTCACCGGCGTGTCCCTGCGCTAAGATTGCTTTAGTAAGGGAGGAGAAGTTAGGGCAATGCTAGACGAAACAGATGTGTTTTGAGGGCTCTGCGAAATTTGGGCTCCGAAGGTTCCAGGCGTAGTTCAGTTGGCAATAAGTTCCAATTCTTGGCTGCAAGAAAACGGAACGATCTGCCCCCCATGCGGGTTCTGCGGATTTTGGGGACTGTGACAAAGCCAGTGTCGGAGGATCTCAGCATCCGCTCTGGTCTGTAGGGGGTAATAAGACCGTTCAAAGGGGCGGGTGCTTTGCCTCTCAAGATACGCTGGCATACGCAGAGGGCCTTATATTTGATCCTTTCACAGATTGGTAGCCAGTGAAGAGATTTTAAGGCTGCTTTGGAGGAGGTTCGCCTCGGGAGCCTTAATACCAGCCTGGCTGCTGCATTCTGCAATACCTGGAGACGGTTAATACTGCTGACCGTACTACCCAGGTACAGGAGATTAGCATAATCTAACCTTGATGTTACCAGGGCATGTACAAGGGTCTGTCTGTCTCCAACAGGGAGCATATCAAGGACCTTACGCAGGGTTTTAAGTACTCCAAAACACATTCCTACTACCCGATTGATCTGGGGTGTAAACGATAGTTTGGAGTCAAATAATAGCCCCAGATTTTTGGCCTGTTGAGCTGGCATAGGTGTGGGGCCCAGGCAGTCTGGCCACCATGCTGAGGACCACACAGATGGACTCCTCCCCACCACGAGCACCTCAGTCTTGGAACCATTCAACTTCGGCAGTTGCTAGACATCCAGGAGGCTAGCTCCTGCATGCAGGCACTGAAGTTGGAGGCCGCGGTGCCGGGCGCCCGTGATAGGGAGATGGCCAGCTGCGTGTCGTCAGCATAAGATACAAGTTGGATATCATATCTCTCCACAATAGTGGCTACAGGAGATGCATATAGGTTAAACAGGGTGGGGCTGAGGGCAGATCCCTGGGGAACCCCTTGGTCAAGATGGAACAGCTTGGAATAATGTTCACCCTGTCTGACCTGGAAGCCTCTTTCCGTCATGAAGGATTGTAGCCATCTAAGTGCCCTCCCATTGATTCCTCCCTTATTGAGACACTGTAGCAAGATGGAGTGTGCTACAGTGTCAAAGGCGGCGCTAAGGTCGAGTAAGATGAGTGCCATAGTTTGACCCTCATCAACTCCTTGCCTGATGGTCTCGGTGGCCAGAAGCAGCGCAGACTCCGTGGAGTGGCGAGGACGGAATCCAAACTGCGTAGGGTGGAGGAGATTGGATTCCTCCACAAAGGTCATAATTTGGGAATTGACCACCTTTTCTGCCACCTTGGCCATGTAAGGAAGAAGAGAAATGGGTCTCAAATTGTCCAACCTATCCCAGCTAAGGTTGGATTTTTTTTGGAGCGGGAGTACAATCGCTTGCTTCCATTTTTTGGGTACAGTGCAGGTCTTAAAAGAGATGTCAAGAACATCTCTAATATAGCGTTCTAAAGTTTCGATGCTTCCACCCAGGAGTTTCGGCGACGCAGGGTCACAAGGAGACCCGGATTTGATCGAACGACAAATCCGCTGCAGCTCATTAGGCGATGGAATCACAAAATTGCATAATCTATTTGTGCCTGCGTGTAAGTTAGGGAGTTCCCTGAACTCAGTAGCCTTTTCCTTCCCCCCTGCGAAAGCAGAATAGATGTTAGCCACTTTATCAGAGAAGTAAGTAGCGATACGATTGCAGGACTCGACTGAGCTCAGTGAAGGATCGACAGAGGAGCTACACATGGAAATTTCCTTATAGATTTTAAATAGCTCCTTGGTGGAGTTCTGGGCTTCCCCAATCCTGTCTGAAAAGTGCTTGGTTTTGGCGCGTCTAATTAGATTGTGATATTCCCTGCGTCTGCCTATGTATTTCAATTTAGCTTGGTCTAGATACGCAACCCTCCATTGTCCTTCTAATTTCTTGCATTCCGCTTTAACTAAGCGGAGTTCCTCACTAAACCAAGGGGCCGATTTCTGCGATCTGCTATAGTTTTTTTTTTGACAGAGTGGAGCGGTAGCGTCCAGGGCCATAGTTATGCGCTCATCGAGTCTATCAGATGCTGTAACAGCATCTTCCCCACCTGGTCTGCCACCTTTAGTAAGGGCCGAGTCAAATTTTATTTGGGAAAATGTAGTCCATTTCCGACTAAGGTATTTGGTACAGTGGGGTTTGTGGGTATTTATAGCTGGGACGGTTAGTGTAATTGGAACTACAAAATGATCAGACCAGACCACGACTCGATGAAATTAATTGCTGAATAGAAGTAGCAAGGTGGAGTGTATAGAAGAAACTGTTAGATTTAAAAATTGTGTATTGCTTTGCTAATAACTGGTTTTGTATAGGGTTATGAATTTTATTCGATTTTGTTTAAAGACTAACGTCTAAATAAACAGAGTTTTTCTCTCTCTCTCAAATGACACTTTAGCATCTAATTTGATGGATCTAGAATAAAGCACTCTTGCATATAAGTTCCTCTTAACAATTGCTGAATACCACTAAGAAAACAACTCTGATTCACAGTCATTTTATGGACAACAGCAAGATATAGTAAACTGTGACTAAAGTTGTTAGCCCTGACATCCGTGGAGTGGTATTCCCCCAAACGTTTTGCCTGCACCCCTTCTCTTTCCTGAATTTGTTTTTGTTGCCTTTGGGACACTTTGTACATTATCTCTGCTGATAGGTGTTTAACCCCTTCATTGCAGGGCTGTTTCCCCCGCTGTGGTGGGGGCAGGGGGGGCGCACAGCGCCCCGGTGCTCATGACGAGGTCAGCTCATCATGAGCCACGGCGCTCCGGTGCTCATGATGAGAAATGATTAGGAAGGCCAAAAGCACATATTTCACTGATCGGATTGAGGGAGCCAAGAACTCTACTAGAGAACTCTTTGACACAGTCACCAGTCTGGTTACCCCCAAGTCAGTAATTGTTTCTCCAAGTTAGGAACTTTGTGAGACTCTTGCCAAGTTCTTTTTAAACAAAGTGGAACTGATTTTCTCGGCATTGGAACATCAAGTGGGGTTGACTCTTCTCGAAGGGACACACAGGACCACTTTGGTCAATCCACACAAGACGAAACTCTCTGGGTTCCGTCCTGTGAACTCGGAAGAGATAAAATAACTGCTCCAGGCAACTAAATCAGGCTCGCCTCAAGATCCCTGTCCAGCCTCAGTGGCACAGTTGGCAGCTATCCCCATATCATGCACTCTTGCGGATCTATTCAACCAGATGCTTGACATCGGAGACTATCCAACATGCTGGAAACGAGTGTCGATTGCCCCACTGCTTAAAAAAATGACACTCGATATCTCAGACCCCAATAGCTACCGGCCCATAGCTAGGCTACCACTGCCAGCTAAACTTATCGAGAAAGTCATGAATGCACAGCTTTGTGCCTTTCTCAGGTCCTCTCAGTGCTTGGACATAGCCCAACACGGGTTTAGGGAAGGCCATAGCACTGAGACTGCCCTAATCAAATCCACGGAAGAAATTAGGAAGGCGCTGGATGCAGGAGGACGGGCAGCTCTAATACTCCTCGATCTTTCCGCGGCCTTCGACACGGTCCATCACAGTATTTTGGTGGATCGTTTAGAAGGCTGCGGAATCCAGGGGACAGCCCAGAGCATATTGAAATCCTCCCTTGCCGATAGGGTCCAGGTGGGGGCCCTGGGAGATTTTGAATCTAGACCTTTCAAACTCCCAGGGGGGGTCCTACAGGGCTCCTCCCTAAGCCCCACCCTTTTTAACATTTATATTTCTTCCCTCGCCCCGGTGATTCGGTCATTTGGATTTGAATTAACATCTTACGCAGATGATACACAGATCGTGGTATCTCTGCTGCCGGGGAGAGAAGAAGGAATAGCGGCTAGGTTCCAGGACTGCATGACTGCGGTGAGCTCATGGATGGCAGGTAACTGCCTTAAATTGAACTCCTCTAAAACCGAGGTTCTTCTCTTTGGCGCTGATGTTAGTTTCTGGAGCCCCAAATGGCGGCCCCACAATATGGGAGCCCCACCCATCCGGCAACGAAGGTAAAGAACCTGGGAGTTCTTATTGACAGCCAACTATCCTTTAAACCCCAAGTCAATGCATTAACCTCCTCCATCTATTGGATTATGAAAATCATTAGGAAAGTTCTCCCCTTCCTATCAGACAGTAGCAGGAAAACGGTGGTGACAGCACTTGTGCTGTCCCGCCTTGATTACTGCAATAGTCTCTTCCTGCAAGCCCAGCAGGGGCTGCTCAATAAACTACAGATGCTGCAAAACGCAGCTGTTCGATTAATTACTGGCCTGCCCAAGTTTGCACCGGTGGCACAGGAACTGAGAAAATTGCACTGGCTCCCGGTACGTAAGCGGATAACGTTTAAATCATTGTGTATGGTGTATAAGGCAGTGAATGGACTGGGTCCATCCTTTCTTCAACAGCACTTTCAACTGTACACGCCAGGCAGACAGTTAAGGTCGGCCAACAAAGGGCTAGTTAAGACTTTTCGGATTAGGAAAGCACGATAGGGAGGCCGTAGCTTCATCCTGGAGCCTCCACCATTTGGAATACACTGCCCTTGGCTTTGAAACAAAGTACTAACCTGATGGCCTTCAGGAAAAATATTAAAACCTGGCTCTTTGGCCTTTAGAAACGACGAACATCCTAGGGGAGATATCATATCATTTCAGTGCCAGGACACCGCACACGAGGGGTAAAAGAGCTTGTGCCTTCTCCTTAAAACTGGACTACAACTAATTGGCAAATATAATTTACTTGTAAGTCCATAGTAAATGGCACTGCCAGTACCCAGGGCCGATAAATTAAATTCTACTACTCGGCAGCATGCCTCAGGCCTGCCACTGTAGCCTGGGTGGGCAGTTTTAAAAAGGCCGGGCAGAATTTTGATTAAACCAGAGTAATCTGAGTAATTTCAGTAATTTCTTGTTACTCTTTGACTCTGAATTACTGGCAATAAACTGATTACTCCTCCTTACATAATTGAGAGTAATTTGTGGGTGAAAAATCCTACTGTGGGAGCAAATTTTGTGAGCAATTGCTTGCATTCACTATTCTTTTTCTGCTGAATTTACAGCTGTTCTTAGCATAACATGTTCCTCACGTCCGTTTTGGACATAGGGGGGCATTTTTGCAATAAGCAATAGAACTGAACACAGAATTACTCTTCTCACATAATTCAAGCGTAATCTTGGAATTCTTAGTTAATCCTGCATGATTTCACTACACAGAATTATGCGAGTTACACCCACTATAGTTTTAAACTGTCATTTTGACCTGGGACGCGCTTTTGAAATCTGCCAAAGCTATCTACCGTGACCTGCAGGGAGAAGTTCTGCTGCTCTCCCAGGGTGTGCTGCGAGGGAAACGGCTCATTCCCTCCACTTGCCAAGCAGAGACTCCGCCGTGAGGGGAACTACAACTCCCACAATCCTCTTCCTGGTGCGACTTGGTGACGCCAGCGCAGCGACGCCTACTCGGCAATATAAGCGCTCCTACCCCACGCACCGCGTGACGCGTGTGGGCGGAGCCGGGAGAAGCCCGGGACAAGGGCGGGCCGTTTTAGGCCATCAGAGGCTGGAGGAGGCCGGGCTGGGCAACCCCTCGAACAATTGCTCTGTGGGAATTGCTATCTGCCCCTGAATATTGCACTATACTACAAGTCTTATTTATTTATTTATTTATTTATTAAAAGTTTTCTATAGCACGAACAAGACCCTTAGGTATCAGAGCGCTTAACAAGACAGGTCACGACAATGACAATAGAAATAAAGAATAGAAATAAAAAGTTATATACATATCTTTCAAACGTGTTCACTACGTATATTACAATAATCTGAGGTAGGATAGGGGTTATGCGATCTTAATTAGCGGCTTTACAGTTGTCTTCTGAGTATTTACAGTCCAGAGTCAGTAAAGTGACAACTTCTGATATCGTCTAAGAGTGGAATGAGATCATACAAACTTCCCATAGTTATAACATTTTTGTATCCTTTAAGTCTTGTAAATTTTGTTTTGGGGTAAGGTTTACCGCTATTTGTATACTTTTGCTTTTGGTTGAGTTGAACCCCATACTGTGGAACGAGTGCTGATTGGTGCCAACTATGGCAAGGAGACGAGCAAAACCATTGTTAGTAAATGCCTACAATACTATAGATACCTATTTGGTAAAAGCTGTTAGTGTCCTTACAGAAGAAATTGACCGCTCCGAGAGACGCCTTTCTATGGGGTCAAGCGTCATGTTAGGCGATCAGGCTAATATAAGCAAAGAGCCTAGTCCAAATGATGGAGATATTCCGGATACTGGTCTAATTGAGGGTACTATTAATCTTGATGATGAATACTCTCGCATCTCAAATACACCTAGGTTATCTGCTGTGGATATTTCCCCATATATTTCGCCTACCCTCCCCCCCCCCCCCCCCCCCCGAAATAAAACCAAGGGATCAAAAAAGAAAATGTTAGGACAGGGAAACCTGAAATGTAAAAAGGATAAAAGAACTCTTACCCGGGGGAACATGGTCACTACGAGATCCAAACAAAATCTGGAAGCGCCTTATAGTACCCCTGACATAGAAGCCATTTATGACAAATTAATTGAGTTGATTAGGCCCATTCATGAAAAGGTTGACAACTTAGCCAGGGAGGTACATAAGTTAAGCAGCAACTTGGAAAAAATTAGTATGGGGATTCAGCGAGACAGCCCTAGGTCGGACCAAAATAGTGGTAGAAATAGTGAAACTATTAACCTGGGTAGAGGAAGTCCATTAATGCTTCCCAATCCAAGTAAGACCACCACAGAGGGGCCACACAAAGAACATTCAGGCCCCAGGGAAACACATAAGGTTAACTCTATTCCCAACGGTAACATATTAACTATTGGCCCCAATCCTGACATGGAAAAATCAGTTTCTATGGAAGTTGCCAAGTCAGGCCACCTAGACTCTGAGCATCCCACTACAAATAAGGTTCTTGCATTTATGAATTTGCCACCTGAATGCGGTGCCTATGTAGCGGTCCTTGTGAATGTGCCAAAAAGCAGCGATCTTCGAAGCTAGTTGCTGTTCTAGCTTCAGGTTAGTGAATTCACATGCATGTACCCTTCTAGTTTTGCGCACTCCTAAGCACGAGTAATGCATATACAGTTGCACGCAGGTTTCGCGACGTTGAATCACATTCTCTATTATTATTTTTTCATTGTGCATGGTTCATTAACTTATCGAACCACCCTATCGTTTTCTTCGAAACCACTTAAAACACGACAGTTACACTCTTATGTTCATGGTATACGGTCATGCCGAATTGCATCTCACATTGTGCATGGTTAATAACTTCGCCTTTGTTCACCCACACCACACGCTCCTCCTATACACCTGTACCAGTCTAGTATGATGCATTTATACTAATATTCTGAACAGCAAAATTTGATCACACTTAATGATGTATAATTCTGGATTAATTTGTAGGATTAAGTCCCCTGAAGAAGGGCTGTTGCCCGAAATGCATTGGGCAAACAAGTTGATATATTATGAAAAATGAATAATGTATTGAAAAAACATAAATGAAGAAGAAAAAATCATGAAAATAAACATTTATTGTTGAGGAAAAAAGAGCAAGAAGAATTTTTTAGAGTGCGCTAAAGGGACGTTACACTGGTCACGTGTAACGCACATTTTGAATTCATATGCACCTTGGGCCCAGAAGGTTTACTTTGGCAGCACCAACTACAAACCAAGAATCATAGAAAAAATAACACACACGAGTGCGACTACCACTGACCATTAGTTGGACTTTCACAAGATTAAGGCCATCTCAAATAGAAAACCACGAAACACTAAAAAATAAAACCTTGTATTAGCTGTCTAAAAACGGTGGTTTCCCAATGGACGGGGCAAATCAGATATTGTTAACACAAAGGGTAGGATGGGTCGGTCCACTCAAGAAGAGCTTTGGGGGTGACTGTATGAATTTTAGATCCCCGGGATGGGCACGGAACACACTTGCTAATGCCCCCCCTCCGTCACAATGGGAATATAATACAACCCTCCTCCCCTTAGGATATTTTTATAGGCACCTGATGGCAACTAAAAGCTATGACAACCCAAGCTGCAATTACACTCTTAATTCTAACAATATGTTACCATTACCAAAATCGCGGCCCTGTTTTATGGTCCCAACCTTTAATAGATTTCAGGCCTTTGACTCTCTAGAGGACAATGAATGACTTATGCCAGGTTGTGATGTGGTCCAGAATCATGATTTACTAGGGACTCTTCAGAAGTAGATAATGTAGTTATTGAGGTGTCATTACCCTGTCCCAAGCTGTTATATAATGCTGAAAGATTACATTCAGTTGCAGGTACTATTATGGCTGGTGACACAAATGGTGTGTCACTAAGGAAGCTAGCCATAACTCAGTTAATACCAACTGTGGTGTTGCCCGTTTCGTCTCAAAAAGAGACTTTAGCCACCCCTATATGCAATCCTGCAACCGTTAACTTAGATGAAGGATATAGTATTGTAACATGGAACATCGCAGGTCTTAGCAGGAAACAGACACACTTTGGAAGGATTTTATTACACTAGGTTATGATATTATTTGTTTACAAGAAACATGGTGTAGAGAGTCGATTTTTGTTGAGGGATACACCACTTATTGGTTAAAAGCTGCTAATTCCGTAGCAGGTAGAGCCAAGGGCGGCGTTTTGCTCCTTGTATCTAACCAATTAACTGCGTTCAAATTCAAGAGTTATACAACAGTGGACTCTTACAATCAGGTAATGCGGCTTGAGTCTTATAAGGGTAAAGATCTGTTCCTAATTAATTAGTATAATAATAGCTTCGACAATAGTAGGGGACTCATTGTGCATGCCCTGGGGAAGGAAATAGAAAAGGTGTTGGCATTGTCAAGAAAACAGACCATCATCCTTTGGGTTGGAGATTTTAACATCCAGGCCTGCCCATCGGCTCAAAGTAAGACTTGTGGTTTCATGAGGGAGTATGATGCTGATGACAATATTGAACATATGCATTTCCCCCACAGTGAATATGACACAGTTTTAAACACCTTAATAGCTACTCTCCCCCCTTCCTACGTTGCCCTGCGCGCTGATCGTCCGGCGGGCAGGGCCGGCGGCGGCGTGGCGCTTATCGCCCGTTCAGAATTACAGTTTCAACTTCTCTCCTATCCTCCCATTGCTCCTACTGAATTCCTTGTGGCCCGTTCCCTATCCTTCTCTCCCCCCATCACTTGTCTCCTTATGTACCGGCCCCCCCAGTCTTATCCTTTATTCCTGCCGGCATTTCAAGACCTGTTGGCCAATTTGGTGGTCAACTACGCCTCGGTCTTGGTGCTAGGCGACTTCAATTATTGGCCTTCGGACCCCTTTGAGTGCACCGCTTCCAAAGAGTTCACCGAATCTCTCTCCTCATTGAACTTTGTCCCGCACATAACGGTCCCCACCCATTCCCACGGCCACTTGTTGGACCAGGTTTGGTCCCTCAACCTTCAATTATCCCCGGTGATGGTATCCCCCTGCTGTTGGTCTGACCACGCTCTTATTTCTTTTTCTATCTCTCACCACTCTGTACCTAAAGTTCCACATGCCAGAAACACCTGGGCGCGGAACTGGAACAGAGTTGATCTTTCCTCTTTGTCCTCCCTGCTCCGTAATTCCACCCCGTCTCTCTCCGGTCTCTCCTCCCATTCTCAAGCCACTGCCATGAACACCTGGCTGACAACAGGCTGTAACACTGTGGCCCCCTTGCGTCGTATTTCCATCCGACGACAAAAGGACTCCAACAGATGGTTTAACGACCACCTAAAAGAGTTAAAACTATCGGCCCGACAGGCGGAGAGACAGTGGAGAAGAAACTATTCCTCCGCAGCAAAAACCCTCTATCTCAAATCACTTGCTACTTACAAAATTGCTATTCTCTCTGCTAAAACCACCTATTCTTCCTTAAAAATAGAGGCAGCGGAAAATAAATCCAGAGAAATATTCAGCATAGTTAACAACTTGGCTTACTCTGACAGAGCTTCTTCGCAAATCCTTCCATCTCAATCATTTTGCGATCAGCTCAATACCTATTTTACAGACAAAATCATTACCATCAAGGCTAACATCCCCTCCCCTTCACCTACTTTTGTGGACCCCTCTTCCCCCACCGTCCTCAATCGCCTCACCTCTATTCTTCCCCTCACTGAGGCCTCATTCCGCGAGATACTTCCCAAAGTCAAGTCGGGTTCCCCGGCAGACACTTGTCCAGCTCGTATCTTGCAACACATTTACTCCTCTTGCCCTGAAGCCCCCATCACTTTCCTCAACAACTCACTCACTCAGGGAGTAGTGACCCCGGCACTCAAAACAGCCTTCATAGTGCCCATTTTGAAAAAGCCCGGCACTGACCCTACCATCTCAGCCAACTACCGCCCTATCTCCCTGCTGCCCTACCTGGGCAAGGTGCTGGAACGCCATGCCACCGCGGTCCTCAGCGCCCACGTAGAGGCCAACGGTGGGTGGGCTTCCCGCCAGGCCGGCTTCCGCCCCAGACACTCGACCGAATCAGTCGTGGTATCAGTACTGGACACCCTCAGGACGGGCATGGACAACAATAAACACCAGGCGCTGGTGCTTCTCGATCTCTCCGCCACCTTTGACACGGTTGACCATACCATCTTATTGTCCCGTGTCAGGGCGGCGGGAATCGAGGGCTCAGCCCTGCTCTGGCTGTCCTCATTCCTGAGGGACCGCACCCAGGCGGTTCGGTCGGGTGACTTCACGTCCACTCCTATCCCTGTCACTTGTGGTGTCCCCCAGGGATCTTCTCTTTCCCCCTTGTTGTTTAACCTTTACATTTCTCCTCTTATCTTTGCTCTTCAGCAGCTGGAGGTCACCGTGTACAACTACGCGGATGACCTCCAGCTCATCTTCGATCTGTCTACTTCCCCTTCTTCTGTCTCTAATTTTCAGTCGACTATGACCTTCATCAGGGACTGGATGAACCACAACCAGCTGAAATTGAACCCGGACAAAACCGAGCTGGTTCTCACCGGTGGTTCGTCCAGTCCGTGGAATTCTCATTTCTGGCCACTCTCTCTAGGTCCCCCCCCCTCTCCGTCACCCACAGTTAAAACATTGGGGGTTAAAATCAACAACCAGCTCACCCTCCACTCACAAATCAGCACCGTTGTATCTTCCTGCTTTCTCACCCTTCGCACTATCCGCTCTGTTTCCCGTTTTTTTTCCCCACAGGCACTTAAGGTGATCATGGCTGCACTGGTCATCTCGAGGCTAGATTACGCTAATGCCATCTACAACGGCATCCCATTATATAGCCTGCGGAGACTCCAGTTGGTCCAGAACCAGGCGGCCCGTCTGGTCTATGGTCTCCCACGGTACCACCACTCCACACCCCTCCTCAAAGAGCTTCACTGGCTCCCGGTTAAAGAACGTTCCCTGTTTAAGACCGGGTGTATGGTCTTTCAGGCCCGACAAGGCACTGCCCCTGCCTTTATTGCCTCATTACTAAAGGAATACGTTCCCTCTAGAGAGCTTCGTTCTTCCTCCAAATCCCTCCTCCTAACCCCACGTTTTAAACGTAAAAAATGGGGCGGAACCAACTTTGCCACTCTTGCCCCCACCTTTTGGAATTCCCTCCCTGATCACCTCCGTTATTGTACCCATTATCCTTCGTTCCGCAAGGATTTAAAAACCTTTCTCTTCAAACAAGCCTTCCCTGTATAATGCCCCTCCCTACTCAAGACCGGTCTTATTTTCTTCAGGAGTCAAACGAACTACTAGCGCCAAGAAACCGTACGGTATACGCTGCGCTCTACAAATGTTTTAAATTAGAAATTAGAAATTAGAAACTAGATATAGAACTTTTAGACAGTACCAAGAGAAAGGGAAATGTTAAAGGAGGAAGGAACGCTAATACTAACATTGACCATATTCTGGTTTCCTGTAATACGGATTATTCCAATTTGTGGATTACGGAACAGGCCGTAAGCGATTACAACAGTATCTCAATATCGCTGTTATGTTGAGGAAATAAACAACCCACCACTAATGCCAGTATCACTAATATTGCCGCTATAAGATCCAATGGCATGAGGATCAAATGGGCTAGCGCTGATCCCGAAAAGATACAAAGGGATGTGGTAAGAAAATGTTGTAAAGAAATACATTATTGTTTAAGCAATGAGGCTAACCCAAACATTCTGCTTACCAGCTTCCTTAAGTTAATTAAATTATACAAGGTTTATTAACCAAAAGTAATATGGTATATAAGCAGGCACAAATCGGATGGTTTGATAAAAATTGCTCCCAAGCCCTATATAACCTGAAACAGGCACTTTGCGCTAAACCACAAAATATAACATACATTCAAGCACAACGCTATAATTATAAAACAACGCTAGAGGTACGGAAAAGAGAACTCCAGGCGGAGGCCTGCAATAAACTTAGCCTGGCAGCAGATACAAACAATAGTAAACTGTTTTGGGAGACTATAAATAGTCCCTTTTTAAAGAATGACTGTGTACCTGAATTAACTTCACATGTAAATTGCAATGCTTGGATTGAACATTTTACTAATATTTTTAATCCGGATAGGTTGGTTTTAGATTTTTCTTTGAGTAATGACTCTACATGGCCGATACTACCCCTACTAATAAGTTTGGATGAAGTGTATGAAGGTCTAGCAAACAGTAAAGGAGGCAAAGCCCCGGGTCCAGATGGGGTGCCGGGGGACCTATACAAGAGTGAAATGAATTTATGGGTACCGATTTTATCAAGGATTTTTTATGCTGCTACTGAAGGTCATCTCCCGTTGTCCTGGGGCAAATCAATAATTATTCCCCTTTTTAAAAACGGTTTAAAATCTGAAGCATGTAACTATCGTCCAATTTCCCTGCTGGACTCATCTAGTAAAATTATGAGCAGGATTTTACTAAAAAGGTTGGAAACTTGGGTTTTAGAAAACGATATTTTACCCCAAGCACAATACGGATTCAGAAAAGGTTTAGGAACGCTGGAGCAGTGCGCTAATCTGGACCTTCTCATCAACAAATATACATCTGTGAAAGAGGGAAATCTGTTTTTATGTTTTGCAGATCTAAGTAGCACCTTTGATCTTGTACACCACTCTATTTTGTGGTCTACACTACTTGATTCTGAAGCCCCAAAGGAAAATTTATATTTTCCAGCAAGACTTTATGAAAGGCTATCCTGCAAAGTGCGTTATGGGCCTGCTGGTGAATGCATCCCCCTTTTTAATGTGAAAAGAGGCATCCGGCAGGGTTGTTTTGACGCCACTTTTATTTTAATTATTTATTAATCAAGTCGACGCAACACTAAGAAAGATTTCTGCGGATGCCCCATCAATAGATGGGAATGTTGTTCCAATTTTGTTATATGCAGACAATACTGTTTTATTATCACGCACCCAGATTGGCCTTCAGAGACTTATTGATCATTTTGAAATATTTATTAACAGGAGAAAACTTTTAATTAACAAAGCAAAGACCTTCGTCATGACATGCGGGAAGAAAGTCAAGATAACCAGGACTTTTTACATAGATAACACTAAGGTCCAATCGGTTAAAATGTTTTGCTATCTTGGTATAACATTTGCCGGGGACGGGAAATGGGTTAATGAATATGAAAATGTGCAATACAAAATGACCAGAAATGCCAACAGCTTATTCAGATTCTCTACTAAGTTGGAGGACCGAAGAATAAAAGATATGGTGGCCATTTATAATGCTAGGTGTGTATCCTCTGCATTAGATGGGGCAGGAGTGTGGGGCCACCATAGTGGAAAGTCTCTCCAGCAAGACGAAAATACGTTTCTCAAACGCTTGCTGTGTGTGCCAGCATCGCCCTCCATAGAATTAATACATCTGGAAGTGGGTATTAATTATATTACTGATTTAGCTGCCCTACATCCCCTGTTATTATGGCGATCAATTTGGTCCAAAAATTAAACCATATTTACACAATATTTTATAAGAGACTGTATGAAGCTGGATCATTGTTCCCGTATTCCCTGGCTCAGATATATTCATCATTGGTACAATCTCCTGTTTAACTGTAATATTTTTGTGGAGCCAGATTATGCAGCCTCCATATTGAAAAAGGAGATTAAAGCTATTTTTCTAGCATATAATAGGAAGGCCAGAGAGAGATTGAATGAGAAGCAAGTACTTTTATATTTTATCAAGAATTAAATCTTAGGAACGGCTTTCAGTCAGTTCGGTTCATACGTCTATATTTCGAAATATTTCATCATAAAAGACAATCATAAAACACTGTGTTCTATCTAATTACAGCATATGCCCTATTTAATAAAAAACACATTAAAACTTAGTTAACCATTAATTTCAGAACACATTTCATACCAAATAGATAGATTAAACCAAACATACAAAGTACTTGGTTAAGATACTTAAAACATGATTAAATTGACGTTTAAAGACGTACCAAAAATACATTGGAATTAAAACAATCAGTTAGTCAACTAACAGGTATCAGACGGGTGCCTTGCTCTAATAATCCATGTCCAACCCAAAAACTTTGCTACAGCTATGGCGACAGGGGCAGATGTATTTGTCCTCAGCAGCCATAGGGCCTCCTGTCCCACCCGTGTTCTCAGGTTATTGCAGATTGGTTTTTACCATTTTCTACGGGGGGCTTGGTAGGCTGGGCAAACAAAGAAAACATGGCCAAATGACTCTTTCTGGTCTCTACACCAAGGAGGGGTGTCCTTAGACTGGCCCCACCATTTATTTGTAAAGGATCTCAGTGGTAACGACCCAACTCTGAACTGGTGGTAAAGCTTCCTATCACTGCTCTTGGTGATAACATCCCAATAATCTTCTAACCAAGGGTCGAGCTTATGATCCAGAAACCTACCAGACAGAGAGGCTGAGTCAGACTGGGCGATAAGCTGATTTCTTTGGGCCGCCCAGTACAGTTCCTTAAATACCCTTTTTGGAGGAAATGCATTTTTTCCGGGGGCCAACCACTTCTGGCTAAGGCCCATGTTCTCCAATATAGATTTTACAATCTTAAACCATGGGAGATTACCTGAACCCACTATAGATCTAAGATCTTGAATTTCCTTTGCAAAGGGTGCAAGTGCCGGAGTTGACCAAATCCTCCTCCACAAGGCAACAGTCCTAAACCGGGCAGCTTCTTCAATGGATTGACAACCCAAGTCCAGTAACAAAGGTTTCATAGGGGTAGATTGGGGCAGACCAACAAGATTGCGAAGAAATCTATTTTGTACTCTAACCAGCGAGGACAAATCCGAGAAGCCCCAAAGGTCCGCACCATACAAAATTGCAGAACTTATTTTAGCATTATATATTTTAAGTGCAGGACCAATCCTTTTTATTAATGAGGTTCTCTGTTCCTTGATAAGACACCCAGTCAGATGGGCGAATTTCAAGGAGAGTACAACAATCTGCGGTTTCCATCTAAGTCTATTCTCTTAAACCACCCCTAAGTAGGTCATCACTTCCACCTGCTCTAACCCAGTGCCATTCATGCTAACATGACCCACCAACGGCCTATTTTTCGTTAGCACCATAAATTTGGTCTTGCTCACATTGACCCGAAGATCATTATGCTTACAGAACTCCTCAAATTTATTTAGTGCAATTTGGAGCCCCTTTTGAATTTTGGATAAAATAAGGGTGTCATCTGCAAAGATGAGAAGTGGGAACTTTGTGCCACCTAGAACGGGGGCATCTGTTGGTGTGTCCGCAAAATACTGCACAACTCTGTTGATAAATAATAGAAACAGGGTTGGTGCGAGTACACACCCCTGGCGGACACCACGAGTAACTGGAAATCTCTCTGTAACCTGCCCCTGCCTACCCCATCTAACCTGCGCAAAGTTTGCCTCGTGCAGTCTTATTATCAAATCCAATGGATCATTCGGCATACCCCTGGATCCCAAAGCATCCCATAACTTGGTTCTGGGGACAAGGTCGAATGCAGACTTTAAGTCTACAAACGCAGCATAAATTGTTCCTCCACCCAGGGACACCACCTTCCAATAAATAAGAATAAATCTGAACACCTGGTCGATCGTACTGACACAGGATCTAAAACCAGCCTGCATTGGGGATAAAATATTCTCAGCATCCATCCAAACCTGGATTTTAGCCAACACCATCCTAGCTATAATTTTCTGAATTGCATCTATTAGGCTAATGGGGCGATAGTTCCCCGGGGCCGAGTGGTCCCCCTTTTTAAATATAGGTAATATTTCAGTCCCCCGCCAAGAATCCGGAATCGGAGCCCCATTCGCAATTGCATTTGCTAGTATGGTAATATACGGCACCCAATTCGCTGGATCATGCTTAAATAAATCTTCCGGAATACAATCCATGCCTGGGGCCTTACCGGCTTTTACCAGACCCAATGCAATCTCTGCATCTTTATTCTAAAATACTGGATGAGGACACGGCATCCTTAACAGTGGGGTACTTACGGCAGGGCCACAAGCAGAGACTATTTCGGCGCCCCTAAACTGGGACTCAAAATAATCAACCCAGTCATCCGCTGCTACATGGTTTGATGGGGTTTGCAATTCCGGAATGCTTCCCCATCTGACAATCTGCCAAAACTTAATCTGATTACTAGACCTGCTGGCCTCGTAAAGGTCCTGCCAATGTTGATCGTCCCATGCTCTCTTGGCCTCTCTCTGGATCTTTTTGTATTCAAGCCTTGCCATCCTAATGTCTGCACTAACATGGGTTTTTAACACTTTGACCAGGGAGCTATGTGCCTGACGGCACATTTTATTATACCATTTGTGCCCAGTTTTTGAAGCCGAAATTTTCCCTGGCTTGGAGTTTGTAGAAAAAAGGGCTTTCAGAGTGCCAAAAAGCTGCTCGTGAAGTGCGCTTATATACGCCAGATTATCCAAAGGATCGGCAAATAACTTAATGGCATGCAATGTGGTTGAAACTTCATAGGAGATCCTGTCCAAAACTGTAGGGTCTTCTACTACCCTGCTCCACCGCACCCTACGCCTATCATTTGCTAGAATTGCCTCAGCTGTAAGACACACGGTGACTCTACTACGCACTGGGCTACTTTCAAGCTTTAAACTGAGAACCAGTGGATTATGATCGCTCTCCGGACGGGCGAAAACTGACATATCCTCCAGGGAAGACCAACATTCAGCTTTAATTAGGATATAATCGATTCGACTCGTTCTAACACCATTGTCGAATGTAGCCCTACCAATTTTATTGGAAAGTGATCGACCATTAACTGCTCTCAGCCCCCACTCGAGGCAGAATCCTAACCAGTGTAGTGCAGCCTCAGTCTCTTTCTTAATTGGTTGCAATTCAAGAGCTGGAACGTTCCAAATCTTGTCTTCTTCTGCATAAAAATCCTCCCCGTCCCCCATAAATGGCTCAAAGGTACAATTGAGGTCCCCAACCACAACTACAAACTTGTCCCTCCCCATGGAGTTGAGTAGAGAATCAAGCTCATTAATAATAGTCGCCGGACTCCGCCCTCTAGGGAGGCCACGGCGTAGACATTGACAATAAAAATCTCCCCATGGTTAGGCCTGGTGAGCTTTATCCCAAGAATATCCGGGTTATATACAATCACCTATGTGGGCCTATATCTGAGAGACTGCCTTACCCAGATAATTAAACCACCTGACGCTCTACCCATACTGGCCCTAATTGCGGGTTTATAAAAGTTAAGATACCCTAGACGGTGAATAGAGTCGATGGCCCAACTCTCCTGAAAAATTAGAATGTCTTGAGTATCCACAAAGTCTGCCCACTCACCTATTGCTACTTTCAACCCTGCAATATTCCACGAGACTATTTTTAGAATAGCGTCCTGACTAGCCAACTCAGATTGGGCTGGCACACTCGGGTTAAACCCTGGAGACCACTCAACCTCCAACAACAGTTCTCTACCAGGGGGCTCACTGACAAGGGAGACCAGGGGAGACCTTCCCTTGCCAGCACTAGCCTCCTGGTCCACCCGCGCCTTCACCATGATGTCACAAGGTACAGTGGTGCCTCCGAAAGCTGCTTCATCCTCCAGAGAACCCTGCTCCAAATGAAAGCTTCTGGATTGCATGGACAAAACATAACCACCAGATTCACTTGTGAGTCAGTCCACCCCCTCTAAATCTGTAAGAGGATCAAACCTATTAAACAGGGGGAGATGGTGCACCATCCGGTTGGAAGGGTTTACGCCAAATGGTCTTCCCCGACGGGACTTAAACTGGGGGTTCAATGGACCACAGTTTGTGCTGGGATAAAAATAATCAAGGCCCAATGATTGAACGTCACCCACTCTACCAAACCTAGGTGCTCTTCGAATGTAATCAACTACCCAGAGATCCCTAAAGTTCACAATAACACAGTCTCCCTCTAGGTCCTTAGGACTATGTCCAACCCAGCTCACCCTTCTAACTCCCAATATCTCTGTATTGGAAGATGGGGGAAGAGTTCTATTCTTGTTGAGCCAATAGATTACTTTGTTTTTCAACTCCCTATGCGATTCTGATTTCTCCTCCCCTAATGCACGTACTCCCACCAGTATGATCGTGTATGGCGCGGACTCTGGGGGGAGGTTTACGCAAGGGAGATGCTGTTTAGAAGCCTCCGTCTCCAACGAGGTGTGCCCAATAGACTTTCTACCTACATTTAATACACGTGGTGCAGTCTGCGTTTTAGGCACCGCGCCTACCACCATACCCCCAGCCCTTGTAATACCCGGGGCATTATTACCTACCGAGGGGTTCTCTAAGCATGATTTTTCAGACTGGGTATTCGGCTTGGAAATAGTGGCTTGTAAGGCCACCCTATGGCCATTACCAAATACCAAACCTTTAGAAGTAGTGTCTGGGATGTTAATGCTATCCATACCTCTTACCAGGTTATCCAATGTAATTGAATTTGTAACGACTTGTTTCTCGATTTGATCTAATTTACAATTGATCATCCTAGTTCTCTCCAGAAGAGGCAACATCAAGGATTTGATCAAAATTTAAATTTTACCCAGAAACCCGACATCATCTAAACTACAAAAGGGGGATTGTTCGGTAGCTTCTAATTAGGCCCTAAGCGGGTTGGGGGGCTGAGCAACAACTAGTGGAACCGGGAGTTTACAATGTTTTTTTTTTTTTTTTGCCAGACCCCCCTTCAAAGGACCACCCCCTGTTTTCCTTTTGTTAAGTGTAGGTGTTGCTGGTAGCTCCTGGTTCTGAGCTACTGGGGATAATCTGTGTATCAAGGGAGAATGTAATACTTTTGCGTTGGAACTACTAGAGGCCGTGCTGGTTGTAGATAAATTTAAAGTGGAGCAGCCCGCTACATTTTCAGTGACTACCGGCAATGGGCTTGCACTACAACCATGGGTAACTAAAGGATCTGGTTGTCTAAGCAGTTTGGGAGAGACCGCTGACCCAATTGGACCTAGAGAAGAGCGCTTCCCCGTTAAAAGATCCAGGGACAAGCGCTTCTCAGTAAGGGCTATTTCTTTTTCAATAATTATTGTTACCCATTTAAAAAATTGATCCAAGGTGCCAGTAACCACCGCTCCCGAAGAGGAGAGGGTTACATTTCTATCCTTCCCAGACCGTAAAGACATAATAGCTGGTTCTTTAAGACTTTAGCACAAGAATGAGAGACACACAATATCAATATAAACATAAGTTAGAATAGGATCATGAGGAAAAAAAAAAAAAAAGTTCACAGAGAACTGCAGTTAAAACAGGGGGGCCCGGCCCGGCCTCGAACGACCTTGGACGGCCCGCCCTTTGCCCGGGCTTCGCCCGGCACACGCCCGCGCGCGTCCCGCGTGCGCGTGTTTGAGCATGACTAAATAGGGAGGTGAGGCGGGAAGAGGACCCAGGTGCGGCCGGTGACTCTGCCGCTAAGCAACCTGGTCCTCGCAGTCCCGATGTCCGGTCCGATGATGAGCCCCAAGTCGGCGTTATCTCCAATGTGGCAGGCGACCCGGAATGGCGGCAACAAAGTGTCTCTGACCTCGAGCGGCACCCGTGTAGAGGGGGCCGCGAGGCGCTATCAAGTGCTGGGAGGCGGGGCGGGAAGAGGACCCAGGTGCGGCCGGTGACTCTGCCGCTAAGCAACCTGGTCCTCGCAGTCCCGATGTCCGGTCGATGATGAGCCCCAAGTCGGCGTTATCTCCAATGTGGCAGGCGACCCGGAATGGCGGCAGCAAAGTGTCTCTGACCTTGAGTGGCTCCCGCGTAGCTGGGGCCGCGAGGCACTATCAAGTGCTGGGAGGCGGGGCGGGTAGAGGACCCAGGTGCGGCCAGTGACTCTGCCGCTAAGCAACCTGGTCCTCGCAGTCCCGATGTCCGGTCCGATGATTCGCCCCAAGTCGGTGTTATCTCCAATGTGGCAGGCGACCCGGAATGGTGGCTGCAAAGTGTCTCTGACCTCGAGCGCCACCCGCGTAGCGGGAGCCGCAAGGCGCTTTCAAGTGCTGGGTCGCGGGGCGGAAAGAGGACCCAGGTGCGGCCGGTGACTCTGCCGTTAAGCAATCTGGTCCTCGCAGTCCCGATGTCCGGTCCGATGATGAGCCCCAAGTAGGCGTTATCTCCAATGTGGCGGAATGGCGGATTTGCACAAAATGTATGTTGTTGGCATGTGGCACTTTTATTGCTGAATTTGCACAGGATGTTTTAATTGTTAATACTTGTTCCCTTGAGAAAAGTTTATCCTCCTTTTCCCATAGGGTACTGTATTGCATTACTTGCATATTGCGTAGATGAGAAGCACATGCCACTTTCAAGCAGGTTTTTCACCTATTTGCACAGGTTGTTGTGAAACAAATGAGCTTTTTTGCGAACTCTGTACTAGAATATTGCACTTTATTGCGAGATTTGCACATAAAGTATCAATTCCCTATATGTAGAAAATGTACCTCCTATTTTGTAGAGATGTACGTAATAAGTGTATACCCCGGAGGGATTGTAATGCGATAATTGCACATTTTTGTAACAAAGTACATCTGTTTTTTTATGAATTGTATTAATGCTTGTTTTGAAATTCTGTGAACTTAATGAGGATAAAATCACAAGTATACTGTATTTTAATGATTGCTTATATGGTTGTGTAATACAAACCGAATAAAGCATTTAAATCGAAATCGACCTGGCAAAAGAAATTTGCCAATAGGGTAGGTTGCATTGTATTTCAAAAGTAGGACATGTGTACTTAAGTTTTACATGTCCTGGCAGTGAAAAACTCCTAAAGTCATGTTTCACTGTTGTGAAGCCTATCTCTCTCATTAACCACAATTAAATGCTATAAGTGCCAACTTTAGATTGGGAGCAGACAGAGAAATGCTGTTTACACTCAAATTAATTTTAATTTAAAATCCTCTTGAAGTTTGATTTTGCCGCATTTAGAAAGTTGACATTTTTTTTGTCTCAAGCAACTGTGCCTTTCTGCCAGTTTCCTGGGTCACATCACTGTGAATAGCTCTACTGCTGGGGTTTGAGTATTGCTTGCAGACAGTAAGACAAAATGGGCTTAGGGGTGGACAGGATGGGCCAACCAGGCAGATGACTAGGGAGAGGCTTTACCCACCGCTACTTACACTTCAAATGGCTTTGCCCACTGCAAACACAAATTAACCTGACACAAGGCCTAACCAGCTGTTTATCAAACCAGACAGTTTGGAACCTTGACCAGAGAAAGGGGAAAACTTTCCATTACCCGTGTTGGGGGTGGGAGGGAGGTGAGGGAGTTCTCCACAAAAAGGCTCAAACCAGATATAGATATTGGGCTCCCAGAGCCACTCATCAGAACACTCCTGGACCTGTGGAAAATTCAGAAGTAGAACTGTTCTGCTGCTTGAAGGACTGTATTGCTGACTGAAGAAGAAAGATTGGGCCTGCTGCCTTGATCACAGGCTTTTCAATAGTCAGATGGTTGACTTCCTGTGTGTGCTACCAGGACACAACATGCTTCAGAGGGCTCCCAGCTACTACCTTGCTGACCAGCTGCAATGAGACATGCCTTAACCTGCCTGGATTTGCTTAAGACATGCTGCTAGCCTCTGGTGAAGTGAATCTCGATCCCAAAGTGGTACCCTCAGGTCTTAGATCCTTGGCTGGCCTCAGTGGAAGCACATCTAAGAGAAAAAGTTGAAAATCCTGCAGTTTCGGCTACTCGTTACTGTGAACAGGCCTGTTTGTGCTGACACTCTGCTGCCCGCAACAACTACGAAAGTGTAGCTCCAGTGAGACCTGCTCTGCATGCTGACAGTGACTGTCTGCAATCCCCACCAATGCTCTAGTGATGCCTCGATCCTCACACTACAGCAATGACCATTTGTGTTGTTCGACCTGCCCTTCAAGTCGAAAGCCTCCTCCTCTTTGCCTCCTCCAAATCCAATGGAACACTGTGTGCTGGCCTTGAGAAGAAAATAATTTAGAATAAAGTTGTAGTGGGATTAACCATGTCCCTGTATCAGGTCTGCCCCATTATAGTTCGCATGAACTTGAGACTTTCCCCTGGTCTAGCGCAACAAGATGACAGAATTGGCACTTTGTGCTTTGAAGCTCTATTTTCACTTAACACCTCAAAACTGAATATCTCTGGTTCTACTGATGGGATTTGTTGTCATTCTGGTATTGTGAGAAATTGAGTTGTTGGTTAAGTGGAATGTTAACCCTGGTCAAGCAACAGCCACAGTTCTGTGTCAGGCTGAACCAAAACAGTCACTAGATTGTCCTCTCCTTAACCCTTTGGTAGCTTGGCAGAAAAGCAGTCAGGCTTAATTTAGAGTAAACGTGGAAAGTGTTTTGAATGGACAGCAGCAGGCCTGTCATTACGCTCAGATTTAGTCTGGTTTTTGGAAATTGAAAATCTCTAGCAGACATAGACAGGCAGTTTTAGCCGAGGAGAGATCCAGGAGACCGGATACCCCTTTGGTGCTGTGCAGAGAACGTAGCTTGAGCTACAGCGAAGTCTGGCCGACCGGCGATGCACCTTGGACGGATAGATAAGCAAGTTGGTCCTAGCTTCACTCAGTTCTCAGAAAACTGTTTGCCAAAAATGTTCTTAGTCCCAAGTTTTGTATTGTGGATATCTGTACACCTTTAATATGACAACCAAAGGTCAAGAACTGGAGGGGTGCCACTTGGGGGCTTGGGACTCCTTCACGGTTGGTCCAGGTGCGGGTTGAAGATGGTTGGAGGCTTTCAGTTCCTGAGGCTCTGATCAGGACTCAAGACAACTAGCCTTTGGACTCACTCACATAGACCTGGGTTCAAGTGATGAAACAAGGCTAAAGCAGCAGGGTGGAATATGAGGGGTCAGGGCAGGCTTCAGGCAGAAACATTGCCTTTCCAGGTGCAGCAAAGCAATCTTGTGGAGTACAAAACAGACCACATCAGCAGACAGTGACCTGAGAGTCCTTCCTCAGGTCCAGAAAGTGAACTGAAGAGTGGGTCTGACCATCCTATTTGTATACCAGGTGCCTTCTTTGAAGTAGAAGTTCCTAGGGAATTGCCTGAAGTGCTTGAAGTCTCCTGACTCTGCTGCCCAGACTCAATTCTGGCTGCATGAACAATACAAGAGTAGCAAATCCTTTGTGTGAAGACAGAGCACAGCCTATTTAGCTGCAAGTGGGGCTGTGCCCAGCTCTCCCCCCTTCCTGCCATTTGGCTCATCCAGGCACACATAATCCCTCTTTTGTATTACTGAGAGGAATAAACAAAGTCCAACTGCCAACAACACCCTGTCATGTGACCTAGGACGGGCTGCAGGCACCACATAGGGTAGGAAAATGCCAAGTTTCTAAAAGTGCCATTTTCAAAATTGCAATTTGAAATCTGACTTATTCAATAATTAGGATTTTTAATTACAATTTCTCAAACACCAAACACAAACTGTTTACTGTCCCCAATCAAAAGCTTAGAACTTATTTAATGTAATAAGGGAACCCAATGTTATCCTATGGCAGAAGTAGGGCTAACAGTATTGAAAACCGAATGTAGGATACTTTCACTACCAGGACATGTAACACTTAAAAGTACAGGCCTAACCTTTTAGTTACAATGCACCATAGGCTACCTAGGGCCTACCTTAGGGGTGGCTTGAATGCAATAAAAGGGGAGTTTAAGGTTTGGAAAGGGGTTTATATTGCCAATTCAAATTGGCAGTTTAAAGCTACATGCAGGCTGCAATGGCAGGCCTGGAACATGTTTTAAGGGGCTACTTAAGTGAGTGGCACAATAAGTGCTACAGGTCCACTACTGCTTTACAAGGGCCTTATATGCTAGGAGACCCCACAGCAGATGGCCAGCATTTTGGTCAGTGGATACATGCCCTGAAAGATCAGCTGGTACCCCCGGTCTCATGTCATAGTTCTTCAAAAATGAAACCATCGGCCCCATGGTACTCACAATCCCTAAAAGAACTACAAGGACACGTTAGATCGTTAGAAAGCATGTGGCAGCAAAACTACGATGAAAATGAGCTTAAACATTTCAAAACAGCCCTCAGAAAATATCACACCCTGATCAAAACCTCCAAAAAAGCATATTATACAAAGGCTATTAAAACTACCAATAACAATCAAAAAGAGATTTTTAAAATAGTCAATCTATTCACAAATTCTAAGAGTCTACAACAAGAAATGTCCCTCTCTCAGAGTCTCTGCAATAAGATAGCTGATTTCTTTGAAAAAAAGGTTCAGAAACTACTAAAAAACTTCCCCTCTCCCACTCTCACCTCCACGTACAAGGATATTCATGAAGAGACAGGCAAAGCAAGTATGCTGACCTTTCAGCCTATTCAATGGAAGAATCGCATTTGGCGATCATGTCCATTAAATCTGGATCTCCCTTTCATCCTTGACCCCCTACCCTATTCCAAGCTCTCATAGATATTGTGAATCCCAACATAAATAATATATTCAACTCTTCCCTTTCCACAGCAAAGATCCCAGTAGAGTAGAAACTGGCTGCAGTCAAACTACTCCAAAAGAAACAATTGGCAGATCCAACTATTCTCTCTAACCTACGCCCCATCTCGCTCCTCCCTAGCCTGTGTAAGCTGACTGAAAAATGTGTAAATAGGCAACTTACAACATTTCTGGAGAAAACTAATGCACTGTACACTAATCAGTCAGGTTTCAGAGCACAAAACTCCACAGAATCCGCACTACTGTATACGACACCCTGAGAGCAGCCCTGGACCAGGGAAAGAGAGTGTTCTTAGTGTTATTTCGATCTGTCGGCTGCTTTCGATACGGTCTCACATGTCATTCTTGTAGAATGTCTCGTATCATATGGCATATCTGGCACTGTACTAGAATGGATTAAGAGCTTCCTGCCAGATCGCCATCAGGTGATCACATTAGGTCAATATAACTCTCAGGAGAAGGCAATTCTGCCAGGGGTCCCCCAGGGCTCGAGTCTTAAGCCAACCCTCTTTAATGCCAATTAATTAATATTGTCCTTTAATATAAACACCATCCCATATGCGGATGATACGCAGCTAATCCTGGTCTTAGGTGACGATACTACCCAGATGGAAGAAAACATCCGCAACTGTCTCACAGCAACTTTCAGTTGGATGAACCATAACCACTTGAGGTGTAACTCGGAAATAAACTAAATATTACCATTAGGTCAACAAAATATTTTTTCGCCCAAACTCTGGTGACCAGAAAATACTACTCCTCCTCCAAACACAGTAAACGTGGTCAGAAACCTTGGAATACATTTTGATACTACCCTAATCCCTGACAGTTGCTGGGACCTGTTTTCACATCATAAAAGGCCTCAAGAAATTCTTTGATCTAATTCCCATCTCGGCAAGGCAAACGGTCGCTGTTGCCCTCATCACCTCCAGGCTAGATTATTGCAATAGTCTATAAGCAGGAACTAATAGAGCAGTACTGCATAACCTCCAGATGGTCCAGCATGCAGCTGGAGCAGTGGTGTAGCTAGAGGGGGTTGGTGGGGGCGGCACTATTGTGGGGTCGGTGGCCGCACGGCATTGGTGGCCCATGGTGGCGGCCTCTATCATTTATTTGGACACTCAGTCCACAGTAGTGTGCCTGTCCACAAATAAATGATAAAGGCTGCCACCACGGGCCGCCAATGCCGCTTGGCCCCCGTGTGAACAGCAAGCGCTCCCACATGCCTATTGTGGTTCCCGTCCCAGGGCCGTCAATCATGTAGCGCGCGAAAGCGATACCAATGACAGCCCTGGGTTTGGCCAGCCCTCGCTCTGAAACGTAGAGCAGCAACACGGCAGCAGTGACGCATCACACGCTCGCCGCCAGAATGACTATAAGTAGGTGGCATTATTATTTAATGCATAACCAGTCCATTTTAAATTGTATACTCCATTTCACAGGGTGTTCGGTTAGAGTCTTTCATTTCTATAAGTCGTTTTTTTTTTATGGTGGGTCTCTTGTCCGCCTGCAAAACTCTGACTGATTCTTATTGGCAGCGGAAAGCCTTGCATATTATAGTCCCGCTCACGTTACCATCAAAATAATAATGCAGACTCCGATTACTTTCAGTGGACGCCCGGTCCAAACTCCCCTTAAGATGCAGCTCTTTGTCACACTGGGGCAGCCTTGGACAGACTGCGTTTTTGTTCTAGAACAACGGGTGATTAAATCGCCATCTGAAATAATGCCCTTATGCCTTGGACAGCTAGCTGACTGAATGCGAGATGGTGTGTTTGGGGGCATGATATGGTAGGAAAGAATATGGATGAGGGTAATTGCCAAGAAACTGTTGGGATGACATCACTGCAGATTCTGGGTGGGGGAGGGCTTCACGCTAATCCTGTTTTCTTTCTCGATGGGTGCCTGTTTTTTTCTATCCTAATGTCTTTAATGATTTCACTTAAAACATTCCAGGATCCCTTGAGCTGAAAGGGACACGCTGCTTTTTTCCAGTTCATAATAACTGCAACCGACACACATTGGGACCTATAAACGATCACCAGCAGTCAGTGGCATTGCTCTCCAGATCTTCCGATGCCAGCATGAGCTCAGCTAGGACATTGGGACTTGGTTGTCCTTCTCAGAATCTTACACAAGAGAGCAGATTATAGCCAGCTATATAGTTATATTATTTTAGACTGATGTGCTTGGTGAGGTCTAGGAGCAGCCTTCATCAAAGGCAATAAAGGATTACATAGGACGCATCACGAACTTCTTTGTTCCGTTATTCTAACCAGTTGTCCCTATTTTATCGCTCTCTCAAAACCCATGCCTTTCCCTGTGGGGATTCAAACCCTTGACTTGAAGGTTACAGCTAAAGCATCTGCACTAGTGTGCAACCCACTTAGCCATCCTACAGACTAAATTCTACCAACCTGGGCAACACTGGGAGCAAGCACGCAAAGATAACAGTAGGTCGTTAAATCCAAGCCACCAGCGCAGCTGCTTAAGCAATTCGCTTGTTTGGAGCACCACAGTGCTGCATGGCTATTAAAAGGTTCGTCAAAACAGCAGGACGTGCATAGGCATATTTAATTGTGATTGGTAATAACAATTCTTTATTGTTAAAGAAACTTCAAGTTGTGTCGTTGGCTATAAAGGACTTGTCTCAAAACGGTCTTCTCCAAAATCAAAACAATGTTCATATACATAGGTACAAAACAGAGTAACGACGCACTAGAAATACAGATAAGCATTATAGGAGGTTTGACCCAACCTCTCTGTGCACCTTCATCTTGGTTTGTTACTGACGAATGAAGGTCTACTTACGGATGCTGTAATACTATTGTCTCTTGAGTCGATGCAGGCTGATCTCTGCCCCAACACCTGTACAAACTTGATTGCAGTTCTCTTTGTTCAATGACGTATTCTTTGGTTTCGCTTCATAGCTGTTGAAAGTAGTTGGCAGACTCTACTGCTCCCTGCAGTGTACTATGTGCCATTTCTATGTTTGCCTGCTACATGCTACGTGAATGCATACTTTTGATATAGCTGTTACTGATTCTCTCCCCTTCCTTAGCACAGCCTCTTTGAATCTTTGCCTAAGATTGGTTTGGGGAAACTGACTCAAAGTTGCTTAATCAGGGCCCTTTCCACAGTGTTTTCTCATCAGCGTGGAGTCAGGCTTGTACTTTTTCCTGTCAGAAATTGGTAATATATGTAATTGGGATTGTGCTGCATTATGATTTGCCTAATCAGCTGCAGGACTAATTATTTTTGGGTAAGCCTATTAATTGGCCTGGTAAACTGCTCAGAGTTATTTTTGTACTGGAGTTAATTTAGTAATCATATATTCAGTTAATTAAAACATTTACATGAGGAGAGAAAATGCAAGTAACAAATACAAAAAAAAGCATGTACTCTATCAAATAACTTTTTAAAAAATATTTTTTAACAAAACCTATATGCTGTGCCACCTTTCCGAGCATACACACGAGTGCCAATGATCATTTCAACTTTGTCCTTAATGGAACCAGTTTTGAATGGAACACGAACGTGCAAGTTAAAGTTGTTTTATCTTGTGTTTTTTTTATTATTATTTTTATATTAATGGTTTCAAAAACAATTAACTACCCACCTTTGTGCTGCAGTTGGGTTACAGATACTATCAAGCGATGACGTCAGGTTTGAGAGGGTAACCAGAATGTCTTCCACATACAATGATATTTCGTGTATCCCACCCTGCGTCATTATGACATGAAAGGTACGGGAATTACGGATAGCAATTGCCAAGGGTTCTAAAGCTATGATAAACAGCAATGGGAAGAGGGTGCACCCTTGTCATGTGGCCCTAGGGACAGTGAAGGGTGGAGATACATGACCATTACACGTCACCTTCGCTGTCGACTGAATATAGCGCTTCCGCACCCATGCTAGAAAAGTGGGCCCTATACCTGCATGTTGTAATACCTTGTTGTATGGCTTCCCCCTTATAACTTCCCTGACCTTGTCCTCAGTCATTGGGAGATTGAGTTGTGACCATTGCGCCGGGGAAAGATTAGGTGGAACATCTTATGTCAAAAAGTGTTCGATGACAGTAGTAGGACTAGATGTAGAGGGCTGCATAGTAAGAGCGGAAGACCTTCAAGATGTCTAGTGGGTGTGTTCAGGGTGTTCTGTATGTGTGGAGGATAGCCAGTATAGCACAGGATACTTTCTGTTGGTGAGCCTGCAAGGCAAGAAGGCGTCCAGCCTTCTTCCCCCACTCATAATAGCATTGTTTAGGGTGTAAAAGTGTTTTTTTGCTCTGGTGGTGTACAGAGTGGGTGTAGAGTGTGGCCTATGTAAGAGTTATTTTGGTGTTGTGCTTGAGGTCTAGCGGGTGGTTTTACTGATGTGGTCTTGTAGCAGCAGTTAATTATGGAGTGGTGTAAAGAGGAGGAATAGATAAATTTACTTATGTGTTTAGCTACGATTTTAGTGCTGGTGGGTCTTCATCAACTGAGACTTGACCTTCGATGTTAGCTCTATGCTTACGCAGCAGTTTCACACCCTTTCTTAATGCAGTGGGGTAGAGAGTGGCGTCGTAACTTAAACCCTGCCTATCCACCCCTGCTGCTCGCCGCCATTTTTAGCCAGATCGCCCCCTCCACGCCGCTACCTGCCATGGGTGGCAATATGGGGGATAGCCCCGGGCGCCAGAAGCTCTAGCTACGCCTCTGAGCTGCAGGGCTGATACTGAAATGGCCTATGCGATCGTCCGCAAGGCGGCACTCAAGATCCTACACTGGTTACCAAGTCACAAACGCATTCTGTTTAAGGTCCTTATTATCACTTTCAGGGCCTTCCATTCTCGGGGCCCCCAGTACCTCCAAACTGGTTAAAGCGCTATGTTCCCTTCCAAAGCCTGAGCTCAGCAAATGCCAATCTGCTGAAAATACCTGCCTTCAGATTGGTGTCAAAGGGAGGAAAATCGCTCACGGTCTTAGGTTCAACGGCCTGGAACAAACTCCCCCCAAAACTCCGCCCAATTACATCAGAGTCCCTGTTCAGGAAGGCACTAAAAATCTGGATCTTCAGTGCTCCGGACACTCTATGCAAAACGTTGATCTGATCTCCCTTCCCTACCGTCTTGCAGAAACCACCTCTTCTTTCCATTGGGGTTTTCCGTTCTCAGCGCCAAGATGCTCCTCGGAGGGATAGATGCGCTATATAAATATACCATTACATTACATTACATTATATGTAAATGAAATATGCCAATCATGTGTAAGCCAGTTTTACCATACTTTAGGGAGTGAGCACAAGCCCTTTATCATTGGTTAGCAGTGGGAAAGTGCAGAGTCCTAAGGCAAACAAAAATAATACCGCAAAAATAGGAGGGGTGATGGCAACATGTTTGGGGCCAATCATGCAGAGAGGGCCTAGTCCAACAGGTATTATTTTATTTATTTAAATTTACTCTATTTTCCACCTTGGATTTGTCTTGTTTTGTGCTTGCACTGTATTACTAAATGTGTGCTGGATAAATACCTGACACGTCGTCTGTAAGAAAAACATCACTTCTTTATTGCCAAACTACCAGAGGGTTAAACATAGGTAAATGTAGTGACTTTTTGTGGTTTACCTTTACTAGGATTGTGGTTGTTTCCTGAGTGGGACTTACACCTCCTTCGACGAATAACAAAATTTCTGTCAAAACTGTAACTTAAATTAAAAGCAGTAACAGACCAAAATTCAAGAGAAAACATAAAAGCTTTTGCATCAGGGTAAACAGATATAATTTAGATTAGAATTTAAAATAACTATTAGCGATCATGCTTTGTCTAATTAATAACTAGGGGCCAAAGTAATTACATTTCAGTTTGCGATTTCATTGTAGCGAATCTTTGCGATTCGCTATTAGGAAATCGCAAACCTCTAACTACAACTGTGTGTTTTACAATGTCTGTGAATCCCAGTGGGTTGAAATTGACCAACCTCATTAATATTCATGAGGTAGATCGCAATTTATGACCTAGTGGGAATTGCTAAAAACACTGTGATGGTGGCCTGCTAAGGACAGCAGATCACCATATCTGTGTTTGCTTTTAAATAAAGCATTTTTATGGGAAAAACACATTCTTTATTCCTAAGAATACAGAATGTGTTTCAAAAAGAAAAATTAAAAGTTCTGTTTTAATTTTTTCAGAGTAGGCAGTGGTCTGTGGGACCACTAGCTGCTCTTAAAATACATTTTTGCAGACATTCACAAAGGATAAAGGGTCCTCCTCTTCCTGCTTGCGAATGGATTACCACCAAATTGAATTTGGTGGTAAAAGTGAATGTTTTGTGACCGCATTTGAGTCGCAAAACATTCATACATGCCACTGCAAGTCACTATTAGGAAGGGACGCCCTTAACACACCCGTTCCTAATACCGAATCGCTAACCTATTTTGCGATAAGAGGTTACTGAATCACAAGGATTTGGTACACAGAAAAAGGCGTTTTAACAGTCACAACCAGCCAGATTCTGTAAAACAAGGCCCACTTTGCGATTCGGTAGTAGGTTACCGAATCACAAAATGGGTTAGCGCCCATAGTATGAATGTTTTGTGATCAATATGCAGTCACAAGACATTTGCATTTTACCACCAACTTGAAGTTGGTGGTAATCCATTCATAAATGGAAAGGGATACTTAGGGGACCCCTGCTCTGAATGTATGCAAATACTTTTTTTAAGAGCAGGCAGTGGGGCAAACTATGGGTAGGCCAAAATTGGCAACTATGTGAGAATAGAATTGCATAATGAAAACTTTGCACAGCCCTAAATTACACATCCTATAAACAAAAAATATGCTGTTTCAAGCAATGATAGTAGCCAGAAGCGAAAAGAGGCATGAAGTCTAAAGGGGACCTCTATTTATGAACTGGCTTGACAGCACAGCTGTCGCCAGACATTTATTTGCAAATCACTAGAAAAGGGGCTTCCGTTTTGCCCTCATGTTGGGATCCAGTAGTACATGGTTTGATTGGGACGAAGTTGTGTGCTTCAACAAAAACGTGCTTGCCATTCAGCAGTTGTGGTAATTTTGATTATTTATACAGATGCATGAGCTTGAGTTTTCAAGGACACACATGACATTGTAATTTTATTGTTGGTAAGTGGATCATTAGCAGTGGTAAATATGCATCCACCACTGACAATAATGCCACTAGCAAATTTAGGACTCAGAATAGGTCTCAGAAAATCAGACCAATGGTAGCTTGGATGTGAGCAGGCAGGCTTAACTTCAAAGACATGTATGTAAAGCATTTAAAAACACCAATTTAGTAAATAATTAAGACACACCACAAAACACAAATCCAACATCAATTTATAAAAATAGGAAATATTTGTATCTTTAAATTGATATCAAAACAAAACGAAATCAATATAGGGAACAGTAGAGATGATTTTTTAACGATTGTGCACTATATAGCACATAGAAACCTATAGCGGCTATTGGGACATCTGGTTGCGCTAAACAGAGACAACGTCAAAGTTTCAAGCCGAACGCAATGGAGCCCCGCCCGGCTACCCCTGGCTGTAGACTTTGAAACTTTTCTGAAGCTTTTCTTCCCTGGATGCCATGAAGCTCTCAGCCAATCCGAATTCAGTGAGGGTTTGCTGGCTTGCCATACTACGAGCTCCCAGTCAAACCTCTGGAAGTCAGACCTCTGGAGGTTTCCAGTGGGATGAACCAGAGATCCAGGCCGGCTGGTGGTTGAAGGTGGGGGGGCTTAACTCTTGCAGTTGGTCCTGGCCACCTGGTCTACGTTCAGATTTAGAAACATATACAAAGGTCTTTCTCCGGGGGCCCTCGATGATCTTCACCAGGCCAGATTCGGTTAGGGTTCGCCGGCTTCGTTTTCGACTAACTCCTGGTCAGATTCTGGCAATCAGACCTGCAGAGCTTTTCAGCAGGAGGGACCAGGGGGGCATGCCACCTCACAATTGAGGGTTTCCAGCTTGGCTGGCTAGGTCGAGTCGGTCCACTTATGGAGCTTTTTTCAAGGTTGCTCCAAAGTTCTCCAAACTTCTAGACATTCTTCCTGACGTTCCTTTGAGTGTACCAAACTGTCCAAAACTTACTCCAAAGGTCTGGAAGCTCCAAGATGGTCCCTGAAATTTGGGACTTCAATTCCCACAATCCACTTGGACAAAACCCTTACAAATGCACTGGTCGTACTCCAGGCTAGGGATTCTTGGTGGTGATGGTCTAGCTGAGCTCTGTTAACCTGTAGCTTGCAGGGAGTCCACTTGTTAGTCCTTTTGAAGTAGGTTTGATCCACAGGGCTGTAGTTCCAGATTGTGCAGCAGGTGCAGTAAGTTAGTGTGCTGGACCTGGTTGATGCAAATCAAACTTCTCAGCATGGACCCTTCTTCAATTAGTTTCAAGCAGCAGATCTGAGATGTACTGCCCCTCGCAGATACATATTCAGTGTTCTATGGGGTCACACAGGAGGGCACACCTGTCCAATGAGGTGCAGGATAACACCCCAGAGCATGACCATTTCCTCCAAAGTGTGGCACAAAGGTCTCTCAGAAAGCACTAGTTCTCCAAAATCCAATATGGCTAAAGTCTCGGCAGAGAGGCAAGAGCTGGCTAAACCATTCCCTAAAATGGCTCATCTCCATAAATTCCTTCCCCCTGGCATCTGCACATTGCTTCCTTAAACCTGCCATCTGGCTGGGTTCAGAGGGTAGGGGTGTAAATAAAATGTGTTTCTTTGGCCTGCCTCCCCCTTCTTTTGAAGATCATTGTTTACGACCCCTCCCCCTTGCTCTGGCATTCTGAGGCAGCAGAACCCTCTCCTCAAAGAAAGGCTCCTTCACCCAAGGGACTACTTATCACCTCATTCATCAAAGCAGGCTTGCTAATCCACTTGACTCTGACAAATCAGGGCCGATCACTGGAAGTCTGCATTTTGGCCTGCAGACAAGAAAGTCTTAAAACTTTTTTTGACTGTACATTTTAGCATACATTCAACAATAGCATATTGTTGGATTTATCAATCCCATTCTAATACGTCCTTGTTCCCTGACCAGAGTTATTAATTGTTAGCTTCTGGCCATGTTAACCTATGTGGCTGGGGATCTGCAATGGGGAAAATTAACTTGGCAATTTTTCCAACACCAGGGATTATAAAGCATCTTTTAAAAGGACCCTGTCTGTATTTACAGGACCCCTCCACCCATGGAACACCTAGGAAAGACGTTTGGAGTTCAGAACATGTGGTGAAAATATCAACAAGAGAATCACTTCAAGCTCTTCACACTTGCCTATAAGGCTCTCCACAATGCAGGACCAGAATATCTGAAATACCGCATCACATTCCACACACCCGGCCAAACAATTCCGTTCTGTCAAACTCGCCCTGGCCTCCTTCCCACAGATCCACAAGACCAGAACCAGAGGAAAATCCTTCTCCTACATCACCGCCAAGATCTGGAACACCGTGCCACTCGATTAGGCATTCAGCGTCATTGACCTAATTCAGGAAGGATCTCAAGACCTGGCTCTTCTACTAAATTTCCACACCCAGACGCATCAGTAGCCCCCCTCAGCACCTTGATACCCTCACGGGTGAGCAGCCACACTTTACAAACTCCTGATTGATTGAAATATTTCAGATCCTCACTTCACAGTGCTCCTAGCACAAAAGTAAATTTTGGAAAGCACTTTATTACAATGTGGGAAGTGAAATGTGCAATTTCACTAAACTCAAGGCATATAAAACCTATTTTGTAAGGTTCTTCCTTAAAAGTACCTAATCCCCCACCACTGGGACACATAGGGGAGACTCAGGGGGTGCATAATATGCAAATAAATTGTAGTTTATTAATTTGTAAGTGTTCCAAACACAATGTCAAATTTAACCACAAATTACATGTTAACAGCAGTCCTGCAACACAAGGATGTTTTTAAACTGACCTCAGGCCTCAGCAGTGCACACATGCAGAAAGGGCTTCTGGCCTCTAAACTACCCTGCCCTATTAAATACTGAGTAGTTTTGATCCCCCTGCACTATTATGTCCTTTGGCCTTATTGGGGAGGTCATGTCAACCATAGGAGTTCCCTAGTCCATAGCGTACTGTAGTGTATGTAGGTGTTTTCACTGTATTCTAAGTGTGTCTTCACCGTAGCACTGGTCCTGGACTTGCCCAGCAGGGCCCCGACACTCTCAGAGCGAGAAAACCAGCATCCAGAGGTGGCAAATGTGGCTAAAAGTGAGGGGACACTGCAAACAGGTCCTGATTTCCAACAGTCATTAATGTGTCTTAGATAAATATACAGTGTATTTCTCTGGTAGCAGCACCAATGGGAGGAGGGCAGTCATCAACCTACATGGACCTTTAGGCGTGGCAGGACAGTGCAACTTTCATCTGACCTTATGTGATCAACACAAAAGAGAATTCTTTGTCCTCTTGAGAGAGGGGTCAGATTCAACTCACATGTTGGTCCTTCTGAGTACAGGATGTGATTGGGCAGGGTTTCTGTGCTTCCACTAAAAAGATCACATGCACTACACTTTTTGGCTGGTGTCAAAGTTTATTCTTGATGTAGAAGGACTGAGTTGGTTATTGTGGCAAGTCAATGATTATGGACGTTGGCCTGTTTGGTGTTTTATGAAATGTTCTGAAAAAGTCACCAGGTCTGATTTTTATTGTGGAAAGAATCTGTTAAAGTAGAGTTGAATTGTTAATACTTTACATTAGACCTATGGATATGTATTTTGGTGCAAACACTCTCACAGATTACCATAGTAGGCAAGGCTTTTGACGTTGTCCCTTTTGAGAGGGATGTATACTGTTTTGCAAACTGTATTTATCTACATATTTATCATTTTATAATTGCGTGCATGACGGTTGCCAGTTCATTTGCACTTGAATAGGCCAGTGTTGGGTAAAGTGTAAAACTAATGTTAAAGGGTAAAGGCTTCAATAGTTTGTTGGAAAAACCATGAGAGATTTCAAAGGTTTGAAAAATTATTTAAAAAGCCAGTTGCTCTGTCCTACTTATTGTGAAAAGTATGCGTTAAAGACAATAGGGGTTTAAGGATGGATCGGTGCACAGACATAATATCGACTCCAAAATATCGTTTGGACAGAATATCGAGTCAAAAATATCGTTTGGACAAAATATCGACAGGACAGAATATAGACAGCCAAAATATCGTTTTTAAGGTAAGTGAAGTAATATCGACTGTAAATAATATAGAAAGTGAAAATATGTAAGTATATAATATAGATAGTAAAAAAATTCGTTTTTATTTTTAGGGTTCAGGGTCAGTTTTGGGTTTTTGGGTAAAGGGGTATTTTTAGGGTTCAGGGTCAGTTTTGGGTTTTTGGGTAAAGGGGTATTTTTAGGGTTCAGGGTCAGTTTTCAGTTTTTGGGTAAAGAGGTATTTTTAGGGTTCAGGGTCAGTTTTCAGTTTTTGGGTAAAGGGGTATTTTTAGGGTTTAGGGTCAGTTTTCAGTTTTTGGGTAAAGGGGTATTTTTAGGGTTCAGGGTCAGTTTTGGGTTTTTGGGTAAAGGGGTATTTTTAGGGTTCAGGGTCAGTTTTCAGTTTTTGGGTATTATTTTATTATATTTTGTTACTATATATATATGTTTTAATAAATATGAAATAAAAAAATATTTATTTAACTTTCATTAATTATTTAATTATTATAAGTTAATGTAAGTAATTTTAAGTATATTTTAGTAATTAATTATTAATATTAATTTAATTTAACACTGTTTTTAGTAAATACGATATTTTTTACAACTATATTTTTGTAAACGATATTTTTAACTCGATATTTTCGTACTTACCTGTTTGTAGATAGAAACTCGATATTTTGACTGTCGATATTTTGTCAACGATATTTTTGATGGTCGATATTCTGTCCCTCGATATTATTTCAGTGATCCGGATGGATCGTTATCACGCTTTGCTAAAGCATGTAAGCAGGTACTTTGTTACATTGAATTTCACATGCGACTGGATGAGGCAAGAGTTTGGTGTTGGTGATCTAGCCAAAAACATAGGGATAGATTGTATGCAATACAATAATACTTATTTGGCTCTCTTAGGATAGAGAGTATTTTGCCATTTGCAATTTTGTATACATTTCCACTTTTTTGACTGTATACTAGATGGTTCCATTGAGGAAGTCGTACACTCAGTACAATGGGCTTAAGTTGGGTATGATAACAAGCCAACAATAAAGGCTATATGCCCGATTTGTTATTATGAAAAGTTACAATACAAGCAGATGTGAAAGCATAGGTAAAAAATCAACACGCATTTAATGTGGATTGGTATTTTTCTGTATTAAAGCCAATTGATGCATATTTTGTTACAAAAATGTCCATTTACTTTTGTAGGGAATTATTTTGGTGTTTGTTACTGCCTCTGACAAACCCTACAGAGAGAAGATTTGCACTGTAATAATTCTTGCTAGTTTACTCTTCTTAGACATCTGCAAGGAGCTTGTAAGAAAGAAATCATTAAATAATACATCCATCCAAATATAAATATATATATATATACACATATATTATATATACATATATATACACACACACATTACCTACTGCCGGTCACCAGTAGGTAGTTATAGTTAGGACCAAGTTTCCATAGGAAGAGCATTTGTTATTTTGCTTATAACTTTAGCGTCGTTTGAAGCTTCATGAAATCTTCATGAAATCTTCATGAAATCTTTTAAACAAATTCTTTGTTTATATCAGCTCCTATGTTGAAAGTTTAGGCGTGATTGGTCAAGGGGGGGGCTGAGATAAAAGGGGGTCCCAAAACGTGTTTTCTCCATGTTAATGTTTATAGGAAACTTTAGACAAGGCTACAGGTCGAATGGGTGAACGGTATTACCCCAAGTTTGGCAGGGAGAAGCGTCTTGTTCTAGAAAGCACGCTTTTGTTTATTTGGTGTAAATCTGTTCAGTAGTTTTGGAGAAATATCAAAATTTATAGATATCGATATTTGGAAATTCTGCCATCTGATTGGCTGAGGCGATACAAGATTACTGCTTATTGGCTGTGAGCAGTTGCAACTAGGAAGTGTTGGCCACCATTTTGTGATTCCGTTGAAGCGAGTAAGGGGAACAAAGGGCAAAAAAAGTAGGAAAGGAGGGTAGGAGCACTGTAACCTCTGTGGGGGAGTGTGAAGCGAAGCGGAGTAGTCCCTCGTACCGGTCTGAAAGTGCGGTGTTGCTCAGAGTGACATGGTGCTAAGATGATATGCTGCTACACTCGGGTATGAAACCGAGAGCTCATTTCTGTAAAGTGATGTGCTCTGGTCTTTGTAGCATACGTGTGCAAGTAGTGTTAGTAGGCGTTTATACCATACAGGGAGTGGGAAGCGAAGTACTGACCGCTATTGTGAGTTTATCCTATACCGGAAGCGGGAAGCGAAGTACTCATGCCTACTGGTGAGAAGACTTGGGGATCAAACCAAAGTGATTGCTGTAAAGGTATGGGCTCTGGGCGCTGTAGTATACGTGTGCAAGTAGTGTTAGTAGGCATTTATACCATACCGGGAGTGGGAAGCGAACTACTGACCCCTTCCATGCGTTTATACTATACGGGAAGCGGGAAGCAAAGTACTCACACCTACCTGTGTGAAGACTCGTGGATCAAGCCAAGCTGATTGCTGTAAAGTGATGGGCTCTGGGCGCTGTAGGATACTAGCCGCTGTAGTATAACTGTGTAAGTAGTGTTAGTATGCGTTTATAGAATATAGGGAGTGGTTGATAGAGATCGCAGGTCACCCGACCAATATTTTCACCACTTAGGTTTCGGGCCCATATACTTTAATTTATCATATACATTGATCAGATGACCTCACAATCTACTACCAATAACCATGAGTCCTTTCGATTTTCTAGTGTACCCGACTTACCATCCACCGTTACGGGTACCTATGACCACGATGGGTCAGGGAGCTAGCTGTAAAAGGAAAGGCAAAAATACAAACCCAACTTTAAATAACTTTGATATTTATCAAATGACCACGGACAACTGGGACGTTTTAAGAATTTTATCTAGAAATCAGTTTCGGAAATTATAAGGTTTACAGTTAAAAGGCAGTCAATAATCAAGAGGACGAAAAATTACGTATCCATAAAGGAACAAAGTAAGTGCAAACATTTAGATTTCTAAAAATAGTGAGACAGGTAACACGCTAAGTAGAGGTTAAAGTGGAATTCAAGGATGGACATCTATAAATGGACAAGCTTATGCATGTACTAAACGTATACTATGGGAACGTACTTTATAAGTCTGAATTAAACTAGGACTCCTATACATCTATAGAAAGGGAGAAATGGAAACACGCTATAATTCTAGGAATGTTACTTCAAATCAGGACGCAGAAGAAAATTTGTAAATCACATTTGTAATTCATAGGTAGTGTGGAAAGAATATCCTCTAAATGGTAGGGTAACATAGGAACATGCTATGAAATTAAATGGAAAATGACTTTTAGGATATGCAATGGTTGCGGAAAGCATGGAAAATTTTACATATGCAAAGGTATGTCTTTATTGAAGCAAAGACAGAAAAATAGAAAGGTGCAGTTTAGAGTTTCGCAGTAGTATATTTACCTAGACTGGTGTGAGAACCAACCCTGGCCACGGGTCAGTTAAGGACAGGAAATACCCCCAGGAAGGACAGTCATCAACGGGACAGCAGGTGCAGACTGGACACCCCAGGACAGGACAGGAAACCCAGATTAGGATCAGGACAGGACCACCAAGATACGACCAGCACCCGCAGTTCGGAAGCAACGCCTGCGCTCCACCCTCTCTGCAGCTATCAGTCGGAACCCCGATTGGGTTAGCGAACTCCCCAGCAAAGTGCTCCGCCAGCACTTAAGGTTTAGTAAACCTTAGAGTCTATGGTCAAATTCGGACAGAGTGCTCCGCAGCACCTCTGTATTCAGTCACCTATTGAGTGCGTTGGGTCAGTGACAGGTCAGCTATTCAGACAAGTCGGACAAATTCCCTAGGTGAACCTAGGCTAGTTATACTGTTTTCGGGTCGGTGTACCACCCCCCAATGTTGCAAAGTGTCAGAATCCCCAATTTCGATTGGTCCTAAGGTAGGATGGGTTAACACACCAATCAGAACAGACTTTTCTAAGGCCTAATTTACATTCTAGGGTACCGCCTAGCAAGATTGGGGTTCCCATGAGAAGTCGCACTGAATACAATAGGAAAGAATACATTGTATATAATGTAGCACAATTTGGTCTCTCTGGCTGGGTGAAGGTGCATCTTCCCAGGCACATCTTGGCAGCGACTTTCTCTTGGCGCTGTGACAACGGCACCTCGCTACTTCTGGTCCTGCGCAGTACCGCACTCCAAAATGGACTCACAAACCCCCATCCCCCCTCCGTGCCGAGGATACATGAAAAGTAAGCGAAAACAAATTAACACATAGAAATAAATGAATGTATTACATGTTGTGATTTCGTACTTCAGGTTTATCATCATAAAAATATACTATGCGATTAAGGGTAAGTGCAACAGACAACATCACAAGAGCAGCGGCGCAAGCTTCACCACGTTATCACATCAAGCTGCCATTTTATGGCTATTACGCATGCGCACCCTTTCCCTCCAAACTGTAACTACGTCACGTCATGTGATTATATCTAACGCATGCTCAGAAGCAAAATTAAAGCAGCGGCCATTTTTATTTACAAGGGTTATTTGTATTAATAAAACACATAGGCAAGCATCACTAAGATACACACGCACATTCAAAATACATAAAATTAGTAAAACGAACAATTGGGATTACAGGATTATAACAGATTTCGAGGTTCTTGACTCGAGCAAGTCGCGATGCGAAATCTTGCTCTATCAATCCCCTCTTTGATGATATTTACTATCATCACAAAATAACGGAACCAGATGCCAACTTTCTTTCACACCTTGTACAACTCTATCTCCTCCAACAGGCGATTCAGTTTCTCTTTCTCATTTTTGGTAGGGTGAGAATTTTTCACCCTTTTGTAAATCTGATTATTCATTTCTTCTAATTCAAGCTCATCCACACTCCGTTTCACACCTCTTGCATTCACTTGGTACTTCTTGTTGTGTTTGCGACATTTGCAACAGACGAATATGAGAAATAGGATAAACCCTATTACTCCAATTGGCATCAGTACCTTAAACAATAAGCTTTTACCTAAGCTAGCAAACCAATGACCTACATTGGAGAGACCATCAACCAGTCTCTTCCAGGCACTGTCAACCTCGAGTGGTTTGAGTTCCTTTTCCAAATTAGTAATGTTTTTCACATATCTTTTGAGCTGCACACTTTTGTCCGGAATGTAAGTGCAACAATGTTGCGCCTTCAACATCCGGCAGACTCCGCCTTCTTTTGCTAATAAGGTATCAAGCGCAAGTCTGTTCTGCAAAACCATTGATCTGATCGCAACCATTTCGGTATTGACCAACAGAAATCCATGAGCTGTGTCCGTAGACAACACATCCACTATTGTGGATAATTTGCAAATTCTGTGTGTGTTCAGAACCACTCCCACTCCAGGTATCAGTGCACTAAAAATACTACCCATTATTTCTCCTACGCTTTCTCTTTTGCTACGCACTAAGCCATTAGTGTTTTCATTGCTTCCAGCAATTTCATTCACATGGTATATTTTCGGGAAGACAATGCCAAAGTAGCAGCTTCCATACCAGTGATCCGGCAATTTAAAATAAGCCTTGTTTCCACATATATAATAAATTCCGGGAAACACAGGTTCTGACCCATTTTTGAAACTCCAACCTCCAATTACCTTGTAATTGTGTTCACATTGACTGGAACCAATGAAAATGTTATTATAATAACTAGTCTTCTCGCGATGAAGACAGAGTTTCCCTTTCCTTTCGAAATCCAGCAACAAAGCAGGCTCTGCCCCGCCATTTGAGGTGCTTTCCATGTCCTCAGCCCATTTCTGGGTTTTCTGTCTTTTGTCATTTGCCTTTCTTTGGAAACTCTCCCTTCTTTTCTCTGCCATGTTCAAAAATATTTTTTCTTGACATGTAATGAACAGGTCAAGTTGTCCCTGTGTGCGTCATTTAGGTCTATGGTACCTATAGTCAGAAAGTATTCTCCCATATAACGTGTAACGTCACTTTTAGTATGTACAGGATTCAGATTTCCACGTATAGGAAGTTCAGAAAATATCAAGTCTGAGTTAGAGTAATAGTACTGTAATGGTCCTCTTTTGTAAAATAAGCTTGCTAAAATACTACAGGAAATTCCGTAAGTCAAAGGTAGGTGGTGATAAGTCATGCCTTCAGCTACAGAAGTAAGTAGCTTCATGCAGACATAGCAGTCTTCTATTTCCATAGTTTCTACATAATGCACTAACAGGTTTGCGAAAACATTTAAATGAGTCTGGTTCTTAACTCCATGATAATGTAGTCCTTCCTCATCTGATGCTTCTAAGTCTCGTTTTGTTTGTCTGAGTCCTTTTTCGCGTCTTTCTACACTTTGTGTTGTCAGTTCTTCAGTGTCAATAGTCTCAGTAGGGTTAATATTAGTATTTGTGCTTACCATAAAAGGAATGATAACTGTTAGTCCTATCCATATTATTATTACTATTGCTATACTACATATACATACTTTGCAGCATGTTTTGCAACAACTGCGACTAGGTCTACCATTCACTCTTGAATCAGACATTTTGCTCAGAAGAAGTTTTCAACCCCTCTCTGTAACTTTGCACAGGTAGCTTACTCTGAGCAACTTTTCAGGTTAGTTCGTCTTCTTCGGCAGATAGATCGGCAATCTGTTCTCCGTCACTTTCATCGGAGATATCAAGATCCTCAAATTCCTCCAAAACTAAGTATGTCCATTCAGGATCCTGGTATTTTTCGTTTAGTCTTTTTATTCGATCACTTCTTCTTTTGGAGCTTTCTCCAGCTTGCTCTATAATTCGTGGACTTTTCCTTCTGCCTGCAAGTTTCTCTTCCACTGTTTTTATTCTTAGTCTTAGTCTCTTAATATATCTTGGTTCGATATGTTTCTTTTTCTTGAGTCTTTTAGCTGGCACTGTGAGTTGACTTTCTTCTAATGCTCTTTTATTTTCATTTGTTTGTGGCACTTCTTCTGTCTCTTCCCTTCCTGTCTGACTAGTCCCAGGTCTTGTATCTATTTCTTCTGCCTGGTTACTAAGCTGGCCTGGTTCAGGTGAATTTTGGTTTTGGCTTTCGAATGTCTCTGTTTCTGTATCCTGAACACGTTCTTCTAATTCTATCTGATCCTGTTCAAGCACTTCGATCCCTTGATTTTCTTCGGCTCGAACTTTTACACTAGTTCTAATCTGTCCCTTTTCGATTTCAGGTGTTAGTGGAGGTGTGTCAATCACCTGTTCTGTCCCTGTCTGACCTTCTTCTTCGTCCTCAGACTTGACGTGAATCTCAATAATCTGAGGGTCTTCGCCTGTGCCTATCTCTTCCTCTCTATTCCACTCTCTATCTTCGTAGGTTTGCTCTCTTGTTCTGATTGGGTCTTCTGTTAGATCTATTATGGGTATCCAATCATCTTGGCTGGTGCTCGGCTGTTCGTCATCAGCTACTTCAGGACCGACGTCTGCAGACCCCTCAGCTGGACAACCTTCAGCTCCAGGTTCTTTGTCCGGAACTACCTTCTGTGTATGGCTGGCATGGATCCACTTGGGAACGCCTGCACACTTCACCGCTGTTGTGGTCACCAGTATTATCTGGCGCTTTTTCCCCCACCTCGGTGCAAGGCAACTCGAACGAGTATGCTTCTTGATTCTAACCCAGTCACCAGGAACCAATTTGTGAACTGGAGTTGTCGGGTTGGCGACGGCGTCTTCCCCAATCTGGCGAGAGATAGAACGCACTTGGTCACCCAGTTGCTTGCAGTACTCAAGTACCAAATCATCAGTAATGCTTAACAGTTTGTACCCTGGCACCCATGCTTGTCTCATCACTCTTCCCATTAGGATTTCATGGGGGCTCAGGCCTGTTTTCCGGTCTGGAATACTTCTGAGTCCCATCAGAACAAGAGGCAAGGCAGTAATCCAATTCATGCCAGTAGAGTCACACATTTTTGCCAACCTTGATTTTATAGTGCCATTTATTTGCTCTACTACTCCAGAAGCCTCTGGACGATGTGCACAGTGCAGCTTTTGTGTGATTCCAAATGCTTTACAGAGTTGAGCCATCACCTCATTCTGAAAATGTCCGCCTCTATCTGATTCAATAATGACTGGAACCCCGAACCTAGGTATCAATTCTTTCAGTAACAGTTTGGCTACGGTTAGGGCGTCACTCTGTGTGGCAGGGTAAGCTTCCACCCATTTTGAAAATAGGCAGACAATGACAAGGACATATCTTTTTCCCTCGCAGCGAGGCATGGTGATGAAGTCAATCTGTATTCTCACAAAGGGACCCCCTGATTTCCCAATCTTCCCCAGTTCAACTACTGTTCTTTTGCCAGCGTTGAACTGTTGACACGTCAAGCACCTCTGGCAAAGGGATTCTGCTACCTTCCTGAATTTCGGGTTATACCAGGTCTGTTGAAATACCAGAACCATGGCATCCCTAGCAGTGTGTGAGTCTCCATGTATTAGCCTTGCCATAGTGGCGAGCAGGTGCCTAGGTAACACAGGTATACCATTTGGGCCCACAATGACACCATCCTCATGTCTTGGTCGACAACCAATTTTCCTCCACTTCTCTTGCTCTTTCGCTGGCACAGCATACTGCCAATCTCTCACTTCATCCCAGGTAGGCACTTCTTCAAACACCATAAGTTGGCAGCTGTTTCCAGTCCCTCCCAGTCTGATATTTATTGACATGCGATCCATAGCACATTCTTTTGCCACTCGATCAGCAAAATCATTTCCCAAAGATACAGGGTCAAGGCCCTTTTTATGAGCAACACATTTGACCACTGCCAATTCTTTTGGTAATTGGATTGCCTCTAGAAGGTCTTGTACAATCTTCCCATTTCGAATGGGGGTACCTGATGAAGTCAGGAATTCTCTTTGTAGCCATAATTGGCCAAAGTTGTGCACAACCCCATAACAGTACTGACTGTCAGTATACACTGTTATTCTTTTGTCTTTTCCCAATTTACAAGCTCTTATCAGAGCAATCAATTCGGCTATTTGTGCAGACTTTATTCCAAATAAACAGGATGCTTCTTCAATTTTGTCTAAATTGACCACAGCGTATGCAGCACTTAGGCCTACAAGTTCGTGTCTCATACATGAACCATCCACAAACCATTCTTTATCATGTTTGGGCAAAGGTGTTTCTTTAATGTCTGGGCGGGGTTTAGTACTGAACTCTGTCAGGTTAATGCAGTCATGCTCGTTTTCTCCCCGATCTTCCATAATCATTGAGTCAGGGAGTAGGGTGGCTGGGTTCAAAATATTACACCGAGTGATGACTACATTTGCAGCACCCACGAGAATCCTCTCGTATTTAGTCAGCCGACTAGGGGTGAGATACTGAGTCTTGGTTCGGGTCAGTAAAATCACAACTGCATGCGGAACATACACAGTTACAGGATGTCCCATGACAATGGATTCACTCTGTTCTAAGCTTGTGCAAGTGGCAGCTATCGCTTTCAGACACCCAGGTAATCCAGCAGCCACTGGATCCAATGTGGCAGAGAAATATGCCACGGGTCGTCTGGTCAAGCCATGCTCCTGTGTTAGGACTGATAATGCACAATTGTCTTGTGTGTCACAGAATAGGGCAAACTCTTTAGAATAGTCAGGCATCCCTAAAGCAGGGGCTGTACACAGACAATCTCGTAATTTAGTGAATGCTGTTAAGCTTTCATCATCCCATTCCACAGGGTCCTGTGCTCCTTTCTTTGTAATTTTTATCAAAGGCTTTGCATGGACTGCGAATCCCACAATCCATTGCCTGCAGTAACCTACAACTCCAAGGAACATTCTGACTTCTTTCTGAGTACGGGTAACTGCATCTTTTGAATTATTCTGACTCTCTCTGAGGTGACTTTTCTGATTCCCTTTTCTATCTGGTGTCCCAGATATTTCACTGACTTTGAACAAAACTGCAGTTTTTCAGGGGCCACTTTATGTCCCTTTTCACTTAGGTGGTTCAGTAAAGCAATGGTGTCAATCACGCAATCCCTATGACTTTTGGACGCCACCAATAGGTTGTCAATGTATTGCACCAAAACAGACTTTCCAGGTAAGACTAAAGATTCAAGGCATTTTTTCAAGATCTGATTAAAGATAGAGGGGCTTTCTGTGTACCCCTGGGGGACACGATTCCAAACATACACGTGACTGTTGAAAGCAAATGAGAAAATAAATTTGCTGTCTGGATGCAATGGGATCGGAAAGAATGCGTGACATAGGTCTATCACAGTGAACCACTCAGCATCCCAGGGAATCTGATACAGGATCACTGCGGGGTTCGGGACAATAGGACAGCAAGGAACCACAATCTTGTTTACCTTTCTCAGGTCCTGCACTACTCTGTACTTGCCACTAGGTTTCTTGATTCTAATTATGGGGGAATTACACGGGCTACTCATCACTTCTTGTATGATGTTTGCTTCTAGCAATTTCTGTATTTCAATGGCAACTCCTGCTCTTACTTCGGCACTCATTCTGTAAGGCTTAGTATTTGGGTAAACTGCATTTTCTTTCATGGCTATTTGTATTGCGTCTACATTGGCCATTAATCCTACATCCTTTCCTGTAAAATCCCATACTTCTGGTTTCACTGTTTGTTGAAGTTCTTCAGGTAAGTCCTGTATAGTCATTCGTTTAATTTCTGAGTCAGGTCTGACTAACATTAATTTGTATATACCATCTTCATCTGGGGTCTGAATTTCGACGCCCTTTGGTGTGCAAAAGATAGTGCAGTTCATTTTGCACAGCAAATCACGTCCCAGTAAGTTCACTGGACTGGTATCACAGACGACAAATCTGTGCATTTCTTTGAAGTTCCCTATTGAGATCTCCATGGGTTCTGTAACTGGGGTACTAATCAATTGATTAGATACTCCTACTACCTGGATTTCTTCTCCCGAGAGGGGTAGGTTTGGAACGTCTGCTGTTCTCACAGTAGAACGGGTAGCACCAGTGTCCAACAGAAAGGTGACATCATTTCCATCAACCTTTCCTTCGATGTATGGCCCTGACTGGTCTACCGGCAAGGAGGCGCCAAGTACACACTCCTTGTCCTCCCCTCTCAGGCCCCGTCAGCACTGATCGTCACAGAAAAAGGTGTCATTTAACAAATACTGCGAAGTTGCTGCATTTCTGTTCTCATTGCCTCCCCAGATCTCTACGTCGTCACCCTGCGGTGACTTTCCCTTAAAACTAGGTTTTGGCGCTCGGGGTACTTGAATCGTTTTTACCTGCTGCTGGGTCTTTCTTGGTCTTTCATTCTGCGTCTGTGGAATTAAGTCAGGGGTTTGGGTATTATCATTCTGTAAATATGGACATTCGTCTCTCCAGTGCCCGATTTCTCAGCACTGGTGGCAGGGAAATTTCTTTTTGGCTTCCTCCCTGCTCATTTTTGCTCGGGGCTTTCCCCCACCCCCAGGGCCTTGGTTCTGAGTAGTTTTATTTAACTTATTCAATTGCTTTTCTTGCTGTTCTGCGAGCTTTACTTGTGCCCACATCACTTTCTCCTTCAAAGCCTTTTTCTTTTCTGCCATCTCGTCCTCACAGTACTTTGCGTACCGTAGGACCTCGTCCATTTTCTTGGACTGCCAACAGATTTTGTTATATTTTATCCACTGACAAATTTCGGGTCTTAAACCATTTACAAACCTGTAAATAAAATGGGTCATGTCCTTCATCTCGATGTTATCTATGCCACTGTATGTTTTGAACACCTGCAACAGTCTTTCATAAAAGGAGTGTACAGTCTCATCCCTTTCCTGCATGGTTCTGTCTATCTTGGTCCAATCAGTTTCCTTTGCAGGTACCTTTCCCTTTAGGTGCAATATTACCTGGTCATATTTTTTCATCACTTCATTAGAGGGTGCGCCTGTGACATGGTCCCTCGGGTATTCCTCACTAGGCCAACCTATGGCGATCTTACACTCGGTCCATAAATCCACCGGGACCACAATATCGAAGAACCCATCCGGGTCCTTCCATAGGCATTTTTGCACCTTTACAAATCTTTCCACCTGCCTGTACCTGTCCACGGGTTTTTCCCGCAACTTTGGGAAATCATTTGTAAAGGACACAATATCCTGTCTGGACCACGGAACCTGCACGTATTTTCCACCTGGCACTTCTCGCATAGGGTATAACTGCTCTGGCTTGTCAGCTTCTTTTAGAACGAATTCTGGGGTCGCCTGTTTAGATCTAGCCTCATCTTTCTTTTTGGCCCACCTGGCTTTCCATCTTTCTACATCTCCCCATTTCTGTAACACTGTCAATAATTCTTTGACCTGTGCCTTCTTCCCTGACACATTCAGGTTTTCCAAATCTTTGTCTGAAAAATCTGCTCTGTACGGTTTCTGCAAAGGTTTCGATTTAGAAATATCTATTCCCATGCTAGCAGCAGTGTCTGTCAATTTCTCATGAAGTACTCGGGCATTTCGGGTAAGACTTTTGCAAATGAACAACAGCTCTTCCTCAGAGTAAGTATTTAATCGGTCTAATCCTACATTACCTGCCATTAGTTCTTCTATTTCTACTCTCAATTTGTAGAGATCTAAAGGTTTCGTCTGCGGAATTTGTTTTTCTAATTCTTGACTCCATATTTCAATTTCTTCAGGAGTCATCGGCGTGACACTCTTAGTACCCGAAGTCGATTCCATTAGAATCTCCCTCGTATTGAAAGGATTATGTCTTTTCTGCATCCTTTTCCCTGTATTTCTAATGGGCAGGTCCAATACCGAGACTTCAGACTCGCACTCACTCGTCTGTTCATCTACAATTAAGGGTTCTGGTCTTGGTTGTGCTATGACTGGGGTAATGACTGGAGGCTTTGGACTCTCTTGTCGGTCCCCATACAACGGAACCACTGGTCCAATAGTTACTGGGATTGTCAAGGCTTCAGGGCTTGTATTCAACTGGGAGATTCTCTGAACTATCTCTGCTCTCTGTTTTGCTAGAGCTTCTCGCTCCTTTTCTTCCAACAATCTCTCTAAGGATTTGTCATGTAACACCTGCGGGGTCAGAGTGGGAGCATAGCTCGGGGCAGTGGGATGTGTCTCACTTGGTCCTTCACCATAATTAGGTCTTGGGAACAAACTTCCTGTACCTAGGGATCTTGGTTCCCTTTCATATAGAGGCTGTAAGAGCGGTATTCCTGAACCTGATGGTCTCGCCTCACCTTCGTAGGGAGGTCTCGAGAAAAAGTCGCTTTCACGGGAGTATCTCGCATCCCCACTAGCTGGTATTCTTGGATAAATATCTCTTGTATCTATGGGACCTAAACTCTTGGTATAGGGAGGTATGAGGCAACCCCCTTCTACACTGGCAGATCTGGCCTCATCTTGGAGATGAAGTCTTCTGGAATTATCCCCCTCACTGCAAGGTCTATTTTTTTCATTGTAAGGAGGCGGACTTCTCATAAACATATCGTCTAATAATTCATCATCCGACTCTCCAATAGGCACCCAATGTTTGCACTTTTCTGTTTTCCTCTCCCCCCCAGGAGGCCCACATGCTGGCATCATTGGAAACAGTCCTTCTACAATCATATTCTGTCTCCACTGTTTCATCTTTTTGGCTCGGGCTTCCTGCTTCAGCTTTGGATAGAATTTAGTTAACCCTTTATCCATTCGGGGCTTATCCCTTTCAATAGCCTCAATCTCCCATTCCTCTAGTGCTTCATACTGCGTTAATCTAGGTCTGGGATGTAAATCATTCATTCGGGTTCTCAGATTGAATAGAATCCTACTGTTAAAGGTACCCTCTAACGGAAAAGCCAATACTCCGTCATCTTTCGTGTATTCCGCCCAGTTTTCCAACCATACACATGTGTTGTACCCTTTATCGAACATCATGAAAGATGCGGGAGTGTTGGGTGGCGGTATGACAACGCCTTCTCTAGTTTTAATCAGCTTGTCCTTTTTGAAGTAATTCTTTACCTTATTTACAAGAGACAATTTTCTCTTGTTTCCGTACATAATGTCGGTTTTAACTCCTTTCCACTGATCGTTCTCAAATCCCATATGCCGTGGATCAGGTCTGGTATGCGGTCTATACGAATGCCACATATGATTTCTACGAGTGACTCTGTTTACAAATCACTTCCAATCCAAGTACGTCTTTTATTCTCGTGCAACCAATGAAATGCACGGTTTCAAATAATTTCGACCAATGGGTGCGCGGCCTTTTCGCGAGACAGTTCTCACGCTGCGGCACTCACCCCTCCTTTACAATTCCAGCTCCGCTACTCGCCCGCTGCGTCTACCAATCCCAGCGCGGCACAGAGTGACATCAGAGCAGCTTCGCGCCTGACTCCCTCCTTTACAGGGTAACGGAAACTTTCTTTCTTTCTAAAGTGCTAGTGCTCGGTTATTTTACAACGAATACACATTCGCCACTGTACTCAAGTGTCTAGACAGGAAAGAATTTGTTTCACTGCAAGTAAACTATTTCCATTTACTTTTCACACACTACGGATAGATCTCTTCTGCCTATCCTTCACTCAAGCATTGGAGAACCTGCTACTTCCCTAGACTCATCCACCTTTCCGGGATATATCCAAGTCTAAAGTTTCACCAGCGAGCCCCTTTGCTTTCACCCAAGCTCCGATGAACCTGCTACTTTTCCGGTGTGACCCTCACTAGGTTATGCCACAATAGGAATTTTGCCAATGAACCTCGTTGCTAACATTTATTCAATCAAACATTCAGAAAAAACCCTAGTTAGTGCTTCCAGTTCTGCCTAACCTGCACTAACTTTCCTGGAGTAAGTGACCTCGAAGCAAGTGGATTCTATTCACCACTCACTATTCAATTCCCCGGGGATTTCCGACAACACATAAGACGTTTTACAAACGAATGGATTAATACATATATCAATATAATAACAAGAATAACGATTTTAAAACATTTCATGACTTTTCAAAGTAAACATTTCAAGCGAGTGATCAATTCCCCCGAACTGCTTACTCTCGTAGCAGCAAATAAGGTTTCCTACCTAGCAGCATCCAACTTAGCTAATCTAACTAGTCCTACCTAACTTTTAACTATTCCCTAACCATCCTCTGTGCTACCAGAAAATTACTGATAGAGATCGCAGGTCACCCGACCAATATTTTCACCACTTAGGTTTCGGGCCCTTATACTTTAATTTATCATATACATTGATCAGATGACCTCACAATCTACTACCAATAACCATGAGTCCTTTCGATTTTCTAGTGTACCCGACTTACCATCCACCGTTACGGGTACCTATGACCACGATGGGTCAGGGAGCTAGCTGTAAAAGGAAAGGCAAAAATGCAAACCCAACTTTAAATAACTTTGATATTTATCAAATGACCACGGACAACTGGGAAGTTTTAAGAATTTTATCTAGAAATCAGTTTCGGAAATTATAAGGTTTACAGTTAAAAGGTAGTCAATAATCAAGAGGACGAAAAATCACGTATCCATAAAGGAACAAAGTAAGTGCAAACATTTAGATTTCTAAAAATAGTGAGACAGGTAACACGCTAAGTAGAGGTTAAAGTGGAATTCAAGGATGGACATCTATAAATGGACAAGCTTATGCATGTACTAAACGTATACTATGGGAACGTACTTTATAAGTCTGAATTAAACTAGGACTCCTATACATCTATAGAAAGGGAGAAATGGAAACACGCTATAATTCTAGGAATGTTACTTCAAATCAGGACGCAGAAGAAAATGTGTAAATCACATTTGTAATTCATAGGTAGTGTGGAAAGAATATCCTCTAAATGGTAGGGTAACATAGGAACATGCTATGAAATTAAATGCAAAATGACTTTTAGGATATGCAATGGTTGCGGAAAGCATGGAAAATTTTACATATGCAAAGGTATGTCTGTATTGAAGCAAAGACAGAAAAATAGAAAGGTGCAGTTTAGAGTTTCGCAGTAGTATATTTACCTAGACTGGTGTGAGAACCAACCCTGGCCACGGGTCAGTTAAGGACAGGAAATACCCCCAGGAAGGACAGTCATCAACGGGACAGCAGGTGCAGACTGGACACCCCAGGACAGGACAGGAAACCCAGATTAGGATCAGGACAGGACCACCAAGATACGACCAGCACCCGCAGTTCGGAAGCAACGCCTGCGCTCCACCCTCTCTGCAGCTATCAGTCAGAACCCCGATTGGGTTAGCGAACTCCCCAGCAAAGTGCTCCGCCAGCACTTAAGGTTTAGTAAACCTTAGAGTCTATGGTCAAATTCGGAAAGAGTGCTCCGCAGCACCTCTGTATTCAGTCACCTATTGAGTGCGTTGGGTCAGTGACAGGTCAGCTATTCAGACAAGTCGGACAAATTCCCTAGGTGAACCTAGGCTAGTTATACTGTTTTCGGGTCGGTGTACCACCCCCCAATGTTGCAAAGTGTCAGAATCCCCAATTTCGATTGGTCCTAAGGTAGGATGGGTTAACACACCAATCAGAACAGACTTTTCTAAGGCCTAATTTACATTCTAGGGTACCGCCTAGCAAGATTGGGGTTCCCATGAGAAGTCGCACTGAATACAATAGGAAAGAATACATTGTATATAATGTAGCACAATTTGGTCTCTCTGGCTGGGTGAAGGTGCATCTTCCCAGTCACATCTTGGCAGCGACTTTCTCTTGGCGCTGTGACAACGGCACCTCGCTACTTCTGGTCCTGCGCAGTACCGCACTCCAAAATGGACTCACAAACCCCCATCACCCCTCCGTGCCGAGGATACATGAAAAGTAAGCGAAAACAAATTAACACATAGAAATAAATGAATGTATTACATGTTGTGATTTCGTACTTCAGGTTTATCATCATAAAAATATACTATGCGATTAAGGGTAAGTGCAACAGACAATATCACAAGAGCAGCGGCGCAAGCTTCACCACAGTATCACATCAAGCTGCCATCTTATGGCTATTACGCATGCGCACCCTTTCCCTCCAAACTGTAACTACGTCACGTCACGTGATTATATCTAACGCATGCGCAAAAGCAAAATTCAAGCAGCGGCCATTTTTATTTACAAGGGTTATTTGTATTAATAAAACACATAGGCAAGCATCACTAAGATACACACGCACATTCAAAATACATAAAATTAGTAAAACGAACAATTGGGATTACAGGATTATAACAGATTTCGAGGTTCTTGACTCGAGCAAGTTGCGATGCGAAATCTTGCTCTATCATGGTTAGCGAACTACTTTCTCCTACAGGTCTGAAAACTCAGGGATTAAACCGTGAGCCTAACTCGTGAGCTCATTGCTGTAAAGTTATGTGCCCTGGGCGCTGTAGTATACCTGTGGAAGTAGTGTTAGTTTGCGTTTAATTAATACAGGGAGTGGGAAGCGAACTACTCACCCCTACCGGTCTCAAGATTCCTGGATGAAACCATGAGCTCATTGCTGTAAAGTCATGTGCTCTGAGTTGTATTCCAATGTAAGTCATAGTAGAATGTTAGTATGTAATTCTACTAGAATGTAAGTATGTAATGATAGAATGTAGGGCTGTCATGAGGGGAACCTTGGGAGTCAGTACACGGTGCTGGAGAAGACGGTTGCCTTGCTGTCTTCTCCTGTTGGAGGGTGTTTAAGGTGTCTTGTTTTCCTGCAATAAATCTACTTATCAGATCCACTGCTGTTTGCCTCTTCAGTACATAAATGTGGCGACGAGCGGGAGAAGGTAAAAAGAAGGCTGCACTCACCAATATTTCAAAGTTGCTTGCGTTGTGCTGAAGACCCGTGTACTTCATGTAGCTGTTTATACTCATCCCAGGGTCGTCGGCTCATTGAACAATGTGATTCGACCTCTGGTAGGATTTATATTTTTAGATTTTGCACTTCGTCTGCCTCTGTACTACACGTGTGTAAGTAGTGTTAGTATGCGTTTATACTAACCAATGTATCATGGTCCTAGGGAGTGCGACCTCCCAGGCGCAGCTCATACAATGTCCCGGGGTGTGCATACGCAGGACATTTATGTTTGCTATTAGAGGGCGGGTGCATGGCTTTTACCCTGTGATAGCAAATCCTTGTTTGACTAGTTGAAGCGAGAGAAGGAAAACCTTGTATCGCTTTAATAGAGCGGATCCGGATGGTAACAATTTAGATATTTTTTTTTTAATAAAAAAAAAAACCGGGTTCTCACCTGTTCATTTAAATGAGGCCTGTGGTGGGTAATGTTCCGTCGTCAATCCTACAATTATATTGCGGGGTCTCTGTAGGACTGGGTTTCTTAATGTCACAGGTAAATTAGGTGCTGGAGGGCACAGAGACGTTTTGCAGCCTAGGGGATCGCCACCTTCCTGGGTATTGTTACCTAATTGTTCGGGGGGCTTGGAGGCCAACTGAAGTCCGGGGATCACCTCCCTCCGGGGCTTTACTGAAATATGCAGGGTGGGCGTTGGCAGTCCCTGAAGCCTCGGTGGTCCTAGGCAGTGCCCTATTGGTTCTGTAATCAAACGGGTAGTACTCATGGTGTTATAAAGTGATATACGCATAGAACCTTTGCAGTTGTAGAATTACGCAGGCTTCATTTATGTACTAGTCTGTTGGTTTATATTTGGTATGTGCACCACAAAGTTACAAATGTTTTCCTTCATTACCTCCTATAAACAGACGATTTTCACAATAAACTACAGACAAGTGTTGTCAGAAAAAGAAGACCTATACACTCACTTATTTATTGGGAAAAAAATAACCCTTATTAAAACTACAGAGATAAATGGAAACGCATGTTTATTAGAACAAACAACAGTATAACATGAAATACCTGGGTGGGACTCCTCCGGAAGCAGCGTACAAAACCTGCAAGACAAATATGAAACATAAGTATGTGTGCCATGTGGAAGAGGAAAAAAAAGGTAGTCTGTGTTTACCGCCCGTCAACCTTTTGTCTAGGATGCTGGGGTCCGCGAGAAAGAGTGTGGTCCAGCAAGTCCTTAAAATGAAACATGAATGAGGCCAGAGATTACATTATTAGCTTTACAGGAACATCACTTGCTTGCACCTATGTAGCCAGGGTGCTGTACCCCAGCACCTTCCCCCGCACTGTGCTCAATTGTAGGTCCTGTGCACTAAAGTCCACATTTGTAAAGCGCACAATCACCCGTAAGGGTCTCTAGGCGCTGGGGGGCCGTCGGGAAGATTAAGCGAGCTATTGTCCAGAGTCACATGGTGCTGCCGGAGCCAGGGATCGAACCGTGGTCCCCAGATTCCAGCGTCAGTCGCCCTGGCCGCGGCGCCACACCTCTCCCACTGAGGCTCCCACTGAGGCTGCACTGAGGCTTCACTGCTCACCTGCCACCGTCGGTGTGTCCAACGACGAGTTGGTGCAAGCTCCGAGTCCGGGCTACCTTTGTAGGGTAGGAGAGCAGGTCTCCAGTTGGGGACATTGTCTTGATACCACGATGGAAGGCATCAGAATACCGAGGGCATCATGATGGGGTGAGCACCCGCTCCGCCCATTTTGACTCAATCAATTTAGTGTCTGAAAAGGGAGAAATAATTTAATGGTGGAAACGTCTGGAGGTAAATGAAGGTTTATTTCAAGCTTAATAGAAAGCACCAGTTGAGTGCATCCTTCGTTTTTGAAGTACATTCTACCAACTGTTAGTGGTAATCTTGGTTCAAAGAGGAGTTGGAGTGCGCAAGAATAAACAAGGTTAAATAATAATAATATTCCAACGTTTACATGCAAAGGACCAGAGCGCATGCTGGAAGCATATTGTGCGGGTGTAATGCAGTGGTGGAAGCCTGTGTGCATGTACCCTTAGTAATGAGTTCACTACAGTGCCCTAAAAGCCAACCCCACGTGTCTGTAGGGCAGCGCTGCCCGCTGGCTCTGGCCTACAGTACGGTCCAGCAGGTCCTTAAAATGAGACAGAGATGAGACTGAATCAAGTCAGAGATCACATCATTACGCACAGCATCATCGCTTGTTCGCACCTGCGCACCCAGGCTGATGCAACCCACCCCCCCGCAGTACCGCGCTCTACACGTGTCTGTAGGGTAGCGCTGCCCGCTGGTTCAGGCCTACAGTACGGTCCAGCTGGTCATTAAAATGAGACAGAGGTGTGACTGAATCAGGTCAGAGATCACATCATTACGGACGGCCACATCACTTGTTCGCACCTGCGCACCCAGGCTGATGCACCTAACCCCTCCCGCAGTACGGCCAGAGATTAGATTATGAGCTATGGGAACATCGTTTGCCTGCACCTGTGCACCCAGGCTGCTGCACCCCAGCCCCTTCCCCCGCACTGTGCTCAATTGTAGGTGCTGCGCACCGAGGCTTCACTGCTCACCTACCACCATCGGTGTGTCCAACGACGTGCGGGTGCATCCGAGTCTGGGGTACTTTTGTAGGGTGGGAGAGCAGGTCTCCAGTCGGGGACGGTGTCTTTATACCACGATGGAAGGTGTCAGAAGGCCCAGGGCATCATTACGGGGTGAGCACCCGCTCCGCCCATTTTGGGTCAATTAATTCAGTGTCTGAAAACGGAGAAATAATTTAATGGTGGAAACGTGTGGAGGTAAATGAAGGTTTATTTCAAGCTCAATAGAAAACACCTGTTGAGTGCATCCTTCGTTTTTGAAGTACGATCTACCAATTGTTAGTGGTAATAATATGTTATATCAACTTTCACATACAAAGGAACACAGCGCATGCTAGAAGCATAATGTGCGCGTGTAATGCAGTGGCAGAAGCCTGTGTGCATGTACACTTAGTAATGAGCTCACTACTGTGCCCTAAAAGCCAATGCCACTTGTCTGTAGGGCAGCACTGCCCGCTGGTTCAGGCCTACAGTACGGTCCAGGAGGTCCTTAAAATGAGACAGACATGTGACTGAATGAGGTCAGAGATCACATCATTATGCACAGCAACATCGCTTGTTCACACCTGCGCACCAAGACTGATACACCCCACCCCTCCTGCAGCACTGTGCTCAAAACGTGTCTGTAGGGCAGCGCTGCCTGCTGGCTCAGGCCTACAGCACGGTCTAGCAGGTATTTAAAATGAGTCAGAGATGTGACTGAATGAGGTCAGAGCTCACATCATTACGCACGGCAACATTGCTTGTTCGCACCTGCACACTCAGGCTGATGCACTCCACCCCTCCCACAGCACTGTGCTCAAAACGTGTCTGTAGGGCAGTGCTGCCCACTGGCTGAGGCCTACAGTACCGTCTAGCAGGTATTTAAAACGAGACCGAGATGTGACTGAATGAGGTCAGAGATCATATCACTTAACATGGTCACGCTGATACACCACCTTGAGTGCTTAATGCTCCAATTCGCGGGCCTTGAATGCATTATTCTTGGTGATTTTAACTCTCATAATATAGGGGTTTCAACCACACGCAGGTGCCAGGCCGGGGCCACTAATGCTTTGAACGACCTACTAAAAACCTATAATCTGGCAACGGCGCACTCAGTCCTCCTAAAGAGCACCCCCGGGCTGACTGTCGCTCCCACATTTAATAATCAAACTACGGTTGACTATATAATCCTAAGTGGCAAACTCCAACTTTTAATGTCAAACTTCTCAGTCCAACCGCGTAGTGACAGCGATCACGCCGCCCTAATCGTTACATTGAATCTCATAGCGGACCACCGCCACAAGCTTGAATTCATCGGGGAAGCCGATGGAGAAGAACTAATAAAGCTGCCCGGAAGGATCAAATGGGAACAGTCCGCAATTATTAGATTCAACTGCTGGGCAAATCATTGGTCAGGTTGGCCACCAAGCGAACAGAAAAAGGGCGCCATAGAAACCTGGAGTGCTACAACAGAGACCCTTGCGGTGATTCTTCGCGGGAACTTGAATAATATATTGCACAGGCGCCCTCCACCTATATATGGTCATAATTCTGAAATTAAAATAAGCGCAAAAAATCTAAACAAGACACGCAAACTCTACCGCAAAAACGAGACAAGCCTAAACAAGACTCAGCTACAAGAAGCCAAAAAAAAACACGCAAAGAAGGTTTGGGCAGCAAAACGTGCCCATTGTGACGCACAATGGCTAATAATCTTTGATTTGTTGAGCCCGGGAAAATCACAGGAGTTCTGGAAGTACATATGCAACCTGGGCCGAGACACAAACCATAGAAAAAACTCCCCTGAAGCCTCTACTTGGGTCACCCATGTAAAAGCACTCTATACTAATGATGGTGCTGCCAACAGGCAAAACGATACATCCACTGCTGGAGACAATCTAGGCACACACACCGAGATGATGGCTCCACCGGGAAAATTGCTTGTCTCCAAAATCATTAAAAACATCAGACAAAATGCCGCTCCAGGTCCCAATGGTCTCCCTGGACATCTATTCAAGGCAAACATCGACTTTTGGTCCACCAATCTGTCCTACCTGTACTCTGAATGTTGGCTCCAGGGGGACGTACCAGACTCATGGAGAGGCTCGCTTTTACAGCCTATCCACAAAAAAGGCCCAAAAACTGAACCCACCAACTACCGCATGATCGCCTTGTTGGATATTGAGGGAAAAGCTTATGCTAGCGCCATCTTGAGGGACCTTGTAGACTGGTCGAGTGCAGAAGGCATCCTTCCATTTTGCCAAACCGGTTTCAGACCTGGGTCAGCCTCAGTTGATAACATCGTCACACTTCCTTTCTTGGCATATCGCGCCCGTACACGCAAAAGTCCTCCCCTCTTCGCCTGCTTTATTGATTATTCGGCGGCGTTCGATGGGGTAGACCGCGCAATTCTGTGGCACAAACTGGTCCAATGGAACATCAACCCTGTACTGCTAAGAGCGATACAGTCCCTTTACCAAAAAACATGGGTGCGAATTAAACTCTCGAGGGACTACGCATCGGTTAAGATCAACACAGACAGAGGATTAAAACAAGGGTGCGTGCTAGCCCCATTATTATTCAATTAATATACAGCGGACATGGAGAAGGCTTTGACTGGGGCTGCCTTGGCCACCCCAAAGATTGGTGGAAACAAAATTCTTTTTATGCAATATGCTGATGACTTGGTCCTTTTTGACCACACGAGAATGGGGCTACAAAAGGTGTTGACGGCACTTGCCGCATATAACGACAAAAACAGGCTTATAGCAAACCCAAACAAGTCAAAAGTAATTATTTTTGGTCATCATCCAAGGAAGAAAGCTTTAAAATGGAGGCTAGGCAATCTCCTTCTGGACACCACGCAGCGGTATATCTATTTGGGCATTTGTTTTCAGGAATCAGGGCTTGGAAGTGCCCACCTTAAGTCAATCCAAGCCAAAGGTAAATCCATCACCTATGCCATTTGCAAGCTGCAAGCCTCCTTACATAGCCCGTCCACCATGGCCATTAACAGAGTTCTTAAGGCCAAGCTTATGCCTGCACTTAACTACGCTTTACAGGCTTTCCTGGGCAAACTGAGCAAGGAATTAGAAAAAATTCAGTGCAGAGCATATAAGAAAGTCTACCATCTTCCAAGGTGCACTAGAAACACCCTCGTTTGCCTGGAGTTCTCACTCAACCAGCAAAACCTGGAAGAGCTGGCCGCCTTAAGTAAATATTACTTTTTAACAACGGCGGCACAGGAGAACACATTAAAGGCAGTCTTGAAGCGTATTTTCTGAGAGCCTGGGAACCCTTGGTCGGCCACCCTCGAAGTGGCTAAGGCCCATCTCAAACTTGCCATGGACTCATGGAACCCTGAACATGTCAAATTCTTTGCCATCAAGAATGCGATTAAAAAACAAGTGCGGGCACGGTCACGGGAACTGGACCTGGAGTCTCTGAGAAGAAAAGACTTGCAAAGGACCCTGTGCTTCCCGCACACCCTGCACACTCCCAAACATCATCTCACGCAGGCTGTGGGCCGTGCCGCCCTTCATAAGATTTTGGCTTACAGACTACACCCACTGCCCCTCAAAGAACTATATCCCTGCGGTCAGGTCAGCTCAGGAGTCCGGGAATGCAGGCTCTGCAGGTACAAACGTGAGTCCTTGGCCCACCTCCTCTTCTGCTGCCCAGCCCTCCGCCTGGCCCGTAGTCTTTACCTTAGGCCATTATTAAGACAATCGGGGTCACGCACTGCAGAGGAGGGGATCACTCAACTTTACACCCTGTCCACGGTAAAGCATATGGCGGCCTTTGGAAAGTTTATCTTTCAAGCACGGGCAATGTTGATGGCTTCCACAGGCCGGACTCAAGAGTCACCTGCCGGCCCATGAACCCTTTCCCCAGCATGTTTAGCACCTATGGAGCAATTAGATAAACTGAACTCTGGCAATTTTCTTGTTTTTAACTTTTGTAATGTTGTTACTTTTGTATTCTGGTTTTATGTAATGGTTTTTAGTAACCAAACAAATAAAATTCATTCGTATCATTACGCAGGGCAACTTCGCTTGTTCGTACCAGCGCACTCAGGCTGATGCACCCACCCCTCCTGCAGCACTGTGCTCAATTGGCACCACTGTGCACCCGGGCCACTCTGCTCACCTGCTGTCATTGTTGTGTGTGCAAACACTACGGGCAGCAGTGTTCACAATTCAATTGCAGTGTTGATTGCAGGATGGTGTATACCTCATGTACACCTCATGGATCCCTTTCGAAACACGACGGGCAGTAGGGTTCACAATTCAGAGCCAGTGTTGATTGCCAGGATGGTGTACACCTCATGGATCCCTTTTTTTACTGTGCATTGTGATATGCGTGGTGGATGTGGCCATATCACCTGAGGCAGTGTGGAATAACTGGGACATGTGGCGTTGTTGTTATCCTATTTATACGTGTGCAAAGTGGGCTGGTCTTGTGTACTTCAGGCCAGTGTAGGGGTGTGAATAGTTGTTCTGGGGATCTGGGCATTGTTCAGTTCCTGGCTGGCCGGAAGTGTACTTATGTGTGTTTCTTTTGCAGTTTTGACGTCGCAGAATGCCCAATTTACATTAATGTAGCATGTATCGGGAGGGCGGCAACTATCACTAATGAGATGCTGTTCAAAAATATTGAATGGCAAACATCTCATGCAATTGTCAAGGTTGTGGATATGCACAGACATGCATGTCAATGGTGTGCGGTATTATTGAAAGTGTTGGTATCGCGAAGCGTACACATGTGAATGTCCTCGGATGGAGGGAGGATCAGCAGTGAGGCTACGTCATACACAGTAATAACGCTCATTACAGTCACATATAACACACTACTGTATTGGTAAAGCCGGACAACAGAGCGTACAGCAATACAAATCTACACATTACCGTTTACTGTTTATCACATATGATCTAGGATGTGCACTCTGCCTGTGGCTGATGATACTTCTTAGAGCCAACAATACCCAGGGCGAAAGGCAGCACAATAATGTGCACACACACACATACAAGGGGCATCGTGAAACACACATTTGTTTTTTGATGTAACGTTTGAGATGCATGGCCATCACACGTGGAAGGCTAATGTACAGACCATGAATATTGATCAAGATGATCGTTGCATGTTGTGTGTAGTATAACATATGTGTATACAGCAAAAAACTTTAAAAAAAAAGCTCTTTAAGCAGATGAGGTGTCTCTCATCAAACGCTGTAGATAGAATTACCAAAATGGGTGGGGTCGTCCAACTGTTACAATGGGAAATGTTATAAAGCAAGCAAATGCTTTTTTTTAAGGTCACATGGCAATTGCGCACGGAGCGTGCAAGTATGCCGCACCCAACGCGATTTTGAGAAAATATATTTAGCATAATATAGGTTTATTACAGTTAGAAATATATAAATGTTTAAAATATTTTAGATTATCGCTTATTCTCATATACTGTTTAACGTTATTTAGATATACTTATGAGACAAAAAAAAGAGGGAATGGCGTACCGGGCGCGACACCATATGTCTGTGATGTAACACAGGGCCTGGCGGCATGCTCACCCGGAACTGGTTTGGACTAGGTACAGATCTGCTCTGCCTTCAGAGACAAAGGATTTGTGTGTATAAAAAGGGAAATCCAGACCCCAGAATTTTTAATCACTTCTGGACATTAAGACGGACCTTTTGCAAAGGAGAATAACCAGAGAATCTGCTGGAGTTTTTGACTTCCCCTGTGCCAGTGTGTTGCTTTCTGGGGTTGACTTGTAGTAGTTTCTTTATTTCCAAGGAAAGGAGAAAGACTTTTATTTGCAACTTTCATGATCTTGAAGAAGAATCTCCAAGGGCTTGAACTGTACTTGCCTCCTGCTGAAGTCTCAGGGATACAAGACGTCACCACTAGCTTTCCCCTGAATATCCTTGCTCGGAATTCTGTCTGCAGAAGCCTGCGTGTTTTTGGGAGATGAAAGTGCGAGTCAACGAGAAGAAGCATGTTGCATCCACAGCTGTTATCGTCACATCACCAGTGTAGTGTGCCTCCGTCGCAGCTATGTGTCGTTGCATCACCGGAGAAGGGTGCCGCTACCACAAGGGTCACGTCGCATCACCCGAGGAGCGTGTCACAGGGCCTGTCGCGACTCCAAAGTTACAGAGTCACTGCACGTTCATCGGGCATGCACGCATCATCTTCACGTCGTCGTATCGCATCAAGGGCGCCATCCTCTTGCATCGCACTGGATTGTCAGATTGCATCAAGGCGCCATATTGTTGCATCGCAACCAGGACGCACCTTGAAATTGTTGCATCACCTCCTCTCTGGTAAGGAACAGACACATTGCCTACTTTGTGGAAGCACTGAGGGACAGACGCATCGCCTTCCCCGAAGCAAGGAACCGCGCATCGTTCTCTCTGCGAACTTATCGTGCACGACACATCCAAAGGTACTTTGTGAGAAATGTGTCGCATTTACCATCACCTTTGAACTAAAGTATTTCTACCATCTTAAAGTCATTTTCTTTATATTTTATTGTGGATTTTTGTCGTTTAGGTCTTGCGTTACGTCTATATAAAGAATACTTATTTTTATAAAGCCTGTTTTGTGTCCATCTGTAGTGTTTTCACTGTATTTCTGTTTGAGTTCACAAATGCTTTACACACTACCTCTGAGATAAGCCTGCCTGCTTGTGCCAAACTACCACAGGTGTGAGCAGGGTTTATTTAGGAGTGTAGCCCCCTTACTCTGACTATAAGCAAGGGTCCCCATGTGGACAAAGGTGCAAGCCATTGCCAACTAGAGACCCCCAGTTCTAACACAATACCTTTGCAAGGCAGACACCTGCTACTATGTTTAGCTCTGTTATTGCAAACATATTCCCATCGTGTTTAGAAGGTAGCATTTTTTCCTTTTTTATACTTTTATTCTTTTAATTTATCTTACCAATGTTGTTGTATTTGAGTGTATTTTATTGCAGTTGTTTCAGAGGATGAAGATAAAAATGAGCCTGTGAATTGATGAATGGATGCAGGAGTGCAAAGATGAGTGACGGAGTGTGAGAATGATGAATTTTTGAGTGTCTACACCCATCAGTGACACAAAAGACACTTTCATTCATGAGACAGACTTATTGGCATTACCAATGTTTGTTGTTAACTCGTGGAGCAAGTATGAATGATTTTCGAAAAGCTGTTTGCATCCTTGAGCATTAAAACCAAGTTCTAAACAGTTTATGTATTTTGTGTGTTATATCATTTCCTACTGAAAAAGGGGAGAGATTTCCCTATTCAACCCAGAAAGGACCGGGAAATAAATCAATCAAAAAAAGGAAACTTCCTTTCTGAGTATTACAACATTACAGTTGACATGAACGTTCACTTAGGCTTCTACACAACAACAGTTACCCCAGAAAGTCTTGTTCAACCAAACCTAACAAATGTATGTATCAAAATATAGTTTTTATTTTGATTTTTTCAAGGCAGAGCAAATACATTTATAAAATTGCTAAACACATTAAAAGCCTAATGTCATGATCATAGAATAGAATAGAATCATAAAAATCCTTTTATACATAAAAACACATTTTATACAGATACATTCAGTTTATAAAAAGAACCATAATTTTCAAATGTACAAAAAAAAACAATTAATAGTACATATTAAATTAAAAAACAGTTTGTCGACGCGTTTCGGTGATGTATTCTTTAGAACACCTTCTTCAGGACTTTCTAAAGGATCTTCCTAATATTTAAAAGTGGTCCTTTTATACATTGCCACATCAGGGTACTGGAGTTTTGTAATTGGTTATAATTTTATCCCTCGCGTTACAGCAGGGAATTTATTATTTCGTCAGCAAGTCGACTAGTGCAAATAGCTTATCCAATTCACGTTATGATCCTTGTATCTCTTTTCATTGATACTCGAGTGGCTCGGAACTCGGCACTCCGTGGATCAATCTGCTTGGCGTATGCACCTCTTTTTATATTTAAGATGCACTCACCAACAGCCTCCGGTATATCATCCGATCGTCTTGACCCTTCCGTGTGGTGTACACCACACGGAAGGGTCAAGACGATCGGATGATATCATAACGTGAATTGGATAAGCTATTTGCACTAGTCGACTTTTTTAATTTAATATGTACTATTAATTGGTTTTTTTTGTACATTTGAAAATTATGGTTCTTTTTATAAACTGAATGTATCTGTATAAAATGTGTTTTTGTGTATAAAAGGATTTTTATGATTCTATGTAACTATGATCATGACATTAGGTTTTTAATGTGTTTAGCAATTTTATAAATGTATTTGCTCTGCCTTGAAAAAATCAAAATAAAAACTATATTTTGATACATACATTTGTTAGGTTTGGTTGAACAAGACTTTCTGGGGTAACTGTTGTTGTGTAGAAGCCTAAGTGAACGTTCATGTCAACTGTAATGTTGTAATACTCAGAAAGGAAGTTTCCTTTTTTTGATTATATCATTTCCTCACATACATTGATAGTGCATGGCAGTGGTTATCTTCTAACAGAATCAGAAATATGATTAAACAGCATCTTTCAAGATATTTTGTTCACCAGCTTCCTGTTTCATTGTCTGCAAACGTGTTTAATGTTCAGATATGCTACCCCGCATATCCTATCAGATTGTTTTCTGAGCTAGTCATGCAAATTGTACCGCCTGTCTCATATTTTAAATTTCGGTCACAACCGTATTTTCATTATTTATGCTGTTTAATGAAGTGTGGTTCTACCCATAAGTCAGCAGAGTGATGTACAATCCTACAAGTGGAAAATCAGCATAATAATGTGCTTTTTTTGCAGTGCATCCAGTGCTTAATTAAAATAAGTGCCAGGGCCCTCGTCAGGCGGCCACTGCAGCTTGCACCATCCGCCGTCTCTGCCAGAGCTGTCATTGAGAGCACCAACATACTACTAATCATATCACTCTTAAAAGTGTGACAATTCCAGGCCCTGAAAGCTGTAAAAAAAAGGCTGGGTGGTAAGTATTAGTCATTTATTATAGTGTATTGAATTAATAAATAGCTGGGGCCATATTAAAAATAAAGCTAATTTTCATTGTTTGCACCGGGTGCACATTTAAAAAGGCGCGCCGGGTGCAAACAGTCAAAATGCTCCCAATTACGATGAATGCGCTGCCCCCAGGGCAGTCGTGACCTAGCGTTGTCCCCAGGGCAATGCATTCAGTTGAAATACGAAGCCCCTCTGTGTTTTTACAGTGCAAGTGGCAACCTGCCCGCACTTTGGAAGGGGATTAGAGATCCCCTTGCAGGCAGGTGAAGTCACTGACTGCACCCGCCTGCAAGGGGATGTCTAGGGGGGGGGGGCATCGTCCACTTTCCCCAGCCAGAGGAGATGCAATGTTAGTGCGCCTCCAGAGGGCTTCTTTTCCTCTGCGCCCCTGTCGAGAACACAGCGTGGGCACAGAGGCAAATGGATTCCCTCATTTGAATGGGGCACGCCCCCATGCACGAGGGAACGCCCCTTTAAAGATAGAGCTGGCGCTTTATGTGTGCAATTGCTACCGGTATTACAGAAGGAGCTGCACAAATGTCTGCGTCTCCTTCTGCAATACCAAAGTGCCCGGGGGTGCACAAAGCGGGCACAAACGCCCGTTGCACCCCCGAGGCACTTTATGTAATATATGTAATAATTGCCAGTGCTGAAAATTAAGTGCTGGAGCTGAGCAGCGAAAACTACTAGCTCAATTAAGCACTGAAGGCATCACACGATCCTTCTGCCATTTCTCAGTTCTGTAAATCAAGTAGATCAACGGACCACAACTGTCAGCATTTGCTTAAACTCCATCAAAGTTCCCTGTTACCTCCATGAGGAGATGTTAGGCCTGGAATTAACAGCTCTTGCTGTTATTTCGCTGTGAGTAACCGAGGACTATGATTTTTCCCTGTAATGAGGAATGACATGATAACCTTGTAAATACTTGGTCCACTTCTGCATGGTTTCTATCTTTCAGGAGAAATAAAGGGTCCTAATCAGCAAACATTTCCCACTTGCAACATGCATGTAGTATGTTACTGGGGATTTTTCGTTTGAGCCTGGAAGAGGGAAAAGGGGAAATGGGCAGTGGAATGGCAGGTTTAATTTTGTTCTCAGCATGAGGGAGCTTCTTCCACTCACCCCATGATGAAGGATGTGGGGTGGCACGGGCAGAGCATGTGCCTGCAGTCAAAGAAGCTCTGCACATGGTTCAGCATCTGGTGTCTCCAGGACCATAGTTATTGGGTCCAGAGATTCAGGAGCCAAAAAGTATGATCCCAGAGACTGTGGGAAAATTGAAGCTGCCCAGAGGGGTATCCTGTGGTGGTTATACTTTTGCGGGCAATTTATGATGAGGGCCTAAATGGGACCATGCAGTTGCAGAGTTTGAACAAGTGAGTTAACCTTTGCTTTTTCAGTTCATTCATCTGTTTTGTAGGATATACTACATTCACCTGCCATGTGCGAATCAGCCATGTCCTGGCATTTGGCCAGCTTGACGCCGAACCGGGTTCGACAGTCGCAGTGGAGGTTGGTTGCAAGTCCTGTTTGAGTTACATCGCTGCCAAAGTTCATGCTGATTTATCAAACATCGCCTAAGTTATTAGTGAATTACACGTTTTGTTCTCCCATCTCCCCATTTACCTTTGCTTCCCTTGAAGAATCTGCTCAAAATCTCACATAGATATCAGAAACCGAAACCCTATAAACGTATGCCAATTTTTTTGTGGATTCACTAATGGTGAAAAATATATTAGCAAATGGTCATATTTTTCACCTTGTGCCCCAATGAACCTGCATGAAATCGAGAAAACTAAGAGTATGCTGAGCATGCCAAGGCGCCAAATGTTGTGCAGTTCCATCAAAAGTTGCTGAAGTTAATTTGCTCCCCCTTTTAGTCCTCCATAGTTGATCTGCATGAAACCTATTATGCCTGCAGCGGGTCTAACTTACCATATGTGATTCAGATCTATCAAACAGCACTAAAGTTATAAACAAATGAAAATGTTTTTGCCCCGCCCTTTTAACTTTGCCCCACCCTTGATGTATTAGCACATAACCTGACATACAGATAGAAAAATCAATCCGGCTAGACTTCTGATACATTTTGTGCAGATTTGACATACAGTGTCAATATTATTACCAAATGAACAATTTCTTGGCCCCCACCTTTTTAACTGAGCCTTTCTTGATGGATCGGCAAAACGTAAAAATACAGAGAGAAGGCTGAACAGGCTAATTTTCCTGGCACGTTTCATTCAGATTCAACAAACAGTGAGAAAGTTATTAGTAAATAAAACATAATTAAGTGCTCCCCTCTTAACTTTGCTCTTCAGTGGATCTTCATTAAACTTTAAATACATGCATGGGGGGGGGCAACTTCCTAACTGCCTGCCACATTTTATGCAGATTTGCAGATTCATCAAATATTGCTAAAGTTATAAGCAAGTTAATATTTTATTGACCCCACCCCATTTAACTTTGCCCCCTTGATGCATAGGTTCAATTTGACATACTAATACAAAACTATCCTTTCAAGTTTGTTTTTTTGCTTAAAAAGTTTACACTGTTTGACAAATGGAAACCCAAACGTTTATCTGGTATGGGTTCGGCAACTCAAGTTTCCTTTAGATATATTGATGGGGTGAAAAAGAAGGATTGGTTAAAAAAGTGGCATTTCCCATTTTCATTTCCACATGAATACTTAATCACCACAACAGTAAAAACACCCCGAAAAGAAATAAACCAAACTTTCCATAAAACTAAAACTGTACTCAGAATTACCTTTGCTTTTTTTTAAATACATCTTTAAAAAAGGTTTTGAAAAATTATTGTTACAAAGCTAAATAGGAATGGCTTGAAAGGGTTTACAAAATGGACAAATGGGCACTGCCCATGGACAGTGCTAAAGCTATCTACACACATACAATTAATAAATAAATGTCCGCCAATGGGCAAGGGAGCTTTTTCTAGAACCATCCATTCTGGGTATGCAGTCCGAAAGTTGGATCAATGGATAAGAAGGCATTCATTGGTGTCCATAACATTTTGTGTTGCAACCACAATTACAAGATGAGAGGTATGGCTCTGTCTGCAATTCTGCAACCCATTTAGAGTAGAATCCAATGGGTTAGTTAGTTGGCTATGCTAATGGTATTATTAACCAAGGCTTGACCACTAGGGTCCTAAGTACAGGTCTCAGTTGGTACCATTATCTGTAGGGAGTCCAGAGAGCATTAAATAACGTGTCTAGATGAGTACTGGGGTGTGCACTCTATACAAGGTTCTCTTTAGAGTTCCTAATAAAGTGCCTGGCTTAGATTATCTTGGGAAGGTGGCACATGAGGAAATATTTGATCTGGAAAAGCGTTTGGATGTATTACAGAGTATCCAAGCAGTCAGAGACAAGCTGTCTAATGTGAACCATTCTGTAGCCACAAGAAGCGAAAAGATGGTTGCAACCATTGCTGATGGATGGATCCCTAACGTAGGGGATCTAGTTCATGAAAAGATCCATAGCAACAAGCTTTTGAACCATCTTCCAGACCACCATTTACAGTAGAGTAATAGGCAAAAGAACTGTCATTTGCCTATTTTGTCTAGTTGAAAGAAAAACAGACAAGCGTCCATCAACCATGTGAAAAAGCATGAAGAGGCAGATTCTCTAAAGCAGGCCATCACAGACACCAAGAAGGACTCAGATTAGAACCTCTTGGCCTCTCCCTACTACTCTGAAAGAAATACCCAGTAATGAGAAAAGTAACATCACTAACTTTAGTTCCCAGACAGATTTTGATGACACATAGCAATAAACCACCGACGAATATGATGCTGCCATGACTACAGTTGCATATGCTTCGCGTAACTCCGTGATTTATTATGAAGTACCACCTGAGACCACATCAACTGAAATGATGCCTTTTTCGAGAAACAACTATTTATGAAAATGACTTTGAACTTTACACAGAGGACTTCATCACGCGCCAAAATCACACTATGCCATAAATGGCTTCTTTCTTACCATTGGTCCAGAGACAAATACTTCATTCCACCATGATCCTGTATATGGACCACTCTAGGAGTATGTTTACTCATTATATGGCTAGCCACAATGATCAATGTGCTACTGTTACTAAATGGACATTACTTTTGAGAAAGAACAATTGCACCACCTATTTCAGATGTCTGGGATAAAGAGACTGTAAAATTAATGATGATGGATTTACAGGTGAATGTTACTTTGAACAATGAAGATCCTAATTTGAATTTTGTCAGTTACAAAGAAGTGTGGGCCCGATTCACAGAATGAACTTAAGACTAAATCCTAAACTTACTACTATTTGGTATTCACAGAATGCACTTACTACTTTCGGGATTCACAGAGTGAACTTACTACTTTCGGGATTCACAGAATAAACTTACTACTTTCGGTATTCACAGAATAGATTTAAGACTACTAACTCTAAGTCCGAAATCGGGGAGTAAATTCCGTCCCGGAGGCGGAGCTTCCGGCTTGGGGGCGGAGCTTACGACCCGGAGGCGGAGCTTCCGGACCAGAGGCGGAGCTTCCGGCTCGGAGGAGGGGATTTTTGCCATGCTGAAATCTCCAACTCTGGGCCGCAAGCTCCGACTCCGGGCCGTAAGCTCCGCCTCCGGGCCGGAATTTACTCCCCGATTTCGGACTTAGAGTTAGTAGTCTTAAATCTATTCTGTGAATCCCGAAAGTAGTAAGTTCACTCTGTGAATCCCGAAAGTAGTAAGTGCATTCTGTGAATACCAAATAGTAGTAAGTTTAGGATTTAGTCTTAAGTTCATTCTGTGAATCGGGCCCTGTATTCTTATCATCACTATGCACACTATTACATAGATAGAACTGGGTAATCTAGGGAAATATTCAACTACACACAATGGTAGCATTCAGTGTGATACTATTTCCCTGTGTGGAATGTGTATTGCTTTGATACCAGGGTTAAGTTGCGTTTATCAGTCACTCCTACTACATCCATCCCTACACACCATGAACTACCATACAATGGCTCTTATTTAGCACTAACTAATGTTACTTGTTGTGGCTTGAAACCAGGCCAACTCTGTCTGATTATAGTTTCTAAAACAAGACAGTGCTGTGGAGTGACTTTGTATCCTCCGCCTCAATATGTAATCCAAAATGTCCTTTGGCCTAGTATTCATATGAGATTCATGCATTTTGACGAAATTAGCAGATTAGTTGCAGTATTAGGACAAAAAGAAGTTCCTCTGACTTCGGCAGCAGCAGAAAAATAGAACCTGCAGACAGTTGGAAGTGCTTTGGAAATATAGAGGCTGTTACAAACGCAATACTGGACTCACTTTGCTAATATCGTGCATATGATATTCAATTCATCGACAACAACTGTGTAAGAAATGGAGTTGATGGTAGGGGAGCGGTGAAACCCTTCTCAAGCAGTAACCATAATTCTTGTCAGGGTGAAGTCAGAAGCAAACCCTAAATTAAACCTCTGCTCAACCCTCTGGTAGCTTGGCACACAACAGGCAGGCTTAACCTATGTGTAAAGAATTTGTGCACCACTTCAAACAGTAATACAGTGAAAAACCACACAAGAACAATCCCACACAAATTTAGAAAAATAGATTAAATGAATTTTACATTTCATTTTCTTATGTGATATCAATTTTCAAAAGTATACTGTGATATGATATGTTGTTTTTAACTATTAAAATAATCCTTCAACGCTACATCTCGACTTTGGGGGTATATTAGCAAGTGGGGCTGATCTTTTTTGACCTAGAGTAGTATTGCATGTATTGTGTGTATCGTATGTGAGAGAGTTGGTGAGTGTAGGACATTCGGTTTCCAAGTCATATTTTCTCTACTGTTTAGTAGTGCCCTGTTCCCCTAGGCAGTGGGGCCACCTCTCTAGTTTAATAACAAATAATCGAGTTTAGACAGAACTAGAGTTGCCACCACTGTTTTCTGTAATTCTGCTGGTATAAATGGAAGAATTGTCCTCAGAATTTTCAAAGTAAAATCAATTGATGTGGTCAGCGTCTTTATATGATGGACGAAAGATAAGGTAGTGTCAATAATGACTCCAAGATTTTTGGCCTTGGTGAGTGGGGTAGGAAAGGTCCCTAGCTCCGGGTGGCCACCGTTCTGAGGACCAGAATGATGTGTCTCTGCCAAAGAGTAAAACTTCTGTTTCATTTGAGTTCAACTTGAAGCAATTCTCTGCCATCCAATCGCTTACACATCTCATGCACTCCTTAAAGTTGTGGGCTGAATCATAATATTTGCTCGAGAAAGATACAATAATCTGGGTATCATCTGCATATGATACTAACTCGAAGCTGTGGGTTTTGATCAGACAAGCCAGAGGTGTAACATATATATCAAATAGGGTAGGGCTCAGAGGCTGTGCTTTCTTTCCTTGCTTCTGTCTGTCTTTCCTGCTTCCTTTTTCTTCTTTCTTTCATTCTTTCCTTCTGTCTTTCTTTCTCTCACTTTGTTTGTTACTTTCCATTATTTTTCCTTCCTTCTTTCTTTTCCTTTTCTTTTTTCTTGCTCTTTTCTTTCCATCTTTCGTTCTTTCTTTTCATCTTTGCCTCCTTCTTTCTTTCCTTCTTTCCTTCTGCTTTCTTGGCTTCATGCCTTCTTACTTTTTAACTTTATTTCCATCTTTCATTTTTTCCTTCCGCTTTCCTTATTTCTTTGGTTCCCTCCTTCCTTTCCGCTTTCTTTCTTTCTTTCTTTCTTTCTTTTTTCTTTCTTTCCTTTTTTCTTGCTTTGTTTGTTTCCTTCTTACCTTCTTTCTCAAAAGCAAGAGGTTGGCAGCGAATGGCAAAGCCATTTTTGTCTGTGGTTATGTCATTCATATTTTTCATCAACCCCCTCAAGCATGCATGAAGGGGCAATGCATCAGCCTACTTCAGACTTCACTATGAGTTAGGGCATGCTGCCCTTTCACACTTAGCACATCCACACACAAAGAAGTTCCCTTCAGCGCCAGGGAGTACAATGGTAATGTATGCTCGGAATACCAAGGTAATGTATGCTTTTTTGAGACCAAGAAACATTTTCGCCTTTAGTTAGTGTTATTTGTTAGATTGAGGAACACCTGGCAGCTTCCTGAACAATAGAATTTTGCAAAATAATGACAAAACAAAAATTGCCAAAGGGCTGACAGACAACACTGGGCATATTGGCCTTGATGTTTTTTTTTTCCTTTTTTCCCTTGCTAAAAAGTCTAGTTCTTTCATAAAGCACTGGTTTGTAACCCTTTGATGCTTCTTAAAACAAAATACCAGCGGGAGCAGCAGTTCTTGTAACTTTCACATCTCCATGCACTATAGAACCCTGCTCGAAGACTTGAGAGGGTTGTGCTTCCAAACATTGCATTGCCAATGTTCAGCGGGGCAAAAACTGCACAGAGTGGGTGGCTCATGGCGTGTTAATTGATCATTTGAACGACGTCTTTGAAGAGGCTTATCTTCAGATGTTTAACTATTAAAATCAGCCTTAAACGTATGAACAATGTAGAGACTTTGCGAATGGTAAAATGTAAATGTAAATGTGTGAGACTTGTAAAGCGCACAGCTGCCCGTAAGCGTCCCGGCGCTGAAGACCGCTGGGGAACCGTCCTGGCTTTCCCTGTGAGATGGTCCCTTCTGGGTATCTCTAAGGTGAAACCAGGCATCCCCGGCGTCTGTGGGGGGCCGTTGTAGAGATGAGGCAAGCTTAATGCCCAGAGTTGCCAAGTGTGATCCCTGGTTAGAGTAGGCACCGAGGCGAGAATTGTCGAGTCCGCTGACCCTGGTCCACTACCCTGCCGCGTTGGGAATTGAACCCTGGTCCCGGACCGTTCTCTGCTTCCGGGTCTGATGCCTCTAACCAGTGAGCCACACCACTCCACTAAAAGATGCCTGTGTTTGTTGTAAAAACAAATTTAGGACGTTTTACTAGAATCCTGTACTAATGCAAGTATCACTCAATTAAACATTGAAATGTGACGAGGACTGGATTAATGGAGTCCAAATACAACATTTCATGAAAACCCCTTTCTGAACTGGGCTCAGTCTTCCCTTTCCACAAGTGCATTGATGGCACTGTTAATCCTCCATTGATTTGGCTGGGTTGTCGAGTTTGGAGACCTTCCTTGCATTCGCTTCAGTTGCATTACAGGTGTTTTGCTGCTTAATTGACTCCGAGACGCAAGAGATGAGCTGAACAGCAGGGTTTAAATAATTAAAGCACTGCTAATCCTCAAGAAATGTCAGGAAGTCTGTAAGAAATGTCACCTGACATCCTCTTCCTCGCTGGCCAGTTAATTTATGCGGTCCTTTAATTGATACAGTGTGGCATGGTGCCCTGCTATTTAAAACAGCAATCCCAAGCACATTTTAATTAGGACAGTAAGGCAAGTGGCAATGCGCACAGGCAGCGTGACAAGTTAAACAAACAACATGTTAATGTTTTGATCATTGGTTCTTGACCTTTGTTTACATCTCTGAAGGTGGACTCAAAATTTTCATGGTATTTATAAATTGAAATGTCACATAATGAGCATTGCAGTCCCCCGAAAGTAAGTAAGAGACATAGAGAAATACAGGGTTTGGGTGTGCGGGTGAGAGAGTGTGTATGTTAAATTACACACCCAGGGCCTCATTTATGAGGTTTTGGCGCAGGGCAGTGCCACAAGGAATCGCGCTGCGCTATCCTTCATCAAAACAAAAGGGCAGGAATGCACTGTATCTATGAGATACGGTGCTTCTCTGTCCTTTTCCCCTGCACTGGCGTACAATGGACTGCCATGCGCTAACGCAGCCAGCCTTGTACCATGGTGCAAGGTTGCATACATTGCAGGATGATGGAGTTGGTGCAGTTTTTTTGCACAAAATCAATCGATTCAGGTGATGTCCTCTTCCTATTTGTGCTGCAGAATGGAGCACACATAGAAAAAGGAAAAAACGAGAATAAATGATTTTTTTTTAACTTGTTGCACCTCCCTAATGCCACCCCTGGGGTGGCATTAGATTCTGACACATTCCCAGGTTTACGATTCCTTGTAAATCTGGGAATGCTTCAGATTCCATGGGTGTTGTGTGGTAACACCCACAGCAACACCCATGGAACGCCCTTTCATGCAGTGTTCTGTGTGAAAGGGACACACATTTAGAAGGCCATGAAAAGCCACGTAAAAGTGGCTTTACGTGGCCTTGTAAATATGCAGCAACGCTGGAACATCAAAAATGTGACATTCCAACAGCATAAAAGTGCTGAAAAGGCCTCATAAATGAGGCCTCCAGTTCTCAAGTGGGTTTATATTAGGCGTGGGCGGAATTGGCAGAGTTTAATTCCGTAGAATTGCGCTGAATTAAAATTCAATTCTAGGGTCCGGTGGAACTGGGAGAGTTTTAATCTGGGGAATTCTGCTGAATAACATTAAAATTCTACAAAATTCTACAGAATTCCATCGATGGGCAGAGCAGGCACCGCAATATGCAGTGCATACACCTTGGTACCCTTACATACGTATGTAAGGACACCAAGGGACATGCAGTGCACTCAAGTGCAGTGCAAACCCCTCGGTGCACTCATACCTGTGTCATGGTACCGAGGGGTATGCAGTGCACTTCAGTACAGTCCATACCCCCTCAGTGCCCTGACATAAGTATGTCAGGGCACTGAGGGGTATCCACTCCAGGGCATACTCCTCCAAATAAGGCTGGAAGAGGGAGCAGTCCCTCTATGTTTAAAAATCTTTGCAGATTAATGTTTAATCTGCAGTATTTTTTCAAAAATAATGGGACTGCTTCCTCTCATGCCTGTTGAAGTACCATTACATTGCTGATTCAATTCCGCCAGCAGAACTGTGGAATTAATGAGATATTCTGACCAATTGAGCTGGGTTCTCTCCCCACTCCATCCCCCTCTCCCAAGAGTCTTGAAGTCACAATCAACTTTGACCTTACTATGAAAACTCAGCTTGGATCAGTAATCTCTACTTGCTTCTTTCAGCTAAGGAAGATCAGCAGACTCCTCACTAGGGAAGAGTTGGTACAGGTTCTTTTAGTCATGGTTATATCGCACATAGACTTTGCCAACTCCGTATACCTCGGCATACCACGATATCTAACTAAAAGACTACAACTGGTGCAGACAATACCCAATAGAAGGGGGTTTTCCGGCAGAATGAATGATATAGGCAGGAAAGAGGGGAATTAGAACAATACAAATAATAGAAGCAAAACCCTGCCTAAATGATCAAATAAAGGTCCTCTGGGGGATCCAAAACAGTTATTTATGGAGCAATATTAAATATGCATCAGAGCCAACAGACATCCAAAAATTATATTTCAGTCCATGGTTTTTTACAAAAATATATATTTATTAGTTTTTATACAGTCTGAAATTTTTTTCAATAATAAAAAAGAAGAACATTTGATGTACATGAATGAATTTTTCAAGTCACAAATAAAATACTCAACAATAAATTAATGTTGATAAATGTTCCACACACTCCGAGTGGATTCTAAAAAATGAACAAACATTCATATCTTTAGGGGATCAGTCACACTCACAAACATTCACCACAATTCAATTGGATAGGTACAACGTTGCCTGCAACTAATGAATGGAATTATAATTGCATGGACGGGGGTGCAGAAATGAGATGGCAGATTAGTTGGAACGAAGTTGTCCTCAAGGGCTCAAATGCTGCCGTTCTATAAGGTAACGCCAACGCGCGTTTCGGTGTAAAAGCACCTTCGTCAGGGCAAGAAGATGCCACCAGGGAGGGGAACAGGTAAGCTGAAAATAAAACACAGTGACTGATATTGAATGGCTATATAATTTCAAAGGTATTACCTACAATATTGCTAGACAAAAATACTTTTTTAATTTATAATCATGATAAACTTTCAGTGATTAGGTGTCATGGCTCTGATATCATATAATAGCTCCCAGGATATGTCTCCCCATAATAGGGGAGTAGGGGTCAACACAAAGATTAAGACCCAGGTGTGGACAAAGGAATCAAGAGTCCCAACATTTACATATTTATTTCAATAACATTCTTCCATTTCATTCAATAGACACATTATAAATTCTCATCAGGGACATCTGCATAAGGTAGAGGCTAACTAGCGTATCAATGTGACAGCCTTATAAATCCAGTTGGGACATATTTTCATCGTAGTGATAATAATGAAAGTATGGGGAACATCAATTACATGATAATACCCAATAGTTTGATTTAAGCAACAGAAAATAAATGAGGAGATGATAGTATCCTCCTCAGTTTCACTATTAGAGAAAAAGGTGGGAATCCACTAGATAGGACATTACCTGAAGTTAAAAGAGTCACAGTTGAATTAAGGGATTCACAAATTGCATATTTTTCCGAGTTATAGAGTGAAGAGGAACAGAAGTTTCCACTCGGTGAATAAATGGTTCCTATTTTCCTTCCTGGTAAGAGAAAAAATAAAAAATTATTTTAATGCTCGAAAAAGAATAAAGAGTATCTCCTATCCAGGTGTTACATAGGGCTTCCTCAAAGACATAATTATTATCACATCGGGGGCTCTATACCGTCCTCATGGCGATTTAAGAATATATAGAGACACAATGGTAATTTATCAGATGACCACATTGATAAGGGGGCGTCCAGAATCCGGTTGGATAACAAGCAGCACAATATACTCCAGATAGTGACCCTTTGTTTCTAAACATACATCATGTCTCCTACCTCCGGGTAGCTCGGAGGACATTCGCCGATAAGATTGTAGTTCTTGAATATCTGATTTTAGACTTAGGGGGATCACACTCTGGAAGAGAAAAATAGGTGGCCATCAGTATATGCCGTAAGAGAGAATCTGAGTGCTGCGATGGAGGGGACTCGAATAAATATACAAGGATAGGTATGGTGGGGCCGATATGATTAAGCAGAAAACGGGCACTTGGTTCCGTTTGACAACTTCTAAACGGAGGGGATTAGGGTTCACTGACGATATTAGAATTAAAGCCGAAGAGGTGGAATCTTGGTCTCACCGGATACGAAAAATATAACGGTTCGTAGGGGTCGCGTCTCGTCAGTCGATGCCAAGAATTCGGCGAGGGGATTTCACATGTCCTCTCCGAAGTTAGGACTCCTTTCCGGCAGGGAGAGTCCCTGTAAGGAAGGGACAGAAGAGGTCTCACAGAGAGGTCAAAGATTTCTGAGCCCGGGGGTAGAACGGACGCATGATCATGCGGCTTACCTAGGTGGTTGATAGGTAGGAATATTTCCAGGCAGCACCGGAAAGCGTCCAAGTCCGATAAAGATGCAGGGATATGTCGTAGTCATCGTTTTCAGAGACGACGCCTTTTTAAAGGCGTAGCGGCAGAATCTAATTCAGCTGAGGTAGAAAGTAAGGAAATAGATGACGGCCACCCAGTTTTCACCAATGGGGCGCCATCTTGGAATGGGGTATATTTCTCGATGTATCGAGTGGGGGGGAGAAACTAATAATTCGAGTATCATCAGGTAGATTCTGTTTTCATAACGCCTATGATTTAACTTTTGGACAGATCCTGGGGCAAGGACTGATGAAAAAACACTGTACTTTTTTTCAGGCTAGAGATGGATTCTAATTAAAAAAAGGCTGATAATTTATAAGGGCAGAAACTATGGGCCGGATAATTAAATTTAGAAGAAATAATATTTCACATTAGATGTGTGGATAATTGTCTTCAAAAATATATCAGATCTCATGGTTAGACTTCCAGTTAGAATATTGGCAGAAGTCATAACCCTGCCCATTAGCTCAATACCGTTATGGAGAAAGAGATAGGTTTTATAGAAAGGTATTATGCCAGGGGCATTCTTCGTTCAGGCCTTGGGTAACTGAATTCATCATAAAAATCCAAAAAACCTCTTTTTTGCGGAGATTCACAGGGTCTATACCAGGTTTGGCCTTTATCTTTTCCAGTATGAAGTAACGGAGGTCTTGTTCAGTGTGTGACTTTTCAATCCAGTGCGCAGCAATAGGAGCTGAGGTTTTCTTGTTTCTAATGTTGGATTTGTGTTCTCCTATTCTGGTGTGGCATTCTCGTCCAGTTTCCCCCACATAGGGGAGATCACACGGGCATAAAACCATGTAGACCACGTTACTGGTCCTGCAATTAGTCATGGTTTCATTTCGAGCCACCGAGATAGTACGTTCAGATGTAGTTATAGTCTCGCCTGTTATTGCATGGGGGCATGCATGGCAGGTGCCGCATCTGTGGTTTCCAAAAATAGGTTTAAGGTTCGTTATGGCACTCTGATTGCTCGAATGAATCTCCGATATTTTGCCCCTCACAAGATGGTTCTTTAGGTTCATATTTCGTTTAAATGCAAAGATCGGTCTGGTCAGGGGGGTCCTGTCTTTCTCTAGGTTCAGGAGGTGGCAGCTGGAATTTATGGCCTGGCGTATCTTATGGTTGAGATTGGAATGACGAGTGATACATACCAACTGATCATTATTTTCCGATGGTTTGGGTTGGAACATGAGTTCCCGATGGGCATATCTAGCTCTTTTAAAGGAATCCTTGACCAATTTTCGGGGATATCCTCGGTACAGTAGTTTCTCTTTGAGGATATCCGACTGGATCAGGAAGTCCTGTAGGTCAGAACAGTTCCTTCGGATACAAAGGAACTGACTGTAGGGGATACTCTCCTTCTGGCACCGCGGATGGAAACTGGTGTATTGAAGGAGAGTATTGCGGGCAGTCGGTTTGGTATAGAGCGATACTTTTATGGTGTTATTTTGATGTTCTACCCATATGTCCAGAAATTCAATGTTGTGCTGATTGGAATGACAGGTAAACCGTAAGTTGGAATCAGCTGCATTCAGCCAAAGGATGAATTCATCCAATGTGGTTTGGTCCCCCCTCCATATAAAGAATATATCATCAATGAATCGTTTCCAATCCTTGATGTTTTCATGGAAGGGGGCCATCTCATTAAAAATATTGATTCGCTCGAATTGCCCCATGTAGAGGCAAGCAATACTGGGAGCACAACTTGCCCCCATGCTAACTCCAGTAGTCTGTTTGTACATAGTTTGGCCGAATTCAAAGTAGTTCTCAAAAAGTACCAACTCAAGGCACTGAAGGATGAACTCAGAATTGGTGATCTCAGGTCTCATGGATAAGATGTTTTCAATGGTGGTATAGGCTCCTCGTTGGGGTATATTAGAATACAGCGATTCCACATCTAAGGTAACCATGAGTTCACGGTTTTTCAAAAAATGGGGTCCCTTCCACTAGGCTGATGAAATGCCCTGTGTCCTTAACATAGGACTGTAACTCAGTAACCAATGGTTTTAAAAATGTGTCTATATATTTAGACAGTGGCTCTGTGGCCGAGCCTATAGTGGAGACAATAGGTCTCAAAGGGGGGTCCACACTATTTTTGTGAGTTTTGGGCACTACATATATAATGGGTACCCTAGTATGTCTGGGGGTGAGAAATTCTGCTTCTGATTCACAGATGGTATTAGTTTCAACTACTCTTTCAACTAGTGTTAGAATCTGTTGTTTTAGGGAATTCTCTGGGTTGCGGGTCATAACAGTGTAGTGACCAGAGGAGGATAAGAGATCGTTCATCTTTTTCGAGTATTCAATAGTATCAAAAAGGACGATCCCTCCCCCTTTGTCACAAGGTTTGATGGTTATTTTTTTATTTTCCTTCTGATCCTTTACCATTGTATTTTCTGGTTCAGATAGATTAGAAACCGGCATAGGTACATAACGAATTGTTCTTTCTATTTCCCTCATAACTGCCTTCTCAAAGATGTTGACCTCAGGGTCAACCATCTCAAGGGATGGAGTGAAGGTAGAGGGGGGTTTAAACCCAGATTTGTTCTCAGTATCGATGTTCGGGGGGCAATCCAGAAAGAATTTTTTGAGACGTACTTTCCGAAAGAAAAGTTGCAAGTCTCGGATGAATTCAAATTTGTCGAAGTTGGCGGATGGAACAAAGGATAGGCCCCGGGTTAGCAGTTTGGTGACATTAGGGTCAATCTCTTCCCCAGTTAGGTTAAAGACAGGAATACCTCTTATGTTCTCCAATACTGTTGGTGGCGAGTCTGGACATACATTTGGGGTTGGCCTCGACCCTGATGGAAATTCCTCCTTTGGGGGGTCCGTTGGACGGGACGAGAGTTCCCCCGGCGGTTGCCTAAAAAATGGTTTTGAGGGTTGTTTCGCTCAAATCCTCCATTTCTGTTAGTTCGGCTGGAGCTATGTCCCTGGTCATAGTTAGGGTCATATCCATCAGGGGTATCCCCCTCCGAGTCTGTGGTATCCGAGAAGGTGGTGACCTTTTTGTGCCCCCAATTGGAGGTGTGTCCATATGAGCTACCATCGCTCTGGTTGGTGAAAACCCAGATGCTAGGTAGGGATAGGCACGTTCTTGGGAGAATGCGCGTATGTCTTTGCACAACTTCTCCGTCTTCCTTTTCAGGAGGTAATCAGAGAAAGAATCCAAATCCTGTTGGATTTCATCTAACTTTTTCTTTCCAAGGTCCACCGCATCACCGTCCTTGAGTTTATCCTCCAGTTCAGAAATTTCTTTGTTCAAAAGATCTATCACTATTCGAGCGGTTTCCACAATGAGCATCTTCCAGTCCCTGGAGCAACGGTTGGAAATAAGAGCCCATCGCTCCAGGAACAGAACCAGGCCTGATCTTCCAGCAGCCTCGATGGCAACACGTCTCCCCCCTCATGAAGAAGTTGCATTGGCTTCCCATACCAAAACGGTGCACCTTCAAAGATGATTGCCTTATTTTTAAGTCATTGCATGGCACAAGCCCACAATTTATCTCTAGCCTTATTCAAAGGCATATACCTACCAGTAACCTGTGCTCAGCCAACATGAACCTCCTGGTCACACCCTCCTACAAACTGAAGCGACAGGGCGAATGCAGGTTCACAGTGCTGGCACCTAGATTCTGGAACACCCTTCCACTTGACATCAGATCCTGCACGGACCTTTCAAGATTCAGAAGACTTCTCAAGACATGGTCATTCGCCCAAACAAACAACTAAATCAAAAGGGCTCCAGCAATTCCAAGAACAGCACCAAGAAACCAATTAGTGTATGTGCGCTATATAAGAAATTTTAACAATAACATTACAATTATACATTACATGAGTAACGCAGAATTATTCAATTACTCCATTTCTGTCTGTGAATTAAACATTCCGCCCACCACAAATCCACAGTTAACACGTGGTTTAATAGTTGGAAAAGTAAAACTTTTTTTGTCATCAAACATTTACAGTGTCTGTGCTCTCTGCCTCAAACGTTAGACATCAGTTTTATCAACATTTGTATATTTTTTCTAAACAATGCATTTTGAAAAAAACACAAATTACTAATTTTAGTCCCTGCAGGTTTTGTATTAATTTAACAAATCTGAACACAAAAGAACTAATTGTAGATAACAAAAAATGAAAAATAAAGGGGCATATTATCAAGGGGGTTTATCTCCGCTTTTTTGGCTTTAAAAGCCAAGAAAGCGGAGATAAAATTATCTCCCTATTACCTAGCTGTCGCTAACACCAGTTAGCGACAGCTAGTAGGAGATAGCGACCATCTTGGGCCCCACTTTGCATGTCAATGATATTTATCACTAATGACATGCAAAGTGGGCGTGCCAAGATGTTAGCGACTGGAAACAGTCGCTAACATCGCTATCTCCTATTACCAACTTATGGAGATATTCGCGCTAAGCGGGAATATCTCCAAAAGCTAACACCTGCTCTGAGCAGTTCTTAGCCATGTTATCCAATGGGAGGTGGATAACATGGCTAAGAGCATTAGCTCGGTAATGCATGAATATCGCTGACTTTTCAGCGATATTCATGCATTGCCGCCGATTTTTATCGCATTTGCGATAAACCTTGGTAATACCAAGGTTTATTTGCGATAAAAATCGCCGCAGCTCAGCAGTAAATTTTTTTCTCTAACCAAGCAATAGCGATAATTATCGCTATTGCTTGGTAATATGGTCCGTCCTTGGAACACGGCGACCGGGAACACACAGAGGAGGGATTCCGTAAGACAGTGCATATCTACGTAAGGAAAACTACATTTAGAATTTCAGCCCTTAACTTGCATTGGATCCTCTCCCGGTAAACTCGGACACCAACACGTGTCGAGTTGCGTTTATCTGTGTACTAATGCGCCTCAGTGAGCGCCCACTTCAGAAAACCAGTTGGATTCCTAACTCGGAACCATAGTTCTTTGGATCTTTTAAACTTTGATTACCCATCAATTGTCATACAGGATTCTACGCTCAACCATACCTACGTGTAGCATCGACCCATAGATGCTTGGGTCTTTTACCAGCCCTGAAGAGTCGTGTGGACTCCACTTTTGAACACGACGAAACACGTGTCGGCTGAATGTGGATCCAATAAACACCTGTGGAAATTTGAGAATATAAGATCTGCTGTTGTTTTCCACTTTATTGTCAATACTTTTGTATGTTGTTCACACTGCCTTGTGGTTGCGAGAGCATTGCTCCTATTCATTTTTGAAGGTCTTTCAGATTTTCTCAGAATGGTTAGGGTTATTCCGTTCGCTCTTCACGCACCACACCACAGACATTACTTTCCTACGAATACATAACGTTTACCATAGGTAGAGCGCCTTTCATCTGTATCTAATATAACCCTCATAGCTGTCTTCTTTGCTTGGTAATATGCCCCAAAGTTTTATAGTTACCTGCTGTGCTGTAAATGAGCAGGTACTTACCGGTAGTGAGTACCGGCATATCTAAATGTTCTCCCTGTAAGTACCAGAACTTGTCCTTGGTTAAGGAGAGTACCGGTATTTTTGGGAGCAGCCAGGAAGGACAGGAAGCCAGGCTCGGTGGCATTGGAGACTATGCAGCTGCACAAAAAGTGCTCTGCTCAACTATTGCCGAAAAAAAGTATGCTGTCAGAGTGGAGTGAGTGAGCCAGTGAACCACTGACAGCAGCCACTGGTGAATAATTCAGCAGCGGATCATTTGCATTACTTTAGGGCTGTTTGGGGTTTTGGATGCATTGTGACTGCCTGGAATTGAAAGTGCAGGATCAATCAGACACTGTGCAGGCAATCACACTGTGGATGTGTCACAGTGCCTGCCCCCGGCATGTCTCATGAAAAGCGAGAAAGGAAATCTAATTTATTTACAACACATAACCCAGCTGAGATTTCACCTCTAAGCACCTATCTGCAGGCAGCAGAGGTGTGTTGTGATGTAACACCCGCTGTCTTGCATTGTCTAATTTATTATCTCTACCTGTCCCAGCTCACCTGTGTAGACATGAGACAACTGTGCAATCTAACTATCTGAATCAAATTGTGTGTGAGTGTTTTATGTGGGGGGAGAACATGTGCATACATGTGTTTAGTGGTGGAAGACGGGCTCACAACCACCTGGTGGAGCCCAGCCATGTCTGTGTTAACCAGAGGACCACTGGCATCATAAGGGGGAGGTGTACCACTCACTACCTTGCGCTGGTTGATCACCATTCAGCTAGGCTGTTGAATGAGGATGGGGCAGGCAGGCAGTCCATCACAAGGCACACTGCTGTCTCTACCCGTCCCAGCCCACCTGTGTCCAGTTCACAAATTTCTCGTAATCATCCAAATTGCAGTATTTAATCTGGTTAAGGGACACGTGTGCTCCACTTACTCCACTGGTTTTTGAAGAAGCAGAGCGCACTAAGGCAACCCGAGCATCCACTAAATATTTCCCCAACAGAACTTTGAGATACAGTAATTTAATTAGCCTTGAGATTCGGAAGAGAAACTGGGTCTGCTGTTATGGGGTTTACTCTTTTAAATAACAAAGATCTGAAAATAACACCAAAAGGCCTTCTTTTTGGCAGCGAGTACTCTGCACACAAGTATTTTATGTTATGATGTCCACCTACCGACAACCCTCTGGAATTAAATTAACGTGCCCATAAGATCAGTGCTTGAATGTCCTCAGTTTCATTGTCCTTTGAAAAATTAACTCAGTTCTCTGCTTTGTAATCAGCAGACTCATTTCATGTGTGTGTACCTTTCATTGTGTGCAGTGTATGAATTTTATGTTTCTGCCTTTTGAGGGTATATTGTGCAAGGGGAGTCCAACATGGGTCCAGAAGGGTCAGTTCCAGTCCTGCTTTTCAGGCTATCAACATCAGGTAGGTGTGCAAGCTAACTATCCGAAAAAAATGTGTGTGAGTGATCGTGAATTTGTGAGTGTTTTCTGTGGGACACCCCCGCGCCGCACGGCCACCAGCTGCTGCGTGTGCCCCATTGCCGTGCCTAACTGCCTCGCCGCCGGCCTCGCGGCCGCCTTGCTTCTCCCCTTGTGTTTTCTCCATCTGTTTTCCCCTACATTTGTGCTTGTATTTTTTTGGTAATTTTGTGCTGTGCTAACGCTTCTTCTTCCTGTTTTCCCGATTTGTTTTCCCCCCCATTTGTGCTTGTTGTACTGTAATTTATTGTATACTCTGTGCCGTGTTATCGAGTTCCTTCCTGTTTGCCCGCCTACCTCGCCGCCCTCCGCTCTCCCTCCCCGCTTCCCGCCACCGCCATTTGCCCCGCCCCTTTTCTCTTCTGTACCCTCCCCGCTCCCGCCTCCCAGCTGCTCCGCCCACCCGCGCACTTGGCCTTATATGGCGACCGTGCGATGCAGGTGAGTGTGACCCACTTGTGGGACACCCCCGCGCCGCACGGCCACCAGCTGCTGCGTGTGCCCCATTGCCGTGCCTAACTGCCTCGCCGCCGGCCTCGCGGCCGCCTTGCTTCTCCCCTTGTGTTTTCTCCATCTGTTTTCCCCTACATTTGTGCTTGTATTTTTTGGGTAATTTTGTGCTGTGCTAACGCTTCTTCTTCCTGTTTTCCCGATTTGTTTTCCCCCCATTTGTGCTTGTTGTACTGTAATTTATTGTATACTCTGTGCCGTGTTATCGAGTTCCTTCCTGTTTGCCCGCCTACCTCGCCGCCCTCCGCTCTCCCTCCCCGCTTCCCGCCACCGCCATTTGCCCCGCCCCTTTTCTCTTCTGTACCCTCCCCGCTCCCGCCTCCCAGCTGCTCCGCCCACCCGCGCACTTCGCCTTATATGGCGACCGTGCGAACGCGCAGCGGTCACGCGCAGCGGGCGCGCCGATTGTGCGCCGAAGGCGCGCCAAAGGTAAGCCCGTCTGCGCCCGTCCGCGCCTGGACCGCGCCCAGCGCCAGGACCCCTGGCCCACGAAGACCCCGACCGACCCGCCTGACGTACTCCGCCGCCACCCTCATCGCACTCAACACCGGCCGACTCCCAGATTGCCACCAAGCCACACCACGACGCACCCACGGACCTTTCTGTTGCCACGCCTGCAAATTCACCTGCATCCGGACCTGCCTCGCACCAGCACCCGCCAAGTCGTACACCAGCAGCACCCACCTCAAGTGCATCCTGCTCAACACCCGCTCCGTCCACAGACACGCCATCGAACTCTGGAACCTCCTAGACACCACAGCCCCTGACATTGCCTTCCTCACGGAGACCTGGATGAACGCCTCTTCAGCTCCCGACATCGCCATCGCCATCCCAGAGGGCTACAAGATCGTCCGGAGGGACCGCAACGCCAACCAGATGGGAGGAGGCATCGCCATCATCCACAGGAACACCATCCGTCTCACGACCAGCACCGACAACACCCTGACCACCGCCGAACACCTGCATTTCCAGATCCACACCGACCCGAACACCACCCTCAGAGGCACCCTGATCTACCGACCCCCGGGACCACGCACACAATTCAGCGAGGACATCGCCGACTTCGTCAGCCCGCATGCCCTCCCCTCCGCCGACTACATCCTCCTGGGGGACCTCAACTTCCATCTGGAGAACAACAACGACCGCAACACCAGCACCCTGCTCGACAACCTCGCCAATCTTGGACTCAAGCAGCTGGTGTCCACCCCCACCCACCTCGCCGGACACACACTCGACGCAGTCTTCTCCTCCAGCACAGACATCGACTTCAGCCACGCCACAGAGCTGCAATGGACGGACCACAGCTGCGTCCACTTCACCTTCAAGAGAACGACGACCCACCACCACCAGCAACAGGCCGCCCGCAGAAGCTGGAACAAAATCACAGCAGACCAGCTCGCCACCTCCCTGAGCCCGCACCCTCCTGCCAGCTCAGCAAACCCCAGCCAGGCCGCCGACAACCTCACGAAGTGGATCAGCATCTGCGCGGACGAGCTCGCCCCGATGAGGACCCCGCCCAGCAGACCCGGCAGCAAGAAAGCCCCGTGGTTCACCGACGAACTCAAGAGCTCCAAGAAGAACTGCCGAGCCCTCGAGAAAGTCTGGAGAAGGGATCCTACACCGGACAACAGGACCACCTTCAAGCTGGCCACCCGGAAGCACCACCAGCTGATCCGCGCCGCCAAGAAAACTGCATTCAAGGACCGGCTGGACAACAACGCACACAACTGCAAGGAACTCTTCAACATCGTGAAAGAGCTATCCAACCCCAGTGCAGGAAACAACGACATCACCCCATCGCAAGACCTCTGCAACTCCCTCGCTTCATACTTCCACAACAAGATCACGGACATACACAACAGCTTCAACAACCAACCAACGCACACCAAGACCGAACAACCACCCCCCACCACCACCCTCCACGCCTGGACCCCGATCAGCACCGAAGACACCATCCGCACGATGAACTCCATCCACTCCGGATCACCGACCGACCCCTGCCCTCACCACGTCTTCAACAAGGCCGACGCCGTCATCGCACCCCACCTGCGAGACATCATCAACACATCCTTCGACACCGCCACCTTCCCTGAGAGCTGGAAGCACGCCGAACTCAGCGCTCTACTCAAGAAACCCACAGCGGACCCCACCGAACTCAAGAATTACCGCCCCATCTCGCTCCTCCCGTTTCCAGCCAAAGTCATCGAGAAGACCGTCAACAAGCAGATGGCCGCCTTCCTCGAGACGAATGGATCCCTCGACCCCTCACAGTCCGGCTTCCGAGCCAATCACAGCACCGAGACCGCCCTCCTCGCCGCCACCGATGACATCCGAGCCCTGATGGACAACGGAGAAACAGCGGCCCTCATCCTCCTAGACCTCTCCGCGGCATTCAACACTGTCTGCCACCGCACCCTAGTACAGCGCCTCAGCAACGTCGGAATCCAGGACAAGGCGCTGGAATGGATCATCTCCTTCCTCGACGGTAGAACACAGAGAGTCCGCCTACCACCGTACAAGTCAGAGGCCTCCAAAGTCATCTGCGGCGTCCCTCAAGGATCCTCGCTGAGCCCCACCCTCTTCAACGTCTACATGAGCCCCCTCGCGGCCATCGCACGCCAACACAACCTCAACATAATCTCCTACGCCGACGACACCCAGCTGATTCTCTCCCTGACCAACGACCCCGCCGCCGCCAGAGCCAACCTGCACGAAGGGATGAAAGAGGTAGCCGAGTGGATGACGACCAGCCGCCTGAAACTGAACTCTGACAAGACGGAGGTCCTCATCCTGGGCTCTTCACCCTCCGCCTGGGACGACTCCTGGTGGCCTCCCGTCCTGGGCACCGCACCCAAACCGACAGACCATGCACGCAACCTGGGCTTCATCCTGGACTCCTCCCTCTCCATGACCAGGCAAGTCAACAACGTCTCCTCGGCTTGCTTCAACATCCTACGCATGCTACGGAAGATCTTCTGGTGGATCCCCACCGAGACCAGGAAGACCGTCACCCAGGCCCTCGTCACCAGCCGACTGGACTACGGCAACGCCCTCTACGCCGGTACCACCGCCAAGCTCCAGAAGAGACTCCAGCGGATCCAGAACGCCTCAGCCAGACTCATCCTCGACATCCCACGAACCAGCCACATCTCCGGACATCTGAGAGACCTTCACTGGCTCCCCGTCAACAAAAGAATCACCTTCCGCCTCCTCACCCACGCACACAAAGCCCTACACGACCAAGGCCCGAGCTACCTCAACAGCCGGATCAACTTCTACGCTCCCAAACGCCACCTCCGATCAGCCAACCACGCCCTCGCCGCCGTCCCCCGCATCCGAAGAGCGACTACAGGAGGAAGGTCCTTCTCCTACCTGGCCGCCAAGACCTGGAACTCCCTCCCGACCGACCTGCGCCTGACCCGAGACCACCTCTCCTTCAGGAAGAAGCTGAAGACCTGGCTGTTCGAGCAGTAGCGGCACCCCCCCTCCCCCAGCGCCTTGAGACCCTACGGGTATGTAGCGCGCTCTATAAATGTCACTGATTGATTGATTGATTGGTGGGTGAGGCATGTGCATACATGTGTTTAGTGGGGGAATACGGGATTACAACCACATAATAGAGTCCAGCCATGTCTGTCAAAACCAAAGGCAGCATTGGCAGCATAAGTCCATTCTATTGGGTTTGCCAGACACAGGGTGAGAGGCAGGTGCCCCTCAGAACACAAAGTACCCCCCCCCCTGGGATAGGAGGGCAGGTGGTGAGTGAAAGCTGCTGGGGAGAAAGCAAGAGGTTGGAGGGTGGCCACGAATGGATGTCTAGGGTTAAATACACAGCAGCAGATAATAAGCAGATTGCTCAGGAACTGAGAAAGGGGGACTGCATAACATCTCATGGATTTTGAAAGACCGAAGGAAATGTGTAAGAATACACAGTGAAATGAATGGCTTGAGAATGAATGGTCTTCAAAATAACAATACAAATTGACTTTGATCTTTGAATGAATGAATGAATGGTTATTTGTAATGCGCGGACTTAGCCCCAGGGCATCAAGGCGCAGACTAAAACATAAATTATGACTAAACAGTTACAGTTACGGAAAACAGACATCAGAATGAGTCTAGTCTAGTGTGACCGTATCCAGCCGCAAACTCCTCACATTTCGTCTTCTTGTTCAGACACTTCCTCAAACCCTTTTTTCCAAAACATTTAGGCTTAACTGAATCTCTTACATCATAGTTGATCTTCAGCAGTTTGCTCTTACACCCTGTTACTGTGCATTGAGAGACATTTTCTCCTATTTTTGCAAGTATAATGACCTCAAACCTTAAAGTGACTTTCAAATGTAGAGAATAAAGCATGATTCTCTCAGCCCAGGCCAGCATCTCTAAACAAAAAGATATTGTAGAATGTTTTTATGATGTCTGCTGGGGTTTTCAGATCTATTCTCTGGATTGCAACTTTAATTCTTTTTAAATAAGCTAGCAAGACACAGAGATGAGTTTGCCCGTGTTTCAAATTACAGTGAAGCAAAGCATTCATTAAATTTAGTGAAAAGCAATGCAGTCTTTGCATTTTGGGCCAGCATTACAGTCAGAGTCTCTTTTGTTGTCTGAGGAAGTCAGACCTCGCATTAAGAATTTTGTTGATAGTCCATTGTTTTATGGAGAGAAGAGAATCACTGTTTTATGCCCCTCCCATATGAAACTTTTTTCTGAAACCACATTTTCTTCTCCCAAATGTCTACACATGTGTTATCCTGAAGTACGTTTTAGGGGACATCCAAATGCTAGAAAACTGTACTAACCTCTCTTTTGCAATGCTCCGATCCCCAGGAGGCCTGTTCCTCTCCATTAAAACCACTTTAAAAACCTCTGGTCTTCTGACCTTTCTTGAGCCCACAATACTAACTACAATGTGCTGTATTTATCCAACTTCTACTTGCATTGCACATGTTGAGCTTACTTAATGTAAACAGTGCTTGCCTCTTCCACAGACCCATATTACTTGCTTTACTCAACCGTCAATCATCTAGAATACCATGTTCTCACCTGTGCTGAACTCACCCACTGTGTATTTGCCTTGCCAGCCCTTGCTTACATCATGCTAGCTGTGCTTGTCTCTTCCACTCTTCACTGACCCTTCATGCTTGATTTACTCAACCTGCCTTTTCTGACCTATCCTTCCTCAACTCACTGACCTAGTTCTCACCTGGGGTAACCATTTCGGGGCTCCACTGCCCCTTGCTTGCTTTGGCCATCCTGAGCATGCATTGCTTAACCAGGCTCCCTCTGTTGTTCATCTCATTCACTTTGCCTTGACATATGTTGCTTTAACTCACCCTATTGAATTCATCTAAGCATTTATTTAAGCTCTACATCAAACGTGTTACCATTCTAATTCCCTGTAATCGTTTCACGCACCCAGTGCTCACGCCAGGTACCTCGTGTTCGCATTGAAGGAGCTGTGGAGGGTGTTGAATGACCAGGGTTGGTGCGTGTTGTATATTAAATGGTGACAGAGACAGTTAAGTAGTATGCATTGTCCTGAAGACCAGATTGAAAATGTGCCCTTTTCCCAATCCACATGTTCCCTTTTATGTGGATTGGTTCAATAACTATGTGAAAAGTATAGGAGGAAAGAGAGAGACAATAGAAGTAAAGATGCGAGGGGGGAGGTGTGTTCTAAAGAATGGAGGCCAAAAGGAATAGGTCTATCATTACCCAGGTTTCTTACTCAAATTGCTACAGTATCTGTTGTTGTACAAGATGAGAACCATAATTTGACTTTTGTTTCATGTGTGTATAGGGTCACAGACAATCTGCATTAGTATGACATTACAAAAATAATACATTTATCCTCTTGCACATGGGGGAAAACAAATAATAGAAGGGAGAAATATTTCTGTATTATCATGCACAACTGCACACCAAAAAATGTTGCTTCAATTAAATGTTTGCCTCCTAGCTCCGCCTCTAACCCCACCCCCAAATGCCCTCCTCCAGTCATTCTCTGTTCAAATTGGTGCATACCTGCACTTATTTTTCCCATTTAAAGCTGTGGTGTCGAGGTCAGATCTCCGGCTATCTTTTTTTCATTTCTAAGCAAAATTAGACTGCAGAACAGCCAATAGGAGTTGTTAGAATCCCAATCAAGGCACATCCAGTAAAGAGAGGTAGTGTGCCTTGCAAGCTGATGAAGGGAAACAAATATCTATTACCAATTACAGGAAATTCTGCATATTACAGGCAATCCTCTGTGTTCTTTTAAATCTGGCTCCCTTTGAGTCAATATTAAGCAGCAGCATCTCTCTCTCTCTCTACCTTCTATGCTTTGGACTCTGATTAATGCCAAATTACATAAGATACAATGAGCACTATTCAGTAGGAGAGCACATGTCAAGGTAATTCAAACATCCATCTGCTCAACAAGATCAAAACTGTTTGCCTGATGATCTCACCACAACAAATGTGTCTCATTATGGAATGCAGCACAGCAAGGCAACTTGCTGCCCTGTGTTGTGTGAAAGGGTAGAAATGCTCCCTATTTGCCAATGGAGGCATCCTTGCACTATAGGGCAATGGTGCCTACATTACGGGCAGGATTGTTTTTGTGAAGGAAGGTACAGGTATATTCCTCTTTCTATGTGTGCTGCAGAATTCCGCAGGCGTGGAAAGAAGAACTATGAGAAGTAAAGATGTTCTCTTCATTATGTCTCTGTTAGGTAGGCGCACCATTTTCCCACAAATACAGGTTTACAAGTATTTGTAAATCTGGGTTTGCTTCAAAATACATGGATGGTTGCATGGAAGCACCTGTGCTCCATTCTTGTAATCCCTTCCCAATGCAAAGTAATGCAAGGCAGCGCAATGCACTGCGTTGTGTTACTCTTTATTTACTAAATCATTGAATGACACACAAAGGGGCTTTGTGTGCTTAGTAAATCCAAGCTAAGGACTTGCATTTTCTTGCGATGACTTGCATCAGGCAAGGACAGTGCAAGTCCTTAGTAAATCCGCCCCTCAGTTCTTCCTCTCAGTTTTGGATTGAGAGTTCATGCCACATGCTAACTGCCTCCTACAGAGTAGCTTCCATTCCTCAAATCAAGATGTTATTATCATCCTCCCAATCAGGCATCACCACAGAGCTGCGATAGGACTGATTACCTCTTAATGATACCTATATGCACTTACTCTTGTCACAGTCCAGGTGCAAACTGCCTTCCCCCTGCCTGTCTCTGAGTAGGCCTAAGATCAATATGCATCACTTGCATAAAGTTAAATGACATAAATAGATTATTCATACTGCTTAGATGTTGCCTTTTAAAAACGTGGTCGCTCAGCACTTTCAATGCACATGGCAGTCCATGCGTTTGCTCTGCAGGGATGAAAGGTTTTCTAATCATGTGATAAGGGATTGAACTAATTGACACATTAAAGGGATATTTTTGTTACAAATGTGAGATTTTAATTTATACTTATTTATTTTGTATTTTAAGAGCAATAGCATCACAGTTATAATTAATATTTATTTATAGCACTTTACAATTGGTCACCAAATGGGATAGCAATCTGAATTAATATATACTATTGTAAAAAATGTATAATTGTGAGAAATTCCCCCTCTTTGTGTGTCACCCCCATTTTCTGTTTACTGATGTGCATGTACTGTTACCCTTTAAAATGGAAACATTGACTAACTCCTAACGGGCTTAATTAACTTTCCAGTCAGCCATAGTATGTGGTGTAAGAAAATACCCCAATAGAAAAGGTAAATTAAATGTCAAGCATCGACTGAAATACACTAGGCTGGCAAAACATATCTTGCAACATACCCCTGCAGCTTTTAAACCAACAGTCAAACTTCTCTAGCTATGCATACCAGGTCACATTACCTGCGTTGGGGACCCCTATGTCTGATGTCAGAAGCACTTCCTGGGTGCCTCTACTGCTGCACCTAGACTCATATGTTTTGCCTGCATTTATCTGAACTTGTGGCCGGTTGCTCTTTGAATACTTGAATATCCGGATCCTCTGACATATCTGGTCTCTGTCCGCACATTTATCATATCCGGACAAGCCCCTTGTGGACACACGAAGTTGATATTTCGCTTCATTTAGCCTTGAAAAAGTCTCTGTACTTACCTGCAGTACTGACGAAACACGTGTCGGCTGTTTTTCTGTCAAGTTCATGTCTACGGATTTTTGTAAATAAACAACACAACATCTTGAACTTTTCCTGATTATTTGTGATGCTCAAATATTGCTACCATCGGACAATTTCCACTCATTTCCAAAATATCTAGGAGACCTATTAGTCTGTTCATTTATATTTGTATGTTAGGATTGTGCTTGATTTGACCCTCTTGCTTCAGTTGTATTTTGTCAATCACCGATTGTCATTTAATCCCCTTTTGGTAGTGGGGGACAGTGGTCTAGGCAGCACTCCGTCTTCACAACGGAAGATTCTTTATTATTCCAGTAAACTCCATATCTCAAATTGTTACCAGTGATCGTGCGGTTTTTTCCTTTAGGATACACCACTACCACTCTCCCTCTCTACCATTCATAATTTAGTGTAAAGGGAGACCTGGGAAAGAAAAGTCTCTGTTTCCTGGTCTCTCTGTAGCCAGTTTGGCACTAGCCAAGTGGGAGGGGTGCCTGTCGCACAATTGTTTTGGTGTAGCTGAAGACGAGCCTGCTTATTTCCCCCAAAACGCCCTGGCTGGCTCCCCAGTGTTCAAAAGGCTGAAAGGCTTTGTTATTTTGCATTTTTATTAGGATGGTGCAATGTGTGATACTTTATGGTAAGGCAAACAGGATGTACTGTAACAATTGGAAGGTTTGCCCTTGCAAACTTTATCTCATTGTTTAGAGGGTATCTAGCCCAGGTACCACCCTGACCAACTGGCTAGTGAATATGACTAAAGTGCCACCTTACCCTCAGCTCTTCAGTACATGCATAGGGCTGCAAAAGAACAGAAGAAAACTGAACCTGCTTTTGTGACCTGTGTGTAGACCTGAATGGCTGGACCTCATCCCACTTGCACACAGGACTGGGAAAGGGACTCCCTCCCATGTGGCAACATGTACACTGCAAGCTGCAAGAGACCTATTTCTTAAGGTGGCAGCTTGACAAGTACATGCTGGTTGGATATGTTGGAGTGAATGCTGGCCCTTGGGTGATGTCCCTGAGTTCCTTAGAGCGTTAGAATGAACCAAGAGGAGCTGCTCCAGAACACTGGAAAATTGGGACTTCCAAGATCTCCAGAGCGTTAACTGTAACAGCTCTCGCAGGTAACAGCAACTGAATTTGAGGGGAACTTCATTGGATACTTCTCCAACTGTCCACAGGTAGAAATCTTGACTGGGCATGGGCGCACAAAGTATCTGCCAAACTTCTGCGGCATAGACAATTGAATTTCTTCTGCTCAGAGGTTTTCCCACTAAAATCAATAGCTTCAGTGGTGCTTCATCCAATGACTACCAGGCTTCAAGAAAAAGTCGACGTATACAGCCCATAACCTTGTCATGGGGAAGATTTTGATTTCAATTTCAGCAACTTAGGGCCTTATTATGAGTTTGGCAGTCCAATAGACCACCAAACCGACGGTGGTGGTGCAGCTACCACCAGTCTTGTGGTCCAACCTCCCTGCAGGAACATGCAATAGCATTCCTTGCTAAGGCTTACGTATGATCCCCAGCACTGCATTCCAACTCCCAAGGACTTCCCAACCTGGTTTCCTGTCGGTATCTGGTGGGGGGTCTCAATATTACTTTGACAGTGTGGCAGTCGGGCACTGGTGAGGCTGCCCATGCCTCACTGCCAAGCTCATAATAAGGCGCTAAGTCACATGGTAAAATCTTTGACCAGGATGAACCCCCTTGCTGTATCTGACCCATGCTCCATCGCTTTCAGCCTGAAATCATGCCTAGGTCCAGGCCAACCTCAAACAGTGATCATTGTTTGGTGCTTTACTTTTTTGTGTTTTTTTTTGCCTTAAATCTTTGAAAATTCATATCTCTGGATCACCTTATTTGATTTTAGTGGTTTTGGTGTCATTTTACTCATTCACTGTTTCTCAATTATTCTAAAGTTGTCATGGGATTATTATTATGATATAGTATCTTCCCAGGCTTTATTAAAAATCAGTTCAGTCTTCACTCCATGCCTAATGAGGCTTTTCAACTTATCATTACTACATTCGCAGGTACCCATAAGATGGAAGGAGGCCACAGTAAGAGCCATTTAAAAAAAACTAAATCTGACCCTGAACCAGTAAACAACTACCGACCTATATCCCTTCTCCCTCTGTTTGGTAAAATCCAAGAGTTTTTGATAAATGGTCATCTAATTAAACATATAGAGAAAAAAAAGTGCTGTATCCCTCTCCGTCAGGGTTTCGAGCTTTTCACAGCGCCGAAAGAGCATTACTTGAAGTGGTGGATAGCATCAGACTCTCTTTGGACAATAGAAGGTCGGCCATCTTAGTCCTGTTAGATCTGTTGGCCGCCTTCGACACCATTTCCCATTCCATTCTTCTGGATTGCCTGAGAGAGGCTGGTGTCGAGGGCCCTGCATTGGCCTGGTTCAGGAGATATCTGAGTGACCGCCCCTCTCGAGTCCAAATTGGTGCTATCACCTCTAAGAGACAACCCATAAATAAAGGCGTCCCCCAGGGATCTATCCTGAGCCCTACGCTCTTACACTTATATGTATCTCCCTTGGCTAAAATCATCAAGGATCACTGCTTTGACACATTGTCGTATACCGATGATACACTGTTATTAATTACTCTCGGCTCGGATGTCGCCAGTACTAAACACAGATTTGGACAATGCATGCTGGACATAAACAACTGGATGTCAACTAATAACCTTCAGCTTAATGCAAATAAAACGGAAATTGTTCATTTTGGCAATGTAAAGACGCTATGGACAAATGAATGGTGGTCCCCTACCTCTTAGATACCTGTCCCAATCCGAAAGAAACAGCCCATAATCTTGGCATAATGATTGACATCCAACTTTCTATGCGTGATCATGTTAACCACACAATACATACTAGTTACGGGATAATTCATGCCCTTTGCAAAATTTTTGAATGGATCCCTCCCTTTGCCTTCCCGTCTGCCACTGATCCAGGGTCTGATTGTCAGTCGCCTGGATTATGGAAATGCCTGTTTGAGCACACAAAGTTTCGTAAGTCCCTTAAGACCTGGATATTCTAAATTTCTCTTGCTCCTATCCTTCATCTCTGACTGTTCCTCAGTCTCGGCAAAACTGTATGAGACCTTTGTGTGATATATGCGCTTTACAAAAAACAGTACATATACATAGACATTATTGTGTTGTGTTTCGGCTTTTTAACTGTTTTGCTAGAGCTAAATACTTTACACATTATTGTCAGTTGTCTGTCTTTTATGTGCCATTACAAACGGGATGAGCGTAGCTTTAAATTATTGAATCTGTGTTTTATCTTCAGAAATCCCATCCACCACAGTTAGTAATCTACCCTCTCACAGTAATGATATTGATGTACACTAAATGTATTTTAAGTTGCTGTCCAGAAACTTAGTATAAACTGTTTCTGGAAATGCATATTTCCAATAATGTTGTATTTATAAGGGAAATATTGATTTATTAAAATGGGCTGGGTTATTTTCCTGTTTATGATCTTTACAAATCATGTTTTAGTTGTGCTCTAATGGAGAATGAATATATTTTTTCTACATATCGTCTAAATACAACCTTTTTATGAAGCGGTGGGTCACATACCACTAAATGCGCTTTGGCTGTTTTAGAAATTCAACAACACATCAACTAACTATATCTCTGAAGAAAAGACTGAATGATTGTAGCATAGTCTTTTTATTTGCTTATCTTACTATGAAGTGTTTCTATACTTCTAATGGATGGATTTGGCTTTTTATATGGATTGGTGCAAATACATGTTTTAAATCTTAAATGAGTTTAGAAAAATGGAACTTTTGAGGTAGTACATTGTAAGTATGTTGCATGTTATGTCTGTGGGCAGTAAAGACAGCTTTGAATTTGTTGTTCCTAGTTAATGGCTAGACTGTTTTACCATGAGCAACGCCTGTCATGATCATGTTGCTTCAAACTGCATCTAAATGAATCTTGGGCACTTTCTTTTACTCCCTATGCCTTAGACTCACATGCCTGCTTTCTATCCCTTAGTAGACTTTCTTTGTCCTCTACACCAGTAGCTCTTTTGTCTGCATAAGACCAACTAGTTTCCTGACAATAGGGCCATATCCATGTTTGATTTCAAGGTTCATATCCTCAGTTTCACCTTTCTGGCACATAGTATATCCCAGTGCTAAACAGCAGGTGCAATTGTGATTTCAGTGTCTTAGTAACACCCTAGGATGTAGCACTGGTAATGTGAATGTGTATACAATATTTAACCACAACCTTTAATAATGTAGAGCATTTGGTCATTCTCAGTTGGTTTTTAAAGCTGTACACTTTGTGGGTGGCTCAGGTTACACAGAGAACATGAATTTGAGGCCTGCAGATCACCTCGACTTTCATGATGTGTCCATGATGAAGGTTTGCATAAACATGGGGCATGCTTGATAGCAAGCATGTTTCAGTACAAGTGCTGAAGAAGTATTAGCGAGAATTACCACAGTCAGGATCTGGGGTGTGAACTAGTTCTCATACTGCACAGACAGACTCACTCAGCCACCCAGGTTTCACTAAGAGAAATCTTACCTTCAGTATCCTTTGGTAGCTGGCCTGACAAGCCAGACAAATTCTGCAGAAATTGTGTCAAACATTCATCCAAAGCTGAGGTTTCGAGATTCCCTTCTTTATATACACCTGTCTTCTTGCCTATCCCTATCCACTTCCCTCATAACAAATTGATGTGTTTATTCTCTGCCAGTCACTTGTGGTTCTTTTGTTTTCATCTATGCACATAGAATTGCTATTTATCACTACAGTTGCTGAAGCACAACAAAATGTAGTAGGTGTATGAAAAATTCACTTTTCGTCACACAACAAAATCTCACATTTTCTCAATAATAATGAGTAATCTGGATTATTGCAACCATTTGCTGCTTCACTTCCTTTAACATTCTTTCTCTTCCCTGGTTAGGTGATAATCCTTGCCAATAGTCTATTTAGAGGGTGTGATCATGAATAAATGCTGGGATCATTTTGGGTAGATTGACTGCTAGCAACCGGGCATCCTTTAGGCCTCTGTACAATTCCTTATATAAGGCTGCTGCAGCCACTACATCATTCCCAGCGGTTTCTTAATCCAAATGATGAAACTGATGGATGTACGGTATTAAACCCTTCAATGATTGCTGTAAATTGAGTAAGGGAGTATGAGCAGCTTCTATTGTTTGTCTCTTTCCTAAAAAGTTCTATGAATGGAGTAAGAAATGTATAATAAGCAGCTAACCAATGATTTTAGTGAAAATCAGTTGTGTAGCACTCATCATGACTTCCTTGTTTAGAAAGGATAACACAAACTAGACCTTACCATCTGCAGTACTCCCTGATGGTGACTGAAAAGTCAACGTGCATTGTGGCCAAAAATATTTGAAACTGGTGCGGATCTCCAGGAAACAGCTCTGAAAGTGTTAAACGTGGAGGCAAATTGCAGGTGCTAAACACCCCTGAACAAGAAGTGTTTGCAATCATCCAATATTAACGTCTGTAGCAATCATTACCTTCACATAAGTAGTCGAGAGGATGACTGTAGCCTGAGTTGTGACCAATCGTAATTGATTTAACCTAGTAACAAACGGATCCCCTAATTTGTAGGGATGTTCAATTCCTCTTGACTTCTGCAATGTCTTGTGGCATTACTGGTAATGAATTCATGCTGAACGTCCCAGCTAACTGGCAGGGACCTAAATGAAGGTGGTAATCCACTAAACATGATCCAGACACATCCATAAAGTGGAGCGGTGTGATGTGGTGCAGTGGCCAGGACTACTGACTTTGGAGCACAGGGTTCATGGTTCAATCCCTGAATCCAGCTGCAGCTCAGCACCATGTGACTCTGGGCAAAGCTCACTTAGGGCCATATGTATCAAGCAAAATTGCATTAGCAAACGCCAAAATTTGAAGAATTTCGGCATTTGCGAATGCAATTGTGCCAAATGGTATGTATTAAGGCAAAATAAGGAATCGCATCATTTGCAATTCCTTATTTTGCGATTGCATTTAAGGAATCGCAAATTTTGCGATTCCTTAAATGCAATGTAAGAAGCACCAAAAAAGTGCAATTTGGCCTTAAGGAATCGCAAATTACCACCAACTTCAAGTTGGTGGTAATTTGCGCTTTCTTTGAAAAATGCACTTTTTTGCATTTTTCAAAGTGCAATGTGAAGCACATACATGTGGGCATGTATGTGCGCCACATGTGCACCCATGATTATTTCAGGGGTGCAACAGGGTGTCCTTTTGACACCCCTGCACCCTTAAAATTGCATTCTCAATTTGCGATTCGCTAATTGTGAATCGCAAATTGATAATGTCTTCTCAGTCATTCCTATGGGCCTCTAGGCCCATAGGAATGAATTGGGAGGTATTCCTTAATTGCGAATCGCAATTTGCGATTCGCAATTAAGGAATATGTAGGATTCGCAAAATGTATTGCAAATCCTACACAGCCGCGGTGCGTCCATTGGGACGTAGGGGCGTAGCCCCACCAACCACATGGACCCGCATCGCGGCTGCAATCCTTACAATAAATTACTCTGTACAAGTGTGTTGTACAGAGTAATTTATTGTAAGGATTGCGAGTCAGCCGCCGGGACACACCCGGCGATTTCGGAATGCACAGGGGGTGGCACCTGCTGCAGCTTGAGTGACAGTACACTCAGGCTGCAGCAGACAGACCGTAGTGCGCAAGTGCAAGTTGGGATCCAACATACCCAAGCATGCGCACTACAGTTCCCCAGCAGGACCCAGGGGTACTTCTCAGCCTGCCGTAGCCCGAGTTTACAAGGGGCGACAGGGCGAGAAGCAAATGTGCCCGCCTAGCCAATCCCGGCGCTGCATGCAGCACCAGGATTGGCTGGTCCACCGCGCAGCATCCATCATTGGATGCCGCGCGTGGGGGTGGCACACACTGCCTCAGCCACAAGTAAATGGCCAATCACTGAATCACTGCATGGCTTCACACAGTGAAGCCATGCAGTGATTGGCCATTTCACCGGGATGCGTGCGTCTGCTTCTTATCTCTGTGGCATGCTGTGGGTTTGCCTCCGAGGGAGCACAGGCAGCTGCAGAACACGGGACCCCAGCCAGCCCAGGACCAGACCAGAAGCAGCGGACCCGTTCAGGTAAGTCGCCCTACTCTGTCCTACCGAGCCAGCACCTGATAAATAATGTTTTTGTTTTTTTATTTGTGAAGCGAGTAGCGACTGTGCCGTGTTTTTAGATTCTCCAGGACCTGTGTGCCAACACAGGGGAACTTGGCATATTCAGCATTTCATTGTGTGGCAGTACATACCGTAAGGGAATGAACTGGTGGCAAGAGGGCATTTACCTGCGTGATTTTAAAGTGAATGCTTATGCTATCTATCGTGCTATCTATCTAGCCGCGCCTTCAACCTGTAGAAGAGTAGAGTGCAGGGCGGCCTATAAGGAAACCAGCAGAGCCGGCCGCCCGGGGCCCGGGGACCTTGACGCGCCTCATCCCATGCCCCCCTAGACTGTTCCCTGTCCGCCTCCGACAGCTGCAGTCGGGGAGCGGGGACCCAGGCCTGCGCTTTACTTGTGCCCATCCGAAAGGTGCCTCCACGCTGCACCCTGTTCTTGGGAGAAATGGGTCAGCCAGACATTGGCTCTCTGGGTGAGGCTGGCCAGGGCCCACACGCTCCCTTACACATCCGAGTTGGCAGGGGCTGCAGAGTGGTGGACGCGGCCCAGGTAGCATCGATGCCACCTGGGCGTGAGGTCTGCGACGCACACGTGTGCTTCGCAGGGCTTGTAACTTTATTCACTGTAGAAATGGACGTCCCCCCTTCTGATAGAATGGCACACCTCGCCTCACGTGCCGTCCATGGCAGAGACGGAGGCGCTGCTAATGGCGCGGGACAAAAGAGGGAAGGGGGCAGAGACGCCCCAGGGCGGTGAAGACAGAGCAGAGAATGAATAAGAATAGCCCGGGAGGATTTGGTTACTGCTGGAGGGGAGAGCAAAGACTAGGCCATCTCATCCCAATGGCCCAGATTAGACTAGGGCAGTACCTTAGAAGGGGCCGAGGAAGGCGCCACAGGATTTGTGTACCGTAGGAGGCGAAAGGAGTATAGGAGAGTGTCAGTCCAAGAGCGAAGCGAAGAGCCCGACTCACTATCACTGCAGAGGGTGAGAAGAAACTGGAGCGCTAGATACGGACAATATTGGTAAATATTTTGCGTACAGTGGCGTGTGTGGTGGTGAGAGGTAGCCTTGTTTAGATTTTCTATGTATCAGACCTGGTGCTGGACATGATTTAGGTGATACCTGGAAATGAGGCAGTTGCGATGTATGATGGCAGGTTACATTCATGCAACAAGTGTGGTAGGATGGCATTGGCTTATATTGAGGACGTGGGCAGAATCCAGTGGTTACATGGAGGGCATATGTGTGTTAGTGGGCAGCATCCATTTTATTATTTGCGAGAATGGGCCAGAAAGGGTTATGTTTTAATACCCTGTCTGGGGAACAGAGAACTTCAAACCATCAACCCTCTTATAGCTGACTGCAAATGTGAAACACTTTGTGCTTTCAGGCTGGATGAACAACAGCACCAAGAAACAAATGTGCATTAACTGCAAATGTAATCATAAAACACATATTTAGTCTGCTCAGTGCAAGTAGCTCAAACATGTCATTACCGAGTTCCACATGATTGTTTATATAGGGGTGGCAAGTTGTGTAAGGCTATGCTGAGGTTACTGATAATGTCTGTTGCTGTGAGTAATTTGTAGTTTTTGAAATTGTGTATGATGTATATAATATATGTTTGTGTGTGTGTGTGCGTGCGTGTCCCTGGTTGTTTACTGTTGTAGTGAGAAGGTAACTTAAATTGGGATGAGTGGTTATAAATTGATGTAGTGTCCTGTCGTTTTAGGGACTGCAAGGGTTGTAGATGACTTAGCCTACTGCCTGAGTTCTTGCTGGAGGGGTGCAAGAGACTCATTTTCTTTGTTTATGTAGTGCCCAATGTAAGGATGAGCGAGGGTTGTAGTTTCCCTCTGCCTACTGTTGTATAGTTGAAAGAGACCCTTTTATTTGTTCTGGAGTGCATATATCATAGGCCTATCATCAGATGGCAGTTCTGTGAAACAAGGACAGGTTATGTATAAGGGATCCCTAGTAATGGCCTGAGCTAATACAGGCTGCATTTGGAGAGTGCTGATTACATATTTTGAAGGGCGTGACAATGGGAATACAATTGCTTTTTTCAAGAATAGGAAGACCTATTAGCTTTACCCATGCCAATTTCTCAATGAGCTCTCTTCTCCTGTTTAAATGTGGTTTGTCCTTTCTTTGTCAATGTCTGGAAGGCTACTGTCCCCTTGAAGTGCATTTTCTTTAGCTCATTCTTTCCCGTATTCTGGATGTGTTCTTCATTTACTTTATCTTTTCAGCAGCCTTGTTTCCTGCTTTTGCCATGTTTTTGATGATCATGTAACTTTTGCATGCACCATTCTGGTTTTCCAATGTACCCCAAAGCCACAGAGGTGTGCAGCACTCCGTGTCAGAAAATGAGATTTTCTAGTACACCAAAGATCTGTAGACAGTTGGATTCCTAGGAACCTGTATTAGCATTAAGCAGCCACCCATCTTATTATTTCAAAATAGCATCCTGACTGAACCTGGCACCGTCAAAAGCCAACCAAGCTGACCTTCAGCACCGCCCTGCTCACTAGGCCATGCACTGTAAACTCTTTAAGTGTTCTTCAAGCCCTCAGTCTTGCTCTACTAACCCATGCACTTATTTGCCCCCGTCACCCTCTTCCCCCAGGGCCCATCCCCTCCTCCGTGCACCCCTCCGGCACTTCCTGTCCACTGGATCTCTACTTCACGTAAATCCACTTCTTATAACCAGTCAGCTAAGCTCTACGTACCCTCTGACTCAGTCAGTACCTTGCATCCCCTGGCCTAAGGCCACACTCTGCTACATATCCACAGGCTATATAATACTCTCTCAGCCACATGTAGACCAACACGCCACAGTGGCACAATGGCATACATTTTTTCATCTTGCTGGCTTACTTTTTTTCAGTTTCATGTAAGTAAGAATTTTTTGGGTTTATTTTATTCTCTTTTTCAACAATTTTTTTTTATATTACTATTATGGGCCACTTCTTTTTCGCATTGTTCCACTTTTTTTTTTTTTTTACTATAACTTTTCACCGGATATATTGTACCTCCACCATCTTCCCTCTTATGTACATGAGGAGAACATTCCTGTCCTTGAAAGGTGGTGGAAGAATGGGTTTTATGCCTGAGTGGGTACATTCATTCAGGTTTGTGGCGGTGATGGAAGGCCCATCTGACACTGCCTCGGACGTATGGGATGAGAACATCGACCGTGTAGCTTACCAGCCTTCCTTGAGGGAGTGGGACAGAGAATGTAGCTATACCACGCTGGGAGACCTTGGAGGGGGTTCAGACGGATGGAAACTGCTCCTGTCAGGCCTTTCTAGGAGGAATGGATGACAGGGAGGTTGTAGACCATCAGGGGACATAAGGTCCAAGGATGTGATGAGGATACATCAATAGCTATAACATTACGGTCCTTTCACATATCTTTCTTCTAAATAAGTGTCCTGGGGTGCATGCTGAGTTTTAGCTGATCATATTCCCACCAGGACTATCTATATATTGCTATATGGAGATGTATAGAAAAGGGGGGTGCATACTGAGAAAGGAAGCGGGCTGTGGAGTGGACAAAGACTGGGAGTTGTCTGGAGGGGACATCATGGGGTTACACCACCACCACTACATTGAGATCTTTACATCGCCAACACAGCCACTACACTAGAGCCACTACTTCTCTGGTAAGTTTTCTACCATTGCAACAAGAGTCCCTGTATGGAGCATTACATTGCAGCTAAGTAATACTAATTATAAAAAAATGATGTTCTAATCTTTACCCTCAACTGTGTAGGTGTGTGTATATATGTGTGTGTATGTATGTATTTGTGTGTTTGTATGTATCTGTATATGTGTATATATATATATTTCCAAAGACGGAATGTCGACGCCGTGTCCTTTCTCGGCAGTCTTGTGGTTCACCCTGTCTCTCCCCAGCACGGCCTGGTGATGAAGGGTGCTCTGTCCTTGCATGATTACAGCCAGAAACATATGTGCGCAGAGTTTGTGCTTTATCCGTGAAAAGACAGGAGTAATTTCTATGAAATAAAAATTGTTGGTTTTCGTCAGGCTGGCATAATTTTCTTTGCAGGTCCTCTACTTATGCTGAAGCTGCAACTCAGTGTGTGTTTCCGCTTTTATTTTAGATTTCTGGTATGGTGCTGTGCCGGCGACGGTTTGTTGAGCGTGATTTCGTCTAGAATTCTGTCTGAAGGGCTGTCTAGAACAGTGTTTGAAGGGCTGTCTAGAATACTGTGTGAAGGGATGTCTAAAACAGTGTCTGAAGGGCTGTGTAGAATACTTCTTGAAGGGCTGTCAAGAACACTGTGTGAAGGGATGTCTAGAACAGTGTCTGAAGGGCTTTCTAGAATACTGTCTGAAGGGCTGTCTGAGATTTTCATGCAAGTCTTATAGTCTGAATTCAGCAGTGTAATAGGTCGGAATGTATGAAGCTCTGTGGTTATACTGTATAAGCAGCTACCTATGTTATGCCATCTATTAATGTAATAACTGCACTTTCACAATTGTTTTATTAACCTTCCTGCTTTCTCAAATTTGCTTGAAAATGCACGATTTTTCTTCTTTTTTTTCAAAATTTTCTTGGGGGGGAGGTAATCCCCCCAAACCCACCTTTTGGGGTTCAGGTTCGCTCGCTCCGCTCGCTCGCTACGGTGCTGTATGCAAATCAGTTTGCGCCCCACCACTTTCAAATGTCACCCACCGCCCCTGATCCTACATACATAGCATTTTGCGATTCTCAAATAGCGATTCGCAAAAAATCGCTATTTGAGAATCGCAAAATGACTTTTTGATACATATGGCCCTCAATCTCCACAACGGCCCCCAGCGCCTTGAGACCCATAAGGGTGAGTAGTTAGGCTTTACAAATAAGGATTTACATTTATAAAGTTTGACCACTGATACTAGATTTGAGACCTCAGTTTAGTTCCTGAAGTTTAATCTACCATAATGTGATTTATGTCTTACAATAGAGGGTTTTCAGAAAGGCTTTAGGGTCAGATGTGTTATGTGTTAATCTCGATGGAGCAATACAATGCCTCAGATTACTTTAATGTCTTAGTGTTGCCAAGCCTTATGGCAGTCTGGTTCTCATGAGAGGGTAACACAAGTTTGAAGATTGTATGGAGATAACAGGGGAAGGTTTGTGGTTGTGCAGATACATTGGATACTTCGTAATTCTGCTTAAGCAGGAAGTTCAAAGTCTGGCCAGCAATGTGAACTGGGCCTTGCACAACATGGATGAAACCTGATACCTTATTTTTTCGAGGATGTTAGATGTTTGGAATCCAGTCTATCAACTCTCAAGTTGGAACTGCTCGTAATGATATTTTTATTCACTAGTATCTGTAGTTGAGATAATTTAAATGTTATAAGACATAAGCACACATGTAGAGTACAGGCACACCTGTTGGAAGAGCAAAACACCTACGTGCATCTTTGCACACCCTGAAGTATCACACGTAAAAAAATCCATAAACGCAGTCAACACTAACGTGCATACACAAATGGAGCGCATATTTATACACATGCAGATGTATACACACCTGTGGGTATCCCTGCACACACAGGCCATCATACACATAGATATTATGCTCATAGGCAGGCAGAAACAGGTATAGCACCCATGATCATTTAGGCAGGACAGCACATCTAAAGGCATGTAGGTACATATAAATGACAACAGATATGGGCAACATGCCACCAGATCAAAACTAGCAAGCATAAACACGTAGGTTTAGCCGTGCATCTACAGGCATCTTTGTGCACACAGATTAAAACACGTAGAGAAGCAAGTTGGCATACATTGACACACATGCAACACACATTTAGGCAGCATTGCATACAGACAACAGACAGATGCACTGCTATGCACATAAACAACATGTAGACACATACGGGCGTAAACATACATGCACTTCAGGCGGGTGAATGGGTGAAAGGGACGGGTATGCGAGGGATGGATGGATGGAAGGACTGGCTTCAGCCTTTTGTATTTAGCATTGATTATTATTTAATGACAAGTGTACTCATGGAACATGTAGAACCCCAACTATGATTATTTTTAAGTTCCTCAAGTGCACTATTTTAGTAATTATTTATTTTACAGAGTTACATTACATTTGCTTTGTAAGACTGTATGTTCCTAAAATGCAAAAATGTAATAAAAACATTTGAGGGTCAGAAGCAGAAGATGCATGCCGGCAAATTCTCACACATGAATACCCAGATTGAGGAGGTCGGGATAATTTTTTGGAAGAGGGGGTGGGTTTTAGGGCTTAGGGTGGGGAGGAGGGTTGGGGTAGTTTTAAGGGCTGGGGCCAAGTTTGGGGGGAGTCGTTTTAATGTTAAGGGTCAGTATTAGAGTTCAGAGTGGGGGGGGGGGTCAGGCAGTTTTTTAAAAAGGGGGCAGGGTTTTAGGGTCCAGGGCGGGGGCAAAGGGGAGAGGTAGTTTTAAGGGCTGGAGCCGGATTTAGAGGGGGGGGACGTTTTAGGTGTGGGATCGGCTTTAGTACTCAGGTCTAGGGGGTCGGGTAGTTTTTTAAAGAGGGCAGGGTTTAAGGCCTCAGACCGGGGGAAGAGTTAGGGGTATTTTAAGAGCAGGTCAGCGGTAAGTTTTAGGGCTCAGGGTGGGAAGGCTGGGGTAGGGGTAGTTTTTGGTAGGGGGCAGGGTTTTAGATCTGAGGGCGGAGGGAGGGAAAGGGGTAGTTTTAAGTGTGGAGATGGTTTTAGGGCTCAGGGCAGAGGGGCAAGGTAGGGGATAGGATTTTAGGGCTCAGAGCGGTAAGGGGGTACGATTAGTGGTAATTTACTATGCACATTCCTTCGGCAAACTTGCTTTTACAACGAAATTCATCGTAAAGGCATGCGTGGTAAAGGAATGCATGGTCAGGACTGCGTTGTAGAGGCACACGTGGTACAGCCATGCTTGCTTCTGTCATACAACCTGTCATCGTAGAGAGAGTCCATTGGAATGTGGGGCTGGTTGAAATGTGGGGAAGGCTTGAGTGGTGAGAGCGGAGACCATTGTGAAACTGGCTGGCAGCTCCCTCCTTGAGTTCCCATGTTATTCGGAGAAACTAAATAATACATTACTCACATGTCTCGGTTAGTAGCCTCATTTCACTGACGATGTGCTTCCCCAGGAGGAGAACGACCAGTTCGGGCCGGCAGCAGTCAAGCGCCAACACATCTCATGGCTTTGGTGAGGCGGCACAGCTTGGTTTTTGCGTACTGGCTTGGCATAGTGGAACAGCGGCAACACAGCAGCAGCACAGCGCAAGTTTAATCAAATCCAATCTGTTTTTGAGGATCGCGTAAAGATTAACCAGTGAGGCTGCGCTCGAGTGCAATACATTCAGGGCCTTATTTATGATGCCGTGCATCACTTTTACGCCACCGTTGCGTCACTTTTTGTGACGCACCAGCGGCGTAAAAAATGTGCCTTGTTGCACCATATTTACAAAGTGAAGCATCTACGTAGATGCGTGACTTTGTAAACCCATGCACCACATTATACCTGTGCCTGGTATAATGTATGCAGGGGGGGCTTTCTGACGCAAGAAAGGATCATAGAAGTGACGCAGTGACATCTATAAGATTTCACTGCGCGCCACTTCTAGGATGCAAATGTGTCAGTATCTTACGCCTGCCTCACAGCAGCCGTAAGACTGACACAGGCCCTTTCACATGGGGCTTGCCTCATGTGAAAGGACAAATTGCTGGAGTTGCGTCACTTTTGAGACACAATCCAGCAATGCGTCACTTTTGCGCCATACAGATACGTCAGAAATACGGACGTATCTGTAACTCCTTGCGACATGATGCGTCATACAGTAAATATGACGCATCAGTCATTGAGAAGTGACGCATCGCTGCTTTCACGCAGCGATGCGTCACTTCTCATAAATGAGGCCCTCAGGGCATATGTGTGAGAGTGCATGGCAAAGAGGCAAGCCTAGATACAAGAAGGCGCCATTGTTATCAGCGCACAGACACTAAGACATCCTAGCAACATTGCTCGCAAAGTAGGACGCCTTGCTATTAGGAACAAAAGCAGCACACTTGCACTTCAATCCTGCAGCCTAACGATGCCTTTAAATATTATTGAGACTGAACACTTGCACTACCCTGCGCTGTTATAGGAGATTTCAGGCCACAATCTCAAGCTTAACAAGCGCTATTATTGAAGTGACAATTCTTACCTACTAAAGTTGAAAAGTGACAATTATTTCCTACTAAAGTCGAAAAGTGACAATTGTTATCAACAAAGGTTTCCCAGGAAACAGCCATTTAGTGCCATACAGTCCAACACAAAGTTGGAAATTCATACTAAGTGAACTGTAACTCTGGTCACATTGTTCCTACAAGTTAATCCTTCAACTTTACTAGAGATGGATTAATGGTACCGACACCATTCCTGAATCTACCTATGGAACCTCACATTGCATGGGAGGATTGGAAGGAGGATGTGAAAGCAGTGGGAGGTGAAATCTTTACCGCTTCATGTAAACTGGCCATGCTTAAGCACTGCTTGGGGGTTAAAGGCAGGAGTATATTGAAGCACATGTTGTCTTTCCTGCTAAAAGACAATGACAAGTCGGACTGGGATGATTACGAATAGCACTGCTGAAGTTAGATCAGAATCTTGGAAAGAAATGAGAAGGTTGAGCGCTATACATTTTTGAAGAGAACACAACTCCAAGGCGAATCTGTAGACAAGTTTGTGGCAGCACTTGGACTGTTGGCATCTACCTATAATTAGAAAGGATTCTTAGATGGGATGCTGTGGGACCAGTTAGTACAGAAGCTGCAGAAAAAAAGATTCCAAGAAATCTGTTGAATGCTGAATGATTAACTTTACAGAAAGCTATTGATATAGCTAAAAGGGCAGGGAGTACAGAAGAAAAACTTAAAGAAATGGCCGCTGGTGACTCAAAGAAAGTAGATGGTGAACAGAGTTGTGTACAAAGCTTCAAAAAAAAAAACAAAGTGACATATGCTGTGCGGAGATACAATATTTGGGAAAAATGTCTATTGCTACAAGTGTGGGTTGAAGGGGCATGCAGCAACCAACTCCAACAGTCCAGCTGTGGATCAGATCTGCAATATGCGCAAAATAAAAGGGTATTTTGCAAAGATTTGTAAGGGGAAGGAGGCACCAAAGGCCAGTGCATCACGAGAAAAGAGGGGTGTCAATGTATTGGAAGATAAAAGAGAGTTGCAGGAAGAGTTTTATCTGCAAGTGAGTGCAGTTGGCAAGTCCGAGGATATAGACCACCCAGTTTGGGTTATCACAATTTATGGGGTGGATGTACGAATGGTGGCTGATTCAGGAATGTGTTATACATTGGTTGGGGAGGAATATCTGCGAAGGTTTCCTGACCGGGAGTTGTGTGTTACTGACATGAAATTCGGAAACAAACCTATTGAGTTGGTGTGCAATTTGGTGGGCTCACTAGGATTGCAGGCTGCTAAAACCTAATCCAAAATCTACATTCCCAAGGATGTTTTGAGTTTGTTGGGATGCCCGCAAAAGGGAGAATTAATGGTTAGGCTTGATCCTAATCACCCAGACCAAGTGTTTGGAGCACAGACAAGTGTGAAAGTAACAGATGAGGTGAAGTGGGAGGAAGAATTTCTTGGGGTATTCCAACTGGGTCTATTAAAGGGATTTACACGCAAAACCATATTATAATAGGGAGTGTGTGTCCAAAGGTACAAAAGCAGCAAAATGTGTGCCTTTAGTGTTAAGAGAACGGATACGGAAGTAGTTACAAGGAATATGTCAGGAGGGTATTATTGAGGATATTAAAGCCACTGAATGATTGTCCCCGGTTGTTTTGGCGAAAAAAGTGAAGGAAACTTGCAATTGTGTGATCTCAGCAAGGGAATCTGGGTAGATTGACACCCTCTTCCCAACACTGGTGATATACTGACAACAATCAAGGGAGCTAAGCTTTTCTCCACATTGTATTTGTCGTCAGCGTATCACCAGATCTTGTAACATTCAGATCTGAGACCGCTTAATTTATTTGTCATGACTGAGGAGGCTTACTGATTTAGGCACATGCCTTTAAGACTGACATCAATGGCAGCTGTGTCCAGAGGGCCATCCACCAGCTGTTCAAGAAAGAAAGGAATGTGACATACTTCCAGGATGACATGTTGGTGTTTGGGGAAAGTATAGAAGAACATGACAAAGCTTTGCGGGGGTGTTAAGAACCTTACAGAATTATGATTAACCATTAAGCATGACAAGTACAGGATTAGCTTGAGAGATGTTGAGTAGTTGGGTCACTAGCTGGATGACTGTGAAGTGGCGCCCAAGTTTAAACTGATGAGGGCAATAGAAGAAGCACCAATCCCTGCAGAGGAAGGACCAGCTGCCTTTATTCTTTGGGCTGGCGCAGTATTTACTCCCGTTTTTTTCCAATGTTTGCATACAAAACGGAATGCATCAGGAGGCTGATAGCAGAGCATGTCAAATTTGAATGGGATGAATGATGTCAGAGGGAGTTTGTGCAACTGAAGCCGTGCATTGCATTGGCCCCAGCCTTAAAGCAGTTTGACAAATGGGATGAATATATAATATGCACAGATGCAAGCAGCGTGAGTTTGAGGGCAGTATTAAAGCCATAAATGGATGAGAGAGAGGTAATTATTGCTTATGGCTCGTGACATTTGAGGGGAGCTGAATTGATGTATTCCACCATTGAGAGGAAAGGATTGGTGTGCTGGTGGAGTGAGTTACCTCAAATGTGGATGGGCAGTGGATTTTGCGATCTGAACGGATCATTGACCTACGGTGGATGTTTTCACAAATAAGGCCACTGGTCAGGATTCGTCTAGAATTACCAGGTGGGTGTTGACATTAATGGAGTTTACTTTTAGAATGAAATATGTCCCTGTAAAAAAAATGTGTGGCTGATTGTTTGTCCTGTACCTGTAAATAGTGTGGATAAAATAATTGAAGTGGACAAGGAGAGGTTGATAGTGATTGTGTGTACACTCACAGAGGGCTGCATATCTCATGAGGAGTGGACACTATCGCATTGCAAGTGGTAAAGGAATATTTGACTAGGCCAGCATAGGGGAAAGCATCTGATGTAGCAGAGTCATTCATAAATGTAAGTACTTAATTGTCAGTCATATGTGATGTGATACTCAGAGGTGAACTTTTGGAAGTACCGGAAAAGTTAAGAGGTCACATTTTAAGGTTGGCACACAAAGGGCAAGCAGGCATGTGTGCGGCCAAGCATAAAGTAAGGATGGAGTATTGGTTAATGGGATTGGATAAAGATGTTGAGAGGGCAATAAGGTCATTTTTACCATGCTCTTGGAGTGACAAGTTGCAGAGGATGGTGGAGTATACGCCTGTTGAGAGTGACAAGATGGATGGTCCCTGGACGAAAATTGGTCTTGATATTTCTAGTCCAAACAGAGTGCTGTGTTTAAGCACCCACATTTTGGGCCCAATTATAATGGAGACCGTCCGCATGGGCAGCGGCGGTCCCTCCATGGCAATTAGGATGTGACCGCCACCCTAGCGGTCACATCCTGTATTTTTTACATTGCGGCGGGTGCTGCTTGAAGCAGCACCCGCCGCAATGTAAAAAATGAAAGCAGTGCATTTGCATGCACAAAGCGGCAGGCACCGCGCGGTGCCTGCCGCTTCGTGCACGCAAAGGCAGTGGTACCCCCCATGTGCACCCTCCACCCCCCTTCACCCAGGGGGCCAGATACGGGCCCCCGAGGTGAAGATCCACATGCTTTTCCTCGGCGGAGAATCCGCAGCGGAAAAGCATGTTTACACAGCCATCCTAATATGTCTGGCGGTGTCTGAGAGACACCGCCACCATATTAGGCCTTTTCCGCTGCGGTTGTAAGTCAACCGCGGCGGAAAAGCGGCGGACAGAAACCAGGACCCACCAGCCATCCTAATGTGGTGGTGGGTCTTTGGTGGGTCCGCAGAGGATTTTCCGCATCCTCCGGGCTGGTGGTGGCTTCCGCCGGCCCGGAGGATGCGGAAAATCTTCCATCGTAATGTGCCCCTTGGTTTGGTAGCCAAAGATTATTTTTCAACGTGGCTAGAGGTTTAGTTTACAGACCATGGGACTACTCAAGATGTAATAAACGTTTTGGAAGAATTATGGGATAGAGTGGGGATACATAAGCAGGTGGTAACTGACAACAACGTACAATTTTTCTCTCAAGAGATGAAGGAATGTTTGAGAAGATGTGGCGTGGAGCACATTAGATCATTCATTTATTACCCCAAGAGCAATGAACATGTTAAGAGGTGGAATAGGACTTTAAAGGAAGGCTTACAATTGGCATTAAGTCAGAGCAACCAGTGGAGAATTGCAGTGAAGAAGTAGCTGTGAGCATATCACACAACACCCAACAGTACCAGGGAAGGTGCCTATGGGATTATGCGAGGAAGGAAAGTAAGAGGTCTGATTTTCAAAGGGGTGGAAAGAAAAAAAAACTGGGCAGAAAATGCTACTGGGCTTAAAAACTAGTTTGGCGTAGGAGAATAGGTGCATGTGCAGAAAGGGCAAAGAGAGGATAAAGTCTTGGAAACGTTTTCAGAACCTTTACAGGTGAAGAAGGTGTATTCCTATACAGTGTTGTTAAGTGATGCCAATGTGTGGAACTACAAGAAAGTGGTAAAAGTTGTTGACTGTTTGTTGAAGGAAGTGGTTAAAGGCAGGGATAAGGGCCAACTGAAAGAAGGGAACTTGAAGAGGAACGTAATCCAGCTAATGAGAAAATGCAGAGGGAACGAGATCCAGCTCATGAAAGGACAAGATGGAGGTGAATCTGGCATGGGGATTATGTGATGGGATGAACTGCATCTTGTTGAGCAGAGGAAGGGAATTTTCACATAAGGAGAATTCACACAATGTATATTTTGGTTCAATAAATGTATCATTTGATTTCATTTTCTTTATTCTTTTTTTATTTCTTTGGTTTTCTGTTCTGTAAATTGTTGTACTTGACTTCTTTTCTAATGTTATTATTATTGTTTAATATAAGGAGGGAGATGTGTTGTATCAGGGAATCTATGACAACATATCGAAACCAGAAAAATTGACATAGAAAATTATCAAGTACTAAATATCGATAACAAATAAATCGACTTCCTATATATGACTAACAAACAACATAAATATCGAGTAAACAACATCGTTAACCATAAATATGGACCACACAAAAATCGTAAGCACACATTTCGAAATCCAAAATATCGACAATCTTAAATAAACATAGCACATATCAAAAATATCGTAAACAAAAATATAGACAGCAATATTATCGACAATACATAAATATCGACAGTTATAAAATACAAATAAAATCTTAGTTTACACACTAAAATTTAAATATTTAAAATATACACTCATAAAAAATGTTATATACATAGCAAACACAACCAAAACGAAACTTTCTAAATAAAAATAATTAACCATACCAAAATAAACATTTTAAACAAACACACTTAATATACAATAAAATTATAAACAATGTAATACCTTTTAAAAAAACAACATACCTTCAAAATACCCTTCATAAAATGAGAAAAACACAGCAAAGGTCGACATTAAAATTTAACATACAGGTAAAATAATTAACAACGTGAAAAAAATTCAAACTAACCAATAGAAACACATTTAAATATAACTAACCAATACCAAACAACAATTAATTAACTACTCACTATATAAATAACGAAACTGAAAACTCTAACACCTTCAAGGAAAATAATCAAGGAGAAACTCTGCCACAACTTTAAAGAGTAATCTGAAAAAAAGACAACTACAAATATCAAAAAGTAAGTAAATAAAACTTAAATAAAAAAATGTCGGGGGAGGAGCCAAGATGGCGACCTGAACGGACGTGTGGTCGCTCGGCTCCACCGGCTTTGAAGACCCGCGCCTACATCCTGCCTGTAATCCTGGGGTTTCTTTCGCCCGACATGCGCGGGACACGGAGCTGATCCTGACGGTGTCCCTCTGACCTCTCAGCCCGCCCGGAGTCTCGAGCTCTGGGAGGATCGTCTTTGCCCCGGACCTCCGCCCGCTCCCTGGAGCCTGCCGGACCTCGCAAGTCTCGAAGAGATACTCTGTTGCGGTGGCTGCCTGTACTGAAGGAGTGTTTTCGCCCGTCTACAGCCTGGCCCGTGCCCTGCGCTCACTGTCCTGCCGAGATCGCACGGAGCAGCTCCGGCACGCATATGTGAGGGCTCGCACGGATTCCTTTGTTTGTGGCCGCCATGATGCCGGTCTGCTTTCTTCTCAGCTGCGCTGATTGCCGGTGAGCTCGAACTGCCCTGGCTGCCCGCCGCACCATCGGATGCCCCTTGCTTATGCAGCGCACAGGAGGGGGTGTAGAGTGTTGTAGGGCAAACATCCACTTCCCTGTCGGGGACTGTGACCCCCGTCTCTCCCCCCTCCCAACACCCCGTGGACTGCTGCTAAGATGGCGATGCCTGATCACCAACGGGGTGGAGATGGCGCTGGGACCTCTTCCTGGGGTGGCACGTGTGCATTGGTACGGGGGACCGTGTTTGAGCCCTCCACTGAGGCTGGAGAACCTCGAGTATCGCAGCCGGACTGCACCTACAGGGAGGTGTTGAATATCCTGAATGAGGTACGGTCGGAGATGCGGCGTACCTATGCTGTGCTGTTTGAGAAACTTGAGGCATGTATCCCTGCTGAGAGCCGACCGCAAGGGGTTCACTCCCGACAGGACCCAGGTCTGACTTTGTTGCAGCTTGCCAGCCCCTCGCTACCTCCTGTTACTATTGTGTCAACCGATGGAACGAATGCTGGAGCCTTTGAAGATTTGTTGCCGCTCGTCGACACTGCTGTTGCAACAGTGTTTCCCCTTTGTTCTTCGACTGGCTGTCTGCCTCGTGTACCAGCCTGGCTGCGCAGTGCATCGCTAGCCTGTTCTCCTGCCCTGTCCCCTGCTCCTTCCTTGACTAGTTCCGTCTCGTCGTTCAGTGACTTTTGTCATCTATACGCTCTGGAAGTACATTTTGTTGTTGGACTACTATCTACGGGGGACAGGCGAAGCTCCCTCAACGATGGTGCGCCTCCCCCATCCTCGAGGCGGCCATGTTTTCACGTCGAGGCGGACTGCAGTGAACTGCCAAGTTGGTTGGGTTCCAAAGTGCCTCCTAGATCGGGCCAGGGCTAGACGATCCCCTGATCGCATTCATATACTGGCGGGTGGAGGCTAAGACAGACTTGATATGTGTGTGGGACACTGGGTATTCTTTGCTGTCTCTCCCCAATGATTATATCTCGGATGAAGTTCTCTGGTAATTGATATTGGGGTGTAGGATGTTTAATGGGTCGGCGGTGTCCGAGCGTGTACAATCGGTACAGGGTTGGGCGGGTTCCTGGTTGTGTCACTGTCTTGCCGGGTGGGGATTGGGGTTAGAATGTGGTACGTACTGGCTGCTTGGCTTATATTTACGATGTAGATTGTTTTCCCCCGTCTGTCTCTATTATAGTTAGTGGTTGTTTTGCTTTCCAATCAAGGCATCCTTCGGGTGTTGCGACCTTTGTCAATGGCACAGTCGGCGTCATACACTGGCTACCCTGATTTATTGCTGGATATCGGCTCCGCCACGTTTCTCTGGTTCCTGTTGGCTGGTCCTGGAAGCTTATTGTGACATGGGGGTTATTTGTATAGGGTAGCGTCCATCTTGCTCTCCTTTGTCTGCACTCTCATTACGGCGGCCATCTTGTCCCTTTGTCCTGACTGGGGAGGGCTTTTGCTGGGCGTCATAGTGTAGTGGTCGCTCGCGACCGGTTTAAAGATGGAGGTCTCCGGGGCTTCACTCTTGTTGGACTACTGTTATGTTTCGTACTGTGCCTCCTCTCTGGCGAATGTAGTGGTCGTAGCTCCCCACATCTGTTCTTCTACTGTTGCTCATTCTGGTGATTTCGCACGTGGGGTGTAACTGGGTGTATCCTGCTATGGCCCATATGGACGGGGTGACCATTCAAGTACTGGCTCGGGGTCCGGGGTGCATCTGTTTCAATTCTTCATTTGGTGGTGTATTTTTTGATATTATTGCTTTACTCGATGCTGGGGGCTATACATGGCTGGGGGACCGAGAGTTTGTTAATGTTGGGGCTCCTCCTCCCCCGTTTCCTTTCTTTTCGGGAGTGATAGACTAGCTTGTTCTTTTCTTCCTCCCGATGCTTCAAGTGTGATAGCTTTCTTTTCTTATCTTTTCTCCTTCTTTTCTATTCTTTCTCTGTATTTCGGGTTTCTTTACTGGGCGACAGGCACTTTGCCGGGGGGGGGGTAGGCCGTAGCCTCCGGATTGTTGCAGGGTGGGGGGGTAGATTTAATTTTCCTTTTTAGTTTCTATGGGCCTTATTTTTCTAATTTCTGCGCTTTCTTGTTCTGGTTTCTGTTCTGGGTCTGCATTAGAGGTTAGTAGGGAGTGGGTGGCGCTGAGGGTAGTACGTAACTGTGGACTGCAGCTCTTATTGTTTTGTATGGTACTGCCATATTGACGGGGTGTTCTTCCTAATGTTGTTCAAATTGATGCTGCCTGCTCATGTTTGTGTAACTAATGTCTGGACTCGGATCTTCTTGATTTTATTCTTCACTGATTTATATTTCTTCACAACTTTAAAAATTTAACCTTCAATACTCCTTTTCCTTGGCGACATGACTCTATTCAATGCAACTGCTACTGATTGCTGCTATCTTGCCTGATGCCGCTGTGGGACCGCGTTGCTCGCACCTGTGCTTAAAGTTTCGTGGCCGGCCTGATGGTTGTAGGCCCGTATTTGTTCTCTTTTTTGTGCACAATAAAGGTTTTAAAAAAAAAAAAAAAAAAAAAAATGTCAATTTAAATGTAACCTGCCTTTTATCATCAAAACATAAATATAATGTTATATTTCTATCTCTCTAAATAGCCACAACAGATCCCACTACAAAAAGAAGAAAATTTTCTACCTACAAAAACAACTAACCAAAAAAGTAAGTATACTATTCCAATTTTTTAAACACTAAGGGGCCCATTATGATGTTGGGCAGATTGCCCCCGCCAGGCTGCCGGTGGCCACGACCAGCCTGGCGGGGGCAATCCGCCCGACATCCACTCTTGATTTCCCCCCGCCATATTAGTATGGCGGGGGGACCTCGGCGGACGGAAAGATCGTCCACCGCTTTTCCGCCCTGGTCGCCTTGCGGCCGGGGTGGAAAAGGAATAATATGGTGGCGGTGTCTATCAGACACCGCCAGCCATATTATGATAGGCATTTTTGAATGCCTTTCCGTGGCGGCAATGCTGCCAAGTAAAGGCATGCGGACTTCACTCTGGGGGCCCCCTGCAGGCCCCCAGAGTGAAGGAGAGTAGTGGGGTGCACACGGGGGTACCTGTGGTACCACCCTGCATTTGCATAATCAAAGCGGCAGGCACCGCGCGTTGCCTGCCGCTTTGATCATGCAAATACAAAAGGGCTTTTTAAGCACTGTGGCGGGCGGTGCTGAGCGCACCGCCCGCCACAATGCTTAACATGCAGTATTTGCCCACCACTGTGGCGGGCACATCCCACGGGACCCCCGTCCTTATGGCGGGCGGTCCCTATTACCACGAGGATGGCCGGGCGGGCAAAGTCCGCCCGCCATCCTAATGACCCCCTAAATAACTGACAACTAAACAGCTAAAATGTTCCAAATGTCCAACAAATGGCATTCTGACTTTTAATAAAGAAAAGCAGCACAATATTAAAAGAACATCAACATTGAAAACGAAATAAACAACACTTGGTAAGTATATAATAAAAAACACATGTACTATTAATAATGCTTAATTTTCAAAAAATTTAAAAGTTAACTTAATAAAACAACTATTCCATTTTTTATATACTTGTATTAAAGATAATATGCTCGTCATAAAACATTGTATCCTACAAAATGCTAACACCAAATAAATATTTAAACATGCACTAAAATGTAATTCACTTTATGTCCACAGATCACATAAATACAAAGCAGCATCAACCAAACAAGAACAAAACTACATACCAAATCTACTAAAATATAATTGGTAAGTATATATTAAAAATGCATATAATATTACTAATGTCGAAAATATAAAAACATTTGCTTATAATGTTTTATACATTGTTTCTAGAATTAAGCAATCCACAATGACTGAAGATGCAAAATTTATCACAACTCAAAAAGGCAAATTTCTGTTGTGCTACATGGGGTATATTTATAATCAAGACAAACAAAAAGACCTTAAGGTAAACTGGAAATGTTCAAAGTATTACTCTAACAAATGTTATGGGTGTGCAACAACCAGGGAAACAAGTGTAATAAATACAACTGAACACAATCATCCACCTAATCTCTCAGAAATAGAGGTTAGATCTACTCTAGAAAATATTAAAGAATTAAGCAGCACCTCAGAACTACCAACAAGTGTAATACTTAAAGAAGTACTTCCTAAAACACCTAGGGGTCCATTAGGATCCGCCCGCCACCCTAACGGAGATCGGGACCGCCCGCCTAAAGGGCGGGGGTCCCGACATTGGCATTAGGATGCGCCCGCCACAGTGGCGGGCACATTCCTCAATTTAACATTGTGGCGGGCGGTGCTCACTGCACCGCCCGCCACAATGTTAAAAACAAATGCATGCATTTGCATAATCGAAGCTGCAGGCACCGCGCGGTGCCTGCCGCTGTGATTATGAAAATGCCCCATGTGCCACCCCCCTTTGGCCGTCACTCTGGGGGCCCACAGGGGCCCCCCAGAGTGAACACCGCATGCCTTTCCGTGGCGGCATTGCCGCCACGGAAAAGCATTGCAGAAATGCCCATTGTAATATGGCTGGCGGTGTCTCATAGACACCGCCACCATATTCAACATTTTCCGCCCCGGCCGCAAGGCGACCAGGGCGGAAAAGTGGCGGGCGGTGTTTTCTTCCGCCGTGGTCCCCCCGCTATACTAATATGGCGGGGGGAAATTCAGGGAAGGATGTCGGGCGGATTGCCCCCGCCAGGCTGGCGGTGGCTACCGCCAGCCTGGCGGGGGCAATCCGCCCAACATCCTAATGGGCCCCCTAGAGTAGCTAGAGGGCAACTACCAACAATAGCTTCTTTAAAAAGAACTAGAACTAGACCTAAAAAAGCTACAAGACCAACAATACCAACACCTAAAACTTTTGAAGAGGTAATAATTCCCCCTGACCTTGCCATAACTCATAATGATGAACCTTTTATCTTCTATGATAACAACAATAAAGATAAAAGAATAATAATGTTTTCTACAGTAAATAATATAAAAAAATTAAAAGAAAGCCAAACATGGATGATGGATGGCACTTTTAGTATATGTCCTAAACCATTCTACCAATTATATACCATTCATGGACAATACCATAACACCTGCATTCCATTTATCTATTGTTTGTTACCAAACAAACAAATTTCAACATACACAGGAATGTTGAACAAAATAAAAGAAGAAACAGCAGAATTATTTCCCCTAAAAATAATCATTGACTTTGAACAAGCCATGATAAATACCATCCTTAAAATATATCCTCATACATCCATACAGGGATGTTACTTCCACTTCAATCAATGTCTATGGAGACATTTACAAAAATCAACACTAAGGGGCCCATTAGGATATCGGGCGGATAGCCTCCGCCAGGCTGTCGGTAGCCACCGCCAGCCTGGCGGGGGCAATCCGCCCAACATCCTCACTCGTTTTCCCCCACCGAAAGGCATGTGGTCTTCACTCTGGGGCCCCCTGTGGGCCCCCAGAGTGAAGGAGGGGTGGGGGCTGCACACGGGGGGTACCTGTGGTACCCCCTCACATTCGCATAAACAAAGCGGCAGGCACCGCGCGGTGCCTGCTGCTTTGTTTATGCAAATGCTGAAATGCATTTCTAGCCTTGTGGCGGGCGGTGCTGAGAGCACCGCCTGCCACAATGCTAGAAATGCAGGGTGTGCCTGCCACTGTGGCGGGCACATCTTAATGCCCCTTATGCTTAATGCTTCAGCCTTTTGTATTTAGCATTGATTATTATTTAATGACAAGTGTACTCATGGAACATGTAGAACCCCAACTATGATTATTTTTAAGTTCCTCAAGTGCACTATTTTAGTAATTATTTATTTTACAGAGTTACATTACATTTGCTTTGTACGACTGTATGTTCCTAAAATGCAAAAATGTAATAAAAACATTTGAGGGTCAGAAGCAGAAGATGCATGCCGGCAAATTCTCACACATGAATACCCAGATTGAGGAGGTCGGGATAATTTTTTGGAAGAGGGGGTGGGTTTTAGGGCTTAGGGTGGGGAGGAGGGTTGGGGTAGTTTTAAGGGCTGGGGCCAAGTTTGGGGGGAGTCGTTTTAATGGTAAGGGTCAGTATTAGAGTTCAGAGTGGGGGGGGGGTCAGGCAGTTTTTTAAAAAGGGGGCAGGGTTTTAGGGCCCAGGGCGGGGGCAAAGGGGAGAGGTAGTTTTAAGGGCTGGAGCCAGATTTAGAGGGGGGGGGACGTTTTAGGTGTGGGATCGGCTTTAGTACTCAGGTCTAGGGGGTCGGGTAGTTTTTTAAAGAGGGCAGGGTTTAAGGCCTCAGACCGGGGGAAGAGCTAGGGGTATTTTAAGAGCAGGTCAGCGGTAAATTTTAGGGCTCAGGGTGGGGAGGTTGGGGTAGGGGTAGTTTTAAGGGCTGGGGCCAAGTTTGGGGGGAGTCGTTTTAATGGTAAGGGTCAGTATTAGAGTTCAGAGTGGGGGGGGGGTCAGGCAGTTTTTTAAAAAGGGGGCAGGGTTTTAGGGCCCAGGGCGGGGGCAAAGGGGAGAAGTAGTTTTAAGGGCTGGAGCCGGATTTAGAGGGGGGGGGACGTTTTAGGTGTGGGATCGGCTTTAGTACTCAGGTCTAGGGGGTCGGGTAGTTTTTTAAAGAGGGCAGGGTTTAAGGCCTCAGACCGGGGGAAGAGTTAGGGGTATTTTAAGAGCAGGTCAGCGGTAAGTTTTAGGGCTTAGGGTGGGAAGGCTGGGATAGGGGTAGTTTTTGGTAGGTGGCAGGGTTTTAGATCTCAGGGCGGAGGGAGGGAAAGGGGTAGTTTTAAGTGTGGGGATGGTTTTAGGGCTCAGGGAAGAGGGGCAAGGTAGGGGATAGGATTTTAGGGCTCAGAGCGGTAAGGGGGTACGATTAGTGGTAATTTACTATGCACATCCCTTCAGCAAACTTGCTTTTACAACGAAATTCATCGTAAAGGCATGTGTGGTAAAGGAATGCATGGTCAGGACTGCGTTGTAGAGGCACACGTGGTACAGCCATGCTTGCTTCTGTCATACAACCTGTCATCGTAGAGAGAGTCCATTGGAATGTGGGGCTGGTTGGAATGTGGGGAAGGCTTGAGTGGTGAGAGCGGAGACCATTGTGAAACTGGCTGGCAGCTCCCTCCTTGAGTTACCATGTTATTCGGAGAAAATAAATCATACATTACTCATATGTCTCGGTTAGTAGCCTCATTTCACTGACGATGTGCTTCCCCAGGAGGAGAACGACCAGTTCGGGCCAGCAGCAGTCAAGCGCCAACACATCTCATGGCTTTGGTGAGGCGGCACAGCTTGGTTTTTGCGTACTGGCTTGGCATAGTGGAACAGCGGCAACACAGCAGCAGCACAGCGCAAGTTTAATCAAATCCAATCTGTTTTTGAGGATCGCGTAAAGATTAACCAGTGAGGCTGCGCTCGAGTGCAATACATTCAGGGCCTTATTTATGATGCCGTGCATCACTTTTACGCCACCGTTGCGTCACTTTTTGTGACGCACCAGCGGCGTAAAAAATGTGCCTTGTTGCACCATATTTACAAAGTGAAGCATCTACGTAGATGCGTGACTTTGTAAACCCATGCACCACATTATACCTGTGCCTGGTATAATGTATGCAGGGGGGGCTTTCTGACGCAAGAAAGGATCATAGAAGTGACGCAGTGACATCTATAAGATTTCACTGCGCGCCACTTCTAGGATGCAAATGTGTCAGTATCTTACGACTGCCTCACAGCAGCCGTAAGACTGACACAGGCCCTTTCACATGGGGCTTGCCTCATGTGAAAGGACAAATTGCTGGAGTTGCGTCACTTTTGAGACACAATCCAGCACTGCGTCACTTTTGCGCCATACAGATACGTCAGAAATACGGACGTATCTGTAACTCCTTGCGACATGATGCGTCATACAGTAAATATGACGCATCAGTCATTGAGAAGTGACGCATCGCTGCTTTCACGCAGCGATGCGTCACTTCTCATAAATGAGGCCCTCAGGGCATATGTGTGAGAGTGCATGGCAAAGAGGCAAGCCTAGATACAAGAAGGCGCCATTGTTATCAGCGCACAGACACTAAGACATCCTAGCAACATTGCTCGCAAAGTAGGACGCCTTGCTATTAGGAACAAAAGCAGCACACTTGCACTTCAATCCTGCAGCCTAACAATGCCTTTAAATATTATTGAGACTGAACACTTGCACTACCCTGCGCTGTTATAGGAGATTTCAGGCCACAATCTCAAGCTTAACAAGCGCTATTATTGAAGTGACAATTCTTACCTACTAAAGTTGAAAAGTGACAATTATTTCCTACTAAAGTCGAAAAGTGACAATTGTTATCAACAAAGGTTTCCCAGGAAACAGCCATTTAGTGCCATACAGTCCAACACAAAGTTGGAAATTCATACTAAGTGAACTGTAACTCTGGTCACATTGTTCCTACAAGTTAATCCTTCAACTTTACTAGAGATGGATTAATGGTACCGACACCATTCCTGAATCTACCTATGGAACCTCACATTGCATGGGAGGATTGGAAGGAGGATGTGAAAGCAGTGGGAGGTGAAATCTTTACCGCTTCATGTAAACTGGCCATGCTTAAGCACTGCTTGGGGGTTAAAGGCAGGAGTATATTGAAGCACATGTTGTCTTTCCTGCTAAAAGACAATGACAAGTCGGACTGGGATGATTACGAATAGCACTGCTGAAGTTAGATCAGAATCTTGGAAAGAAATGAGAAGGTTGAGCGCTATACATTTTTGAAGAGAACACAACTCCAAGGCGAATCTGTAGACAAGTTTGTGGCAGCACTTGGACTGTTGGCATCTACCTATAATTAGAAAGGATTCTTAGATGGGATGCTGTGGGACCAGTTAGTACAGAAGCTGCAGAAAAAAAGATTCCAAGAAATCTGTTGAATGCTGAATGATTAACTTTACAGAAAGCTATTGATATAGCTAAAAGGGCAGGGAGTACAGAAGAAAAACTTAAAGAAATGGCCGCTGGTGACTCAAAGAAAGTAGATGGTGAACAGAGTTGTGTACAAAGCTTCAAAAGAAAAAACAAAGTGACATATGCTGCGCGGAGATACAATATTTGGGAAAAATGTCTATTGCTACAAGTGTGGGTTGAAGGGGCATGCAGCAACCAACTCCAACAGTCCAGCTGTGGATCAGATCTGCAATATGCGCAAAATAAAAGGGTATTTTGCAAAGATTTGTATGGGGAAGGAGGCACCAAAGGCCTGTGCATCACGAGAAAAGAGGGGTGTCAATGTATTGGAAGATAAAAGAGAGTTGCAGGAAGAGTTTTATCTGCAAGTGAGTGCAGTTGGCAAGTCCGAGGATATAGACCACCCAGTTTGGGTTATCACAATTTATGGGGTGGATGTACGAATGGTGGCTGATTCAGGAATGTGTTATACATTGGTTGGGGAGGAATATCTGCGAAGGTTTCCTGACCGGGAGTTGTGTGTTACTGACATGAAATTCGGAAACAAACCTATTGAGTTGGTGTGCAATTTGGTGGGCTCACTAGGATTGCAGGCTGCTAAAACCTAATCCAAAATCTACATTCCCAAGGATGTTTTGAGTTTGTTGGGATGCCCGCAAAAGGGAGAATTAATGGTTAGGCTTGATCCTAATCACCCAGACCAAGTGTTTGGAGCACAGACAAGTGTGAAAGTAACAGATGAGGTGAAGTGGGAGGAAGAATTTCTTGGGGTATTCCAACTGGGTCTATTAAAGGGATTTACACGCAAAACCATATTATAATAGGGAGTGTGTGTCCAAAGGTACAAAAGCAGCAAAATGTGTGCCTTTAGTGTTAAGAGAACGGATACGGAAGTAGTTACAAGGAATATGTCAGGAGGGTATTATTGAGGATATTAAAGCCACTGAATGATTGTCCCCGGTTGTTTTGGCGAAAAAAGTGAAGGAAACTTGCAATTGTGTGATCTCAGCAAGGGAATCTGGGTAGATTGACACCCTCTTTCCAACACTGGTGATATACTGACAACAATCAAGGGAGCTAAGCTTTTCTCCACATTGTATTTGTCGTCAGCGTATCACCAGATCTTGTAACATCCAGATCTGAGACCGCTTAATTTATTTGTCATGACTGAGGAGGCTTACTGATTTAGGCACATGCCTTTAAGACTGACATCAATGGCAGCTGTGTCCAGAGGGCCATCCACCAGCTGTTCAAGAAAGAAAGGAATGTGACATACTTCCAGGATGACATGTTGGTGTTTGGGGAAAGTATAGAAGAACATGACAAAGCTTTGCGGGGGTGTTAAGAACCTTACAGAATTATGATTAACCATTAAGCATGACAAGTACAGGATTAGCTTGAGAGATGTTGAGTAGTTGGGTCACTAGCTGGATGACTGTGAAGTGGCGCCCAAGTTTAAACTGATGAGGGCAATAGAAGAAGCACCAATCCCTGCAGAGGAAGGACCAGCTGCCTTTATTCTTTGGGCTGGCGCAGTATTTACTCCCGTTTTTTTCCAATGTTTGCATACAAAACGGAATGCATCAGGAGGCTGATAGCAGAGCATGTCAAATTTGAATGGGATGAATGATGTCAGAGGGAGTTTGTGCAACTGAAGCCGTGCATTGCATTGGCCCCAGCCTTAAAGCAGTTTGACAAATGGGATGAATATATAATATGCACAGATGCAAGCAGCGTGAGTTTGAGGGCAGTATTAAAGCCATATATGGATGAGAGAGAGGTAATTATTGCTTATGGCTCGTGACATTTGAGGGGAGCTGAATTGATGTATTCCACCATTGAGAGGAAAGGATTGGTGTGCTGGTGGAGTGAGTTACCTCAAATGTGGATGGGCAGTGGATTTTGCGATCTGAACGGATCATTGACCTACGGTGGATGTTTTCACAAATAAGGCCACTGGTCAGGATTCGTCTAGAATTACCAGGTGGGTGTTGACATTAATGGAGTTTACTTTTAGAATGAAATATGTCCCTGTAAAAAAAATGTGTGGCTGATTGTTTGTCACATTTACCTGTAAAGAGTGTGGATAAAATAATTGAAGTGGACAAGGAGAGGTTGATAGTGATTGTGTGTACACTCACAGAGGGCTGCATATCTCATGAGGAGTGGGTCCAACCAGTAAAGGACACTATCGCATTGCAAGTGGTAAAGGAATATTTGACTAGGCCAGCATAGGGGAAAGCATCTGATGTAGCAGAGTCATTCATAAATGTAAGTACTTAATTGTCAGTCATATGTGAGGTGATACTCAGAGGTGAACTTTTGGAAGTACCGGAAAAGTTAAGAGGTCACATTTTAAGGTTGGCACACAAAGGGCAAGCAGGCATGTGTGCGACCAAGCATAAAGTAAGGATGGAGTATTGGTTAATGGGATTGGATAAAGATGTTGAGAGGGCAATAAGGTCATTTTTACCATGCTCTTGGAGTGACAAGTTCCAGAGGATGGTGGGGTATACGCCTGTTGAGAGTGACAAGATGGATGGTCCCTGGACGAAAATTGGTCTTGATATTTCTAGTCCAAACAGAGTGCTGTGTTTAAGCACCCACATTTTGGGCCCAATTATAATGGGGACCGTCCGCATGGGCAGCGGCGGTCCCTCCATGGCAATTAGGATGTGACCGCCACCCTAGCGGTCACATCCTGTATTTTTAACATAGCGGCGGGTGCTGCTTGAAGCAGCACCCGCCGCAATGTAAAAAATGAAAGCAGTGCATTTGCATGCACAAAGCGGCAGGCACCGCGCGGTGCCTGCCGCTTCGTGCACGCAAAGGCAGGGGGGTACCATAGGTACCCCCCATGTGCACCCTCCACCCCCCTTCACCCAGGGGGCCAGATACGGGCCCCCGAGGTGAAGATCCACATTTCCTTTCCTCGGCGGAGAATCCGCAGCGGAAAAGCATGTTTACACAGCCATCCTAATATGTCTGGCGGTGTCTGAGAGACACCGCCACCATATTAGGCCTTTTCCGCCGCGGTTGTAAGTCAACCGCGGCGTAAAAGCGGCGGACAGAAACCAGGACCCACCAGCCATCCTAATGTGGCGGTGGGTCTTTGGTGGGTCCGCAGAGGATTTTCCGCATCCTCCGGGCTGGTGGTGGCTTCCGCCGGCCCGGAGGATGCGGAAAATCTTCCATTGTAATGTGCCCCTTGGTTTGGTAGCCAAAGATTATTTTTCAACGTGGCTAGAGGTTTAGTTTACAGACCATGGGACTACTCAAGATGTAATAAACGTTTTGGAAGAATTATGGGATAGAGTGGGGATACATAAGCAGGTGGTAACTGACAACAACGTACAATTTTTCTCTCAAGAGATGAAGGAATGTTTGAGAAGATGTGGCGTGGAGCACATTAGATCATTCATTTATTACCCCAAGAGCAATGAACATGTTAAGAGGTGGAATAGGACTTTAAAGGAAGGCTTACAATTGGCATTAAGTCAGAGCAACCAGTGGAGAATTGCAGTGAAGAAGTAGCTGTGAGCATATCACACAACACCCAACAGTACCAGGGAAGGTGCCTATGGGATTATGCGAGGAAGGAAAGTAAGAGGTCTGATTTTCAAAGGGGTGGAAAGAAAAAAAAACTGGGCAGAAAATGCTACTGGGCTTAAAAACTAGTTTTGCGTAGGAGAATAGGTGCATGTGCAGAAAGGGCAAAGAGAGGATAAAGTCTTGGAAACGTTTTCAGAACCTTTACAGGTGAAGAAGGTGTATTCCTATACAGTGTTGTTAAGTGATGCCAATGTGTGGAACTACAAGAAAGTGGTAACAGTTGTTGACTGTTTGTTGAAGGAAGTGGTTAAAGGCAGGGATAAGGGCCAACTGAAAGAAGGGAACTTGAAGAGGAACGTAATCCAGCTAATGAGAAAATGCAGAGGGAACGAGATCCAGCTCATGAAAGGACAAGATGGAGGTGAATCTGGCATGGGGATTATGTGATGGGATGAACTGCATCTTGTTGAGCAGAGGAAGGGAATTTTCACATAAGGAGAATTCACACAATGTATATTTTGGTTCAATAAATGTATCATTTGATTTCATTTTCTTTATTCTTTTTTTCTTTCTTTGGTTTTCTGTTCTGTAAATTGTTGTACTTGACTTCTTTTCTAATGTTATTATTATTGTTTAATATAAGGAGGGAGATGTGTTGTATCAGGGAATCTATGACAACATTTCAAAACCAGAAAAATTGACATAGAAAATTATCAAGTACTAAATATCGATAACAAATAAATCGACTTCCTATATATGACTAACAAACAACATAAATATTGAGTAAACAACATCGTTAAACATAAATATGGACCACACAAAAATCGTAAGCACACATTTCGAAATCCAAAATATCGACAATCTTAAATAAACATAGCACATATCAAAAATATCGTAAACAAAAATATAGACAGCAATATTATCGACAATACATAAATATCGACAGTTATAAAATACAAATAAAATCTTAGTTTACACACTAAAATTTAAATATTTAAAATATACACTCATAAAAAATGTTATATACATAGCAAACACAACCAAAACGAAACTTTCTAAATAAAAATAATTAACCATACCAAAATAAACATTTTAAACAAACACACTTAATATACAATAAAATTATAAACAATGTAATACCTTTTAAAAAAACAACATACCTTCAAAATACCCTTCATAAAATGAGAAAAACACAGCAAAGGTCGACATTAAAATTTAACATACAGATAAAATAATTAACAACGTGAAAAAAATTCAAACTAACCAATAGAAACACATTTAAATATAACTAACCAATACCAAACAACAATTAATTAACTACTCACTATATAAATAACGAAACTGAAAACTCTAACACCTTCAAGGAAAATAATCAAGGAGAAACTCTGCCACAACTTTAAAGAGTAATCTGAAAAAAAGACAACTACAAATATCAAAAAGTAAGTAAATAAAACTTAAATAAAAAAATGTCAATTTAAATGTAACCTGCCTTTTATCATCAAAACATAAATATAATGTTATATTTCTATCTCTCTAAATAGCCACAACAGATCCCACTACAAAAAGAAGAACATTTTCTACCTACAAAAACAACTAACCAAAAAAGTAAGTATACTATTCCAATTTTTTAAACACTAAGGGGCCCATTATGATGTTGGGCAGATTGCCCCCGCCAGGCTGCCGGTGGCCACGACCAGCCTGGCGGGGGCAATCCGCCCGACATCCACTCTTGATTTCCCCCCGCCATATTAATATGGCGGGGGGACCTCGGCGGACGGAAAGATCGTCCACCGCTTTTCCGCCCTGGTCGCCTTGCGGCCGGGATGGAAAAGGAATAATATGGTGGCGGTGTCTATCAGACACCGCCAGCCATATTATGATAGGCATTTTTGAATGCCTTTCCGTGGCGGCAATGCTGCCAAGTAAAGGCATGCGGACTTCACTCTGGGGGCCCCCTGCAGGCCCCCAGAGTGAAGGAGAGTAGTGGGGTGCACACGGGGGTACCTGTGGTACCACCCTGCATTTGCATAATCAAAGCGGCAGGCACCGCGCGTTGCCTGCCGCTTTGATCATGCAAATACAAAAGTGCTTTTTAAGCACTGTGGCGGGCGGTGCTGAGAGCACCGCCCGCCACAATGCTTAACATGCAGGATGTGCCCACCACTGTGGCGGGCACATCCCACGGGACCCACGCCCTTATGGCGGGCGGTCCCTATTACCACGAGGATGGCGGGCGGGCAAAGTCTGCCCGCCATCCTAATGACCCCCTAAATAACTGACAACTAAACAGCTAAAATGTTCCAAATGTCAAACAAATGGCATTCTGACTTTTAATAAAGAAAAGCAGCACAATATTAAAAGAACATCAACATTGAAAACGAAATAAACAACACTTGGTAAGTATATAATAAAAAACACATGTACTATTAATAATGCTTAATTTTCAAAAAATTTAAAAGTTAACTTTATAAAACAACTATTCCATTTTTTTATATACTTGTATTAAAGATAATATGCTCGTCATAAAACATTGTATCCTACAAAATGCTAACACCAAATAAATATTTAAACATGCACTAAAATGTAATTCACTTTATGTCCACAGATCACATAAATACAAAGCAGCATCAACCAAACAAGAACAAAACTACATACCAAATCTACTAAAATATAATTGGTAAGTATATATTAAAAATGCATATAATATTACTAATGTCGAAAATATAAAAACATTTGCTTATAATGTTTTATACATTGTTTCTAGAATTAAGCAATCCACAATGACTGAAGATGCAAAATTTATCACAACTCAAAAAGGCAAATTTCTGTTGTGCTACATGGGGTATATTTATAATCAAGACAAACAAAAAGACCTTAAGGTAAACTGGAAATGTTCAAAGTATTACTCTAACAAATGTTATGGGTGTGCAACAACCAGAGAAACAAGTGTAATAAATACAACTGAACACAATCATCCACCTAATCTCTCAGAAATAGAGGTTAGATCTACTCTAGAAAATATTAAAGAATTAAGCAGCACCTCAGAACTACCAACAAGTGTAATACTTAAAGAAGTACTTCCTAAAACACCTAGGGGTCCATTAGGATCCCCCCGCCACCGTAACGGAGATCGGGACCGCCCGCCTAAAGGGCGGGGGTCCCGACATTGGCATTAGGATGCGCCCGCCACAGTGGCGGGCACATTCCTCAATTTAACTTTGTGGCGGGCGGTGCTCACTGCACCGCCCGCCACAATGTTAAAAACAAATGCATGCATTTGCATAATCGAAGCTGCAGACACCGCGCGGTGCCTGCCGCTGTGATTATGAAAATGCCCCATGTGCCACCCCCCTTTGGCCGTCACTCTGGGGGCCCACAGGGGCCCCCCAGAGTGAACACCGCATGCCTTTCGCCACGGAAAAGCATTGCAAAATGCCCATTGTAATATGGCTGGCGGTGTCTCATAGACACCGCCACCATATTCAACATTTTCCGCCCCGGCCGCAAGGCGACCGGGGCGGAAAAGTGGCGGGCGGTGTTTTCTTCCGCCGTGGTCCCCCCGCTATACTAATATGGCGGGGGGAAATTCAGGGAAGGATGTCGGGCGGATTGCCCCCACCAGGCTGGCGGTGACTACCGCCAGCCTGGCGGGGGCAATCCGCCCAACATCCTAATGGGCCCCCTAGAGTAGCTAGAGGGCAACTACCAACAATAGCTTCTTTAAAAAGAACTAGAACTAGACCTAAAAAAGCTACAAGACCAACAATACCAACACCTAAAACTTTTGAAGAGGTAATAATTCCCCCTGACCTTGCCATAACTCATAATGATGAACCTTTTATCTTCTATGATAACAACAATAAAGATAAAAGAATAATAATGTTTTCTACAGTAAATAATATAAAAAAATTAAAAGAAAGCCAAACATGGATGATGGATGGCACTTTTAGTATATGTCCTAAACCATTCTACCAATTATATACCATTCATGGACAATACCATAACACCTGCATTCCATTTATCTATTGTTTGTTACCAAACAAACAAACTTCAACATACACAGGAATGTTGAACAAAATAAAAGAAGAAACAGCAGAATTATTTCCCCTAAAAATAATCATTGACTTTGAACAAGCCATGATAAATACCATCCTTAAAATATATCCTCATACATCCATACAGGGATGTTACTTCCACTTCAACCAATGTCTATGGAGACATTTACAAAAATCAACACTAAGGGGCCCATTAGGATATCGGGCGGATAGCCTCCGCCAGGCTGTCGGTAGCCACCGCCAGCCTGGCGGGGGCAATCCGCCCAACATCCTCACTCGTTTTCCCCCATCGAAAGGCATGTGGTCTTCACTCTGGGGGCCCCCTGTGGGCCCCCAGAGGGAAGGAGGGGTGGGGGCTGCACACGGGGGGTACCTGTGGTACCCCCTCACATTCGCATAAACAAAGCGGCAGGCACCGCGCGGTGCCTGCCGCTTTGTTTATGCAAATGCTGAAATGCATTTCTAGCCTTGTGGCGGGCGGTGCTGAGAGCACCGCCTGCCACAATGCTAGAAATGCAGGGTGTGCCTGCCACTGTGGCGGGCACATCCTAATGCCCCCCCATGGGACCCCCGCTCTTATGGCGGGTGGTCCCAATCCCCGCTAGGATGACGGGTGGACAAAGTCCGCCCGTCATCCTAATGGAACCTTAAGTGTTGATTATGCAACCAACATGACATTCGCATACCAAATAAAACACCTAATAGCCCTAGCATACGTGCCAGTCACAGATGTAGCTGAGCACTACAACATGTTAATAGAAAGTCCATTCTACACCAAAAATGAACAAAAACTAGCGCCTCGTTTAGACTATTTCGAGGGCACCTGGGTGGGGAGACTACACAGATCAGGCCGGAGACGACAACCAAAATTCCAAATCCCTTGGTGGAATTTATATCTATCAACCCTAAACCTGTAGTGTAGTTCCTATATTCCCAATAGGCTCTGCGCATTGGAATAACAGCAACGATAGTTTAGACATAGGACTGAGGTCGACTAGGTCTCTACTGAATATGTTAAGACTTAATTATGATTGCCAGCTAGCTCAGAGGTCACTAGAAACTTTCTTGAATGAACAGGAAGGGGTTAACTTTCCTGAATAGACAAGAAGGGATTAGTTTCTGACAACCGTATAAACATGACAACTTTGCTCCCTCCAGAATAAGAAGTATATCTCCAGAGTCGTGTGAAAACAATAGACAGTTATTTCACTCAGTCAATCGTGCATGCTTAGTTTCACCAGGAGTGCAGAGAAATAGAGAGACGGGCGTTTTCAATAAAAGTTGTTATTTATTGAGCATTCCTCTTTCTCATGCAAGAGAAATGAATTGCCACAATTGCAATACTTATCATGAAGTAAAGTGCGTACAGTAAAAGGAGTATTATGAAATAATACTGTAAAAGCATTTATATGGTTTCTAAGCCATAAGATACTTAAAACGGATAAAATATATACATACATAAAATCATTGACTAAACGTACTCAACTGGTGCTTCTAAGATACCCCTACCCCGGTGTACCTAACCTAAGCCTAGTACGTGGGAAGGAGTAAGTGAGCTGCAGTTTAAGTTAAGCTAGTTTTTGCCAAGAATCTGAATCAAGAATTCTCTAAGGATCTAATCAGCTCCGTACCTTGGTTATAGAATGAAGGAGGTCTTGATCTCTTTCTCAGGACTCGATCTCCCAGCAACCCGCAAGGGTGACTGGAAACACTGGAGCTGGATTTCTCGGCAGGAGAAAAGACAGCGTCTCTCTCAGTGGGTCAATGGGAGGGTCGGCTTCCTTCGGCACTCGCATCAGCAGGGCGTCGGGCAAGTAGATAGCTGATCTGCTCCAAACCACTGTGTGTTTGCTTAAGGCAGATGCTGGTATATTTATACCTGGAAGGTGCCGAGTTTGACGTAAGGTTGGACATAAGACGTCACTAAGAACTTACAGTTCTTTCTGGACTCCAGGAGTTCTTGTACAAATCAAAACAAAAGCAGGGGGAATTCCCGGGCTGCTGGAGGCTTGGTTTGTTTAAAGAACGCGTTGTACTTTCTAGGAGTCTATGGGAGTAGCCTTGCCGTATTTGGACTGCATTGGCTATGACTAAATATGGATATGATTATTATGCCTTTATAAGGATATGATTTGTTATAACCACATAAGGGCATGAATCGAGAATATTTAAATAGGGTCCTAGATACGTTCACAACAAACCAAGAAGCCAAAACAAACAACGCAGTTGAGGGTTGGAATAATGCCTTCCTATCTTCAACAGGCCGAACAACTCCTACCCTACACAAACTACTAACAGCTATCCAAAAAGAACAAAGTTTTCAAGAACTAAGAATGGAGCAATCTGTCTTATAATTAAAACCTAAACTAACACGACAAACTACCCAAATGTACCAATATGTACAACAACAAGTACAACTTTATCCAACAACAAAAGGAGTAGAATACTTACAAATGATTGCCAAAACACTAATCTAAAAATTAAAACTATATAAACTAAAAACAAGCCAAAATATCTCTAAAATATAAACAAACTCTTTTACTTTAAAAAAATAAGTAATAATTTTGTCTAATATATAACATTTGTTCGAAATATATAGACAAAATAATTATACAACAAAACACCAACACTATAAAAATAAAACATTTTCCGACCCACAATAAAATATATTTAAAATGACTTACCTTTAGCAGGGATGTAATAGACAATCCAACTTCTCCAAAATAATCCAGTGAGTAATAAATCCATGTCAAATAAAAATAAACCCCATCAAAATGAAAAAATACAACTGTGCCAAATCCATCGAAATTCCATAAAAAATCGGTAATCCACAAGCCATCAAAAACCCGAAAACGTAACAAAAGATTAAAAACCGCTCCAGGAAACCCAAATAATAAAGGAAGTGTAAAAATAACATTAGTTGAAACAACTAAAATACACTACCTTTTAGAAAAAAACGCAAAACTTCCAGAAACGTAAAATTACACATTTTCAAACACCATAACATGCATCATTAACACGAAAACTTACATACAAACGCAATGATACTAACTAGGCCGTAAATCCACAAAACGCCGATAAGAATTAAAACCTAAATAAACGACTACAAACATTACAACTTCTAAAACATAACTCCAGATACCCTAAATATAAAACTACTACCTTCCAAACACACTTAAAATAGTTAAAATATAAAGAAAATACCTCTTACCTTCTCAGACGCGAAGCAGCTTCCAACCGCGAGCTTGAATCTTCCCAAATAACCCAAAAAGACAAAGAGCGGTTACAAAATAAAAGACCCAAATAATATTACCAATCCAAAAATAGTTAAATAAATGATTAAATAATTTATTAAACAGAAAAGAATATTATGAAAATTATAAAAACATTGTTCAAATTTTGTAAAATAGTAAATGATGTATTTAAAAATGTTTTAATATTTTCAAATATTGTGAAATTATAAAATTGAATATTATCATATTATAATATTTAATATTATAATAAAAAAATATGTTAACAAAATGTGAAAAACAATTCATATATTTGCTTTATTTTCAAAAATACATTTGCTAACATTTAAAAATTATTAATATTCATAAAACAATATTTTATTGATAATATTTTAAAATATAATTCATATTAAAGTACTAAAATGTTATTATGTAAAAACTGTATAATATATTATTTACAATATATGATTTGATTCTTTTTCTTCAAATGTATATTGACATTTATATCATAATTGTAAAAAAAATATGCAAAATGTATCAAAAAATATATAGTAATATAAATTTTGAGAATGAAAATAAAAATGCATGCAACTATATGTACAAAATATATACAAATGTAAAATGTATTGGCATTAACTATACTGTTTCTGTGCACCTAAAATGTACTTATCTCAACAACTATACAAATGAAAAATACTTTGTATAAAATAAAAAATACAAATACTTACATATTTGTTAAACATTCATAATATTATTTGTAATAAATATTTTCTTTGATTTATGTACTCTCTGAATTATATAATAAAAATGTTGTAAAAAAAATGTGTAATTTATTTTAATACCTCAAAAATTACTATTACTACCATTGTACAAAAATGTGTATCTTTTTTTAATTTATAAATATATGTACATTACAAATTTTTAAATTTTTAAATATGATTTTGAAAAAAATTTAAATTAAACATTAAACACTTAACACACTTAAATATAACAATTAATTTATTTTTTAAAACATGACTCCCACTATATTATACATTTCTTGTACAATTAATTCTCAACAATAAAAATATTAAATTTAGGATTCCCACTCCAATCTACATTTAATTGAAGTAGATACTGCACACTGAACCTAATTAATTTACTATTGCCACTCCAGTCTACATTTAATTGGGGTAGCTGCTGGACACTGAACCTAATTAATTTACTATTGCCACTCCAGTCTACATTTAATTAGTGTAGGTGCCGGCTGGACACTAAACTTAATTAATTTACTATTCTCACTCCAATCTACATTTCAATGGGGTAGGTGCTGGACACTGAACCTAATTAATTTACTATTCCCACTCCACTCTACATTTAATTAAGGTAGGTGCTGGACACTAAACAAATTAAATTGACTATTCCCACTCCAGTCTACATTTAATTGGGGTAGGTGCTGGACACTGAACCTAATTAATTTACTATTCCCACTCCAGTATACATTTAATTGGGGTATGTGCTGGACACTGAACAAAATTAATTTACTATTCCTACTCCAATCTACATTTAATTGAGGTAGGTGCTGGACACTGAACCTAATTAATTTACTATTCCCACTCAAGTTTACATTTATTTAGGGTAGGTGCAAGACATTAAACAACTTTAATTTACTATTCCACTCCAGTCTACATTTAATTAGGGTATGTGCTGGACACTGAACCTAATTAATTTACTATTCCCACTCCAACAGACATTTAATTGGGGTAGGTGCTGGACACTGAACCTAATTAATTTACTATGCCCAAGCCAGTCTACATTTAATTAGTGTAGGTGCTGGACACTGAACATAATTAATTTACTATTCCCACTCCAATCTATGTTTAATTGGGATAGGTGCTGGACACTGAACCTAATTAATTTACTATTCCCACTCCAGTCTACATTTAATTGGGGTAGGTGCTGGACACTGAACCTAAGTAATTTACTATTCCCACTCCAGTCTACATTTAATTAGGGTAGGTGCTGGACACTGAACCTAATTAATTTACTATTCCCACTCCAATATACATTTAATTAGGGTAGGTGCTGGACACTGAACCTAATTAATTTACTATTCCCACTCCAGTCTACATTTAATTGGGATAGGTGCCCGACACTGAACCTAATTAATTAACTATTCCCACTCCAATCTATATTTAATTGGGTAGGTGCTGGACACTGAACCTAATTAATTTACTATTCCCACTCCAGTTTACATTTAATTAGGGTAGGTGCTGGAAACTGAACCTAATTAATTTACTATTCCCACTCCAATAGACATTTAATTAGGATAGGTGCTGGACACTAAACCTAATTAATTTACTATTCCCACTCCAGTCTACATTTAATTGGGGTAGGTGCTGGACACTGAGCCTAATTAATTTACTATTCCCCTTCCAGTCTACATTTAATTAGGGTAGGTGCTGGAAACTGAACCTAATTAATTTACTATTCCCACACCAATAGACATTTAATTAGGGTAGGTGCTGGACACTAAACCTAATTAATTTACTATTCCCACTCCAGTCCACATTTAATTGGGGTAGGTGCTGGACACTGAACCTAATTAATTTACTATTCCCACTCCAGTCTACATTTAATTGGGGTAGGTGCTGGACACTGAACCTAATTAATTTACTATTCCCACTCCAGTATACATTTAATTGGGGTATGTGCTGGACACTGAACAAAATTAATTTACTATTCCTACTTCAATCTACATTTAATTGAGGTAGGTGCTGGACACTGAACCTAATTAATTTACTATTCCCACTCAAGTTTACATTTATTTAGGGTAGGTGCAAGACATTAAACAACTTTAATTTACTATTCCACTCCAGTCTACATTTAATTAGGGTATGTGCTGGACACTGAACCTAATTAATTTACTATTCCCACTCCAACAGACATTTAATTGGGGTAGGTGCTGGACACTGAACCTAATTAATGTACTATGCCCAAGCCAGTCTACATTTAATTAGTGTAGGTGCTGGACACTAAACATAATTAATTTACTATTCCCACTCCAATCTATGTTTAATTGGGATAGGTGCTGGACACTGAACCTAATTAATTTACTATTCCCACTCCAGTCTACATTTAATTGGGGTAGGTGCTGGACACTGAACCTAAGTAATTTACTATTCCCACTCCAGTCTACATTTAATTAGGGTAGGTGCTGGACACTGAACCTAATTAATTTACTATTCCCACTCCAATATACATTTAATTAGGGTAGGTGCTGGACACTGAACCTAATTAATTTACTATTCCTACTCCAGTCTACATTTAATTGGGATAGGTGCCCGACACTGAACCTAATTAATTAACTATTCCCACTCCAATCTATATTTAATTGGGTAGGTGCTGGACACTGAACCTAATTAATTTACTATTCCCACTCCAGTTTACATTTAATTAGGGTAGGTGCTGGAAACTGAACCTAATTAATTTACTATTCCCACTCCAATAGACATTTAATTAGGATAGGTGCTGGACACTAAACCTAATTAATTTACTATTCCCACTCCAGTCTACATTTAATTGGGGTAGGTGCTGGACACTGAGCCTAATTAATTTACTATTCCCCTTCCAGTCTACATTTAATTAGGGTAGGTGCTGGAAACTGAACCTAATTAATTTACTATTCCCACACCAATAGACATTTAATTAGGGTAGGTGCTGGACACTAAACCTAATTAATTTACTATTCCCACTCCAGTCCACATTTAATTGGGGTAGGTGCTGGACACTGAACCTAATTAATTTACTATTCCCACTCCAGTCTACATTTAATTGGGGTAGGTGCTGGACACTGAACCTAATTAATTTACTATTCCCACTCCAGTATACATTTAATTGGGGTATGTGCTGGACACTGAACAAAATTAATTTACTATTCCTACTTCAATCTACATTTAATTGAGGTAGGTGCTGGACACTGAACCTAATTAATTTACTATTCCCACTCAAGTTTACATTTATTTAGGGTAGGTGCAAGACATTAAACAACTTTAATTTACTATTCCACTCCAGTCTACATTTAATTAGGGTATGTGCTGGACACTGAACCTAATTAATTTACTATTCCCACTCCAACAGACATTTAATTGGGGTAGGTGCTGGACACTGAACCTAATTAATGTACTATGCCCAAGCCAGTCTACATTTAATTAGTGTAGGTGCTGGACACTAAACATAATTAATTTACTATTCCCACTCCAATCTATGTTTAATTGGGATAGGTGCTGGACACTGAACCTAATTAATTTACTATTCCCACTCCAGTCTACATTTAATTGGGGTAGGTGCTGGACACTGAACCTAAGTAATTTACTATTCCCACTCCAGTCTACATTTAATTAGGGTAGGTGCTGGACACTGAACCTAATTAATTTACTATTCCCACTCCAATATACATTTAATTAGGGTAGGTGCTGGACACTGAACCTAATTAATTTACTATTCCTACTCCAGTCTACATTTAATTGGGATAGGTGCCCGACACTGAACCTAATTAATTGACTATTCCCACTCCAATCTATATTTAATTGGGTAGGTGCTGGACACTGAACCTAATTAATTTACTATTCCCACTCCAGTCTACATTTAAACAGGGTAGGTGCTGGAAACTGAACCTAATTAATTTACTATTCCCACTCAATAGACATTTAATTAGGATAGGGGCTGGACACCAAACCTAATTATTTTACTATTCCCACTCCAGTCTACATTTAATTGGGGTAGGTGCTGGACACTGAACCTAATTAATTTACTATTCTCCTTCCAGTCTACATTTAATTAGGGTAGGTGCTGGAAACTGAACCCAATTAATTTACTATTCCCACACCAATAGACATTTAATTAGGGTAGGTGCTGGACACTAAACCTAATTAATTTACTATTCCCACTCCAGTCCACATTTAATTGGGGTAGGTGCTGGACACTGAACCTAATTAATTTACTATTCCCACTCCAGTCTACATTTAATTGGGGTAGCTGCTGGACACTGAACCTAATTAATGTACTATTCCCACTCCAGTCTACATTTAATTAGGGTAGGTGCTGGACACTAAACCTAATTAATTTACTATTCCCACTCCAGTCTGCATTTAATTGGGGTAGGTGCTGGACACTGTACCTAATTAATTTACTTTTCCCACTCCAGTCTACATTTAATTAGGGTAGGTGCTGGAAACTGAACCTAATTAATTTACTATTCCCACTCCAATAGACATTTAATTAGGGTAGGTGCTGGACACTAAACCTAATTAATTTACTATTCCCACTCCAGTCTACATTTAATTGGGCTAGGTGCTGGACACTGAACCTAATTAATTTACTATTCCCACTCCAGTCTACATTTAATTGGGGTAGGTGCTGGACACTGAACCTAATTAATTTACTATTCCCACTCCAGTCTACATTTAATTGGGGTAGCTGCTGGACACTGAACCTAATTAATGTACTATTCCCACTCCAGTCTACATTTAATTAGGGTAGGTGCTGGACACTAAACCTAATTAATTTACTATTCCCACTCCAGTCTACATTTAATTGGGGTAGGTGCTGGACACTGAACCTAATTAATTTACTATTCCCACTCCAGTCTACATTTAATTAGGGTAGGTGCTGGACACTAAACCTAATTAATTTACTATTCCCACTCCAGTATACATTTAATTAGGGTAGGTGCTGGACACTAAACAAATTAAATTGACTATTCCCACTCCAGTCTGCATTTAATTGGGGTAGGTGCTGGACACTGAACCTAATTAATGTACTATTCCCACTCCAATAGACATTTAGGGGTTCATTAGGATGGCGGGCGGTGGTGGCGGGACGGAAAACCAGCATTTACCGCCCGCGAGCATCGGAACTCACGTCCGCAACATTACGATAGGTAAACACAGGTCATTTCCCGTCCGCCGCGGAGCGCCGCGCACCGCCATCAAAATGCGCCCGCCACCGCGGCGGCGGGAACCAATCGAGACCCTCCGCCGCGCCCAATGACGTCCGACCCGCTCGACAAATTAAGATGGCACAAACAAGCAGACGCACCGCAGCGGAGACACCGCACAGCTGAAGCAGGCGGAAAGTCGACAGCGTAGCACGAACGCCGAAACCCGACATGAACCCCATGGACCCAGCCCTCCACATGCATCCGGTCATGTACCTGCTGCAACACTATCGCCAGATGGGCCGCCGCGTATGCCGCCGCAGGTACGCCACTACACATATGCACCACACAACACACATGCCGACACAGGGCCCAAGCACCACACAGGCATCCTGCTGGGTGGCACAACACATCCACATGGGCACCCACACATCACCCACCTCACAACAAGGCACCCCACAGCATCCGGAACACACAACGTCTGCCAACCAGCAGCAACGTCACGGTCAGGGACACGTCACCGCCGCGGTCAACACATGCGCACTATGTTCAAGGCAGGGCCACACCAAGGCATGGGCAGGGCACAAACATCACAGGAACAGGGACACACCACCCCAAACCACACTGCACCCCACCCGAGCTAGTCACAGGCCAGGTGCTCATCCCGTGCACCACCATGCACACTAACAAGCACTGTAACAACAAGCACAATACACACACACACTGCAACACACAACACACAACCAGGGACACAGGCACTGCAGGATTGGCTGACAAGGAACACACAGCACCTGTGCACTCCCCACAGCCCACACAATTGCATACACACATCCACACAGGGCAAGACAAAACAAACAGGCATACAACTCCTGGCTGACACATGTGCGTCTCACACTATACAGGGGCACACATACATACTCTACAAACTTACACCCTTCACACTGCACACCTCTGCTACACCCAACACCACACATATCATGTAAGCCATGCCCCCAGGACTAAGGGCCAACACAAGATGACCATACACATACACGCTTGGGCATACAGAAAGGAAAACACACACATACCTCATGACATCACAACCAGCTACAAAACCCCTGAACAGCAGCCCACCCTGTGCTGCCAATGTCACCCAACATGACCTGTGAACAGTGTATGCAACAATAGCAAATCACCAACAAGATAACTGCATGGCCTGTGAAATAGCCATCACAGAGTACAACATCAGCAGGGCCAGAATGGACTGAAGACCCTGTCACCCCTGTCTAAAAATCAGATGGTTACAAAGAGCCTTGCAATGGTGAACTGAAAAATAGAGCATGGTACACAGTCAAGCAAATGCAAACAAAAAAAGGACTTTAATCAGCAAGGAGACTGAGAAAACACACACCAGAAGTAAATGTATTTATTCACATAGTGCACAGATGTAGCAATACAACATTAGTAGACAACAGCAAGCTACAAAATCATGTACAAATGGTAGAGACTATGCACAGGTGAAACACAAACAGGAAGGCCAGAGTCCATGGCAGGGGAGAGTACAGCACATCAGAGCAACAGGCCCAGAGTCCTTGGCAGGGGAGATAGCAAGTACATGAGAGGCTGCACAGGGGAGAGTACAGCACATCAGAGCAACAGGCCCAGAGTCCTTGGCAGGGGAGAGTACAGCACATCAGAGCAACAGACCCAGAGTCCTTGGCATGAGAGAGTACAGCACATCAGAGCAACAGGCCCATAGTCCTTGGCAGGGGAGAGTACAGCACATCAGAGCAACAGGCCCAGAGTCCTTGGCAGGGGAGATAGCAAGTACATGAGAGGCTGCACAGGGGAGAGTACAGCACATCAGAGCAACAGGCCCAGAGTCCTTGGCAGGGGAGATAGCAAGTACATGAGAGGCTGCACAGGGGAGAGTACAGCACATCAGAGCAACAGGCCCAGAGTCCTTGGCAGGGGAGAGTACAGCACATCAGAGCAACAGGCCCAGAGTCCTTGGCAGGGGAGAGTACAGCACAGCAGGCCAACAGGGCCAGCAACACACCCAGGTCGCAAACAATGTTCTTGACTAGCACACCTGTGTGTGGCACAGGCGTATGAGGGTGTTGACAACTCACTCCTGGCTGTCATGTGGACTGGGACCTGGCTGTGTGTCAGGGACAGCAGGCCCACTTGACTGGTGTGACAGAGGCCCATGTGATGTGGTAATAACAGAGGGACTGCAAGGTGGAGGGCTGTGTGGACCAGGTGGCACCGTGGCACATGGAGGTGGAGTCATGCACACCCTTGACACAGTGTGGGTGGGAGAGGTTGGAGGCGGCCCTTCCACTTTTTTGGAATATGAAATTGCTTCTCTGTCGTGGGGTTGATGGGAAGTGGTGGTGACACAACAGGCACACACACCAACTGTCCCACATCAGGGGCAGACACTGGCACTCCCTCTGGTGAAGTGCTTGATCCTGCTGAACGCTTGGGCTGGCTACGCCTCCGGACCACCTTACCCTCTCTGGAAGGTGTACCCCCTACAGTGACCACCTTCCCACTTCCCCCAGGGGTGGTGTCTACAGTGCCCTCCTGTCCCTTCTTGCCAGGGCTGGTCACAACACTGCCCTCCTTTTCCTCAATCACTGGCCTGGACACACCACTGGGCTCCCCTGCCTTAATCAGTGGGCTGGTCACAACAGGGCTATCCTCTGCCTCAATGACTGGGCTGGTCACAACAGGGCTCTCCTCTGCCGCAATGACTGGGCTGGTCACAACAGGGCTCTCTTCTGCCTCAATGACTGGGCTGGTCACAACAGGGCTCTCATCTGCCTCAATGACTGGGCTGGTCCCAACAGGGCCCTCCTCCACCTGCCTCGATGTACTTTGTTTTGGTGTTGATGTGGTGGGTAGTTGTGTCCCTGTGCTCTCCCCAGGTGTAGCCATGACATGCCACACATCCTCTGTGGGCATAGGTGAGTTATATTCTGGTGATGCCTCTGCAGCATGTGAGCTTGATGTCTGCCACAATGATCTTCTGGCCTTGCTCTTCTGTGACTTGACCGTGTCCGTGCATATTGGGGGGCCCTGCTCTTCTTTGGGGATGGAGTCTGTGGACGGGATTGTTTGGTTTGGGTCTGACCTGTGCTCCTAGTGTTGTATCGTTTAGTTGACGTAGGTCCCAAGTGGTCACTGTCATCTGATGTGGCCGCTGAATGTGTGGTCGCCACAGGCACCTGAGCTGCAATGGGACCATGTGCCTGTTGGAGGGCTGACTTGACTGTGGCTGACAATGACTGGACTGTGCGGTGTAGCCCACCCACGTCAGAGTGTATGCCCTCCATGAATGCTAGAACCTGGCCTAATTTGTTCTCGTGGGCACTGAAGGCATTGAGCAGGGCGGTCTGGCCCACGCAAAGTTGCCGCAGGAGCTCTACGCACTCTGCACTGAGGGCAGCAGGGGGGACAGGTGCAGGGGCAGCGGTGCCATGTGTGAATGTTACACGTCCCCTCTTAGTAACACGGATACGGCCAGCACCAGAGGAAGTTGATGGGAGGCTGGGCAATGGCCGCTGGGTGTCAGATGCTGCAGCAGACTCCTCATCCCCTGTGCCTGCTAACAGGGATGCATCCCCGCTGGCATCAGATGAAGTGGTACTCTGTGTCTCAGCCACAGATTCCTCATGCATACTCCTGTCACCCTCAGGAGCGCTGGTGTGCTCAGTGTCACTTGGCTCAGTCTCACTTGCCTCCGCTGCCGCTGTCGTGCTGGTCTCGCCACCACTTGTTTCAGGATCATGTTCCGCCGTGGTGTCTTGCGAATCTGCATTAGTGAGAGAAACAGGGTTGTGTAAGTGTCATCATCTGGTCACACTATTGCAGATCAATTCAGCACAGTAGAGGCCTAGAGCTACATGGTAACCACAACACCCTGCAATCACTATGCAGCTACACACGATATAGACCACAACAGTGCCTGTCATGCAGACAAACTGCCAGGAGTGAGGCATGTCGATGCCACACAGCACTACACCCTGCCCATGGATGGTGTTCCCCCAGCCCACATTGACCTGCCCCATGGACATGATGTAGCCACAACACACATCACCACTTACAGCCCTACAGGGAACTAGACCACACACCTGAATTGACTACACATGCCACAATGCCAACTAGGCCATAAAAACTCACCATGAGCCAATCAGGGTTCACATTGTCGTTGGATGTGTGGGCCTCAACCATCATGGTGCATGCAAAGTAGACAGACATGGTGTCACACTCATTAAGTGGACACAGGAGTTCAGCACAATATGGACTCCCCACACCATCCCAAAGAAGAGTGACCATGTGGACACAAAAAAATCTGTCAAGGACTGAGAACTGCAGGCAGGAGCAGCACAGTAAGGCCATGGTGGCCCAATGCCTCATACAGGCACACATCACAGTCGCCACTCACATCACATATCACAGCATGGGAACACATGCACATCACATGTGTCACCGCTGCCATAGGCCCTGTACACATGCATCCACTCCCAGACAAACTATCCCTCCCCAGATACTCACCATCTCTGTTTTGCTGCTGATGCGCCTTCAGACGTGCATCCAGGTCTGGATTGGTCACTGCCAGTATGCGTCCCATCAGCGGAGTCATGGTGCGCCGTGCCAAACGCCCTGTGCGTGGTACCATCCCCAAGGTCATCTCTGCCACTTGCTTAGCCAGCCGGCTGATGTCGTCCCACCCCTTGTGACAGTGTGTGTGTCGCCTGTTTGATACCCCCAGGACTCGCACCTTTGCTGCTATGGCCCTCCACACAGCCTTACGTTGGTGTACCTTGAGCTACAGGTATGAGAGTAAAGAAGGGCAAATGAACAATTACACAATGTCAGATGTCAGCATCTATCAGTACAGCAGACAGACACTGACTCAGGACTCACAGTAACCTCGATCCCTCCAGAACTGGGGTACCCTCACAAGGACACTCTGCATGGCATAAACATTAGTGAATGCATGCACACATTGTGGTGCCTAGTCTCCATGATATTCACACAAATGCATGATGCCTCAATACAAATGCATCGACAGCAGTGTGTAATTCAGACATTGTACAGGGCACTGATGGGGCAAGTCTACTAATCAATGTGAAGCAACTGTAGCATGTAAGTTGGCTGATGTTCAACGTATGGCTGTGCAGCCACTGAACCTACTCTGTGGGTCACACTGACTCTGACTACAGGGGCACCCCGAAATGTCCTCACAAGCATTCACTGTCCTGGCATCTAAAAGGCTAACAACCGTTGGTTCTGTATGCCTGACAATGTAACACACCCCACTCACACATACGAGTATAGGCCTAGGTAAGAGTCACATTGCAATACACACACTCCCTCGACCTGGAAACAGCTTGTCTGTCAGTGTTTGTCATCACCCCACATCCCCAAGCATATACTGCAGCATCACAACTACACTTCTGACACCACCCTGCCCTACAGCTCCCTTAATGGTGACTTACCACAACATTGGGACCACCAAACAGCCGTGGGTACTGTGCCAGCACCTCATCCACAAGGACATGCAGCTCCTCACTCATGAATGGACTGGCACGGATCTTATCTGTTCTTGACATCCCTGTGGATATGGCAGACCTGTGGCGGAAGTGATTTGTGAGGGGTCCCAGGCAGCAGGCTCTTGAGGCAGCAGCAGGAGATGGTCCCAGGTAGCAGGCTCTTGAGGCAGCAGCAGGACAGGGTCCCAGGCAGCAAGCTCTTGAAGCAGCAGCAGGACAGGGTCCCAGGCAGCAGGCTCATGAAGCAGCAGCAGGACAGGGTCCCAGGCAGCAGGCTCTTGAAGCAGCAGCAGGACAGGGTCCCAAGCAGCAGGCTCTTGAAGCAGCAGCAGGAGATGGTCCCAGGCAGCAGGCTCTGTGAGCAGTGGAAATGTGAGGCTCACTCCCACAGATTTATAGCCCCCTGGGGTCGTTTGGAAGCTTAAAAGCTGCTACAATTGGTTGTCCGGGTCTGCCTTATTCAAAAGCATCCAATGACCGCCTCCGCGGTAGCGGAGCACACCTACTGCGATTTTCAAATCTGCATCATGCCACCGCGATCATCGCTGCCATTGACTGTATGCAATGCTCCACGGCGGTGATGCACCGCGGGTGCCCGGGGTGCGCTACCGCGATGGTGCATCATTCAAAAGCATCCAATGACCGCCTCCGTGGTAGCGGAGCACACCTTCCACTATTTTCAAATATGCATCATGCCACCGCGATCATCGCTGCCATTGTCTGTATGCAATGCCCCATGGCGGTGATGCACCACAGGGGACCGGCGGTAGGTACCGCGACTCATGCGGCGGAGCATACCCACCGCCATATTCACATGTCCATATGCCAATGGCTACCGCACTTGTGAAGGGGGTGGTGCTGGGGTCACACCGCAGGGGACCGGTGGTAGGTACCCCCATTTTTGTAACCATTGCTGTGTATGTCAATCAAGGACACTGTATCAGCACCCTGCAGCAACATGGTGAAGGGCACATCATTGTACACACGATGCCACACAGCCATGTCATCCACAGGTGGACACACGTTCAGTGTGAGACACTTTGGCCTGTGGTTCAGCCATTTTAGTAAGATATTTGATGGCTTATGATGATTGACAGACTTCAGCTGGAGTAAATGATGTTGTGACGTTTAATGTGTTGTGGGTCAGTCCAGACCTTGACCTGGCTGGTGTGACTGCATTGTATCGGACAAGACTTGTGCATTCACAACTGCTCATGCACACAACCGGAAGTGTCCCTGCTATTGTGATCATTGTGTCGATGAATGTGTTCCGACTTTACATGATGCATTGAGGTGTGGCAGGTGCAGCAGATGGGTATGATAGACATGGTAAGTCACAATACATTGGCGGGTCTTGCTGCACCTTGTCTGCACATGTGAATTGTTCATCCATTATATCCGCATTCACAGTCCCAGATGTGTGTGTGGCACTTGTGTATTGTCACTGGAGAGGCGTGCCCTCTGTGTGTAGCTATTGGCCAGCCATGTAACCTGATGTGCCATGCATCTTACTGGCACTCGTTGTTTTCCCATGACTTCATTGATGCTTTGTGCTATGCCCATCTCATGATGCTTATCACTGACATATTCATTTCACTCCTCAACTAGGAGGAGGCCGAATCTCCTATGTCACCTGACAGTGCTGGAGGACATGGAGAATGAGGCAATCATCAGGAAATTCAGGCTGGACAGACCAACATTGAAGATCCTGTGTGATCTATTGGAGCCCCACCTGCAGCCTCGCCGTCACTATCCTACGGCATTCACACCCACCTACAAGGTGATGGCAGCACTCCACTTTTTTGCAACTGGTTCCTTCCAGGAGACCGTGGCTAACGCTGGGGGGATGTCGCAGCCCATGTTCAGCATGGTGCTGAGGGATGTTCTTGCGGCCATGATGCTATATCGCAATCGCTACATACATTTCCCCAGGGACGTGAATTGGCTGCCGTGAAGGGTGACTTCTATCCCCTTGGGCGCATCCCACATGTAGTCGGTGCCATCGATTGCACCCATGTAGGTCTGGTGCCACCGCAGGCAACGGAGCACATTTATCGGAACCGCAAACACTATCACTCCATGAATGTGCAGGTGGTGTGCCTTGCGGACATGACCATATCACATGTGTGTGCAAAGTATGCCGGTTCGGCCCATGATTCATACATCATGAGGAACAGCATGGTGCCAAGGACGATGTAGAATCTGCATCCCGAACGTGCCTGGATTGTGGGTGAGTATCACTACTGCTATTGCGTGCTGTGTGTCACTTGCTGGACTCAGGCTGTACAACATTGCAATGTGTGTTTGTCATTCACAGGTGACTCAGCATATCCCAGTCGGCAATGGCTGTTGAGCCCACTCCGGAATCCCCGGACACCAGCAGACATCCGCTACAATGAGGCCCATGGCAGGACCCGACGGGTAATCGAGCGGACTTTCGGCCTGCGGAAGTCAAGGTTCCGGTGCCTTGACAGGACCGGAGGCGCACTGGCATACTCGCCTGGGAAGGTGTGCAAGATCGTTGTGGCATGCTGTGTGCTGCACAACCTGGCCATCCACAGGGGAGTCCCCCTGCTCATGGACGATGGTGAGGAACCAAGGCTACCACCTGCTCAGGGACCTGAATCCAGTGATGAGGACAGTGGAGAGGAGGAAGGAGTTGACCAGCGCCAGCAGCTCATTGAACGCTACTTCACTTGAAGGTGGGTGACGAGGTACAACGTGTACATTGTCTGGTGTGGTTGCTTTTGTTGTGAATGGCTATGCGCGGATGTAACCGATAGGCACATGTTCTGTCACCTATGTGTGGTATTGGTGACATTGACGTTCCGTACGGAGATGTACGCTGGACCGTATTTGTGCACATCTGCTAGACATTGTGTAGTATGCCTGTGATGTCTTGGATATTTTATTGTGCAGTGATCTGGGTGTGTTGCCACAATGCAACCAGTGACTGTTGTTCTGTTGTGTCTCCCTAGGTGCTACAGAGGGTTCCTGCCCTGCATACTGTACAACATTTGTACACATCATGGACATTATCAACAATGTAAATACTGCACTAAAGAATTCACTACACAAAAACTGGTGCGTCAGGTATTTTATTTTGGGAGTGGACATGTGATTGGTGCGCTAATATTTACATGAAGGTGTGGAATGAGCAGTGAGTTGACAGTCCTGTTCAATGAGATGCAAGAGTAGACACCACATGGATGTGGTGACCCAGTCCAACAGAGAGGTGCCATTGCCATGGCAATGTGGGAAAAGGAAAGTTCAAACAGTGAATGCAGTTGGGAAGAGGGTTGTCTTCACGGCTGGCTCCGTGACTGGCGTGTGGCAGGTGCTTTGCCTCCCGAGACTCCCAGGCTCTTCTTTGGACGCCCCCTAGATCTTTTTGGCGGTGGGGGGCCTGCTGAATGGCCAGCGGCGTCAGAGGACTCGCCCCTCTCTGTTGGCGCAGGGGAGGATGGTGCACTGTCATCCTGTGGAGCAACAGAAGGGGACGGAGGTGGTGGTTGGGACACAGGCCTGTCCCTCTGCAACGCCACTTGCTGGCCCATGAGGTCCACCCTCTGTCCCAGGCGGTCATCGATGGACCTCATCAGCAGGATGAGCTCCCTTAATAGTTCATCAGACTGGCCACTTTGTCCCTGGAACTCTTGGTAGGCCTGCACAACCCTACATGTTGAATGTCAATGCATTGCGTGCAATTGTTGTTGTTTTTCTGGATGCAGGTCCCCCACACACACTTCATGAAGAATTACGTTAGGTGCGTACTTGTTAGGTGAGTGTGCAGGGTGCAATGGCTGACACATGCTCCTGGGGTGTGGGCCAGGGGGAATGGTGGGTGCAGTGAGACAGGCCTCCCACCACAAAACAGTGCTCCAATACAAGATGGCTACCAACCTGTAAGTCTGTTTGTTAAACAGTGCAATGGCTGACACATGCTCCTGGGTGGGGGAGGCCTCTATGCTGCTGGGGTGTGGGCCAGGGGGAATGGTGGGAGCAGTGAGACAGGCCTCCCACCACAAAACAGTGCCCCAATACAAGATGGCTATCAACCTGTAAGTCTGTTTGTTAAACAGTGCAATGGCTGACACATGCTCCTGGGTGGGCGAGGCCTCCATGCTTCTGGGCTGTGGGCCAGGGGGAATGGTGGGAGCAGTGAGACAGGCCTCCCACCATAAAACAGTGCTCCAATACAAGATGGCTACCAGCCTGTAAGTCTGTTTGTTAAACAGTGCAATGGCTGACACATGCTCCTGGGTGGGGGAGGACTCCATGCTGCTGGGGTGTTGGCCAGGGGAATGGTGGGAGCAGTGAGACAGGCCTCCCACCACAAAACAGTGCCCAATACAGGATGGCTACCAACCTGTAAGTCTGTTTGTTAAACAGTGCAATGGCTGACACATGCTCCTGGGTGGGGGAGGCCTCCATGCTGCTGGGGTGTGGGCCAGGGGGAATGGTGGGAGCAGTGAGGCAGGCCTCCCACCACAAAATAGTGCTCCAATACAAGATGGCTACCAACCTGTAAGTCTGTTTGTTAAACAGTGCAATGGCTGACACATGCTCCTGGGTGGGGGAGGCCTCCATGCTTCTGGGGTGTGGGCCGGGGGAATGGTGGTAGTAGTTAGTGCAGGCCTCCCTCCCTCCCATACAAACCCTCCCAGTGAAGATGGCTACTGACCTGTAAGTCTGTTTGTTAAACAGTGCTATGGCTGACACATGCTCCTGGGTGGGGGAGGACTCCATGCTGCTGGGGTGTGGGCCAGGGGGAATGGTGGGAGCAGTGAAACAGGCCTCCCACCACAAAACAGTGCTCCAATACAGGATGGCTACCAACCTGTAAGTCTGTTTGTTAAACAGTGCAATGGCTGACACATGCTCCTGGGTGGGGGAGGCCTCCATGCTGCTGGGGTGTGGGCCAGGGGGAATGGTGGAAGCAGTGAGACAGGCCTCCCACCACAAAACAGTGCTCCAATACAAGATGGCTACCAACCTGTAAGTCTGTTTGTTAAACAGTGCAATGGCTGACACATGCTCCTGGGTGGGCGAGGCCTCCATGCTTCTGGGCTGTGGGCCAGGGGGAATGGTGGGAGCAGTGAGACAGGCCTCCCACCATAAAACAGTGCTCCAATACAAGATGGCTACCAGCCTGTAAGTCTGTTTGTTAAACAGTGCAATGGCTGACACATGCTCCTGGGTGGGGGAGGACTCCATGCTGCTGGGGTGTTGGCCAGGGGAATGGTGGGAGCAGTGAGACAGGCCTCCCACCACAAAACAGTGCCCAATACAGGATGGCTACCAACCTGTAAGTCTGTTTGTTAAACAGTGCAATGGCTGACACATGCTCCTGGGTGGGGGAGGCCTCCATGCTGCTGGGGTGTGGGCCAGGGGGAATGGTGGGAGCAGTGAGGCAGGCCTCCCACCACAAAATAGTGCTCCAATACAAGATGGCTACCAACCTGTAAGTCTGTTTGTTAAACAGTGCAATGGCTGACACATGCTCCTGGGTGGGGGAGGCCTCCATGCTTCTGGGGTGTGGGCCGGGGGAATGGTGGTAGTAGTTAGTGCAGGCCTCCCTCCCTCCCATACAAACCCTCCCAGTGAAGATGGCTACTGACCTGTAAGTCTGTTTGTTAAACAGTGCTATGGCTGACACATGCTCCTGGGTGGGGGAGGACTCCATGCTGCTGGGGTGTGGGCCAGGGGGAATGGTGGGAGCAGTGAAACAGGCCTCCCACCACAAAACAGTGCTCCAATACAGGATGGCTACCAACCTGTAAGTCTGTTTGTTAAACAGTGCAATGGCTGACACATGCTCCTGGGTGGGGGAGGCCTCCATGCTGCTGGGGTGTGGGCCAGGGGGAATGGTGGAAGCAGTGAGACAGGCCTCCCACCACAAAACAGTGCTCCAATACAAGATGGCTACCAACCTGTAAGTCTGTTTGTTAAACAGTGCAATGGCTGACACATGCTCCTGGGTGGGGGAGGCCTCCATGCTGCTGGGGTGTGGGCCAGGGGGAATGGTGGTAGTAGTTAGTGCAGGCCTCCCTCCCTCCCTCCCACACAAACCCTCCCAGTGAAGATGGCTACTGACCTGTAAGTCTGTTTGTTAAACAGTGCTATGGCTGACACATGTTCCTGGGTGGGGGAGGACTCCATGCTGTGTGGGACAGGGGGAATGGTGTGAGTTGTTGTACAGACCTCCCTCCCCCATACAGGCCTCCTAAGCAGGATGGCTGGCTACATGTTGGGTGGGGATGGACAGTGCAATGGTGTTTGGGTATTGCAAGGATATAATTCTCATCGTGGTGGTTGTCATTTGGCTGTACTTACCAGCCTCCGCTCCCTCGGCTACTCCTGTGAGACTCTCAGGTAGCAGGATGGCAAGCACCTTCTCCTCCCATGGTGTGAATGTCTTCAGTGGGATAGGAGGGCCACTGCCAGTCACGTTTCCCAGCGTCCAGTTCTTGCTCCTCCTCTCCTTGACAACCCTCTTGAGATCATGCCACCGCTTCTGGATCTCCTTCTTGGATCTTGGGGTGGCCCCTACTGCATTCACCCTTTGGACTATCCTTTCCCACATTTGTGTCCTGGTGGCTAATTGTGTCTGTTGGACCAGGCTACCAAATAGTTGTGGCTCTACTGTTACAATCTCGTTGACCATGACTGTCAACTCACTCTCGGTGAATTTGGGCATTTTTTGTGCTGTCATGGTGTGTGGGGGTTGAGGTGTTTGTGGGTGCAGGGGTGTGGTGATGATGTGTGAGGTGTGTTGTGTGATGGGGGTTTGTTTGTGATGGTGTGATTGTGGTGTTGATGGTCGTGGTGGTGGGTGTGTGTGTGTGCTGTGCTCTTTTGTCTCTCCTGTCAGGTGTGGTGTATGGCCTTCTCTTCTGGAGTGATGCAAAGGATTGTGGTCAGTGAAGAGGGTGGCTTTGTACTCAGCGGTGTCGGTGTGTCCAATTGGATTTTGGTTGTCAGGTGTGTTGTGGGAGTAGTTCTGTGGTTTTGTATTTTATATTCGTTATTTATGTTTCTGTGTATGTGTGTTGTATATTTTGGTGGCAGTGCTACTTTGTTTATGCAATTTAGGCATCACTGCGGAGTTTTCACATCGACCGCCATGTTTTTCATGTTCGTCCGCTGCGGTGGCTTTGCTGCTGCTTGACCGCCATTTCTCCCATTCACTGCTGGGTGCGACCGCGGCGGTCGGTGTCGGCGGTTCCGCCCGCGACACCATCGGGGATATCGTAATTTCCCGTGCGGTGTGTCCGCTTTCCCTGCGGTTGGTTGTGCCTTTTCCGCTGCTTATCCGACCGCCGCGGTCGTTTTTTGCCATCTCCACCCGCTTCGGACGGCTTTGCTTGGCCCGCTACCGCCGCGGTCGGTCTTTTGTGGCGGTTGTTCCTAATGCGGTGGACGGTATTTCCGCAGTCCTGGCGGGCGGTTGGTTTCCGCCTCCATGGTTTTCCGCCCGCTATCCTAATGGGCCCCTTAATTGGGGTAGGTGCTGGACACTGAACCTAAGTAATTTACTATTCCCACTCCAGTCTACATTTAATTAGGGTAGGTGCTGGACACTAAACAAATTTAATTTACTATTCCCACTCCAATCTACATTTAATTGAGGTAGGTGCCGGACACTGAACCTAATTAATTTACTATTCCCACTCCAGTCTACATTTAATTGGGGTAGGTGCTGGACACTGAACCTAATTAATTTACTATACCCACTCCAGTCTACATTTAATTAGGGTAGGTGCTGGACACTGAACCTAATTAATTTACTATTCCCACTCCAATAAACATTTAATTGGGGTAGGTGCTGGACACTGAACCTAATTAATTTACTATTCCTACTCCAGTCTACATTTAATTATGGTAGGTGCTGGACACTAAACAAATTTAATTTACTATTCTCACTCCAATCTACATTTAAATGGGGTAGGTGCTGGACACTAAACCTAATTAATTTACTATTCCCACTCCAGTCTACATTTAATTAGAGTAGGTGCTGGACACTAAACAAATTTAATGTACTATTCCCACTCCAATCTACATTTAATTGGGGTAGGTGCTGGACACTGAACCTAATTAATTTAATATTCCCACTCCAGTATACATTTAATTAGAGTAGGTGCTGGACACTAAACCTAATTAATTTACTATTCCCACTCCAGTCTACATTTAATTGGGGTAGGTGGTAGACACTGAACGTAATTAAGCGGACCTGCGTCCCTCCGCCACCCCCGAGGTGGAGGGACCGTCCGCAGGGGCAGCGGCAGTCCCTCCGGTGCAATTAGGATGTGACCGCCACCCTGGTGGTCACATCCTGTATCTTTAACCTTGCGGCGGTTGCTGCTTGAAGCAACACCCGCCGCAAGGTTAAAAATGCATGCTTTGCATTTGCACGCACAAAGCGCGCGGTGCCTGCCGCTTTGTGCATGCAATTGCAGGGGGGTACCATAGGGACCACCATGTGCACCCTCACCCCCCCCTTCACCCTGGGGGCCCGCAATGGGCCCCCAAAGAAAAGACGGTATGCCTGAGGCACATCCTAATATGGCAATATTAGAGCTTTTCCGCCACGGTCGGAAGGCGACCGCGGCGGAAAGGTGGCGGGCGGTTTTCCCGTCCGCCGATGACCCCCAGCCATCCCCTGTGAACGAACATCCCACTCCTAAAATTTTAAATTTCCTTAAAAAATCAATATTTTTAATTTGCTATTTCCCAAAATGGTTTACTTTTAAAATATGAATATTTCAAACACTCCCCAACCTTATACCCTATAAACACAACATCCCACAACAAAATTATAAAATTAAATTTCAATATTCTAAATTTTAATTTCCTATTTCATTAAAAAAAAAATTAAAAATTATATTTTTTTAAAACACTCCTCACCCTTATCCCCTATAAACCCAACATCCCGCTCCTAAATTTCAAAATAAATTTCTAAATTCAAATTTTTAATTTCCTATTTCAATTAAATTTAAAAAAAATAATATATATATATTTTTAAAACACTCCCCACCCTTATCCCCTATGAACCCAACATCCCGCTCCTAAAATTGTAAATACATTTCGAAATTCTAAATTTTATTTTCATATTTCAATAAATTTAAAAAAAACTAATATATTTTTTAAAAACACTCCCCACCCTTATCCCCTATAAACCTAACATCTCGCTCCTAAAATTAAAAATAATTTTCGAAATTCTAAATTTTAATTTCCAATTTCAATTACATTTAAAAAAATGAATATCTATATTTTTAAAACACTCCCCACCCTTATCCCCTATAAACCCAACATCCCGCTCCCAAAATTTAAAATAAATTTAGAAATCCTAAATTTTAATTTCCTATTTCAATTAAATTTTTTAAAAATATATATATATTTTTAAAACACTCCCCACCCTTATCCCCTATAAACCCAACATCCCGCTCCTAAACTTTAAATTAAATTTCGAAATTCTAAATTTTAATTTCCTATTTCTATTACATTTTAATTAAAAAATATATATATTTTTAAAACACTCCCCACCCTTATCCCCTATAAACCCGACATCCCGCTCCTAAAAAATGTATGAAATTTGAAATTTCTTAAAAAGACCATACATTTATCTTTGCCAAAAAAAATAACAATACATAAAGAATAAAATATTACAACTTACAAAACATAATACAACGATATTTTTACAATTCGATATTTTTTCTTTCGACATTACCTACTTCGATATTAAACACACTAATAAAAAAACGACATTTAATACATCGATATTTAAAACATCGATATTTCTTACCTGCAATACTTAGGTTTCGATATTACTGTATTTCGACATCATTGACTCGATATTTTGACTGTGTACCGTATCAGTGTTTCTCCAGATTCCTGACATGTTGCCCTATAGAGAATCCATTGGAATGCTGGGGCACTCACATGTGTCTCATGAGTAGCATCATTTCACCTGCTGACTTCAGCACAATCCTGCTACTGTAGTACTATGGCTAATGAGAACGAGTGCCCTAGCAGAGCACTGGGAGCATCCCTAGGGCCTTATTTATGAAGGCCTTGCGCCGCCCATGCGTCACTTTTTCCCACGTTAAAAGTGACGCACCGGCGGCGCAAGTCCTTCATAAAAAAGGCCCCTAGTGTTTAGTGATGCCTAGAGAGACCAGTCCCCTCATACCCCTAAATCCCAATCAGGAACTTGAAACTACAAGTTCAGAAACTGCATCCAGGCACTTGTAGGTCCCTGCAAATGTGCAGGGCTGGTTTCATGGAATGGGCCCAAACATTCTAAGCAAAATTCTAGAGTAATTTATATCTTTAAAGGCATTGTCACCTCAAGTAAAAGTGCAAAGATATATATTTCAGAAAAATGCCCAATGATCATAGTCAAAGTATGACCTGCTTGAAGGGCCTTGGGGTCTTCTAGCTACTGCCAGACAGAGTAAATAATCTGGAAGGGATCCCCAGTGATACGGTTCGCAAAAAACTAAAATTTGCTTGGAACAAAAAAAATATACATACACTACGACCATTTACAAAGTATAATCCCTGTAGAGTATTTCAGGGCAAACTGAAGACAGTTTTTTTAAATATTGCAGTGTCTTTACCTTGTCTGCCATTATGTTTCACTATTGATTTATGAGAATGCTCTGTGGGCCTGACAGTCGTCATTTGGTCATTATGATCTAATTAGGAAATCTGCCACCTCCCTGCACTAACATTCTTGCTATCCTGCATGAGGTCATTTTGCCAGTGAGACTATCTATTAATCTAAAATCAGCTCATGCAACTAAATTCTTTTTGAAACTCGCTTTTCTGTACAACTCAGCTGCTCCATGTAATTACTGCACTGACTCTAATATCCTTTTGTCATGACTGATTGAAACCTAAATGGCCAGCTGCACAGAGTATTTTATTGAAAGATTCCTTTTCACGAACGTTTATATTAGATTTCTGCTAACATTGTGTACTGATTGACCTTGCAAAAATAAAAACAGTTGTAGGTATATCCTTGGAAATGGAAAATGATATCTAACTTCATGAAGAAATTGCAGACCAGATAATTTAGAAGGTTATTTTGTCAATAGGATAATCATTAAAAATTATTGTTATGATACTTTCTATAAAATAGAAGGTTAGTGAATCCAGAAATTAAATCAGATATCACAAATCAATTACTTTTAAGTTATGTTAAAAAATATTTTGTTATGTAAAACTATATTAGCGCCTGGCTAACCCAGCAACGGGATGTCCCAGCGCTATAATGAGTGGTAGAGTAGGATAGGGGAGGCAGTCTAGTGATTGGAGCATAGCCAAGTCTTCACAGCCCTTCCAAACGCCCAGTGGTCAGAGATGCAATGTGTGGGGAAAGGTAGATAGTTCCAATGGGTAGACACCATCGCCTTGTATGAGCGACCACCCGCTCTGGACCTGCATACCCGAGGCACTTGCGCCAGATGGAGATCCGCTGAGTGCAAACCATTAGCAGGTGCGTATGGGAGACACAGGTCACTCAGAATCCTAGGGCAGAGCCCCGAATAAACCTTGTGGGTGATGCAAAGAACTTTAAAGTGGATCCTCAGTTCCATTGGCAGCCATTGTAGCCGGTGAAGAAGGTCAGAGACGTGGTAGTACTTAGGGAGCACGAACAGAGTGCAAGCTGCAGCATTCAGGACAAGTTGACGCCTTTCGACCACTGACTTGTTAGAGCCAAGGAACAACACATTACAATTGTCCAATCTATTCAGGACAGTGGATTAGACAATAAGCTGCTGGGTGTGGGGATCAAAAAGTCCCAGAATGGACTTTAGGCCACATACCAATCCAAAGCAGGTGCCTGCTACTGATTTAGAGTGGGCATCAAAGGAGAGGGTGCTATTCACCCAAACTTCCAGGTTCTTGATGACATATTTAGGTAGGGGGTATGTACCAAGTGCGGGGTCCACTATTGGTTACCCCTAAGGTGTGCATACCTACCCACGAGGAGGACTTCGGATTTGGTGGAATTCAGTTGCAGGTAGTTGTCAACCATCCAGTCAGAGATGGCAGTCAGATCTTTCTGGAATTTCACCAAATCCTGACTAGGATCATTAGAAAAGGAAGGCACCAGCTGTGTGTGGTCAGCATATGACACCAAGGAGCTGTTACAGGCTTTTCCTACCAAGGCCAGAGGTTGGATGTAGACATTGAACAAGGTAGGGCTCAGTCCAGAGCCCTGGGGAATGCCACAGCGTAAGAGGTCGGTGAGGGATTTTGAAAAAGGGGGGAAATTACTTGGAAGGTCCAGTCGGCCAGGAAAGACGAGAGACAGGAGAGGGCCTTGCTATCGATGCCGATCTCCCTCAGCTGGCGCAGCAGAATCTTGTGGGAGGCTGTGTCGAAAGCTGCACTCAGGTCAAGCAGAATCAGCAGCGAGGTTCTGCCCTCATCCAAAGAGGCCCGTAATTGCTCGGTGACCACAAGCAGTGTGGACTCAATACTATGCTGAGGCCTGAAACCGCTTTAAGAGGAGTCCAGTATGGAGTTGCCTTCCAGATATTGAGTTAATGTGGGATTCCATTATTTTAGTACAGGGCGGAAGCAGGAAGATAGGTGGAAGTTTTTCAGGCCTTGAAACCTACAGTGTTTATTTTTTCAGTAAGGTAATAACTTTAGCGTGTTTCCACGATTTGGGGTAGGCGCAGAGGATAGAGATAGATTGGTCAGTTCCAAGCACCCAGGTAAGATACAGTGCTGGAACTTTGTAAAGAAGTCAGGTTTCGGAGGATCGCCCAGAGACTCTGACTTTATCTTTGCAAACAAGGCTTCCAGGACTTTGGAGGACATAGGAGGAAAAGAGGAGAGAGAGTAGGTATCAGGGACAGAGGGAGAACCCCTCAAGCGGTCAGGAGCTCTACTCTTAGTACAGTAACTGCTATATATACACTCAACCTTACTGATGAAGAATTTGGCCAGTACCTCACACTGTGAGTTAGGAGATATGGTGCTGTCAGAGGCAGAAGTGAATTTCACCATGTCTTTTTTTGGGTCAAAATTCTGATGATTGGCATGAAAATATGAACAAATTCAAAGGATGTATGACGTTACAATGCAGGCTATTACAACGCCTGCCTTTACAACGCGGTTTTTACATCGCAATCCATTACAACGCATAGTGCTTTTGGGTGTTGGATAGTGAATAGTTTAATTTACTATTCCAACTCCAGTCCCCGTGGACACTAGGGAAGGTTATTGGATAGTAAATTAACCTATTCCCTATCCTAAAGCGCCCCCCAGCGCAATGCGTTGTAATAGTTTGCGTTGTAATGACCGCGTTGTAATGGTAGTGCGTTGTAAAAGTTTCGTTGTAAAGGTTGTTTACCAAATTCAAACCATGTTGGGTAGTAAACATCTCGACGTTTCAAAAGCTATACAAAGCTAATTCTGACACAGTATCCTACCGTACAGGATTGCTTGTCTTGTAACTTCAACGGTGGCCCTTAATGCAGAGACAAATTACAGGAAGAAAAACAACCCTTAACTAAAACCTCCAAAAACCCTCCCCTCCTCACCCCTCCCTCTGCTGGAGAAGCATGCCCTCCCTCCCCTGGCTACTATTTGTGACTAACTGATGGAGTGAGTACATTCTACATGTTATGTGATGGGTGTCATTCCTACACCGCCTTCTGTGGTATCCATGTTGACGGGGCTAAAATTGGAACAGGTGTAGCACTCTTAATGTAGGTGGATGTACGGCCAGCGGGAGCTCTTTTGTTAGATAAGTCACCAGTGGGCCCCACTCAACTCCAAAATGTTTATATTCGTCTCTAAAAATGTCCGCCATAAGTTCCATGGTGAGTATTTTCCAAAGGCGAGAATGCCATTGCGCCAGTATTAGGGCTTCTTTTTTCTTACAATTAGCGGCTATCGTTTTTTTCGCCGCCCCCAAGCAAGCCCACATGATGGCTTTATCCGCCTTTGTTTGGTGTTCTAATGAAGTTTCCCTGAGGCCCAGGAGAATCACATCTATGGAATTCGGGACGGGGTAACCTAGCAAGTCCTTCATCTGTACCAGGATCTCTTCCCAAAACGGCCAGATTGTTGGGCAGTCCCACCAAAATGTGGTGAAATTCTCCAAGGATACCGCATCCTCTCCAGCAATGATCTGAGGTGGGGGGGAAGATCTGTCTAAGCTTGGCCGAGACTAGGTACCAGTCGAAAACAATGTTGTAATGTGCTTCCCTGAGGTCCAGTAAGTGATTACATTTAGTGATGTCTGACCCTAGGTGTTTCCATTCCCCGTCAGGTATTTCCCTTCCCAATGCCCGGACCCAGGTAGCTCTAAATCGGGGCTGCGGAGCAGTCGTGGGTGAGACCAGTGGCTTATATAAGAAGGAGATTGTGCTCTTGGTAGTACTTGCCCTCCGCACCAAACTTTCTAACGGGGTTAGTTCCCTAGTTCCAGCTTCCCTAACCTGCGGATGAAGTTCCCAATGTTTAAGTTGCTGATAGGAAGGGACCCCAAAATCCTGTTGGCAGTTCTCAAAAGAGGGAATATCATAGTTGTGGAATAAATCCAAGAGCATTCTGGACCCTCCGTCTCGCCAGTCTTTGAGTGCGGGTGGGAATTCTGAATTAAAGTGTATAGGTGTATAGGGGGATGGAAAAGAGGTCCAGCCTCGGGTCCTATTATCCTCGCCCCAAATCCTCAGCGTGGTCTTGGTAGGGGTGCTTAAGTACCCATTTGCCGGTCTATCCTTCTTGGGTTTCCAAAGCACGTTCCAAATGGTCCTGCCCACGATGGCTTGATCCATGAGGAGCCAGTGCTTGTCTGATTCTCACACGGACCACTCAATGATAATCCTGATAGTACAGGTCGATGTCCGGGAGAGCCATCCCTCCCCCTCTTTTGGCCTTCTTAGAACATGGAAGGGCAAACGTGCTCTGCCATCTAGCCAGATATAGCGAAGTAGTAAAGATCTTATTTCACTTAAGTAATCCCTACTTAATTCCATTGGGAGAGCCTGGAACAGATACAGCAGCTTGGGTAAACGGGTCATTTTAACTGCATGTATCCTACCCAGCGAAGAACTAAATAGGGGTTTCCATCGCTGTAGTTCCTGTTTGATTTGTTTGAGAAAGGGTGGCACATTCGCCCCCAACAGGGGGCATGATCTGGATCCCCAAGTATTTTAGGCTGTGCTTGGCCCATGAAATTGGGGATTCCTCTTGTATTGCTAGCTTCTCCCCCTCCGATAGTGTGAGGTTCAGAATGGAGGATTTAATGAGGTTGACTCGAAAACCTGCTGCTGTCTCAAAAGCTCTTAGTTCAGACTGTAGAGCACGGAGAGATGTTCTAGGGTGTGTGAGAGTTAACAAAATGTAATCTGCGAATAAAGACACCTTATGTTCATCTCCCCCAAATCTGATTCCGTGGATGTCTGGGTTTGCCCTAAGTCTGGCTGCCAGCGGCTCAATACTCAGAGCAAACAGCAATGGGGACAGTGGCATCCCTGCTGTGTACCCCGTCCCAACTCGAAGGACGCAGAGCTAACCCCATTATCCTGAACTCTAGAATGTGTGCTTAGGTAATTGGCTCTTATCATTCGTAAAAATCTATCTCCAAAGCCAAATCTCTCTAGGGTGAGGAATAGGGAGTGCCAGTCAAGGCTTTCTCCACATCCAAGCCCAACACTATCACCCGGAGTTTGAACCTGGAGGCTTTTTCTACAAGGTAAAGCGTCCTGCAGTTGTTGTCATGTGTCTGTCTCCCTTTTATAAAACCAGACTGATCCGGGTGGATGATGTTGGGCAGTAGATTTCTAAACGGGTCTCTAAGATAGCCGAGTAAAGCTTGGCATCTAAATTAAGGAGGGCTATTTGGTCTATATGAGGCACAGTGTTGCGAGTTCTTTCCCGGCTTTGGCATTACTGTGATAAGCGCTTCTGCCATGGTGGGGGAGACTGCCTGTCCCGTTGCTATGTCATTAAATAAGGATGTCAAATGGGGCACTACTTTGGAAGTGTATGTTTTGTAAAAAATGGTAGTTGGACAATCTGTCCCCAGAGATTTGTGAGGTTTAAGTGCTCCGATCAAGAGTCGAACCTCCTCTTCCAAGATGGGAGCATCCAATTGTTCCCTCCATATATCCGAGATCATAGGGAGGCTGAGCGAGTCTAGGTAGGCCTTCTGTGCCGCGCTGTTGAGGGGTGCTGCTTTATAAAGCTCTTGGTAAAAGACCCCAAAAAGAGAAGCCTTACCCCTATTGTGGAGTTCTAATTCCCCCACTGCTGTACGTATGCCCCCAATGTACTCCTTCGCCCTATTTATCCTTAGCTGTCTCACCAGATGTGTGCCCACTATGTTACCCTGGCATAAGCACTCTGTCGAAGTCTGAGTAGTGTGAATTCAGCTCTATATGTGTAGATTGCCCCGAGTTTCCCTTTGAGAGTACCCGGCTGGTGTTTTAGACTGCGGGTAGGGTTCTGTTTGTACTCCTGCTCGACTTGTGACAGCGCTGTCTCCTAGCCCTCTAGCTCCTTCTTCCATTTCCATTTCCATTTCTTGTTTAGTGCTGATATCATTGCCATGCACCTTTCCCTAATGACCGCCTTAAAGGCGCCCCAATTGTTCTGGGGGAGGTGTCACTCAGGGCATTCATTTGAAAGAACTCTCTAATCGCAGTTCATCGCGTAGTGTCTTGTCTCTTGAAAATACCATCTTGGGGATCCCTGTCCTTTCCCTCCCCAATGCAGGCCAACCGTCACTGGGCTATGATCAGATAGCGAAATGGGAAGAATCTGTGCCCCCTGGAGAGAGCCCTACAATTCTTGGGACATAAAAATATAGTCCAGCCTACAATAAGTTTGGTGGGCATGTGAATAGTACGTATAATCTTTGGTGGGGGGTTTCCATGTGTCGGAGAGCCCCAATTTTTTCAATTTTTGTTGTAGGGTTTTAGGCAACTTTCCACCCGTGGCTCTGTGTGGCTGTGAACTATCGTCTGTAGGGTGCCAGGTGAGATTAAAATCCCCATCATCATTATTTGTCCCTCTGCAAAATCGTTCACCATAGTCAGTAGCGTGCTCACAAACGCCGCTTGCCTCGAGTTGGGGACATAAGCCGAGACCAGAGTCACACTTTTACGCCTGAACTTCCCCTTCACCATTACCACCTGCCCGTCCTCATCTGTCTGGATACCCCCCATATGAAATTTAGTGCTGTTGTGGTACATTAATGCCACACCATTGTGCTTCGTTTTAGTGGAAAACCTATATATAAGAGAGTAGCCTCTATGCTTAAGTCTCAACTGGTCAGTCCTCTTTAGATGTGTTTCTTGGAGCACCACCACGTCAAATTGGTGGTCGTCCAAATAATTCCACATTTTTTGCCACTTGACCTGCGAGTTTAGGCCTTTCACATTCCATGTCATGACTGATATCATCTCATTTGGTAACCCCTCCCCAGTGCTGCATGTCTAAATGGGATGTTCCATGACCCACCTCCCAGCCAAGTTACTTCTCGCCCTTGTCTCGTCTCCACCAGCCCAAGCGATTGCCCTTGGCCATCGCATTATCCCACCCCCCCACTCCCTCTGCTTCTCCACCACCCCTCCCCCACACAAACCCTCCCCCAAAAATTGGAACACAAACACTGCGAATAACAGTGAGTGGTCGCAGGACCCTTATGTGTCCTGCTGTTGTACCAGTTCTCGTGAGTGTCGAACCGGGATCTCGGCCCTCGTCTGTCACCCTGCTGTCTCAGTTTTAGATCCAATGTAGCTGTATACTCGTTGCAGCTTGATCTTCGTCTTCTCTTTTCCTGCCCCACCTGTGCCAGAGGAAATGTCGAGTGTTTTACTACAAATCATTAGGTGCCTCATCTGCCGTCGTTGGTGCACAACGTTAGGCCGACTGACCGCAGACCCTGGGCAATAATAAAAGCTAAGTCATAAAAGTTCAAATCTGTCCTTGTGGTTGTACCAGCCTCCTTAAACCTCTGTTAGCCTGGCCACAGTTTCCATTCTTCCGTAATCATATTAGGCCCGCACCCGATATGGGTTAGGTTGAGATCGCACCACTGACCTCCTATGTCTTGTCTGTCAAGCTTAATATGAATCCTTCCTAACTTTTGCAGAAGCATCAGGACCTTCCCTGTCCGGCCCCTCCAGTTAAGCCACCCATTTCTTCTGTTGATCTCGCTTCAGGCCTTAGAGGCTCTGCCTTTAGTAATAATTTCCCACTGTGTAGTGTTGGACCAAGGTTGGATGCTGCGTACGGATTGAAGGCTGGAAGCCTCCCCTTTAGGGATCTCAAGGAGCTCCATGCCTTCCTTGAGCTCCGTAACATGGCGTTGTCTATTTTTATATTCAAAAGCCAGCCCAAAAGGATAAGTCCATCAGTATCATATTTGTTCTTACAGAGCTTCTCTGTGAGAAGTCGAAAGGATTGTCTTCTCTGAAGGGTCGCCTGAGCAAGATCCTGGAAGAGAACACAGCTATATCCTTGGAAGATGATGAAGTCTTTCTTCCTGGATTCTTTCAGGATAGCTTCTTTCACTTTTTAGGAATGCAGTTTGACAAGGACGTCTCGGTGCAGTGCCTCTCACCCGGCAGCCCAGGCCCCACCCTGTGTGCTCTGTCGATTTTGATCTTAAGACGTTTGGGCCTCAGTATCTCTGTGAAGAGGCTTCCACAACGCCTCCAAATCCGGTCCCTCCGCTCCCTCCTCCAGGTCTTCATTCTTCAATAGGGGCGAATGGAGTTGCGCTTGTAGGAAAAGTACCTTGTCGTTCGTGTCCGTCGTATCTTTATTGAGCGCCTGCATATGTGTCTCTGTGTCCAGCAACTGTGTTCCGATGGAGTCCACATGTTGTTGCAATGAGGTCATTTTTTCAGACAGATCCATTTTTAGTTCGGCCATGGAGGCTTGTCGGTCCCCTTTTAACTCAGCCCATAGTTCAGTTTAAAGTCTTTTAGAGAATTGAGCAGATATTCCTTCGTCAAAGCCATGACGGGGTCTCTTTCTCCTGCGCTTGTATCCTCTCTGCAGACGCAAAGTAACTCGACACCTTAGAGGTCGATTTCTTAGGTGGCGTAGAGGTGGTCACCGTTGTAAACCAGAACCACCACGATATCTCAGGTCTTTGCTGCAGTCCTCTCCAATGTCCCAGTGATCACTTACAGAGGGGTCCCTAGTAAGACAGGTTTTGGGTCACCCACCCACGAGTTGGGGCCAAAGGGCTAATGGAGAATGTCACGCGTCTGCCGCCATCTTAGGGTGAGGCCCTCCATGTGTGTAACTTGCTTCCCGTCTAAGGCTTCCTAGATCCAGACCGCTAGTATCTTTAGGTGGCCAAGCCCTTGCTGAGTGTCACATGTTGGTCAGCCCTGCCCTGGGCGCTTCTTTCGGGGGCATCGCCCTTGATAACATGACGGCGCCATGTCAGGGTCAGCCAAGATAGAATTGGGGCTCCTGCATCACACTGCTGCTGCTCACTGCTGCTCTTTGGGTCCTCCCGGTACCGCCACTAGCCCCTCGCATGTTGTTGGATCAGCTTTAAGACCCCCTAGCGCCCTCAGCAGACACTCAGCCCCTCGTACCTCTGCACTGCAGCCTGCCACATGCACGGCAATGCGGAGACCTACGGGTGGTTTCATGACCCTTTTGCTAGTTCTGCGTCAGGCAGAGGAGCAGGTAAGTGCGCAGTGGCGCGGGACCTCCTTCCCTGCTCCGGACTCATGGAGTGCTCCGCGTCAGCCTCAGAAGCCGCATTCCACCATCTTGGGTCCCGTTGTTGGAGTCCTCTTTTCAGGCATCTCTGCCGTCACAGATGAATTATTAGCTGCTCCGCAATGGGCATCGTTTCTTCTGCTGCAATGTCCGGCTTTTCTAAAAATACCCTTGACAACCTTGCGGTGACGGAGCCGAAGCAGATCACGTCCGATCACCATCTTGCGCGGCCACATGCCCTCTCACCATGTCTTTTAAGAGGGAGTAAGTAGTTTTGGTGGGGTTTCTACTTGTGGTAATCTTATTAGCATAATAAGTGGCCCTAGTCTTCAGGACCAATTTATGATAGGCCTTAATCGTATTTTTGTACCGTGCTTTGGCATTAGGGTCATAAGACCATCTCCAGGGTCGTTCTAGATTCCTACAGTTCTTCTCTGCTAATGTTAGTGACTCGTCGAACCAGGTGCTAGCCCTCGCACATTTAGAGTAGGTAGGTTTAGCTGGAATACACTTATCCAGTGCTTGAGTTACCCAACCCAAGAAAGATTTGTTGGCTGCCTCAATATTAGAGGGCCGTTCCGGTGTCTGAGTGCTTAGGGCAACTTGGAAAGTGACAGGGTTCAGTTCATGCCAGGGACATTTATTCAAAGAGTTGTGGGGAAGCTGTGAGTTGGAGCCTGCTAGATGTATACATAAAGAAATACAGGAGTGGTCCGTCCAAGTCATAGGAAGGGGGACCTGCGCCGTAACAACAGGGTCAAAGAGGTGGCCAGCTAAATGAGTCGGCCTCTGGACCAACTGCAACAATTGGCAGGCTGCCATATCACCAAGGAAATGATTGATGCCAGGGGCATCTAGTGACTGCAAATGCAGATTCAACTTGCCTAAAATGTTAAAATTGGCTGTTTGAAGTACCAATGTGGTGACAGCATTGGCTAGGGCTTCTCTAAAAACTTTCGACCCGCCGGGTGGATGGTAAATAAGTCACCCAGAAAATTTAAAATTGTCCATCAGTGTAATTTAAGATAGAGTGCTTTCACAGTCAGGGATACTTTACGGGATGAGACTACAGGAATAAGTAGCTTTATATATAATTGCGATGCCTCCTCCCCCCCCCCCTCTCCTGGCCGCTCTGTTCAAGATGTTCATAGCGTAGCTAGCGGGCAGGGCCAGGGCCAGAATATTAACGGAGTCCTTGGAGAGCCAAGTCTCCATGAGGAATAAAATATCAGGAGTCCATTCAAGTAGAAGGTCGAACACCTTGTGTGGTGCTTGACCGGAGAGCGGCAATTTAGGCTGCAGATTTTGTATTCCTTCAAATGAGAGGTGGTAGCTACAGAGCGCAGACAGGGACTACCCTTACAGCTGCACCAATTAGTGTAAGAAGGGCAAGCGGCAGGGGGACCAGCTGTGATTCCCACTAGGAGTGTCATAGCGTAAGGCAGACAAGGCCTTAAATGAGTAGACCACCTGTGGGGTAACACAGGTGGTCTACTCTGCCTGGCTCCTGGCGATGTCCAGGCACAGACGGGTGCAGACGGGCTTGCCTTTGGTGAGCCTTCGGCACACCGGCTGCGCACCAATGCTCGCGTCCGCTGCGGCATGTATCAAATACCTGGGGGGGCTCAACTGGCTCCTCCCAGGCTCATCCTGGATTGGCTGAAACTGGCCAATCAGAACGAAGTCATTCATGCATCATTATTACACCTCACTGTATCATATAGAGAGCAATATTATTTGAGGGAAAGTTCAATGTCAATCCCATTTCTAATATGCCATACTTGGCATAGTAATGAGAAAACTCAATAAAGAATTAAAATAACAATTTCAAACCCATAACATAAGACAGTAAAAATCTGCCTTCTGGCTAAACTGTTATGTTTGTTCACTTAGTAAGCTTCTTATGTAGAAGAATAGCCACATTTACAAATTTTGTTAACAGAATAAAGAGGAATAGGCAACTGATTTTTATTTATTTCTATAATGCCTTGGGTGCTCTCTTTCAATACCTTTTCCTGCGTACATTACAGTTCACAATTATCATTGTGGATTTCAATAAACACTTTTGAGATCTTATATGAGAGAATTGGGTGTTGAAAGGGTGTTCCATCCACCCTGCAGTTCGGAAGATAATTCCTGAATACGGTACAGCCACAGGAATAGTTAGTACCTGCCAACAGCAGACAGCAAATATTTATAAAGTGCTATTTCCCAGTTTAAAATATGTTTTTATTGGGTAATAAAGACAAACAATGCAGCTGCACGTGAAATGAACAGAGTGCAACATGGTGTGGACCACGTTCCAACAGCAGGCAGTGGGGGGCCAACAGTCAGTCCCATTCGAGAAAATGCAAGGGGGAACCGGATCCAGCTCATGAGGAAATGCAACAGGATGGTGATCCAGCTCATAAAAGGGCCAGTCGGAGGCCGGTCTGGCATGGGGATATGCAATGGGATGAACTGCATTTTGTTGAGCAGTGAAAGATAATATTCACATAAGGAGACTTAAAAAAATTTACCATTTGATTCAATAAATGTATACTTTAATTTCATTTTCTTATTTTGTTTCTTTCTTTAGTTTTCTGTTCTGTAAATTCTTGTATTTTACTATTGTGCAGGGAACAGGTGAGTCTTGATGGCCTTCCTGAATTCTAAATAATTGCTAAGGCCACGGATATGAACAGGAAGTGCGTTCCAAAGAATGGCTGTTCTACTACAAAAAGAGAGGCCACCAGCCCAAACTCTTCATGTCCGGGGAACCACCACCAAGTGCTGACCCTGTGAGCGAAGATGTCGTGAGGGAACGTATGGCATAAGGAGATTGGCCAAAATAGCGGCGGTGGTCAGTTTCAAGGCCTTGAAGGAGATACATAAGGCTTTGAATTCAATATGCCTGGCCACCGGTAAACAGTGAAGACGCGAATGGCCTCGGACACAGAGCAAGACCTGTGCACACTTAGAAAGGTTCTTGCTGCCGCATTCTGTGCCCTTTGCAGTCTCAAGACAGCCGCCTTATTGAACCCCAGATATAGAGAACAGGCATAGTCAAGTCTCGACAATACAGACGCCTGAATGATAACCTGGCGCATCGATGCATCGAAGAAGCAAAGCAGGGTTCAGAGCACCCGTAAAAGTCGAAAACAGGTCCCTGACACCTTTTTGGTTTGGACCCGATAGTTTAGGGATGAGTCCAGCCATACCCCTAGATTTTTTACTGCCTGCTTTGGGGAGGGGGCCTTTTCCAGGCTAGCTGGCCACCAGAGTTCAATCCACTGACCATGGTCCTTTCCCACTAACAATACCTCCGACTTGTTAGAATTCAGCTGGAGACAATTGGCGGGCTTCCACCAAGGTCGTCCTGAAACTTAAGGGCGTCCCGCTTGGTGTTATGTGAGAGTGCCACCACCAACTGTGTATCATCAGTGTAGGAGACCATGGTCAGAATCCTGCTAGTGGCTACTGCAGCCAACGGTTGAACATAAATATTCAATAGCAGGGGGCTAAGGGAGGAACCCTGTAGCACCCCTTCTTTAAAAGAGTGTTTGCCAGAGGAAAACGGGGGGCTGTTACCGTGAATGACTTCGAATGGAGGAATGAGGCAGGCCACTCCAGGGCTGAGACATTAATTCCCACTTCCTCCAGGCGTCTCAGCAGTATGTCATGAGACACAGTGTCAAACGCGGCACTCAGATCTAGCAGGATCAGTGCAGACGTTTGCGTTTGCTGACCAGAGATGTTCTGTCACGGCCAGGAGGTCAGACTCTGTGATGTAACCAGGTTGAAAGCCATAGTGGGACGGGTCCAGTGTGTTATTCATGGTCAGGAAATCCAACAGGAGGAAGTTCACATATTCCTCCATTATCTTTACTGCCCACAGGACTAAAGAAATAGGGCGGTAGTTCTCTGCTTTGGCCGGATCGAGCTATGTTTTTGTAAGCAGGGGAATTACCTTCGCCTGTTTCCATGCCCTGGGCACAGTGGTCATGGCAAGGGACCCGTTTATCACCTGACTCAGGGAGGGCAAGATTGTAGGGAGTACTTTCCTGAATTGGTCTTGTTTAAGCGGATCTGCGGGGAATCCTGAATTAATCCTACTGCAAAGTGCTAACAGCTGCTCGACAGGGATTGGTGAGAAGGTATCTAGGGTATTAGCCTTTTGACACCACCGTGCCACCGGCATGTTACTGTGTACAGTCGGAAAGGACCTGTAGATGTCATCCACCTTTATAACAAAAAAGGTGGCAAAGTCTTCACACTGCTCATTAGACTTAATAGTCAATCCAGCGATGGTCTACCGGGATTGCAGGCCGGCGAGTATTGAGAAAATGCTCTTAGATGGATTGTCACTCTCGCGGATTTGATTGAGGTAAAATGCCGCTCGTGCCAGGTGTATGGCTTTATGGTACCTCTTAATTGCCGCCCGGTAGATATCCTTTGCAGCAGGACTAAAGTCTCTTCTCCATATCTGCTCCAGCCTCTTACAGCCCTTGCGCATATCGGCAAGTTCGCATTTATACCATGATCGCATTTTTGCTTTGCAGTTGACAGACCTTTTCTTAGGGATTAGACTGTCTAATGGCTGGCTGATCCACTCTGAAAACACCCTCATTGGGTTCCTCTGGCAAGCTCGGACAGGTAGCCGAGAGGCAGGCATCAAATTGCTCCCAGTTCAATTTGTGCCATGGGCGTTTAAGGGAGGTCGTCTGATCCTCAGCCTGAGCGGAGATTGGGCTATGGAGTGACATTGAGACCAAGACGTGGTCTGTCCATCCCATAAAGATGGGGGCGTGTACTGTAATAGAGGGTATATTAGAAAAAACTGGGTTTAACAGGTGCCCAGCAATATGTGTTGGACCCGAGACCAGTTGCACCAGCTGGCAAGCTGCAAGGTCAGCTACAAAATTCATCATATCAGTTTCCTCAAGATTGTTCAAATGAAGATTCAGATCCCCTAGGACTGTGAAATTGGCGGTGTTAACCGCCAATGTGCTGACCGTTTCCACGTGCGTTTCCCTGAAATCTGAGGATGGCCCAGGGGGACGGTATACTAGGAGCCCTGACTTTGTATAATTCGGGCTCAGAGTGACCTTAAAGTATGCACATTCGCAACCGGGTACCACCTGTTTTATGAAGGTGCAGGGGGTAGCAGGATTTAAAAATAACCACTAAGCTCCCACCTCTAGATAAGGGAGAGTTTACAATAGCCTGGCTCAACTGTCATGATGTCATAGAGCCACGTCTCGGTAAGTAAGATGACGTCCGGAGAGGTGTCCTCTAAGAGGTCATAGACATCAGCATACTGTTTAGCTAATGAGTGACAGTTGAAACTGAGCATGCTAATATGCTTCCTGGTCCCTGGGGAAATAGCAACGTTGCGACAGGGTATAAGTTGCCTGAAAGCCACACTGTAGGCAGCAGAATGGACCCTCCCCAGCGTCCCCACAGACCTGTCTACAGCTGCCCACCATATTCCTAATCTTTATCAGATCGTTCCGCGTGTAAGTTAGACTATCTTTTGTGAAAGGGGCAGCATGTCTGGCAGCAGACTGGCGCGGATGGGTGCAAACGGGCTTGCCTTTGGCGCACCTTTGCCGTGCTGCCGACGCGCCCGCTGCGTGCGTCAGCTGCGCGTTTGCGCCATTGCTTTTTTTATAGTGATATTTGTGAGATCGGAGGAGAGACTACTCCGTCACTCCCCCAAGATGGCTTCTGCTAAGAATGCCTCCAGAAGTGAGGGAGAGCGGAAAACTGGTCGTAACAGGCTCTCTCCACGCAAACAGCACAAGCTGGGGTGGAATGGGGAGAAAATGCCACAAACAGGTGAGCAAGTTACATTTTAAAAAGAGTAAACAGCTCTTCACAAAGTCACAGACTTTAAAACAAATGTATCGCAAATGGGTTAAAAACATGAATTAGCCCATAGAGCCAATCGCACGCCACTGACACCTGTCAGTCAATATCAAATGTCTGCTTTTAATATAAGGAGGGAGCTGTGTTGTATCTGGGTTTGACCTCGGTTTCTCCAGTTACACAGCTGGCCGTCGTATACATATTCCACTGAAAAGCAGGGGTGGTTGGAATGTGGGGAAGGCTCGAGAGGGGTGAGAGCAGAGACAGTTGTGGAGCTGTCTCGCAGCTCCCTTTTGCAGTTACCATATTACTTGGAGAAAATAAATAATACATTACTCATATGTGTCTCGTAGGTAGGATTATTTCCCCTGCTGACTCCAGCACAATCATGCCACTGTAGTACAATGGCTCATGATATCTAATCCCTAGCAGAACACCAAGAGCTTTCCCCCCGCCTAGTGATGCATAGAGGGACCAGCCCACTCATACTCCTGAATGCCAATCAGGAACTTGAACTACAAGTTCAGAAACTGCACCCATGCACTTCCAGGTCCCTGCAAATGTGCAGGGCTAGCTTCAAGAAATTGACCAAAACATTCCAAGCAAAACTCTGGAGTAATTTCCATATTTAAAGGCAGTCTCACCTTATGTAAAATTGCAAAGATATATATACTTCAGAAAAAATACCCAATGATCTTAGTCAAAGTATGACCTGCTTGAAGGGTCTCTGGGACTTCTAGCTACTGCCTGGCAGAGTAAATAAGCTGGAAGGGATCACCAGGTATACGGTTTGCAAAAACAATTACAATACACTAGGAACGAAAAAATATACATACAGTATGACCATTTAGAGATTTAGAGTACAGTCCCTACAGGGTATTTCACGGCAAAATCAAAACAGTTTTTAAATATTGTAGTGTCTTTACATTGTCTACCATTATGTTTCATTATTGATTTATAAGAATGCTCTATAGGCCTGGGAGTCGGTATTTGGTCATTTTGATCTAATTAGGAAAGGTGCCTTCATCCCAACACTAACAAATTGTTGCTATTCCGCATGAGGCCATTTTGCCAGCAAGACTATCTATTAATCTAAAATCAGCTCAAGAAACTAACTTCTTTTTGAAGCTCGCATTTCTGTACAACTCAGCTGATTCATGTAATTACTGCACAGACTCTAATATCCTTTTGTCAAGACTGATTGAATCCTACATAGGCAGCTGCACAGGGACTTTTATTGAAAGATTCCTTTTCACGAACGTTTATATTAGATTTCTACTAACATTGTGTACTGATTGACCTTGCAATAAAAACAGTTGTAGGTATATCCTTAGAAATGGAAAATGATACCTAACATCATGAAGAAATTGCAGACCAGATAATTCAGAAGCTTATTTAATTGTTAATAGGATAATCATTAAAAATGATGCAGTGGGCGAGCCAGCCGTCGGTCCCATTTGAGAAAATGCAAGGGGAACCGGATCCAGCTCATGAATGGACAGACAGAGGCCGTCTGGCATGGGGAGATGGGATGGGATTCATTACATTTAGTTGAGCAGAGGAAGGTAATATTCACTTAGAGAAAATTCAAGAAAAATGTCATTCGATTCAATAAATGCATTATTTTATTTAGTTTTCTCTTCAGTAAATTGTTGTATTTTACTTCTTTTCTAACTTTATTATTGTTGTTTAATATAAGGAGGGAGTTCTGTTATATCTGGGTTTGACCTTGGTTTCTCCAGTTACACGACATGCCGTCATATACAGGCTCCATTGGGATGCTGGGCCTGGTTGGAATGTGGGGAAGGCTCGAGAAGGGGTAGAGCTGAGAACATTGTAGAGCTGGCTGGCAGTTCCCACCTGCACTCGTGACTTGCATCATTTCACCTGCCGACTCCAGCACAATCCTGCCACTGTAGTGCTTTGGCTCATGATAGCTAATGCCTAGGAGAGCAACAGGAGCTTCCCTACAGCTTAGTGATGCATGGGGGGACCACCCTCTCATACCACTAATACCAATCAGGACCTGGAACCGACAAGTTTAGAAACTGCACCTGCGCCCTTGCAGGTCCCTGCAAATGTGCAGGGCTGGCTTCATGAAACGGGCCCACGCATTCCAAGTAACACTCTGGAGTAATGTCCGTCGTTAAAGGCTGTGTCACCTTAAGTAAAGGTGCAAAGATATATATTTCAGAAATTGCCCAATTATCATAGTCAAAGTAGGACCTGCTTGAATGGCCACAGAGCCTCCTAGCTACTGTCTGGCAGAGTAAGGAAGCTGGAAGGGGTCACCAGCGATACGGGTTTCAAAAAAACTACGAGGTACTAGGAACGAAAAAAGATACATACACTACGACCATTTACAAAGTATAATCCCTGCAGGGTATTTCACAGGAAAATCAAGACAGTTTTTAAATAATTCAGTGTCTTTACCTGACCTGCCATTATGTTTCACTATTGATTTATGAGAATACTCTGTGGGCCTCAGAGTCGGTATTTGGTCATTATGATCTAATTAGGAAACCAGTCTTCTCCCTACACTAATATGTATTGCTAAACCGCATGAGGCCATTTTGCCAGCGATATTATCTATTAATCTAAAATCAGCTCTGGCCACTAACTTGTTGTTGAAACTCGCTTTTCTGTACAACTCAGCTGCTCCAAGAATTACTGCACAGACTCTAATATCCTTTTGTCAAGACTGATTGAAACCTTAATGGCAGCTGCACAGGGACTTTTATTGAAAAATGCTTTTCATGAACGTTTATATTAGATTCTGCTAACATTGTGTACTGATCGACCTTGGAAGAATAAAAACAGTTGTAGGTATATCCTTGAAAATGGAAAATGATGCTTCACTTCATGAAGAAATTACAGACCAGATAATTCAAAAGTTTATTTAATTGTCAATAGGATAGTCATTTACAATTATTGTAATGGTACTTTCTATAAAATAGACGGTTAGTCAGTCCAGAAATTAAATCAGATATCACAAATCAATCACCTTTAAGTCATTCATTCATCAACATGACATTTCACCGTATCATATAGACAGCAATAACATTTGAGTGCAAGTTCAATGTCAATCCCATTTCTAATATGCCAGTCTTCTTGTAGTAATGTGAAAAACTAAATAAAGAATTGAAATAACAATGTCAAACCCATAACATAAGACAATAAATATCCGCCTTCTGGCTAGACTGTTATGTGAGTTCACTTAGTAAACGTCTTGTGTAGAAGAATAGCCACATTTCCAACTTTTGTTAACAGAATAAGGAGGAATAGCAACTGAATTGCATTTATTTCTCTAATGCCATGGGGGCTCTCTTTGAATACCGTTTCGGGTCTACCTTACTGTTCACAATTGTCTTTGTGGATTGCATTATACACTTTTGAGATCTTTTACGTGAGGTGTGGGTGTTGAAAGGATGTTCCATCCACCTTTTCAGCTAGGAAGATAATTCCTGAATACGGTGCAGCCACAGGAATAGTTAGTACCTCCAGACACCAAATATTTAGTAAGTACAATTTCCCAATTTAAAAAATAATGTTTTTATTGGATAATGAAGACCAATAAAGCGCTGCACAAATGATATGAACAGAGTGCACCATGGTGTGGACCTCATTCCAACAGTACGCAGTGGGCGGGCCAGCAGTCGGTCCCATTCGAGAAAATGCAAGGGGAACCGAATCCAGCTCATGAATGGACCAGACAGAGGCCGGCCTGGCATGGGGAGATGCGATGGGATGAACTACATTTAGTTGAGCAGAGGAAGGTAATATTCACATAAAGGGAATTCAAGAAATTTATAATTTGAATCAATAAATGTATAATTTGATGTAATTTTTTTCATTATTTTTTATTTAGTTTTCTCTTCTGTAAATTGTTTTATTTTACATCTTATCTAATTTTATTATTGTTGTTTAATATAAGGAGGGAGTTCTGTTATATTTGGGTTTGACCTTGGTTTCTCCAGTTACATGATATGCCCTCATATACAGATTCCATTGGGATACTGGGGCTGGTTGGAATGTCGGGAAGGCTCGAGAGGGGTGAGAGCGGAGAACATTATAGAACTGGCACTTACCATATTACTGGAGATATGAATAATAAATTACTCAGATGTCTCGTGAGTACCATAATTTCAGCTGCTGACTCCAGCACAATCCTGCCACTGTAGTACTATGGCTCATGAGAGCCAATGCCTAGCAGAGCAACAGGAGCTTTCCTGCGGCTTAGTTATGCATAGAGGGACCAGACCACTCATACCCCTAAATCCCAATCAGGACCTGGAACTTACAAGTTCAGAAACTGCACCCAGGCACTTGCAGGTCCCTGCAAATGTTCAGGGCTGGCTTCATGAAATGGGCCCAAATGTTGCAAGCAAAACTCCAGAGTAATTTCCATCTTTAAAGGCAGTGTCACCTTAAGTAAAATTGCAAAGATATGTACTTCAGGAAAATGCCCAATCATCACAGTCAAATGACCTGCTCGGAGGGCTTTGGGGTCACTGCCTGGCAGAGTAAATAAGCTAGAAATGATCACCAGAGATACGGTTTGCAAAAAAAGCAACAATGTGCTAGTACAACCATTTACAGAGTTTAATCCCTGTAGAGTATTTCAGGGCAAAATCAAGACCGTTTTTAAATATTGCAGTGTCTTTACCTTGTCTGCCATTATGTTTCACAATTGATTTATGAGAATGCTCTGTGGGCCTGAGAGTCAGGATTTGGTCATTATGATCTAATTAGGAAATCTGTCTTCTCCCTACACTAACGTTGCTATCCTACATGAGGCCATTTTGCCGGCGAGACTATCTATTACTCTAAAATCAGCTGTAGCAACTAAGTTTTTTTTAAAACTCGCTTTTCTGTAGAACTCAGCTGCTCCATGTAATTACTGCACAGACTCTAATATCCTTTTGTCAAGACTGATTGAAACCTAAATGGGCAGCTGCACAGGGACTTTTATTGAAAGATTCCTTTTCATGAACGTTTATATTAGATTTCTACTAACATTGTGCACTGATTGACCTTGCAAGAATGAAAACAGTCGTAGATATATCCTTAGAAATGGAAAATGATACCTAACTTCATGAAGAACTTGCAGACCAGATACTTTAGAAGGTTATTTTGTCAATAGGATACTCATTAAAAATTATTGTTATGATACTTTCTATAAAATAGAAGGTTAGTGAATCCAGAAATTAAATCAGATATCACAAATCAATCAACTTTAAGTCATTCATGCACCATTATTACATCTCACCGTATCATATAGACAGCAATATTATTTGAGGGTAAATTCATTGTCAAAGCCATTTCTAATATGCCATTCTTGTTATGGTAATGAGAAAAACTCAATAAAGAATGGAAATAACAATGTTGAACTCATAACATAAGGCATTAAATATCTGCCTTCTGCCTAGACTGTTATGTGAGTTCACTTAGTAAACTTCTTATGTAGAAGAATAGTCACATTTCCAACTTTTGTTAACAGAGTAAGGAGGAATAGGGTATTGAATTATATTTCTTTCTCTAATCCCATGGGTGCTCTCTTTGAATAACTTTTCGTGTGTATATAACAGTTCACAATTGTCACTTTGATTTGCAATACACACCTTCTACGAGAGGTGTGGGGGGTGAAGGGGCATTCTTTCCACCTTGCAGCTCGGATAAGATCATTCCTGAATACGGTGCAGCCACAGGAACAGTTATTAACTGCTGACAGCAGCCAGCAAATATTTAGAAAGTGCAATTTCAAAATTCACCAATAATACAGCTGCACATGAAAGGAATACAGTGCAACATGGTGTGGACCTCTTTTCAAGAGTATGCAGTTGGCTGGTCATCAGTCGGTCTCATTTCAGCCATTCTACCAATTCAACATACAAACCAACATGCCAGCAAGTGCGAATGCAATGAGATGCATGGAATAGGTCCTGCATGAAGCAAACCACTAACCTTTGTAACCCATTCGATCATAGATATTGATTCAAATAATGCTGGGGTGGGAAAGGTGAAGGTAAGTCAATGCGGTCTAAAATCGGAGTTCCAGGGGTTGTGTCTAGGGGGCAGTCATGGAGGTGGGCCAAGGGAAAGTCGGAGGAGGAGGGTCTGCGCCTATGGTTAGGGTCTCAATCTGTTTCCTGTTTTACCATATGATGTGTGGGGGAAGGAGAACAGTTTTGAAAAGGGGAAGGGTAGTTGATGCAGCACAGCCCAGAGGGATGGGGGCAATCACGCGTGGGTCAGAACTTGGTTCCTGGGGTCAGGCTAGGTTAGGAAAAGGGGGGGTCCTAAGCATTGCCGCCCGGATTTAGTAAGAAGAACAAAGTGGCTTCGAACTGGTCAGCTTTATCTTGTACCCGATAAACAAGGCACGCATATGACGGCATTTTGGACATCTAGGTGAGCTCTCATCATATGTGGATATATGTTGCGAGTGCCTGTGATGGAGAAACCCAGTTTGGCCATGATCAGTGCTGTCATCAAAATTTGTTCTGTGTGTAAGATATGCGTTGTGTCATATTGTGGATGGGTGCATCGTCAACATTATGAGAGGATCCACTGGCTCCAGTTTTTTGGGGGCTCAGTACCAGTTTTGGACCGTTCTGAGAAACCCGGGCCATGTCTCGGGTCTAGAGATCTTGGGGATAATGAGTAACTACTCGCACCAACTTTGGTGAACTACTTACAAACTTTGTTTCCACTCGTCGATCTACATGCATTACAAATACCAGAGTGCTTAGGGGCAACCCGGAGGAGAGGCTAGCGGTGTGAGATCCATTGCGGTATTCTACTTAAAGCGCTCCCATGAGCCTTGAGCTGACGAGCTCCTGGAGACGCACCTGCGCGCTGGAGAGGCATCAGGGCCTGTGACGGATACTTGGCGGCCTTCTCATCCACCCCAGATACTTCTCTACTGATGAGGGAAACTATCCCGAAACCCAGGCCATGTCTCGGGTCTAGAGATCTTGGGGATAATGAGTAACTACTTGCACCAACTTTGGTGAACTACTTACAAACTTTGTTTCCACTCATCGATCTACATGCACTACAAATACCAGAGTGCTTAGGGGCGACCCGGAGGAGAGGCTAGCGGTGTGCGATCCATTGCGGTATTCTACTTAAAGCGCTCCCATGAGCCTTGAGCTGACAAGCTCCTGGAGATGCACCTGCGCGCCAGAGAGGCATCAGGGCCTGTGACGGATACTTGGCGGCCTTCTCATCTAACCCAGATACTTCTCTACTGATGAGGGAAACTATCCCGAAACCCAGGCCATGTCTCGGGTCTAGAGATCTTGGGGATAATGAGTAACTACTCGCACCAACTTTGGTGAACTACTTACAAACTTTGTTTCCACTCGTCGATCTACATGCACTACAAATACCAGAGTGCTTAGGGGCGACCCGGAGGAGAGGCTAGCGGTGTGCGATCCATTGCGGTATTATAATTTCAGTTTATCCCTGCGCACCCCCACGCTAAATCCTGCAATCTGTTCCTTCCAGTCTTCGTCCATTTATTGTATGTCTAGAATGTTTTGCCATGACATGCGAAGAGAAGTCAGGAGAGTGTGGGATTGAAGGTGTGGGACCAATAAGTTGTCAAACCTTGACTTGAACCGTTTGCAGGTGCCCCAGAGCTCCAATTGATGAATGGGAGATTTTTGGACCTTCCACAGTCTAGCCCCCAGGCCTCCATGGAGGCAGTGTTGCAGTTGGGAGTAGTGCCACCTTTGCGCACGTGGTAGGTGGCCCTCCTCCTGTAATTCGGCAAAGGTCTTCAATCCGCTGTTTAAGATGATGATTAGACTGCTTAACCAGATGGACTGCCAGGTGTACAACTATGCGGATGACACCCAGATAGTGATCCAACTAGATGATGGTCCGGGTGCTCTCGCAAGGTTGCAAAATATCTTAAAGTACACAGCCAATTGGATGTCCAGAAACTCATTAAAGATCAATCCGGAGAAGACCGAGGTACTGCCAATTACCATCGCAGGGAACCCATGGAATGAGTATTTCTGGCCAAGAGACTTGGGGTCACCTCCGGAACCAGCAGCCGTGGTCAAGAGCTTAGGCATACAGGTGGATGGCAAGCTGTCTATGCAGAAGCAAGTTACGTCGGTCGTGGGGACCTGTGTCGGCCTCCTTCGACAACTTAGGAGAGTTTCACTTTTGTTGTCCTTCTCCACTCTGAGGCGAGCAGTCTCTGCCACGATCCTGGCTAGGCTAGATTATGGCAATTCGCTATACATAGGGCTGCCGCAAAAACTTCTGAAGAAGATGCAGGTCGTCATGAACGACGCTGCTAGGCTCATTTTTAAAAAGCCTAGGAATACCCATGCATCCCGCCTTATGCAAGAACTGCACTGGCTGCCGGTTAAGCAAAGGCTGATGTTTAAAGGGCTGTGCATTGTTCACAAAGCCCTTTACGGCAAGGCGCCAACCTACATGAAATCTCGCCTAATCCCCTATAGGCCAACTAGAGTGCTTCGATCCGCTGATGCCACCCTCCTCACTCAACCACGCTGTAGACTGGCCATGGGTGGTCGTGCTTTCTCCTACCTACTGCCAGCAGCCTGGAATAAACTGCCATTGGAATTGCGGAAGGAGACTAACTTGTTGTCCTTCCGCAAAAAATTAAAAACAGTGCTGTTCCAGCAAGCATGGGGTGGCTTGTAAATTTTATGAACAGTTGCCCTCCACGCCACTTGATGTCTTTGATTCTGACAAAGCTCTTAGAGACCCCTGGGTTATAATGCGCTATATAAATCAAATAAATAAATAAATAAATAAATGATGTCCTCCAGGGTCAGTACCCCTGCCATCTTATAGTCTTTCCATTGCAGGGGGTGTTTGCCCACTTGGACGAATGGAGTCGGGCAGGGCTGCATGTGAGTTTGTGGGTGTGGTTCAATACCCTCACTATTGTTTTTACAATAGGGTTAGTCGTTTGTGTAGTGGGCACTTTATGGCGCTTAAGGATGTTGGTCATGGCACGTTCTAGGCAGGCCCAGAAAAGGGGGTCCATCACCCCTCGTCTAAGTAGAATAATTGTGCCAGGTGCAGGGCTTGATAATGGAGTTCTATTCAGGGTGCTCATAGTTCCCCACATCCCCTTTGTGCCACCAGTTTGGTGGATGGTCGGGGACTCATATTTACCCTAAATAAAGGATCAGATACCTTTGTCTATAATCCGTAGGAAGGTGTCCGGAAATGAAGCAGTAACATTCCGAGAATATATGCAAAATTGTACCACCATCTTGATGGCTTTAGATCTTTCTCAGAGGGATAAGTTAAGGAGGTTCCAATTAATGTATTTCGGGTTAGTTAATAAGGGAGTCTAGATTGTCTGAAACCATATTTTCCAGAACTCTATCGACCAGGATGCCTATGTATTTAAGGCAACGTTGGTTCCAGTGGAACAGAAGGTCAATGATTAATGCTTCTGTCGTAATGCACGACATGGGTAGTGCTTTGCTTTCATCCGGTTTAATTTTTTAACTGGAGATTGCAGAGCAGGACGAGGTGAGTGACATTAATGCTGGTATCGATCTGCCTAAGTCAGTGAGTGTGAGCAGAATGTCAACAGCATAAAGAATTTTGGTCACACCATATTGGTCAATATGTCTTTGATTTGGGGAGATTGGCACATGGCTGCTACCAGGAGTTCCGTGGCCTGTAGCAACAGCAAGTGGAAAGGAGGCAGCCCTGCCTGGTTCCTCTGCGGATCGGGAAGGTGTTTGACAAAAATCTGCTGCAGTTGACCTGAGCTGTAGGTTTGGAGCCATTGGATTTTTGAGATGAAGTTGTCCCCCACATCAAGTAGGCTAAGGACTCTGAACATGTACCATTACCGTCTGCTTCCAAAAAGGTGGCATGCAATTCTACCCCTCATCTACCTTTATCCGTCTTTGCCCGGTGCTTTGTTACAATGGAGTTTGGAGATGGCCTGCGCCACCTCTTCCTTAGTGATTTCTCCATCCAATAGGGCTCTGCCCTTGTCACTGAGACTGGGAAGGGTGACAGTAGAGAAGGAAGCAGTTGTCTGGTTCTCATCATCATGGAGTTCAGAGCTGTACAACGTGGAATAGAATGCACCAAATGTGTCGGCAATGCTTTGAAGTCAGGGACTAAACTGCATGAACAATCCTTGATGGCAGGGATAGCTGTCGCAGCTTCCCTCTATCAGCTGCCAAAAACCTGCCAACTTTGTCCCCTGTTTATAGTGGCACCAATTAAGTTTGTTGTGTACATATTCCACCATAGATGTGTAGAGGGAGTTAAGTTCCATCTTGGCTTTTTCCAGAGTGGTCTGGTGGTCACAGATGTGGTCGCCGTATATTCTAAGGTGTATTTTTTGATGTCATGTTATAGTAAAAGTTACTGCTGTGCCCGTTTTTGTTGGCCAACGCAGGATTCCTAATCACTTGACCACGTAAGGTGGCATTAGCCAAAGCCCATAAAGTTTGGAGTCCTTATTTCTCCAACAGGTACATAGTCATATGATGCTGGAGGTGTTTCTTTTCCGAGGCAATCTATAGTGTGTCATATTGAAGCAACAGAGTTTGCGGGTGGGGCTTCGCAAGTTCGGGTCCAGGCAGATCAAGGTATGGTCCAAAGAGAACGCTTCAGGATAGTGTAACTTGGGTCATTGGTGAGATCGGGCGTGATACAAGAAAATAACCCATTCGGGACTGGGTACAATGAGCAGCAGAGAAGAAGGAATATGCTTTGCCTGTTGGATGAAGAATACGCCAAATGTTGAATAGTCTGTGGGCATCACAAAGGTCTGGTAGAGGGCCCTGTGTCAGCATTGTTAGTTTTATCTATGGGGCCTGTACAATTCATCATAGCATCCGGAGCAAGGTTCCAGTCAGGCCATACACTACGCTGAATGTGCTGAGCTCAGTCAATGGTCTGTAGGGATGGGGGAAAAATTAGACCCTGAACGTGCCCAAGAGTCTAGAAGGCAGTCACCCAGAAGAAAAAAGGATGTCAAGCTCAAGGCAAGGGAGGTAAATAAACTGAAGGTGATCATGGGGTTGAGGTAGAAAGGAAGGGGGAGGGTAGGGACAACCTGGTTGATAATGCATGGGTGGTAACAGCTATAAATAACAGTGGGGGTCCCATAGCATAAACAGGGTGGGAGAAGGGGGAGCTAGGGAAAATGAAGGAATACAAAGATCCCCGGGTCCCAATAGAGCAAGCAATGTGATAAACAGATGAGTAAAACAATTCCAAAAGCAATAAACTATATAAGAATCATGCAGCAACAATAGTATTCGAATAACTGTGCTATTTCCAGCAATATCAAAAAAGGAGAGGGAAAAGCAAGGTGGAGCCCAAATGTGGTGTAACTAGAAAATAGTCCTAGAACTACATAGGTGAGGCAGAGAAAAGAGGATGCAGGATGTAAAGGTAGGGGGCCGGAGTGAGAGGGTATAAAGGGTAGAGAGATAGGTAGTGAAAAGGGTACACCAGGGTGGGGGAAAGGGATATGTTTGTGGGAGGGGGTAGAATGAAGAAAGAAAGAAAAGAGGTGAGCAGAGATAGATGAAAACAGCCATATCCGGAAACAGTAAAATCCGGAGTCTGAGCAGAATCCGCCCGGAGAGGTGATATACTCATCTAGCCCAGAGGGCTACAGTGAGGACAGGCAGTGCCGCCAAAGCAATTCACGAACGTCGAAATGGAGACCCAGCATGAGATGCTGAGGGATTGAGCAGTGATCTGGATCTGTCTCTGTCATCTGGGAGGGTAGTTCCTCCACAGCCTACAATCATCTCCCCCTCACTTGTTTCTGTTGCGGTGGGTCAAGTTGGAGTCCACACTGGGAGGCGGGGGATTACATCTTGCTGTATTGTGGCTGTCTGATTCCTTGGGTGGGGCAAGGATCGTGTCCATAGTGGAGTCACTCAGAGAGTCTAAAAAGCGTGCCAGAGCAGTATGATCATGGAAGCCTCTGTAGTAACCATCCAAGGTGATCCACAATACAGCCAGTTCTAGGAGCCAATATTTGATGTCCCACTTCATCAGCTGGTGTCGGAGGGTGGGGAAAGCCCGCCACTTTTCACTAGTCTCTGATAAATAGTCCGACGCCATATGAAGCCGGCAGCCCTCTAAGTAATATGGTCTGTGCTTGCATGCTTCTGTTGGGATCAGTCTTGTGTGAGAATGACATAAAAACAGGCAGTAATAGGGTGGGGTCTGGTTCCCTCTTCTATAGGTCAGTGCCTTGCCCAGATTATGCGCATTGGGTGAATTTCAAGAGAGGGTGTAAAAGAGAACCTTGTCACTTTGAGGATAAACTTGAGTAGGAACGCACATGCGTCAGAGAGCTCCATCTTCGCCAATAAGCATAAAACCTGACATTATAACTGCACGAGCGGAGTTCTTGGTCAATTATTTTCTGTTGAATGTGCAAAATGTCTGAGTGAGGTGTTTCAAGTACTGGCTCTTTCTCTTCTGTCTCCAGGAAACATAGGTCGAGCTGGCCACTAAAGAGTGAAGTAGGCCAATGTCGGTTTTAATGGCTCGCATATCCTGGGCGAGATCTATGATTTTTGTGTCCATATTAGTGAGATGCGTGCCTATGGTGGTAAGTTCTGTAAGGATGGATTCAAAGGGTGCTTCCCGCGGAAAAGATTAAGGGCCGGATGTAGGTCGGTCGGTAACGGCCGAAAATCGGTATATTCGGCCGTTACCGACCGAGATTCACAAAATGGTATGTAGGGCCACATATTTTACAGATTCGGTAAATTTACCGATCGGTAAATTTACCGAATCTGTAAAATACCGAATCGGTATTTTTACCGATTCGGTAACAATGAGATGTAGGTGGGACTCTTCTGAGTCCCACAAGCCTTACAGAATCGGTATTTTACCATGAAATCCAACTTCATGGTAAAAAACCGATTCCGGTGTGCATGCACATGTGTGCATGCACACCTGTGCCATATGACAGGCAGACCTGCCCTTAGGGCAGGTATGCCTGCCACATGGCCCCCGAATCTTTTTTGGGGGTGCTAGAGGGTGTCAAAGTGACACCCCCTGCACCCTTGTCAAAATCGGTATTTACCGATTCGGTAAATACCGACCGGTAATGCCCCATTCATTCCTATGGGCTTCAAAGCCCATAGGAATGAATGGGGCATTACCGGTCGGTATTTACCGAATCGGTAAATACAGATATTTACCGATTCGGTAAAAGGAACATCTGGATGTTCCTACATATCCACCCCTTAGATTTACCGATTTTTAATTACCGAATCGGTAGGATTCGGTAATTAAAAATCGGTAAATCTATTTTACCTACATCTGGGCCTAGGTCTGGTAGCAGGTTTCTCACCACCAACTACCTCTGTGAAGAGGAGTTGTCGAGAAAAATTGCCTGAGCCATGCCAGTGAGAGGGCAAGTGGCAGCAGTGACAGAAATGTGAGGAAAGAAGATGAGAGGGTAGGATGCAGGAGGGGGCGCCAACCCCCATATACAGTCAATTGGAAGCAAAAGAGCAACAGGAGGAGCACAGACTGGGCTCCACCTGGGGAGCTGGCCTTCACAATGCCAATGGAAACAGGGGAAACAGCCTACCAGGACAGTATCCATTAGAGTGTATGTGGGTCTTGTACCAGTTGCGTCGATCCTGGTCCAGTCCAGTATGAGTCCAGGTTAAAACCTTCTGCTCAGGATGGGAGGATGCAGGTGATGGAGGTGAAGAGGGGTTACTCCACCATTATAGTGCCCCAGTGAGGAGCAGGTCCATGATCCTTTAGTGTGGTGTCCATGGGGGGCTGCAGAAAGATCTCACAAAATGATAGGGAGGAGGCAGCCCAATGGAAAGTCTATCATGTGCCACCCCCACGACAGCCAGAGGTATTGGAGGTGACTAGGAACAAGTCCAACTGGACATTGAAAAAGGCCTCAGTAGGGCCTATGAGCGTTGGGGCTTTTGGTCCTTTGTCTGTGGGTGTCAGCGATTACACTGTGTCCGTGGAGGCGATTCAGCTTAGCAGGGCACCAGTGGCCTCTCGGCGTGTCCCCAGTGATGTGATGAGGTGGCAGATCTGCCAGTGTGTGCGGTGCGTTCAACTCAGGCCGCTGGCAGTGCTGGATCCCCAAGGCCTCCAGGCTGGTGAGGGTGAGTTAGCAGGCCCTCAGACCAGTGTTGGCCAGTGCCCTAGAGGATAAGCAAGAATTCCCCACTATGTTGAAGGGGCTAATACGACGGTAGAGTTGATGGAGGCGATGTCATTTCCCCGGTGGTGGAGGAGCTCAGGGGCAAGCGACTACCTTAGGCGGTGGTGAAACAACCCTCAATTTCACAATTTGTGACAGCATCTGACTTTATATTAAGAGGCTGCTGACATCAGGAGAAGCAGACAGGGGGCCTGATTTAGAGTTTGGTGGGCTGGTACCCCGTCTTATTACAAGTACATTATATCCTAATGCCTTATTACAAGTGCAATATATCCTAATGCTCACTTATTAAGGCGGGCAGGATATCTATCACGTTTGTGATGGAGTACCCATCTGTCAAACTCTAAATCAGGCCCAAAGTTTTAGTCCCCCGCACAAAAGCCCCTTTCAGAATGTGAAGTTTTTTCTGATATTGTGAACCCTGTCTCTTTAAGGGACAAGAGTTAGAATGCTGGCATGTTGTGAATACAAATACTGTGATGATGTACTACTGCCAGAAAATATAAACTAGATTAACCAATTTGTTTATCAAATATTGCTGAGACGCTAAGGCCCCCATTCTGCATTCCCCACTAATTCTACGGAGAGATCCCGGGACCCGAATGGTTAATTCTGGACAGTATCAGTTAACATGGATTATAGGTTAAACTCCCCAGATTGTGGAAGAACCGCCCAGACCTGGAATTATGAGGTTGTTTCATGCAGGTTTCCCCGGATTCTATGTAAATTAATTCTGGTATTTATCTCCACTGCTGAGTAAGTGGTAAATATCTGAGGGGGCAGTATACAGCAATTGGTATTGTGCATGTTATTGGGAGGGAGGTCATTTAAGGGTAGAAGAGCAATGTCTGCTCTCCCTGTAGTTCTAGAGGGGACAGGTGAGGAGCGAGCTGTGTGTACTCTCTGGTCCTATCCACCCATGTTTTTTCCTAGTGCAGTGCTTGCATCATTTCGTCCAGAAAACACAAGACCTTCTAGGTGTCTAGAAAGGTTTCCCCTTCAGGGATACTGCTCCATGTCACAGCTAATGAGGGGGTTATTGTGTTTTACAATCACTCACCAGTGCTCACCACCATAATGCATCCATGATTTATATCAGTGTTTCCGAATCTGTGGGTCGCGACCCACTGGTGGGTCATGAGACGATTTTTGGTGGGCCGCGATGGTCCTAGCAAAAAAATAAAGATGCCTTTAAATTCCGCATTTATCTTCTCACAAAAGCTGCGTTCTGAAGACAGAAGTAAAATTTCATGCTATGTCTTCTGACAAATTGCTGCTTTTTTAACACGTGAAATGGTGTTTACGAACTCCTCTCACTTTACAGTCAGGGAAAGAAAAGTAAAGTTGATATATGCAGAAGGAAATGCTGCCGGATGTAATTTTTTGGAACACACAACAAAATGTAAATACCTGTAAATGAACTGTACCCATTCAGCAGTTAGGAAAGCACAAATGATTCAAATTTTGTGAAATTATGTAGTGTTATGGAAGCTAAGATTTGAATAGGATGAAATCATATAAATACACTTAACTTGGTGGAGCCCAAATGATAAAACCAAATTCCACAAATCGTTTGTGTGCAGTTTATTAACTCTGTCTGTGCAAATTTAGTGCCCATTTCAATGGAAAGTGTGCTGTCTCTAAATGACCGTATCCTACCACACAATGCTTTACATACATTATAAATCGCCTACCTCATGTCCATTAATTCTAGGCGGATCACGAAAGATTGTCTGTCTAAAAATTGGGTTGTGGCTCTAAGAAGTTTGGGAAACACTGCTTTAGAACAATCTTTGCTGCAGAATTTCCATAGAAAAGCGTAATCCACTCTGATCTAATCAAGAGGTACCATTGATGGAAAACAAACCCATTTTCCTGAACTCAAATATAGGGATCGAGATTCACTGGCAACCTAGTCGAGTACTACTTCTCATATTGGGCAGTGAACTGTTTTACCATTAGCTATTCTCTAATCCCTTCCTGCATTAAGGGGCTGTAAAACACATTAAAATTAATGGAGAAAGAATCCAACGAGTGCCTCCCTGTGAACAGTTTTGATTGCTCTGGTCCTCTGCATGGGGTTGAGGTAAAAAATACCTTCTGCAAGAGCTGCTGGCGCAAAATGCGGCTTCACAGTTGCACAATACTGTTTCACCTTTAACACGTATGAATATTAAGGGATTGTTTTCATTTACTTAAATGTGCATCATTCAGCAATCACTATTAGAAGATATTGTTTCTGATCTATCTCTGATTCAGAGTCAGACTATTATTTTGAGAACTCTGCCTCTTTTGTCTAACAATGCTCATATTTTAGCATTTGAATGGTTCATATTTCAGATTGAGATTGTGTTTCAGAGACATATCAATGACTGCTGCAGATTACATATTACACTGAATGCAATATGCGTGTTTGTTTAACACTGGATTAAATACTTCCATTGTATTTCAGCTATGTTTTATTTTAGAATCACGTGATTATTTCTATTTTGCCACAGCTCTGTTACTTATTTTTACTACCTCCCTTCGAACTGGGTCTCTTATTTTATTTTTTTGTTTTAAAATTAGCAGCCGAGTAGCTTCTCGCTTTAAAAATGTATCAACATTTAATAAGGTCCTGTGAACTTTTATTGATACAATTTGTATTCGAATAAAGTTTTTAAATTGAATTGAAAGAGGTCTTGTCAACGTTTTTTAGGCGTAGCTACAGACAGTTTTAGCTGTCTGCCACATCTCATGAAAAGAGCCCAAACGTATACACTTAGATGGGCTTTTTGGTCAATGCATGCATATTCGTCATGATGTGTCAGCAGCCCTTTCGTAATTACTTTTACTTTACTGTTCCATCAAGCCAGCCAGCTATGTTCGAAAGGTAACCTAAAATGCGAGCTAGACTGTATGTAGCAACAGGCAGCAGCCGGGCCCTGGGAAAACCAAGATAATTTCGAAAAAAAATCAATGAAAGGGATGAGTTGGAGATCACAGTGAAGAAACAGACAAGTGGGTGTTGTGGTGTAGGGAACATGGGGGCATATTATCAAGGACAGGCGATACATTTTCGCCGCTTTTATCGGCAGAAAACTGCCAATAAAGCGGCGATAATGGCCTTGATAATATGTTCTATGAATTCCAATCGAAACCCATGTTAGATGTGAAGACATCTAACATGTGCTTCGATTGGAATTCATAGAGCATATTATCAAGGCCAATATCGCTGCTTTATCTGCAGTTTCCTGCCGATAAAAGCGGCGATAATGTATCACCTGTCCTTGATAATATGCCTCATGGTGTGGGTGCAAAACGCACAGAGAACACAGGGCCATAAAAATCAATTAATTAAATTTCAATATTAAGTAGTTCACATCTGCAAAATGCCTTCAGCTCAAACCTTTGCTGTTGGACAACCCTGTCAACCAAAGTCTAAAATCAGTTGAACCACAGTATCCGATGGCTTCAAGAAAGATAATTGCAGCTCTTAAGTCCCTGGTACAAACTTCCTCTCTATTTTATTAGACTCAGTTCAGAGTTTATATATTGTATCTGAACATTGTTGAACATTTTCAGAATAAACAATTTGTAGAAAAGCCCCTGCAGCCTTTCAGCTTCCTTATAATAATCTTTGAAATCTTAACTATTGTTAAAAAATAAATGAGTTAGACTGAAAGATATTACTTCTTTGACACCTTGTTCATAATTTAAAACTCATAACTGGAAACAGAAATTGAATCCATAAAGAAAAACATGAATATATTTAAGTGAACCTAATTATTCGATAAATATAGATTAAGTAAGCAGCCAATCTACCTTTGCTGGTAGATTTTAAGTCAGTGTTTGACTGTTTACAGCAACATCTTCTTTGGCAAAAGCTGTTTAAACTAGGCATACCTGCTTGCCTTTTAAAGGCAAATCAGTAGTTGTATTCTGATACTTGGGTAAGGGTGAAAAAGGGTGATGGTTCTTATTTGTCCAGGAAAATTGAAACCTTTCAAGGACTGAAGCAATGATGCGTTCTTGCTCTATATCTATTTGACTTATTTTTGTCTGGTTTAATGCACGCACTGGATGAAGTAAATACGCATCCCCCCAAGTTAGGAGACAAGCATATATGGAACCTTTATACGCTAATGATGTGATCTTGTTAAGTCAAACAAAAGTTAATTTTCAATGACTTATTGACACAAAATCAAATTAGTTAATGGCATGGTTATAAGTGAGAAAAATACAAAAGTTATGGATACAGAGAAAGCATAAGTGGTACTTATAAGGCCGCCAATTGGAGCAGGTCAAAACATAGATACCCTGGAGTACTACTTGATGATAAGCATCCCTTTCAGCAGCATAAGCTGGACCTGCAGAGTAAAGGCAATTCCCTACTTCTAGCATTTCGTACTTCATAAAGGTCACTAAGTGGTCCAAGTCATCTCCCATTTTTAAAAGTAATACTGCAAAATTACTACCAAGCATTTCTTATGGAAGCGATGCACTGAGTGGTAGAAACTCTGTAATCCTAAACACAATCATTGTAAAAAAATTAGATCTCTTTTCCGTCTCCCCTGCAATGTCTCACTGGCCGAGTTTAAGTTTGTTTGAGAATAAAATCAAACACCTGAAGCCATCTGATCTGTGCCAAATTATTTGGCAAGAAGTCCAAACAAATGGAAACTCTCTACTCTGGAACTATCTAGATTCGGCAATAGATGAGTGGTCAGCTCGCACTCTATGGGAAATGTCTCTGCCCCCAGAGTCTTTTTAAAAAGTAATTGATGGATTAATGAAACAAATCTCAATGCTGAAAGATAAAGAGTCCATTGCATTTAGATCACATGCTTGGATGATACTGAATGAATATAAAATTAATATAATGAATTATTAAATCACAGCCCTATCTAGAGACTGGTTGGTCAGCGCAGCTAAGAAATTATTTTATTGGAGCACGATTTGACCTTCTTGCAGGCCTTGCACATGCGATGCCTCGGCTATGGGTAACAAAAACCACATGTTGCAGACTGTGGCAGCATGCTTTAAAACATATGATACATAGTTGAACTGTATGTTTACAAAGTTCCTGAAACTTGGGGCTAGAAAACTGCACACTAATGATGCCATTTTAGTTTGATTTTGCTGTTAGTGAGTAAAGTTTAATTAATATATGGCAAAGAATTACAGATCCACAGTTTTTTTATTGAACATTCATGTATTTGGTGAACTCAACATATGAGGTGGTAATATATACGTACAAATTAGATGCTTACTTTACGCTTGTACTAACTTTTAAAGTCTTGCGTATGAGGCACTATTTAGCTTACCTATCAAAAGAGGATTATTGTGCACATTTTGCTAACCATTCGCTCCTGAGAGCTGCTCATATTTTAGGAATTTAAAAAAAACTGGTTTTAACTTGCAACCCTGACATCTTTTTATTCAATTCTATAATGTGATGGCTGATTACCTTTATCGTATATGATTGTGCAACATATTTGTTTTAATTATCTTATATTGCAAGATTTTAATGAATCAAAAATAAAATGATTTACAAGATACAATTTATTGCTTAAAACAACGAGTTAGAAGGGAAGATATAAATTCTATCAAACCATGTTCATTATTTAAAACTAGTAACTGGAAAAGGAAATTTAATCAATAAAGAAAAACACGAATATATTCATGTAAACCTACTTATCAAGTTGCAATGAATTACGCCAGGAATAAATGTGCACTTTTCATTCGAAACCTTCACCTAAATAAACAAGATATATATTTCACGAAGGAGGATACCATGAAGATAAAATATATGATGATTAAAACAGATACATTTGTCCACTGAGGCATTACATCCAGGAACATGTCACTGATTCTCAACCTATTTTCTCACTTCTAGTTCTGAATCTAGATTTCTTACTTTTATCTATTGTTTCTTGTCACCAGCACCTTTAACCATATCCTGAGCATTAAAAAAACAAAATGTTCTCTTCCTCTATTTTCTTCTCATCCAGAGGTAGTCTAGATAGGCAAGGAACTACTTTATTCTAAAAACCCAGAATAAGGTGACTTATTATGTGGCAATTAAGAGACCCTTCTACTGTCAAGAAGCACTCACCTTGCAATCTGGATCTCACAGGAGTGTTAATAGTTTCCGCGGGGAACAGCCATTACAACGCGGGTTTTACCATGCATTGCTTTTACATCGCATTCATTACAACGCATGCGATGTTACAACGTGTGGTAAAACCACGCATACCATTACATCGCATGCGCTTTTACAAAGCATGCGTTGTAATGTGTAATGGCGGCAGCGGGGGCGGCTATCCACGTCGTTGTGAGGAAACTTAGGCTGTTTCCTCACAACAACGTGCAGCAAGCAGGAAGGAGGAAGCAGGATCAGACGGCGACACTGGAGAGGAGAGAGGTAAGGGGGTTTGTGCATGGGGTGGGGGCTACTTTTGTACAGTTTAGGGTCGTTTAAAAGTAGTGTGATTATGTTTGTTGTGTGTGTTTTTTTAAAAACGTTTTAGTGTGTGTTGTGGTGTTGTCGTGTTTGTTTAGTGTAGTGTATTAGGGAGGGTAGTGTAGTGTTTATGTAGTGTAGTGATTTAGGTTTTAGGGTAGAGTAGTGTGTAGTGTATTAGTGTTTAGGGTAGTGTTGTAGTGTTTATGTAGTGTAGTGATATAGGTTGTAGTGTAGTAGTGTTTGTGTAGTGTAGTGTTCAGGGTTTAGGGTAGAGTTGTAGTGTAGTGTTTTAGGGTTTAGGGTAGTGTAGGGGTCGGAGTAGTGTGGGTAGCGTAGTAGTGTTCTAGGATTTAGGGTAGTGTATGGGTGCGAGTAGTGTGGGTAACGTAGTAGTGTTTTAGGGTTTAGGGTACTGTAGGGGTGAGAGTATTGTGGGTAGCGTAGTAGTGTTTTAGGGTTTAGGGTAGTGTAGGGGTGAGAGTAGTGTGGGTAGCGTAGTAGTGTTTTAGGGTTTAGGGTAGTGTAGGGGTGAGAGTAGTGTGGGTAGCGTAGTAGTGTTTTAGGGTGTAGGTGTGAGAGTAGTGTGGGTAGCATAGTAGTGTTTTAGGGTTTAGGGTAGTTTCGCGGTGAGAGTAGTGTTTGTGTAGTGCTTTAGGGTTTAGGGTAGTGTAGGGGTGAGAGTAGTGTGGGTAGCGTAGTAGTGTTTTAGGGTTTAGGGTAGTGTAGGGGTGGGAGTAGTGTGGGTAGCGTAGTTGTGATTTAGGGTTTAGGGTAATGTAGGGGTGAGAGTAGTGTGGGTAGCATAGTAGTGTTTTAGGGTTTAGGGTAGTGTAGGGGTGAGAGTAGTGTGGGTAGCAAGTAGTGTTTTAGGGTTTAGGGTAGTGTAGGGGTGAGAGTAGTGTGGGTAGCGTAGTAGTGTTTTAGGGTTTAGGGTAGTGTAGGGGTGAGAGTAGTGTTTGTAGCATAGTAGTGTTTTAGGGTTTAGGGTAGTGTAGGGGTGGGAGTAGTGTGGGTAGCGTAGAAGTGTTTTAGGGTTTAGGGTAGTGTAGGGGTGAGAGTAGTGTGGGTAGCGTAGTAGTGTTTTAGGGTTTACGGTAGTGTCGGGGTGGGGGTAGTGTGGGTAGCGTAGTAGTGTTTTAGGGCTTAGGCTAGTGTAGGGGTGAGAGTAGTGTGGGTAGCGTAGTAGTGTTTTAGGGTTTAGCGTAGTGTAGGGGTGAGAGTAGTGTTGGTAGCATAGTAGTGTTTTAGGGTTTAGGGTAGAGTAGGGGTGGGAGTAGTGTGGGTAGCGTAGTAGTATTTTAGGGTTTAGGGTAGAGTAGAGGTGAAAGTAGTGTGGGTAGCGTAGCAGTGTTTTAGGGTTTAGAGTAGTGTAGGGGTGGGAGTAGTGTGGGTAGCGTAGTAGTGTTTTAGGGTTTAGGGTAGTGTAGGGGTGGGAGTAGTGTGAGTAGTGTAGTGTGTTAGTGTTTTGGGGTTGGGGTAGTGTAGGGGTGGGAGTAGTGTGTTGTGTAGGTGTAGAGGTAGGGATGTCACTTACCTTGCATACTTTTACCACAAGTATGGCTTTACCACACATGCCTTTGCGTTGTACTGGCATGCGTGGAAATGGCATCCTCGTGGTAAAAGTATGCGATGTAATGGTATGCGATGTCATTGACATTGCGTAGTAATATCTGCGTTGTAATGGCATGCGTGGTATTACTATGCGATGTATTGACATACATTAAGTTTCCGCAATTCACCAAACCTGATGGTGTGCAGAAAAGTAATTCAGATTAGTATGTATATCATTGTCTGGCATCTCATGGATACTAGGTACAGGGTGTCTATCTTCTATCTTCTATTAAACACCATTTGAGTTGGCAATGAATAATTAATATCTTTCTTGCAAACACCACAGGCCTAACCCACTTGCTCTCTTATCCCTTCTTTGAACAACTTGCCAATTCACACCTAACGATCTCTGTCATACTGATAGATGTAGCCCTCACTACTTCAGCAACCAAAAAAAAGCATGTTCCGAATTTGTCTTGGGCAGAAATCCTTTCAAACACCCTACATTTTATCTGGATGCTTCCTGAAATTCTTCCCGCTCCAATCCTTTCTTCTTACTAACTTCAGCATATTGATGTTCTTGACAAACACAATATGGGCCAAATGTAATCCCCAGTTTCATTTAATATGGCTATCCAAGTATAAACATATCTCCTTTCATGGTGCCAAAGCTGTCACTCGAGCTTCCCTCTTTCTTGTGTCTCCTTTGCCTCTCCTATTCTAATATTTGCCTCCTTCAACACTACTCAGTCTTAAAACATCTTATCAAAATAATAGTGTGACGTCAAAGTAAGTCTCAAAGTAAATCTAGATCCAATATCATCTGCCTTTCGTCTTCTTCCACATGCAAATATCTCACTATCACCTTCTGATCATCCTCAACCAACACTATGGCCTTGATCAAAACTGCTCCTGATTTTTAAAATTCCTTGACAATCACTTGTTTCTCCAGAGATTGCAGTTACTAGTTCTGCCAAGTTTACAGCTTACTGGGTGCAATAGAGTTTGACCGCCACATACATTTTGGCAGTTTAAACCTGCTTCAATTTGCAGTGGGATAGGGGGTGGTAAATACCTGGACTTGATTATATTGCATCAAAATGTGTATGTTATGCTCTATATTATAGCCAAAACTTGGACTAGGCTCTATTTATAGCACTGAAGAATTCCAAAACCATGCAATGTTGATTGTTATTGTATGCATTCATAATTCCTTAGTCTTTAGCTTTATCAGTTTTTGAAATGTTACCGTCCTTTGTGAGTTATTAATCAAAGTACAAGAAATACAATGCCAACTCAACCTCTCTAGATCTTTATCCAGCCCTGAGAGCCATATGTCAGCCCTTAACCCCCTTTAAGGTACTCATTCCATAAACCATGTGCGCCATTTCCAGATGAATTCTTGTCCAATTTGAGAATAAAACAAGTTATCTTTCATCCTTAAAACTCCACATAGACAAATTAGTTCTAACTTCACCTCTACAAATGAGCTCTCTTCTTCATGAAGCAAATCCTTCTGTAGCCAACCTGTGTGTACATACATAATCGCTTTCCACAACAATTCACCATTTAAGGCATTCTTCAACCATTATTCATATGATACACATTTTGATGTGACTTCTTCTACTGCTACACACTCCTCTTCTTCGTACATGTTCTTCACTGGCACCAACCAAGAGGCAAACACCATAGGAAATCCATCGTAATATTTCTCATATCAGGAACATACTTGATGTTGAACACAAATTCCTGTAATTGAAAAGCACTTTGCTATCCACATGTTTTCTTTCTTGCTCCTTTGGTAGTAAACAAGCCAGCCAGGTATTTTATTTTCAGATTTGATTGTTGGGCTTCAAATATATTGCCTGAAATGAGCCACAAGTAACAGCTCACTGATGCTTCCTTCTTCATAACTGAGTAATTGCCCTCCACCTCACTGGACACATTAAATACTACAACTTTTTCATTCCATGCATTAATATCACTCCAAGGTTGTTGTTACTTGCATAAATACAACTGTGTGGCAATTCGTGTGAAGGGGCATCAAGTAGTGAGCTTGATTCGTTTAATTCTTTAACTTTATAAACTCATTCTCACACTGCTGACAGCAAAACTATTTCACAACTTCATTATCATCTTCCACATGTAACATCTTACCTACAAAATTGGCTTTGAACTTTACATAATATTCTGCATGTACCCAGGAACAAGCAAGGTTGCTCCTTGTTGATTATACAAGTAGCCTCCATGATGGCTTTAACTAAATCTTCCTTAGGTTTAATACCATCACAATCTATGTATCATTATATGTTAGGTGTGGGTTGCTAGGTTTGTAGGGATATAAGGTGAGAAGGTAAATAAGTAATAATAAAATGATCATTATTTTGTAATTGAAAATTAAATATTAGATTGTTTATACATTTTGAAATTAGATACGTGTTTATTTTTTATTTATATACATTGTATGTTAGGTAATAATGTTTATATTTAGAGTTTTATATTTTTTGTAAATTAAAAGGGTTAATCAAATATGAAATGTGTTTTAGGTTAAGTAGTTTACCTACTGTTGCTTAGACTGGACTGGTAATAGTAAATGCAACCCTTCAGAAGTCCAAGGCTTCCCCTAGTGTTGTACAGACTGGAGCAGGAATAGTAACTTTAACCTCTCTGAAGTCCATTGCTTTCCCTATTGTTGCACAGACTGGAGTGGGAATAGTAAATCTTAACCCACTGAAATTCAACACATTCCGTACTGTTGCACAGATTGGAGTGGGAATAGTAAATTTTACTCTTCTGAAGCCCAACGATTTCCCTACTGTTGCACAGACTGGAGTGGGAATAGTAAATGTAACCCATCTGAAATCCAAAGCTTCCCTACCGTTGCACTGGTTGGAGTGGTCATAATATATTTAACCCCTCTGAAGTCATAGAATTTCTCTACTGTCACATAAACTGGAGTGGGAATAATATATCTATTATTCCCATACTCCAATACATTTCCTTATATTGGTTAAATATATTTTTTATTAATATTTGTAATTTTTTCAAATATGTTTATATTTTTATTTTATTTTATATTTTAATAATTTTCAAAATGTTGCCAGCTATCTGTTATATGATTGCTAATTTCACGTTGATAACCAGTCACATGATAATGGCACTAGGGTAAAAAATACAAAAGATTCATAATTTCCAAAGTCATTCATTATATATACATATTAGCAAAAAAGAAAATGCAATAATTATAACAAAAATATTCTATTGTTTAAAAGAAGGAAATCAATTCATCATATATAGCAGTAGCAAAGAATTATAGTAACAAATGCCTTTTTACAACAGTCTTACATGCCGCTATATGGTCAACTAAACATTTGGACCATTTTTTTTACCTATATATATATATATATATTTATATTTATTCCAAAAACATGTATCGCCAAACGATGCACGTCTTCCAATTCGAAGCCGATGCCTGCCGTGGTGGTGAATAATAATAATAATAATAATGAAGAGCCACAAATCCAAGAAAAAAGTTCAATCCACGAAGGAATGAAGCAGCACACCATCCAATTGAAGTGAGAGCTTTATTTCCTTACAAACAATGCGTTTCAGCCGTAAAGGCCTCTGTCTCTGAGGTTTTCCCGGCCCAGTTCTGTCACTTACTGTTCCTTAAGTCACACCTCAACTGATCTTAGTTTTCAGAGGTCACAAATATATTCAACATTCTTCCTCGTCTTGGATCTATGGCAGTACTCTTACTGTCGCACATTCTTCTTGTCTTGGATCTATGGCAGTACTCTTACTGTCGCACATTCCTCTTGTCTTGGATCTAAGGCAGTACTCTTATTGTCGCACATTCTTCTTGTCTTGGATCTATGGCAGTACTCTTACTGACACATCACACCTGGTTAACCTATAGTCCTCTCCACGCATCGCCACTGTTACAAGGCACTTGTTTGGTATGAAATATGTATTCATTTGATATGAATCACTAACAGATGACCTGTTAATGTACCTGCTATTGTCAGTTATCTTTTTTTACCCTAATGTGTTTCTGCAATTCCGAATAGTCCCCTGTCTTCCTCAATAATGAAGCCTTTGACCAGGACCTACTAGTAATACGTAAGCCATGCTGGCTGTTGTTTGCATGAGACACACAGGGCATTTAGGAAACAATGCAGACACATTGATCATTGGTTGTGTTCCTAGACCGTCTGGTTTGTCTCTTTGGTTTGCATTTAATTGACTACTCATTAGTTTTTTGTTTTTTGTTTTTTTGTTTTTTTTTATTGAACAAGCCGTAGGAAAACATTGGTACATTAAATTCTTCATAGTTGGACAAACATTTACAAACAATATACAAGAGACAACCCTAGATAATAAAATACCACAGCGAAAATACAACAACTGCAGTAACATACCGATATTAAAGTGCTAGTACATAAGAAACAACTGATATTATACATCGAACTTTCTACTATAATTCATATAAACATTCATATAAACCTACCCCCATAATAAAATGAGGATATACAAAGATGTTATTGTTATTCTTAAAATATTAGTACAAAAACGTGCTGAATTGACCAATATATAAACATCTAATAAAAAGCATCGAGATTACTATGCGGTTTATAAAGTGCTAGTGCAATAAAGTGCGAGAACCAGCGATTTAAAGTAGCAAAAATATTATTGTAATTCTCAAAGTGCTAGTGTAGTAATGTGCAAAATTAGCTTATATAAAGTGACTAGTACAATAAAGTGCAGAAAGAGCCGATGTATAGCAGCAAAAAATATTATTACCTTTCATCGATATACAGCAGCAGAGATATTATTACATCTTTTTTAAAGTGCGAATGCAATATCGTGCAAAATTTGCTAGTATATACGAAAAAGTACATGAACAACTAGCAAAACAACATAAATATGTATTTGCGGTTTTTAAAGTGCTGATGCAATAATCACTAAAAATCGATTCAAATAAAATAATCAACTTCCTTTTATCAATTCAAGATTCTCAAAATATTTCCAATTCCTTTCGAATCTGGCTATCGCGCCCACTCTACCTGCATAAGCTCTCTCAAAATTGCATGTTCTTCTCATTTTATTAACCCATTTCAACTGGCATGGGATCACCATAGATTTCCAATTTTGTAAAATCAGAGACCGAGCTACTGCAGTAGAAATAAAAATAAACACTTCTTCTGATTTATTAAACCTATTCCTTTCTTTACAGATACCGAAAAGGGCCACCTCCGCTTCTGGTAATAGAATTTTCCCTGTTGCAGTCTCCAAGTCTGCAAAGATCCCCTTCCAGAAGGATTCTAACTTTGGACAAGAGAAGAAGATATGATACCAACCCCCCTGGTCCCTAGTTTTGCACCTAAAACATTTATTTTCACAGTCAGGGAATATTCTCTGTAAGGTTTCTGGAGTGTAATACGCCAGCCAGCGAGAGAGAAAGGACATTCGTTTATAATTAGCTGCTCGGAGGGCTTTATTTCCTAATTGGCATATTAGCTCCCAATCTTTATCTGAAAAAACGCACTGTAGCGAGAGGCTTATCTTTTCTAAATGAACAGTAATTATAGGAGATAAACCGGAAGGCATTAATTTTTTATACCAGAATCCAATACTCTTGTGTTTCTCCCCATATAAAGCTGTTAACAAGACATTGGGTGTTGTATTTAAGCCTCCTATTTCTTTTCTTATAAAATAAATCAATTGTAAGTACTCAAAAAACATAAGCCTTCTGGGGTGTGTTCTATCTATAACCAACTGCCAGCTGATTACCGTATTTTGAATGAGTAGGTGCCTTATTTCACAAAATCCGGCAGATTCCCATTCTAACAAGTGATTCGGAGATATCTTGAGACCCATTTTAGTGCATTCCGACAATTTCAAATAAATGGATCCGTCTGAACCATATTTTTTAAATAAAAACCGTAATCTGGATGAATACCCCATCAATGTCTTATATCTTGTTTTCTTAGGAAGTTTTGCAGTTTTTAAAAAGAAAAAAATTTGAGAACCTGATTCCTTCAGCATTTTATCCCAAAAAAAATTGTCTCTTGTCTGTCTGTTCCTTAATAATCCTGCCACTATATCGAAAAAGGCTGCTTCATAATATGTCTTAAAATGGGGGAGAGCGAGCCCACCTTGATTTACAGATAGTTGTACTACCGAGAGCTTGACTCTTGAGGCCTTTTTATTCCAAATAAACTTTCTCAACATAGATTTGAGTTCATTAAAAAAGGCCGTATTGACTTTAATTGGGATATTGCTAAACAGAAATAAAAGCAAAGGCAATACATTCATCTTTATCAGAGCTACTCTGCCAATCAGAGATAAGGGCAATAGGTCCCATTGTTCGAGTAGGCTCTTGATTTTGTTCTTCATTTTTATATAGTTCAATCGAAAAAGTTCTTGATACTCGCTGGTCACAAAACACCCTAGATATCTTATTGGATCCCGTTTTTGTGCTTGGAACTGAAGATCTAACGGAAGAAAATCTATACTTGAATTTAAAATAAGAACTTCTGTTTTTTTCTCGTTGATCTTATAACCCCCGATCTTCTCATATTCCTTAAGATCTTTCAGGAGACATAAAATATTTTCTTTATCGGGAGCCAGATACAAAATAATATCATCCGCAAACAGTTTTAACTTTGACATTCCAGCAATTGGAGGGTAAATTACGTCATTATTCCTTATTTTTATTACCAGGGGTTCGATAAAAAAAGTAAAAAGCAAGGGCGATAAGGGGCAACCTTGCCTAGTGCCGCGGTTTATTTTTATCTTCCCTGCTTGCCTAGTATTAATTATCACCTGGGCTGATGCTCCTTCATAAATATTCTGTATCATCCTAATAATTAGGGCAGGGAAACCAAAATAACCTAAGGAAGAAAATAATGCTGACCAATTAACTAAATCGAATGCTTTTTCAGCGTCAATCATTAAGATGCATGCAGCGATCGAATTAACATTTAAATAGTCTAACGCCTGTATCAAGTATTCTGTGTTGGCTGCCATATATCGCCCAGCTATAAATCCCGTCTGATCTTTGTGTATTACCTCCTGGGCTGCCAACACAAATCTTAGAGCCCAGATCTTCATAAGAATCTTGTAGTCAGAATTTAAAAGACTAATTGGTCTATAGGAATTCACATCCTCCGGATTCTTATCTTTCTTCACAAAGCTAATAATTGTGGACTCTTTAAACTCGGATGGGACCTTTCCACCAACTCTAATAAAATTAAATAAATTTTTTAATGGATCCTCCAATTCCTTCACGAAGATCTTATAAAATTCGATCGGGAATCCATCCATACCTGAAGCCTTTGCTCCTGCTGTTTCTTTTATACTATTTTGAGTTTCAAGTAAATTTATTTCTGAGCCTATTTGGTTACTCCTGTAATCATAGATTTTGGGAATATCCAAATTATCAAAATATTCCTTGATCATCATTCCACCCACTTGAATATCTGTAGAGTAGATTCTCTCATAATGATCAAGGAATATTTTCGCAATCCCCTCGCTCTGGGTGTTGGTTCCCCCCAGAGGGTCTTGGATTTTCAAAATGATAGAGGACTCTTGTTTTTTTCTAATTGAATTAGCCAAGAGCTTTCCCATCAGTTGACTATCTTCATACAGCCTTTGCTGAAAGGCCTTTGAGCTGTTTATCTCTTCTAGAACAAAAAAGTCCCTGAGCATTGCTTTGGCTTGTTCCCATTTATTAGGCATTTGATTCAGTTTTAATGCATGCTCCTTTTCAGCAGCATACTGAAGGGCAGATATTTTTTCCCTTCGAATATTAGCCTTGTTACTAGTAAAAGCTATAATCTGTCCCCGGGCTGCTGCTTTAAATGCTCCCCATACTGCAAAAGGCTCTGCAGAGTCATTATTTACTAGAAAAAAATCTTTTATCCAATCTTTGAAGCCCTCTATCCATATCATATTCTGTAAAAGGGTGCGATCCATCTGCCACCTAGAACGCGCCCCTTCAATACCCTCCAGTATCAGTTCAATCTCAACCCTCCCATGATCTGAAAAGGGATTGCAACCTATCAATGCGTTGGAAATTTGAAGTGATTTAGAGGATAAAAAAAAATCTATTCTGGAGGCTGTATGAAACCTATTGGAATAACATGTGTAAGACTCTGAATTGGGATTATAGGAGCGCCAAGAGTCCCTCAATTGGTATTCTATCTTAAAAGCCTCCAGTACTCCTTTCGTCTTTGGTTTTAATTGTTTCTTGTTCTTGTTAGAAGTATCCCTCTTTAGATCCTGGATGTAATTAAAATCGCCTCCTACTATAATTTGTCCCATAGTGCCCCTCAAAATTTCACTAATTTCAGACAATGCCAAGGTGTCATCAACTACTCATTAGTGTCCTGAATTCCATCTTCTGTAATTGCTTTTACTATTTTCTTTTAACGCTCTGATTAGTTCTCAAATGCTGGTGTCTTATACTGATTTACAGACTTTTCATGTCTTGAATCGTCTTGCCACTTTGTCATAAAAACTTTAGCACTATGATCAGAATTGACACTCTTATCTAATACAGCTTAGTCCCTTGCATAGTTAAACATCCTTCAGCTCACGTGGCTTTTATTAAAAGATATATTTTCCATTTCAAAATATTTTTCGAGCATCAGAATTTACTTAACCCTGAAACTTAAGGTATATTTTTCTGAGGTTCACCTTGTGCACCATTCAGCTTTTCAACTATACTCACTATTCCTTTTCCTCTACTTTTGCAGTCTTGTTAAGAAGACGCCTTTCAATACTTCCTCTGTCCTGATGATGACCCTAAGATTTGTACTAGTGCATGAAACAATAGATAATTGTGGAATAATTGATATAGTTGTTCTGGGTCTTATTTACACCTACAGTTCGCTCACTCTGGGGTTCTCAAGTTGTTCTATTAGAAATTATTCTTATGGCGTTTGTTCTGTTAAACTAATTAATGCACCTTCTTTCACTGTTGTATTATTTGTGAGCGAAATTCAAAGCAATGAATTTGTTATCTAGTAAATAAGAGTGTCCTCTTTTGATATTGTATTGATATATTAAGTTTACAAAAGAGCTCCTATTAAATAGAAAATATTACTTTCATTATCTACCGCTCTTACTAGAACCTACTTAGGGCAAAGTGCCACACTCCAATTACAAGGATTATTGACCATTTTAGAGACTTTGGAGGAAACCCCACAGTAAAATGGACTTCTAGAAAAATTGGTCTGTACGAGTTGGTAGTAAATTAACGGTCCAGTGGGGTGTTACTATGTTAACGCTTGTTAAAAAACAACAAATGTATCCGAGCATTAAGGTTTACAGACGTTCCTTGTTGAACATGAAAAATGATTACAAATAAATAAATGGGGCAAAGCTGAGTACATGCACCAACAATGGATATAAAAAGGTTTGAAGCAATTTCGATTAAGAATTATGAAAGATTCCGGTATTTATTCAGGACTGGATGTATGAGTTTGTAAACTTAGCCACACTGTTTAATTGATTAACAACAGGGTCAGGCCATATTTGCAAGAATTTCCCTCTTGGTCCCAGTACAAATACAACAGAGGGGGCAGTTGAAAGTTTATCTAATTATAAATAAAGATCACAGTTAAAGAAATGAAATCCTGCTTTTATGCAGCCACTGCTATTTACACAAGTTACAAAGCAATCCACAGTTTTTTTAGCCCATCATGCCACCTCAGACAGGAGTGAGCCATATGCAAATCACACTTTGATCCTACTCCAATAGGGACTGGACAGGCCAGCCCGATCTGACAGGGGAGGGCCCCTTTAAAGGGAAACTCAAGCATCCCCAAACTGGTGTCAACCTATTTGTGCCTCATCAGTAGGGTCGAGCTTGAGCCCTATAGCACATTGAGCACAAAAATGTAATTATGTTAAAATTAGTATGTTACAAATTAAAGCCCAGTGTAGCTACTACTGATGTATGACGTCCAGGGCTTTAAGTGGGGTGAACAAATTGAGAGGGTCTCTCAAAGGGTGTGGCTTAAAAAACATTAAAGCTAAAAATCTGTGCTTAGGGTAGTGTGCTGCCCGACTGGTATTATGCTGTTTCCGTCATTGTATCCAGATAAATGTCACAACAAATAACATTATAACTACAAGAACCCAGGACTATTGGCTTTGTCAATCGTTGTTAGTTGCAGAAAGAAAATAAGCAAAATCTATGGCTTTATTGTATATAATATTGAAAAAGCTTCAGTGTTGAAATGATGAGACTGTGAAAGAACTATAACGAGTCTCTTTGACGTTACCTCAAAGGCTTTGAGCAGTGGTACTGTTGCAGAGTTAAGATTTAAGAAAATAGAAAGCCAGATGGGCACCTGTTTTACCACCTGCTTTTAAGAACCGCTGGTGCCGAGAACCCGGCCCACTTAAAGCCCTATACGTGTTCTCAACCTAAACTGCACTTATAACTAAGCCAAGTACGGGTTCCAACATGCCATGTCTGGACCTTAAATCACCCAACATGGCCACACCCCGTTCTTCAAAAGTCCTGTAATCTGCCCTGTTCTGAAGCACTATGTCAACCACTCTCTGATCCTTGTACATTCCCCCCTCGTCATTTTAAAAGGTACTTCAAAATCGTGATAAACAACTACCTTAGTCACACTCAACCACATTCCTGAAATAGATTTACAGATTTGTTCTGCAATTTATGATATCTTTAATTCTGGGGCATGAGCAAGGGGTAAAAAAGTTGCATTCACAACTTCTGTTTAGTTATCAAACAATTGTAAAGGAAACATTTGGTTGGTAGATGTTTTTGATGAAAATCCTTTTCCAGTATGTAATTTCAAAACTGTCGATTGATTACAGCTGTGGTTGAATCAAGAAAATATTTGTAATCATTCCTTGAAGAATGTTGATAGATGTAAATCGGGCAACAGCGGATCTGAGTCAGATCTCACCAACTGAAATGGAATGAATATTCATTACTCGCAGCTTTTTTCCCTGGGCATGAAAGGCATTCAGATACATTACTTATATCAGATTCAAGGTCAATGTGTATAACATTTAGAGTGAATCAGGGGCCAATTAGCAATTTACAAACTGATGGACTAGACCAGTGAACTCATGTATTGCTTTTAGTTATTGTAATACTAAATCTGAGATAATTTCCCTTTTCCCATTCTTATCTCTAATGATGCAATTGTTTGGAATGCTTTGCCCAAGCCAATGTTTTTGAAGCACAGATTCCATTACATTTAGAGCAGTACATTTATTGACATGGAGCAATTTAATATCCAATGAAGGTAACTCTCGGTGTAAAAAACACATAATTTTATTACCATATGTTAACATATGGGCATTACCATGCCTGAAGGAGACAGTCTCTATATATGTTAGATGTGTGACAGAATGCTACCGACTTATTAATAATTATTTGTGCTTAAATCTGTTTTGTGTTTGGTCTGTTTTGTATTGTGTTGCTAAGTATTGTACTGCATTGTATTATATGTACTTTGGAGAGGCCACAACAGTCCTAATAAAGTGATGGGATAGTATCTCTTTCATAGGAAATAAATTGACGTTTCCTAACAGCCTAATGCAAGATGACTATTTTACCTACATCAACTGCTTGGATGTTAATGTTAATGTTAATGTTAAGCTGCATTTATAAAGCGCGCTGACACCGGAGGTTTCCTGGCGCTGAGATTGAAATTGGGGCAGGAGGAAGAGCTAATGAGAGTTTGAGAAGAGCCAGGTCTTTAAGCCCTTTCTGAAGCTCAGCAAGGAGTCAGAGGTTTTAATGTATAGGGGGAAGGAGTTCCACAGCTTGGGTGCCAGGAAGCTGAATCTCCGGCCACCCAATTTTTTTAACTTGATCACTGGGGAGGTGAGAAGATGAAGGTGGGCCGAGCGGAGGTTACGGGTCGGACGGTGTGGGTTAATGAGGGATTTCAGGAAGGCCGGGCATTTGATATGCTGTACTTTGTAGATTAGGCATCCAATTTTGAAGGCAGCCCTTTGCTCAATGGGCAGCCAGTGCAGCTTGGCCAGGAGAGGTCTAGCAGATTGCCATTTGGGGACTTTATAGATAAGTCTTGCTGCCTGGTTCTGCACCATCTGGAGGCGGTGGAGCAGGGACCTAGAAAGGCCCCAGTAAAGGGAGTTAGAGAAGTCGAGACGGGAGAGAACGAGGGAGATGACAATTTGCACCAAGGCCTCGTGAGAGAGCAGGTGAGTAATTTTCCGAATTTTGCGAAGCTGGAACATACTAGCAGAGATAATGGCTCCGACGTGGGTTTTCAAGGAGAGGTCTTTATCAATGGTGACGCCCAGACTTTTTACTGAACTCGAGGGAGTGGGGGCAATGCCCAGTTCAGCTGGCCAGAATTGGGGTCCCCAGTGAGTAGAACTAGAGCAAGGCAGGAGGAGTTCCGTTTTTTCCGGATTGAGTTTAAGCTGATTAGATATCATCCATTGTTGGATGTGCAGCATTACAGCCTGGAAATTGGATATCGCATCCGGGATGTCTAAGGGAAAGATGATCTGCATATCATCTGCATAGTTGAGGACAGTGCAGTTCCAGTTGCTAAGTGACTGGATTAGTGGGCGAAGATACAGATTAAAAAGTAGAGGTGAGAGGGAGGATCCCTGAGGGACTCCGCAGGTGGTGGGTACCTGGGTTGCAGCGAAGGGGCCTAGGTGGACTGTCTGCACTCTGCCCGAAAGGAAGGACTTAATCCAATCCTGTGCAGGGCCCTGAATGCCTGCTTGTCCGATGGATTAAACGTGTAACCAAATAATTTGATCTGTAATAATAGGAACCCCACTTTCCACATCAGGTAGTTTCCTTCAAATGATTCCACAGCAAAAGTGGCAGATTGTCAGGTTCTCTTCCAGTAAATTTCCAATTTGTTAAAGTAGGGCCCCCTCCAATGACCATGCCCTTCCAGACTATGCCTTGCCCGTGGTCCATGACCCTTTTAGATATTATCCTAATCTTAGACCACTGAAAGAATATCAGAACTAAAATATAGTTTGGACAGAATATCTTGTCAGAAACATTGAGGAAGTTTGTCAAATAGGTATGTGTAGACTTACTAGTCTTAACTCCACATCTACGTTCTTTGAAGATATATATATATATATCATCAAGGTACATATGTATGCATGGAGTTATCAATCAATCAATCAATCAAGGAGTTTTAAACCACACTACTCACCTGCGAGGGTCTCAGGGTGCTGGGGGAGGGACAGCAGTTCCGTTCAGGTGAAGAGCCAGGTCTTGGGGACTTTCCTGAAGGTGTTCAGGGAGGGGGCGCGTCTGATATCGATAGGGGGCTCATTCCAGGTCTTGCCCCAGATGTAGGAGAAGGCTCTTCCCACTGTTCTGGCTCTGCGGATGCGAAGGATTTCAGCAAGGGCGAGGTTGGTGAAACATAGGTTTTTTTGGGTACGTGGAAGGTGATTCTCTGGTTGAGGTATTGGGGGCCTGTGTTGTGGAGGCATGGGTGAGTATCTTGAAAATGACTCTCTTCTCGGCGGGGAGCCAGTGGAGCTTACGTAGATGTTGGCTGATGTGTTCATGTCGGGGGATGCCGTGGATGAGTCTGGCTGCAGTGTTCTGTATCGTCTAGAGCTTGCGGAGTAGAGACTTGTTGATGCCGGTGTAGAGGGCGTTTCCGTAGTTCAATCTGCCGGTTATGAGTGCGTGAGTGACTGTCTTCCTTGACTCGGGAGGGATCCATTTGAAGGTTTTTCGGAGGATCCACAGGGTGTTGAAGCAGCGGGATGCGATGGGGTTGACCTGCTTATTCATGGAGAGAGAGACATCGAGTACGATGCCGAGGTTTCTGGGTGGTCTGTGGAGGTCGTAGGGCTGTCGAGTGCGATGGGCCACCAGGTGTTGTTCCATGCCGACGGGGTGGTTCCTAGTACGAGGACTTCTGTCTTCTCTGAGTTGAGCTTCAGGCAGCTGTTGCTCATCCAGGATGCGATGTCCTGCATTCCTTTCTGGAAATTGAGTCTGGTGGTGATGCGGTCCTTGGTGAGGGTGAGGATGGGTTGGGTGTCATTGGCGTAAGATACTATGCTGAGGCTGAGCTGTCAGATGATGGTGGCTAGGGGGGCCATGTAGATTTTGAAGAGGGCTGGGCTGACTGATGATCTCTGGGTTAGTCCGCAGTTGATTTATATGGGTTCGGAGGGGAAGGATGGCAGTCTGATTCTTTGGCTTCTTCTGGTGAGGAACGAGCAGATCCAGTCAAGGGGAGTCACTTGTATGCCGGTGCCGAGTAGTCTGGCGGCGAGTGTGCGGTGGGAGATGGTGTTGAATGCTGCTGACAGGTCGAGTAGTATCAGGGCTGTGGTGTGGCCTTGGTTGAGGAGGGTACAGATGTCGTCCGTGGAAGCAAGTAGGGCGGTCTCTGTGCTGTGGTTGCTGCAGAATCTGGATTGGGAGGGGTCGAGCATGGAGTTGTCTTCGATGAACTTTGTTAACTGTGCGTTGAGGGTCTTTTCAGTGACTTTTGCTATGAAGGGGAGGAGAGAAATGGGCCAGTAGTTCTTGAGGTCTGTGGGATCTGCTGAGGGTTTCTTAAGCAGGGGCCTGACTTCTGCGCGTGTCTAGTCATTGGGAAAGAAGCCAGTCCTGAAGGTGGCGTTGATGGTGTGTCGTAATTCTGGTGCGATGGCGGTGGTGGCTCTGTGGTAGATGTGCAGTTGGCAGGGGTCCATGGGGGCCCCCGAGTGGATGCTTTTCATGGTCTCTTCAGTAGTGACCGGTGTCCAGGTGGTGATGGTGGGCTGGCTGGTGTTGCTGGAGAGCACGTTGGTTGCGGAGTCAGGTGTTTGGTCGTTGAAGTTGCCATAGACGGTCTTGATTTTCAGGTAAAAGTACGTTCTGAGCTTGTCGCAGAGGTACTGGGAGGGAGTTATTTCTGTGGTTTCGCTGGCGGGTTTAGTGAATTCCTGGTGACACTGACCAGAATGCTGGTGTTGACCCTCTATTTGCCCAAGAACAGGATTCTTTCACCAAACAGAGTAACATGATGCAGACCAGCGAGCAAATGGCAAACAAGGTAGGCAGCAAGGATACAGGGAAGGGGAACTGGAGGAAACTGACAAAGAGAAGCAAAATAAAGGTAAGAATGCACAATACAGGTGAACATACCAGTGAAAGAGAGGAAGCAATGCAATCATGGAATGGTGTCAGGCAAAGAGCAATGTTTAGAGTCAGGCTAAGTACTCTCTACCCTACTTAACCCAGAAGGGTATCCCACACCATGAGCTCCTTACTCTTGTAGATAAGCAGTTTAGCTATCCTCACATGCCACAGTCCTTTCTTCAAGATGCTTGGAATAATGGGAGTCATTCTAGTGTTACATTTGGAATAGTATCCCGTACCTGAGATGATATCCTGACACATTTCTATTTTAGGATTATATGCATCACATTCCATCTAGGCCATAGTAGCATTGTTGGCACACTAATACAATTCTGTTGGTAAATTATGGGAAAATACAAACAGTTTAAATTGTTTGGGGGTCATTTCACAATGACTAGTTCTACAGAAGTCCCCACAATCAAGTTAGGTGATTAAGGTAAGCTCCTGAGTTCCAATTTGCTCTTATGCTATGTTCAATATTTCGGGGGGTTCGACAGAAAAGAACATCTCTACTGCTATTTGAAGAATAAAACTATAAGAATAACTTATAATATGGTAGGTGGATCAGTGAAGTTATTACATCTGCCCACCTTACTTAGAGTTCCAAACAGACTAGTGGGTATCTCTATGTCTTCGGTGTTGCTGCAGCAGCTCCAATAAGGCAGAAAAGCTTGTCAAAGGTTTTGGTCTCTCAAGACTGCATTGCAGTCCCGGGCAGGGAAATCTAGAAATAGTTGCCCAAATAGGGTCAGTTAACTGCCAATATGTCCTGACAGCCCTCCGGTGAATTGACTATCAGGTCAGAGGTTTCCAACGGCAGACGCTCCTACTGCTGTTCCAGTTGCCCTGGTCATTAACTCACCATGGAGGGTTCATCCGACCTGCACGCTCCAAAGACCCCATCACCACCTGAGCTGCCAAGAATGTTAACAGCTGAATAGGTCAGCTGGCTTCTCCTACTCACAGCAATCCATGAGGTGCCCAGCTCTTAACACAAAAGTGCAAGCCTTATCCCATGTCCCATGTCTGGGGGGAACCCCATATGCCCCGGTCAGATCACTTGGGGTGTACGGATGCTATCCTGACCTGCAGGACCACTTAGAAAAGGTTATCACACTAGACTTTCATGTCTCTATGACACTTAGAATGCTACCAAATGTGACAGAATTTTCTTTAATTGGCTTTCAAGTAAAGACTAGATTGAAAAACAGTGGATCCTAATGCTAGCCTGTGGGGCATCATCTTATAGCTATAAGCTTCTCAGATGCTCAAAATGGCATTAGATGTTGCAAATTATTGTGGCATTTGCTAATAAGCAACTGACATGTCTAAGATTGTAAAAGACCTTTACCCCTTCAGAGCCAGTAGCATCTGTGTGATATGTGGGAGTAGATGACAGTATACCCATATGTTGTTTTTCAGAATGCGGAAGCCCACACACACCCTCAAAGTACCACTGACTTGTTTGCAAGAACCAAGAATGCCAATTGCTCCTAACTTTAATATCCTCAATTATCCTGTTCATATAATGTTCCTTGCTCTCCCTCTAGCTAGTCCCAAACCCAAGGGGAACCTTGCAGATACTACAAATGCCGGATGTAGTATTCACTCACAGCATAATTGAATAAAACCATTCAATTCACCATATTACTCACTAAATACTTTAGAGAATGTCCTTCTTTCTCTAGATAATTACTTACTACATCCTCCTTAACCTCTCTGATTTCCATATCATCACTTGCACACAAAACTTGAACTGGTGAGTAGGGGCTGACATTATCTGTAATGTCCTCTGCTCTTCATCCCAGAAGATAATTATCATCTTTAGCAACATATACACACACCATCGGCTTTATTATTTTTAAATCTTAACTTAGCATCGAATTCACATTGTTCTTCAATACTGTTCTACATCTATGTAGGAATCCTATTATTTGGGGGCTTGTCTAGGGCAGAGACCTGATAAGACATGCCACTATTGGCTGGCGAGGGATCCTCTCGGCCTGCTTTCCCTCATCACCATAGCAAGGTCGAGGGGATGTGCCACAGCGAGCTTTGTTCGAAGTCCCTAACGTTAAGCTAGAGTCCTATGTTAAGGCACTTTTTAGTCACATTTTCTCAGAAGACATCAGTATAGAAATCTAGCTGGATAAGACCCCTTCTGTTTTCTATGCATACCAGACTAAGCAGAATTTGCTCACCAAAGTCCATGTTTTCAATTAAAAGGGAGAGTAATAACATGAGCAAGGGCAATGAACCTGATTCAGTTCTGAGGTGAGTCAATAACTGTGGTCCAATATACAGTGCCCTAAGACCCTCATTAAATACAAATGATTTCATGATGCCAAAGTTACCCTATGCCAGTAGCCTGTAGGTGGGAATATCCAGTAAACCTCATGGAGGATGGGCGTAGGACAGGATCAAGCTGGGGGAACCTATGGAAAAAACTACCAGGTTTCATTTTTTATACGTCTTTATTTCGAGTATTTACATCATAAAAGACATTTCATCATAGCAAAAACAACCATAAGAACACTATACACAATCAATCTAACAATTCTCTTTCAGGTTAAAACATTCAATAAATTAAAACATGATTAAACTATATTGTTAAGACGTACTAATATAAAATCATTTAAAACTAACGGTTAATCATCTTACTTGTGGGTATCTTGCTCTTATAATCCATGCCCACCCCAAGAATTTCGCCACTCCTATGATCACAATCTCTGAAGCATTAGATCTTAGGGCCCAGAGTGCTTCAGAGCTCGCCCGTGTGTTCAACATCCTGCAAATGGGCTTTAGCCATTTGCTCCGGGGGGCGGCGTAAGCAGGACAGGCAAAAAAGACGTGACCAATGGACTCCCTATGGACTCTACACCAGGGGCAAAACTCAGGTGACTGGCCTCGCCATTTACTGGTAAAGGGTTTTACTGGCAATGACCCAACTCTAAACTGATGATACAGCTTTCTATCCATACTCCGGGTGATAACGTCCCAGTAATCCTCCAGATGGGGATCGAGTTTGCGAACCAGGAACTTTCCAGTCAGAGTAACTGAATCAGACTGAAGAGCCAGGTGGCGTCTTACAGTTGCCCAGTACAACATTTTAAATTCTTTTTTGGATGGAAAGGTGTTTTCTCCCGGTGCTACCCACAGGGAGCTGAGACCCATATTTTCCAGAATTAGCTTCACCTCTCTGAACCAGGGGATATTGCCTGATCCCATGATCGATCTTACATCAGAGATTTCGTTGGCAAAGCGGGCTAATTCCGACGTTGACCAAATTCGCCTCTACAGAGCTACCATCCGAAACTGCGCTAACTCTTTAATCGATTGACATCCCATATCGAGCAGTAACGGTTTGGTGGGGGTGGATTGCGGAAGGCCTACCAAATTACGCAGAAACTTATTTTGGATTCTGATCAAAGGGGCCAGGTCCATAAACCCCCATAGGTCAGCACCATACAGAATGGCGGAACTAATTTTAGCGTCATAAATTTTTAGTGCAAGCATTACCCTTTTGGTTTGAGACTTTCTTTGTTCCTGGATTAGGCACCCTGTAAGTCGAGCGAACTTCAAACAAAGTGCTTCGATCTGGGGTTTCCATCGCAGCCTATAATCCAGGACCACACCAAGATAGGTCATGACCTCCACCTGCTCTAATTCCACACCATTCATATTAGCATGGCTTTTTTGTGGCCTATTTTTGGTTAGAACCATACATTTGCTTTTGCTCACGTTTATCTGCAAATCGTTCAATTTGCAGAAAACCTCAAACCTGTTGATCGCTGTCTGTAGTCCCTTTTGTGTTTTTGAGAGAATTAACGTGTCATCGGCAAAGATGAGCAATGGAAACTTCGAACCACCCACAGTAGGCGCGTCAGTCGGGGGATCTGCTAGGAACTGTACAACTTGGTTAATAAACAGTAAAAACAAGATGGGGGCCAGAACGCAGCGCTGGCGAACACCGCGAGTGATGGGGAATCGCTTCGTCACCTGCCCCGGTCTGCCCCACCTGACCCTGGCAAAGTTACCCTGATGTAATCTTTCCGCTAGTTCTAGAAGTTCGGGGGGCATACCCATGTTACCTAATACAGCCCATAATTTTGCCCTGGGAACAAGATCGAATGCGAACTTAAGGTCCACAAATGCGGTGTATATCGATCCTCCGCCTAGAAGCACGACCTTCCAGTATATCAGAATAAATCTGAACACTTTGTCGATTGTGCTGGTAAATGATCTAAAACCTGCTTGCATCGGGGAAAGAATATTCTCATTATCCATCCACGATCCTGGCTATAATTTTCTGTTGTGCATCGATTAGGCTGATGGGGCGATAATTCCCTGGGGCCGAACGGTCTCCTTTTTTAAAAATAGGAATGATTTCTGCCCCTTTCCATGAGTCGGGAATCCTCGCCCCATTCGCAATAGCATTTGCGAGCATCGTGATGTAAGGCACCCAATTCAGGGGGTCGTACTTAAATAGATCTGCAGGGACGCAGTCCATGCCAGGAGCTTTACCGGCCTGTACAGATCCCAATGCAGTCGCCGTGTCGTTAGTATCAAAGACAATGACTTGTCGTATTGGAGGGGGCGGAGATAACTGATTGTCCAGGACATCTGGGGGTGCTGGCTCAAGACCTCTAAACTGGGTTGAATAAAAATCCACCCATACATCAGCTGAGACGTAATTTCCCGGAATTTGCGTATCCGGATTCCTACCCCATTTCACCACCTCCCAGAATTTGATTTGATTTGAGGACAAGCTAGCCTCATATAAGTTCTGCCAGTGTTTATCATCCTACTCTCTCCTCGCCTCCCATTGAGCCTTCCTATACTGTAATCTGGCCAATTTGATGTCTGCAGTAACTCTAGATTTAATAGCTTTAATCAAACAACTATGCGCCTGCCGGCAGGTTTTATTATACCATTTCTGGCACAATAAAGGGGTCTGAACTTCTCCATTGTTACCAGCCTTGGTTAACAAAACTTTCAAATTATCAAATAGCTGCTCATGAAAGGCGCTAAACTGCTCAAGTGACCCCGGTTCAATAAGAGACAAATCTTGAACAACACCCAGGGCAGATGAAACTGCAAGGGAAATCCTATCTAAAAGATCCAGGTCCTCCAAAACCCTACACCAACGTACCCTGCGTCTGTCATTTTTAAAATAGCCTCTGCTGTAAGGCTCTTGGCTATAAGGGCCCGGCCAGGGCCATCCTTTAGCTTCAAACTTAAAATCAACGGATTATGGTCACTTTCGGGCCGTGTGGAAATTAATATATCATCCAAAAATGACCAGTACTCTATTTTGATTAAAAAATAATCGATTCTACTATTACTTGCTCCGTTGTCAAATGTTGACTGTCCAATTTTGTCGGAGATGGAGCGGCCATTAGCAGCTCTTAGCCCCCACTCCAGACACAGGCCCAACCAATGCAAGGCTGCCTCTGTACCCTTCTTAATGGAATTCAACGTCAGGCATGGGACATTCCATACGGCATCTTCCTCAGCACGAATGTCCCCACCCTCACACGACCAAGGTTCAAAGGTGCAATTTGGGTCCCCTGCGACACTTATGAATTTGTCACTCCCAATTGATTCCAAATAAGAGTCCAGCTCATCAATGATTGCGGGGCTCCGTCCTCCAGGTAGTCCTCGGGCATAAATATTAATAATAAAGATATACTGATGGTTTTCCCTACACAACTTAATTCCCAGGATGTCAGGGTTATGGCATGGCACTTCTACTGGCCTATAACTGATGGACTGCCTAACCCATATAGTTAATCCACCTGATGCTCTCCCTTTCTTTCCCTGGATCGCTGGTTTGAAAAAATTTAAATACCCTGCCCGAAAAATCGGGTCAATAGCCCAACTCTCTTGAAAGATCAGGATATCAAACTCATCTATGAAATCTACCCAGTCAGCTGATTCAAGTTTCCCTTTAAGCCCTGCAATGTTCCAAGAAGCCAATTTAAGCAGAGGGTCATGAAAGGGCAGTTCACATTGGATTGTAGATCCCAGATTATATCCTGACCCCCCACCCTCTATCGGTACTGTTCTGGCTGGGTGGCCGCAGTCTGTAATACACCTAGCAGATCCTTCCGATACATGACCCCCTTCCTGGCCCTCAAAGGCCAGGTCTGAGGGACCGGTTTCGGGACCCTTACTAACAACTTCCCCACAATCCACACTTTTGCTGGGTCCTCCCTCTTCACTGACGTAAGTTACAGTTTGAATGTCCCCTCCATCCAAGGAGGGAAGTCAATCAATACACTCCAGACCAGATAATGGTTCAAAGCGATTGCACAGGTGGGGAAAGGATGGAATGTGTGGAGTCAAAACTTGAGGGAATCTGCCAAAAGGTCTTCTATGGCTGTGATTAATCGGGTAATAAGGGAGTTCCTTGATCCTTTTGGGATAAAAGTACTGAAGGCCCAGTGATTGGACATCACCCATCCTGCCAAATCTCGGTTCCCTGCGCACAAAGTCCACCACCCAGGGGTCCCTAAAGTTGATAATGACACAGTCACCCTCTAGGTCTTTTGATTGCGTCCCACCCAATGGACTCTTCTGACACTTACAATCTCTGTATTAGAGGAGGGAGGAAGTGTTCTATTTTTATTTAGCCAAAACACAACTTTATTTTTTAGGTCCCTAAATGATTCGATGTTATCCTCCCCAATGGATGAGACACCCATCATTATAATAGTGTAAGGGGTAGCCTCCGAGGGAAGGTCAATACTAGGGAGGTTCTGTTTGGGGACCTTTTTCCCCGATATGGTAAGCTGACTAGCCCGCCCAGCCCTTGGTTGTTTACCTAAAGATGGTTGTGGGTTGGACCTGTTGCCATCATTCGGGGGCCCTCCTCTATAAGAAGTCGCCAGGTTATTACTCACAGGGACTTTCTCTGGCTATAAACGATCTTGCAGTTTATTCGTTAGCTTAGCACTAATTTTGGGAACCGAGTTATTAGTAGACACACTGGAACCCACTGCTTTAACAGCGGGGGTAGTGGCTTTACAGTTATTCGGTGTGATTACCAAATTATTCAATATGCTAGTGTTGGCAGTAACTAGGTTCTCCAACTCATTAAGTGTCTGATTTGTTAGCCTAGCACGTTCCATTAGGGGTAACATGAGAGATTTGATTAGAAATTCCATCTTATACAAATGACCATCCTCCTTGTGTTTACAAGTTAGACATTGACCAACTGTGTCAGACGGTACCTGTATGGGTGGCAGCTGGCTAATTGAAACCTGAGGTGGCTGAGATGTGAGAGTTAATTTGGGAATCTTTGATATACCCCCTTTGCCCGCTCCATCCCTCCTTTTCCTTTTCCCACATTTGGAGTCTCGAATTCTGCCCTTATTTGGATAATTTAGTTTGGGACTTGAAGGCGTCAAGCATTCGCCACCACTATGATTAATGGTGCTAGAAGGCGAGCTACCATCAGATGTAATTAATAATGAGCAATCGACCTCCTGACTCAGTTCGACCAACATTGAGTCTTGATGTAAATCCCGACTCGTGGTGGGGGCTTGAATAGTAGGGGATACCACTGAGCCAATATGACCTAGGGAAGATCGTTTACCGGTGATAAGGTCCAGGGATAAGCGCTTCTCAGCGAAGGCTATTTCCTTCTCCAAGATGCCTGTAGCCCGTTTAAAAAAAGCATCAAGGGGCCCAGAAACCATACTGCTTGATGTCGTAACTTGCACAGTTCTCTCTTTGCGTGATCGTAGTGGCATGTTGGGGGTGAATTTAAACAATATGCGTACAACAGAATCAAAAAGACCAAAGAATGATACAAAACATATATACATACACCACCAGCCACCAGTCACAGTAAGGGCGAATTAGAGGGATGGCCCGGCCCGGCCTTAAACGTCCTTTGACGGCCTTAGACGGCCCGCCCTTTGCCCGGGCTTCGCCCCGTGCTCCGTCCCGCGCGCGTCCCGCGGTCCGCGGGAAAAAGGGCGTAGTTAAGTAGGGGGTGTTGGGGCGGGAAGAGACACCTGCTGCGCTGAGTTGTTCAATGCGCAATGCTCGCTGGGTCTCGCAGTCCCGCCCCCTGCAGGCGGTGTAGTTCTGCCCCAAGTCGGAGTTTGACGTTCTCCTCAGATTCCGTGGCAAGAAAGTTCAGGCTCCGTGTCAGGAATGTCCAAGGACCCAATAAAGTACTAATGCCCCAGGAACGGCTTGCGAGCGGCTACCACGGAGCGGGGGCCGCGACCTGTAAATAGCAGCGGGGGAGCTGGGGGCGGGAAGAGACACCAGCTGTGCTGAGTTGTTCAATGCGCGATGCTCGCTGGGTCTCGCAGTCCCGGCCCCTGCAGGCGGTGTAGTTCTGCCCCAAGTCGGCGTTTGACGTTTTCCTCAGTGTCCGTGGCAAGAAAGTTCAGGCTCCATGTCAGGAATGTCCCAATAAAGTGCTAATGCCCCAGGAACAGCTTGCGAGCGGCCCCCGCAGAGCGGGAGCCGCGAGCCGTAAATAGCAGCGGGGGAGCTGGGGGCGGGAAGAGACACCAGCTGCTCTGAGTTGTTCAATGCGCGATGCTCGTTGGGTCTCGCAGTCCCGGCCCCTCAGGTGGTGTAGTTCTGCCCCAAGTCGGCTTTTGACGTTCTCCTCAGTGTCCGTGGCAAGAAAGTTCAGGCTCCGTGTCAGGAATGTCCAAGGTCCCAATAAAGTGCTAATGCCCCAGGAATGGCTTGCGAAAAAACTACCAATAAAAGCTTTTGAGAACTGAGTCAGTGTGTTGGGGCCCACGGCATGGGAACCCCGCATTCCCTTCCTATTTGGTGGATCATCACCCTGTGTCATGGGCATCCAACCATAACCTCGGATCATGGCTCTGGGTTGATGCGCTCAGGTACCACATTTGCCAGCAATTAATTGCTCTTGGGTATGACCCCCCCCACACTTATGATTGCAGGACTTCCGTCAAATACATTTTCCCTCCAGGCATTGAGTCAGTACTATTGAAGAGCTACAAGCCAAATAAGAGACTCTACACAACGTTGTGTCTTTAGCCATGGTTCCCAAAAAGGCAAACATGCCATGACTCCCTCCATGCGAGAAATTCTATATGGTCATAAATGCACCCCAAAAGATTCTCCGGAAGGTGGGGGCACTCTATCCTAGTACACCTGTTGCACTGGACCCTGAAGTAGCCAGAACTCCAGCTCCTGATCAGCGAGTTCAAGACAGAACTTTCCTCCTTGAACCAAGATTTGGCCAATGCTACCTCTTAATTCGACCACAGTCTACAGAGAGACGGAAACAGACATAACCACGTCAAAACCTTTACAGCAGAGCAGACTTCTGACCATGATGCCCAGTAGGGAGGGTGTCAGAAATCGAATTCCAACATGCTTTCCTCACAGAAAGGTTGGAGGACAACTGAAATCAATCAAATTAGAATATAGTCAACGTCTGGAATATCAACCCCGAAGTCTCCAACTCTAAGGTAGAGTTCTACGTTAAGACACTTTTTCGTCACATTCTACCTGAAGATGAAGTCATGGAAAACAAGCTGTAATGGAACCAATGGGTTTTCTCTGCATACCAGTCAAAGCCGAATTTGCCGCTTGATGTGCTCAACGAGGTCAAACTGAAAGAGAGAGTAATGACTTGAGCAAGAGCAATCAACTGGATTCAATTCCGAAGTGAGTCAAAAACTGTTTGAGTATATATGGCCTATGCCCTCATTAAAGACAAAAGATTAAGTGATCTATAAACTTCCCTATGCCAAAAGGTGATTGCCTATAATTGGGATATTGAGTAAAACTCATGTTTACCCTCGATGAGAAAGCATACGCTAATCGTGACATGGGAGTTTCCCAGAGACTAATGAGCCTCACTGACACATTGTGACCAACTTGTGACAGAAACAGCTAATATGGGGAAGCTGTGCATGCACAGTGATAGAAATCAGCCCTGCCAGTAAAGAATGCAGAGAAATATTTAAACCAAGACAAGGGGTAGCACCTCTGACCATGACTAACTGTTGGTTGAGATATCTTTAGGCCATGTGGAAATCACCAATACATTTTAACTTCCTGAAGGTGCCTCAGGACACTATATTTTAAGAGACATCATCCAGGATGTAAACCCCGTTGGATTCTAATCAGCAAAGCTGGCTGCCTGCCACAGCCACACTTTTAACAACTTACATTCAGTAGCCATGTCACATAGCAGACAGGCTTGAATTAGGGCAATGTATAAAGTATGTATGTAATACAAAAATGCTAATAAAGCCAAAACACTGAATGATAAAAATCCCAAACTGAGGGGGTCAATCCGATGGCGGCGAAACCGCCACAGGCAGCCTTACGGTGGCAGTTTCACCTCCCTCGTAAAGCACATCCCAGCCTGCTAAATTGCAATGATGAACGGTGTTCTGGCAGATGCAAAGTCCGTCCACCACGGATCTGCCACAGGCAATCGTTACGATTTCCTGGCGAACCCGCCCTGCATCAACAATATGGTGGTGGTGCCTAGCAGGCACCGTCACCATATTAGGATGCTGCCTCCCCACCAGCTGGTGTATGGCAGTGAAACCTCCTCTCACAGGCTGGTAGGGAGTGACTGCCCACCTCATGGATCAATTACACTCTTGTTACAATAAAAACTCAAAGTCACTAAATTAACCTGAGCTCAAACTCCCAGTAGCCATGTCACATAGCAAACAGACTTGAATTAGGGCAAAGTATAAAGTATTTATGTGATACCAAAATGCTAATAAAGCCAAAACACCAAATGCTAAAAATCCCAAACTGTGGGGGCCATTACGATGGCGGTGAAAGCGCCACAGGCAGCCTACTGGTGGCAGTTTCACCTCCATAGTAAAGCACTTCTCCGCCTGCCAAATCGCAGTGGTGGATAGTGTGCTGGCAGACACAAAGTCCGTCCACCACGGGTCCCCCACAGGCAATCGTTACGATGCCTGACGGACCCACCCTGCATCAACAATATGGTGGTGGTGCCTAGCAGGCACCGTCCGCCATATTAGGATGCTGCCTCCCCACCAGCCGGTGTATGGCAGTGAAACCTCCTCTCACAGGCTGGCAGAGAGTGACTGCCCACCTCAAGGATTAATTACACTCTTGTTAGAATAAAGATTCAAAGTCACTACATTAACCTGCTATCAAACTCCCAGTAGCCATGTCACATAGCAGACAGACTTGAATTAGGGCAATGTATAAAGTATTTATGTATTACCAAAATTCTAATAAAGCCAAAACACTGAATGATAAAAATCCCAAACTGAGGAGGTCATTACCATGGCGGTGAAACCGCCACCAGCAGCCTACCGGTGGCAGTTTCACCTCCATCGTAAAGCACTTCTCCGCCTGCCAAATTACAATGGCCAACGGTGTTCTGGCAGATGCAAAGTCCGTCCGCCACGGGTCTGCCACGGGCAATCGTACCGATTGCATGGCGGACCCACCCTGCATCAACAATATGGTGGCGGTGCCTAGCAGGCACCATCCATATTAGGATGCTGCCTCACCACCAGCCGGTGTATGGCAGTGAAACCTCCTCTCACAGGCTGGCAGGGAGTGACTGCCCACCTCCAGGATCAATTACACTCTTGTTAGAATAAAAATTCAAAGTCACTAAATTAACCTGAGCTCAAACTCCCAGTAGCCATGTCACATAGCAGACAGACTTGAGTTAGGGCAATGTCTAAAGTATTTATGTGATACCAGCATGCTAATAAAGCCAAAACACCAAATGATAAATACCCAAACTGAGGGGGTCATTACGATGGTGGTTAAACTGCCACTGGCAGCCTGCCAGTGGCAGTTTCACTGCCATCGTAAAGCACTTCTCTGCCCGCCAAATTGCAATGGTGGATGGTGTGCTGGCAGACACAAAGTCCATCCGCCACGGGTCCGCCACAGGCAATGGTTACGAGTGCATGGCAGACCCCCCCCCTGCATCAACAATATGCTGGCGGTGCCTAGCAGGCGCCGTCCCGCCATATTAGGATGCTGCCTTCTCACCAGCCGGTGTATGGTGGTGAAACCTCCATTCACAGGCTGGCGGGGATTGCATTTGTGTTGAGGGAGGTGAGTATGCACTGGGGGTACCAAAGTTTCCCTGCACCAGGTGGTATGCTCCACGTGGTGCTGCCACATAGTGCAGGGAAATGCAAAAGCTATATTTCTGACATTACGGCGCGTGCCACCAGCCGCAATATCAGAGATACATGATGCGACCACCACGGTGGTGGTCGCATCATAATCTCAATGGCAGGACCGCTGCATTACTGGCGGACGGTTCCAAGCCCCGGCACGATGGCAGACGGACGGAAGTCCGTCCGCCATGGGAATGACCCCCTGAATTAGAAATAGAAATGATAAACAAAATGATACCAAAACACAGAAATACAAAACAATTAACCAGAGATGTCAGGTTTTAAAGTTGTAAAAATAGCGGCAAAAAGCACTAAGCACCAATGATATTTAATAGAAGCAGTAGATCGGAAAAAAGTGCTATTTCAGCCCGGCTGCAATGGAGTCTGGGTCAGACACACCAAGTGGATTGGTCCAGGTGCAAGTTTGGAAGTCAAAAAGTTTGAAAAAGGTTTTAAGTCCCGCTACAGAAAGGGACTGTGTCACTTTTTAAGAAGGAAAATCATTCCCGCATTGGATGCCATGGAAATTGTAGCAGCCACTCTGAAACCGAAGGCCTGATACCTGAAGCAGGTTGTTCCCACTAGTGGTCTAGAGTTTTGGAGCTTTCCCGTTAAAAACCCAAAGCTGAAAATCAGCCAATGCAGCGGAAATTCCAGTCAAGCTTTCTTCTGACAATCAAACAACTAGAGGAGAACACTTCTAAGCCCCCCAGAACCTCAGGGGTAGGCATTTAGAGGCTCTCAGGATGATAGGAAGCGGTCAAAAGCAAAGTCCAGTGCAGGTCAAATTGCAAATGATCAGGTGAGTACTTCAGGGAAAATGCCTCTTGTAACGTGTTGTGTACCAGTAGCCACACAGAGGGTCAGCCAACTGACCTTTGGAGTACACTTCATTTTCATAAAAGGGAGCAGATCCAGTTTTTGAGGGCTTCTTTCTGGTGACAGACAAACGCTCCAATCCTTGGGGTCCATTAGGATGGCGGGCCGATCGCTCCCGCCAGGCCGACGGTAGCCACCGCCAGCCTGGCGGGGGCGCTCCGCCCGCCATCCCTGCAGAAATTACCCCCCGCCATATTAGAATGGCTGGGGGAGTCCACGGCGGACGGAAAGACCGTCCGCCGCTTTTCTGCCCCGCGGAAAAGGCTGTAATATGGTGGCGGTGTCTGTGTGACACCGCCAGCCATATTACAATGTGCTGTTTTGAATGCCTTTCTGTGGCGGGCCCCAACGGAAAGGCATGCAGAGCCTGCTTTGCCGGCCCGTTGCGGGCCCCCATGGACTCCGGGGGTTTGGGGGGTGCACATGGAGGATACCTACGGTACCCCCCTGCCTTTCAAAGAACAACGTGGGAGGAACCGCAAATGTTTTTCCTGCTTACGTCCTTTTTTTTATGAGTCTTTGTTGGTTAGACTTAGGACTCTGAGAACTTTAGCAATGCTGACCAGTGCTAAAGTGCATGCGCTTCTCCACTAAACATGTTAACATTGGTGTCTACACAATTGACATAGTTAGATTATGTGTAAGTCCCTTGTAAAGTGGTATACCATATACTTCGGGCCTATAACCTAAATGATACTAGTGACCTGCAACACTGATTGTACCACCCACATAAGAGCCTTTCAAACCTGTCTCACTCCTGTGTGTGCAGTTTACTGCCACTTTATCTTGCCATTTAAAACTACTTTACAACCCTTTTATTACACACAAGTCACCGCTAAGGTAGGCCCTAGGTAGCCCATAAGGCAAGGTACTTTGTAAGTAAAAGGTACAACATGCACTGTTAGGTTTTGCATGTCCTGGTAGTGAAAAACACAAAAATCCATTACTGTGAGGCCTACTCCTCTCATAGACTAGCATTGGTAATTCCTTAATGCATTTTTAAGCTTTAATTCCTGATTAGAAAGGTGTAGTTGATTCATATTTTATATCTTTGTAATGGTAAAGATAAATCCTCTTTACTGGTAAAGTTGTATTTAACATTTCTACTTTAGAAATGCCACTTTTAGAAAGTGTTTTTGAACAACAAAAAGATTGCCAGCTTGATTATTCGAATGTAATCACACCACACTTAGCCAAAAAATCCTAAGCGGGCACACTTATCATTTAGTGATTTTTACTTGTTTCATGGTTTTTAGAAAAACATTTAAATATATCCAAGCATCAAGAATACTCAAGTAGCAAAATTCACATAAAACACCATACTACAAATAAACATTTTACAAACAATGTAAATGAAAAACATTAATTGAAACACCATATACAAACGAGGGAAAGAAACGATGCCTCTAGTCATTCAATTCATGGGGCACCAGTCCTGATAACATAAAAACAGACAAGCGGCCGTTCACTTCCTTTTTGCAGGCCTGCTTGTTTGACTGTGCTGGAAACTTTTTATTCCAAGGGTCCAATATCAGGTGGACAATGTCCTAAATTACAATCCTGAAACACCTTTCCTAAATTCTGTTCCAGCACAAGGTCAACGCGTTTCGAACCCGGACACTGTTTAGGGGTTCTCCTCAGGACATGGACTGGAAAGTGGTCTGTACTGTGGGACATACAAATAAACACATGATTGGTGTGAGAAGACTAAAAAGATTATACTCATTCTGACTCACACAACCTTAAACCCCAGCTGTATGTACCTGTTATTCTTAAAGTCTTCCCAGGGCAACTGTGTTGATTCTTGGGGAAACAATGGTATTCTGCAAGTATAAATAAAAAACACAAAAAAAACACCTCAGTGTTATATTTGGGGCCTCGACTGGCATATCTAGATGTATGCATGTGGTTCTCTGATTCCTACCTCACAGTAATTTTCGTAGCTTGACCGTGGTGCGCTGTGGCTTGTATGATACCCAGTCCTGTGGACAACAGTTAATAATGGATTCAGTCACCCTTTCCATATGTATATTTCCAACGCTCAACTGTGCTTCAAAGCGGGAAGTTTCTGTCAACACGTACCTACGGGCTTCTTGATGGAATCTATCCGAATTCACTTGTGATTGTCGAAGGGATGTCACTTTAAGTTCTTTAATCTGGGTCTGAAAGTTAACAGATTGATGGCGTTTAGAATGCTTGCCTTCCTAACATCCTTGTATGAGAGATTGAGTCTTTTGAGCGAGCTTTTTTGCTTACTTGTACTCCGTTTGTTATCGCTTGATTCACCGGCCAGCTGGCAGCTTCCGCGTAGAACGTCAGCACACGTCTCGGTGGCGTGTGCGTGTTTGCAATTATTTAAAGGAGCCTTCGCTTGCGGCAAGTCGCTGGGGCACTTGGTACTTGTGGTGCACTCCCTGGTGCTGCCCGGACATTCTGCGGCTCGATGTACTCAGCTCACATAAGATGTATATATGAGTATCTATGAAGTTTAACTCCGTTTCCTGTATGTAGACATTTTCTGAATCCGTCATTACAGCCCTCAAGACATCGGTTACCTTAATTTGCTTAGTTCGGAAATCTCATTCAATCCATTTAGTGCTGTGTTGAATTTCATAATCAAAAAGGCCTCCTTCTATCTTCTTACTGCTTTGTGTGTCTGCAGACTGTCTCCAGTACACGTATGGGGTGGGTGACAGTTACACTTTGTGCATTCCCTCTAGACAGCCCCAAACCCAGAAAGGGTAGGTGTGACAGCGAACTCATCTGCATTCATCTGCATTCTGATAGCTCTTTCTGGGCTGGAAGAGGGGAGGGAGCTGACACTAACACCTGAATGAGACTGGCCTGTTTCCCACACAAAGGACTGATTCCCCTACTGATAGTCTGGAGTCAGGGCTGGGAAGAAAGGGCCTGTGCTTGCTTCTGTCTGACCCTGCTGAGGAGAGCTGGACTCTGCCTTCCAACTGAAGTGATCTCCAAGGGGTTGTTGGCTTACCTCCTGTTGCTTGAGAATCAGGCATATCAAAGTCTCTACCCCTGCTCCTGTGCCTGGTTCACTGGAAGTGGACCCAGATAGTTACAACAGCGAAATCAACACATCTCCAGTCTGTTGTGGGAGTAGAACCTGGGGCATCACACCCAGTTCCCCAAATCGAGTCCCCAACCACTGTTTCGTAAGCAATGCATGACTGCCACTGTGTGGAGAAGATCGATGCATCATCCCTGCAGCGTGGATTAACCTGGCAAATTGTCTTCAGAACAGCCACACTTGGAACCAGTGCTTCGCTCAACAGAACCAACTCATCACCACCACTACGTGAAGAAAATCGACACATCACCTTGCCTGCAGGCCCGACATTGACGTATCACTCGTCTGCACCCTGCATCTCGCTGCTTGCAACCAGGATTAAGGTACTGTGTTCACCAGGCCTTCTTGGCTCTTGTCCCCGGCCTACGCTCCATTGCAGTCGGCTAGAACTGTTGACTTTGCCCCGGTCTTTCACGACCAGATAACCCCTATTGGCTCTTATTGCTTCTAAACGTTAGAACTCTTTTTCTTTGAAAATTCATAACTCAACTTCTATCTATTGAATTTTTGTTGTTATGGTAGTTAATTAACCATAAAATCATAATCTATTTTTCTAAACTCTTGTGGAGTCTTTTTATGATGTTTTTATTGCGTTACTGCGTGTTTGTGTAAATACTGTACACATTGCCTCTTTAGATAAGTCTTACTGCTCTGTGCCAAGCTAACAGAGAGTGAGCATAGGTAATCTCTTAGTGTGTATCTGACTTACCCTGACAAGAGTATTTTTTTACTTTTGTAAGGCCAGCCTCTCTTATACGATAGCATTGGGTTAACTTATTACATTTAATAAGTGGTAACTTTCAATTGGTAGCAAGTAGGAGTGTTGAGTTTAGTATCTATATAATTGGTATTTAAGTAAGTAACGTTTTTATAGAGCGTACGAATGCCGCAGTGTCTTGGCACTAGCTTCCTAGAACTGGGCTGACCAAAAGGAGACCTACTTAATGCCGGAAACAAAAAGCCATGTCCTCAGAGATTTACTAAAAAGGGATCTCAATGAGAGGGGAATAGAGTTCCAGAGCGTGCAGGCTAAGTAGGAGAAGCTTCTGCCACCCCAATCAGCATTCTTTATTTTGGGAATAGTTACTAGTTTAGCAACAGAGGATCTTAAGACACTTTAGGGGGCATGCCACGAAAAGGTATTTTGAAAGTGGAGAGGGACAATTCCTTGTAGTGCTTTGTGCACCATACATAAGGCCTTAAAATGTAGCTTTTCGCTGACAGGCAGCCAGAGAAGATCACAAATGCTTCTTGAAAGGGAACTATGGGGCATATTACCAACCAATAGAGATAATTTTTGTCTCTAACTTGTTTAGAGACAAAAATTATCGCCGCACATCGGCGATTTTTATCGCAGATAAACCTTGCTATTAGCAAGGTTTATCGCAAATGCGATAAAAAACGGCCGCAATGCATGAATATCGCTGAAAAGTCAGCGATATTCATGCATTATCGAGCAAATGCTCTTAGCCATGTTATCCACCTCCCATTGGATAACATGGCTAAGAACTGCTCCTGGGCAAGTGTTAGCTTTTGGAGATATTCGCGCTTAGCGCGAATATCTCCAAAAGTTGGTAATAGGAGATAGCGATGTTAGCGACTGTTTTCAGTCGCTAACATCTTGGCACGCCCACTTTGCATGTCATTAGTGATAAATATCACTGACATGCAAAGCGGGGCCCAAGATGGTCACTATCTCCTATTAGCTGTCGCTAACTGGTGTTAGCGACAGCTTGGTAATATGGAGATAATTTTATCTCCGCTTTCTTGGCTTTTAAAGCCAAAAAAGCGGAGATAAAGCCCCTTGATAATATACCCCTATATTTGGGGATTTTTAGGAGCAGGTGAGCTGCCGCATTCTGCAGAGATTGTAGCTTTGATAGAAGGTGTTTGTGAATTTCCTAATAAAGAGCATTACAATAGTCTATCTTGGATAGAACTAAGGCAACCAATACCATGTTTTGCATGCCTAACCGGATAAATGGAAGGACCTTCTTAAGAAACTTCAGAAGATAAAACATGAAGATGTAATATGTTCAGCGAAACATAGTTGACCATCAAACGTAACCCTGAGATTTTTCACTTTCCGAACTAGGAATGGAAGCAGACCTAGATTAACAGGCCACCACGAATCATTCCTGAAGGAGATGCCATTCCCAAAGAATATCACCTCTCCTTTCTTGGTGTTTAACTTAAGTCAGTTTTCTTCCATCCAGAATGTAATATTTGCCAGGCAGTTGTTAAATTCTTCGCAACTTCATCAACATCAGATGTGATTGATATGACAATCTACATATTGTCAGCATAGGATATTACAGGGAATACATAAGACCGAATAAGTTTTGCCAAGGGGGCAACAAAGATGTTATATAACGTTGGGGAAAATTAAGAACCCTGAGCCACCCCATAAGGAAGTGGGAAGGAATTAGAGGTGTGTCCTCCACCTTCTCTAGCCAGTTGATAAGCAGCAACTGGTTCACCCTATCAAACGCAGCTGAAAGGTCAAGCAGTATCAGTGCCGCCCTTTATCCCTTGTCCATCTGCCTTCGAATCAAAAGCAATAACTATGGTTGATTTTGTACAGTGATGAGGCCTGAAGCCATGTTGTGATGGTCCAGAATGTTTTAGCGTCCAGAAAGACTTTGCCCTTTTTGCAGGGTAATCCCTGAACTTTTTGCCTTCCTCCTAGCCTTTTTTTCTGACATGGTGTAGGTGGTTCTAGGACTCTGGGCACTTTAGCACTGCTTTCTAGTGTAAAGTGCGTGTGCTCTCTGTGATAAATATGGGAAAGATTGGTGTACACCTGTTTGGCATGTTTAAATTACCTGTCAGTCCCTTGTGGTATCTCAGATACCCGGGGCCGGTGAATTAAATGCTACTGGTGGGCTTTCAGCGTTGATTGCGCCACCCACCAAAGTAGCCTTTTAAACCTGTCTCAGGCCTCTGCCATTTCGGGCCTGTGCGTGCAGTGTTACTGCCGCTGTGACATGGCACCTAAAGTGTGTGCAACGTCTGGAACCCTCCTTTTGCTGCATGTCAGTTACCCCTAAGGTAGGCCCTAGTTATCTCTATGGGCAGGGTGCATTGTAAATAAAAGGTAGGACATGTACCTTAACTGTGTGACATGTCCTGGTAGTAACAAACAGCCATTTTGGTTTCTCACTGCTGTGAGGCTGCCCTCTCATAGGAATGCACTCTGTTTCAGTTGTTATTCCTGATATGAGAGGGAGCGTGGTCAAGTTTGGTATATTTGGAATGGTAATAACAAATGCTGCACAATGGTGTGCGTGGATTTATTATACCTATTTTAGAAATGCCACTTTTAGAAGTTGGCATTTCTGTGTGCTATGTGTCTGCCTGCCTGATGTGGATTGCATGTCTGCCTTTGGCGTGACAGGGGCTGGTGAGGTGTGTGTGGCTCCAGGGAGGGCAGGGTGAGTCAGCGCTAGGCTGAATGGGAGATCTGCATTTGGAGTAGTGGGAATATAGTCCCCTGACCCTGAAAAGGTCTGTGCCTGCCTAGGTGAATGCTGGCATTTCCCCCCTGTGGTGAGCCCCACCCTTACAAAGGAGGGAGGGAGCCCTGTAAAAAAAGTGCTCCACACTCCCAAGAACCAGTTGAGGCTGGATTCCCCCAAGCCCTGTGCCAGGGCAGACACAGGAAGAGGGTGTATAAATATTGGGGCTGTGACCCCATGAAAGTGATGCTTTTGTGCTTCCTGGTGACTTGTTGCTGCTGGGCTACACGAACAACCGCCATGAGGGACTGCCTCCCTGCTGGAGGGCCCTGTGAGCTGGCCTGCCTGGGCTCAACCTTTTCCGCTTGACCTGTGGAGCCCCAACGCCTCGTGAGTTCTGCATCTTTATTTCTTTGCTCCAGGACGAGAGGAGAATTCTTGTTTTAATTTGCAGCACTGGGCTGGGACGACTTTGGAGGGGATTCTGACACTGGGGATTCCCCCCGCATTGTGGGTGCTTCTGCAGCAGAGAGGGAGCCCACCCCGCTGTGGTGTGCCCCTCCAAGCAGGAGCCCACCCTGCATTGATGCTGATTCAATTGCGAGAGCCCACCCCACATTTGTGCTAGTGGTGGGAGCCTACACCGCATTTGTATTTATTTAGAGCGGGAGCATATCCTGCATTGCTGCCACCCGGAGGAGCCGTCGAGATCTGCGAGAGATCACTGGCGTGGCCTGACACGGAAGCCAGGCAGCAGTGCCTGGTTGTGGGCGTGTTCAGAGAGAAATGCCGGCCGGAAGCCAGGCGTAGTTGTGCCTGTGTTCCAGGAAGCCGGAGTGAAGCTACCTTATTACTTTCAATAAAGGTAACTTTTGTTTGGGAGCAAGTAAAAATGTCATGTTTGTGTCGTGGAAGGGTATGCTCAGATGTGAGTCCCTTGCTCATTAACGTGGAAGAGTTTGTGTCTAAGGAATTATAATGTAAAAACCTTTATTGCTAAATTCATATTTTGTCAGTGCCTGCCCCGCAGCCTGAAAGTAGTCAGAAGAAGGTCCCAGTGAGTGGGGCTGGTGGCCTGAAGCAGAATTGGTGCCAAGCTACCAAGGCGGTGAGCAGGGGTTATCTTCAGCGTGTAACTCCCTTGCCCTGACTAGAGTGGTGGTTTCTACCTGGCTTAGGCACAATCCTTAGCCAACCAGAAATCCCATTTCTAACACTCATTTAAAGCGTTTTATAAAATTTTAACAGGGAGCGGTAGACAGAAAATGGGTTTGTTGTTTTTAACCTCAGCAGGATCCTGGGATTTTTTTTTAGATGAGGACACAGAAATGCCTTTTTCCATGCTACTGGAAAAAGCCCTGAAGTCAGCATGTTAATCTAAAAGTTTAACAAGCAGGACCACAATCGTGCTGGAGACCAATTGCAAAACATGTGGTGGGCACAGGTCCATAAGGGAGCGAGATTTAGTGGTTTCCAGCAAGCTTTTTACTCTTTCTTCAGATAAAGGGGAAAACTGTCAAGACCATGCAATACAGTCATTTATTCATTCAGTGTTTTATATAGCGCGGACATGACCCAATTAGGGTATCAGAGCGCTTCACAATTTTAAAGCCTTCACTTTCGACAGCAAGTTTGACACAACCTTTAAGCAAAATTACCAAGCATAAATATTCATTTTTTGAATGTGAGACTTTTTTTTTTTTGTTATCCTCATTTGCCTTTTCGCCGACCACTGCTCAACGAAACCACCCTAGGCTTTTTCACCCTATTTACTGGCTTTGAAGGGAGGGCATACGTAACGCTATTTAGAGCTGAGAATCCCCTCTGGGCATAGCCCACCATATGAGAGGGACAGGGAATCTTCCTCCAGAGCATGTCAACCCTTACCTCAAATCTTCCTGGTGACTGAGAAGACTTTAACCAGCCGAGGTAGGCGAAGGCTTAATCATTGGATTTGTAGTCTATCAAAAGCAAAACACCCTTACCCTCACCCAAAACACACCAAAAAAGGAGTCCCAAATTTATATTTCTTCTTCGTCTGATCCGAAATATCCAATTTCGCAATGAATCTCATAGCTCGTAACCAATCCAGTTCTGTTGGGGGGACCGGTGAAACCCACAATTTACAAATCTCTCTTCGTGCTAAAAGTATAGCATAAAAAATAAGCTTTGCATTATAGTCTGTGCCCTTACCTTGCAGGTCAAGTCTTCCAGATATGACTAGCTCCAGGCTTACCTTGATCTGCAGGCCTAGGGCCCTCGACAAACAGCTACTCACGGCCTCCCAAAACTCTTTAATCTTCTGACATAGCAGAAACATGTGCAGGTCATCTTCATTGGTGCTTTTGCACTTGGGACACACCACCACACCGCCAGAGCTAAATTTGGAAAGTCTTCGAGGAGACCAGTACGCCCTATGAATCGTAAAAAAATGATTCCGCCTTAAATTTGCAGGCTTTACTATTTTATAGAGCATAGACATTGTTACTTGCCATTGGTCTTCTGTAGCAATCTACGGCAAGGAATCTCCCCACAGGGTCTCGGTTAACTTAAAAGGGCCATCCTCCATCTCTAACATCAGCCAGTACCACAGTGAAACTTCTTTTTAACATACACAATTTGAAAAAAGCTTCTCCGCCAACTTGTTATAAGTTCCAATTTGATCCCCCCGTTTCTGCCGACCAGCTCTGGATCTGCAAGTATTTGAATCTGGAAAAGCTACGGCCCCATTCTTGTTCGCAATATCCCCAGGAGACCAGCTTCACATCCGGGTACAGCTCCTTCCATCTCTAAGGAGCCATCTACTTTAAAGGTCGAAGGTCGAAGTTCGAGCCAACGCGTCCTTCGACCATAGGGGAGAACCTCGCACATCCCAAATGGAAGCCATCTGGCTATAGTATGAGATCTTTAATGCCCTCCTAATTTTAAACCAAGTTTCTGCTAATTCCCTTAAAACCTTTAACCTGACCTTTTTAAAGAATTTTGGATCAGAGAATTTATATAAAAAACAATTTTCATTAAAGATTTGCTTTCTAAGCATTGCACAAAACATTTTCCCAATCACGGTGTTAGTCGGGATGTCCAACAGCATTCTGCTGTTTTTCAACAAAAAGGCCCATGAATAAAATTGCAAGTCCGGGCCCGCTAAACCTCCTTTAACAAGTCTTCTCCTAAGCTTCTTCCAAGACAAACGCGGACATTTGATGCCCACAGGAAGGGACTGATCTCACTCTGTAGACTTGCAAACCATTCCTTCTTAAATGTCAGAGGAACTGTCTCAAACAAAAACGTTAACTTCGGCAAAATCATCATTTTCACCAAGTTCGTCTGACCAAACAAAGTGGTAAATGTGCCCAACCTCGCAGACTAGCACTTATCTCCTTTTTAAGCTTAATAAAGTTGACTTTAGTGAGTTCCCCATATTCTGAGTTATCCTGACTCCAAGATATCTCATCTCTTTTTTGCACACAGTTCCCTCCGTATTTATGTAACAGGCCATAACTTCTGTTTTCTCCTTATTTATATCAGATCCTGAAACAGCCCGAACCCTTTGGTTAAATCTAGAAGACATTCCATTGACTCGTGTAAATTAGGGGTATAAATAATTATATCGTCAGCGTATAGTCCGATCTTTTTAGACCAACCTTCAAATTCAAATGGGACAATATTCTCAGCAGACCTTATCTTACATGCTAGGGGCTCTATGTATAAATCAAATAAAAGTGGTGACAGAGGGCACCCTTGTCTGGTACCTCGCATGATTGGCACTGGCTGGGTGAGTGTCCCATTCACTAACACCCTTGACGAGGGAGCCTGATATATGGCTGAGAGGGATTTACTAAAGTTCTGTCCCAGGTTAAGATGTTTTACTAGGGCATGCAGATACGCCCAATTCACATGATCAAACGCCTTGGCGGCATCCAAAGAGATAACCGCCAAGGGAAGATCATGGGCCAAAGCCATATCTATGGTACCAATAAGTGAAAAAGTCAACTCTTTCAAATATCTGCCCTTTATGAAACCTTTTTGGTCCTCATGAACTAATTTTGGGATGACACCATTCAACCTATCAGCCATAATTTTAGCAAAGAATTTATAGTCAGAATTGAGTAATGAAATGGGCCTATATGAGTCCATATACTTTGGTGACTTCCCTGGCTTCGGTATTAGTGTAATAATTGCCTCGTTCCAGGAAGGCGGCGGAGATGCGTTACCCATAAATATCTGATTGAACAGCTGACAGATAATTGGTGTTAATATCCCTAGCAAAGATTTATACACTTCAGCGGGAAGGCCGCCTGGCCCGGGTGCTTTGCCTCTTTTTCCCCCCTTAATAACCTCTTCAACCTCCTACTCAGTTATCTGCTGATTTAAAACATCCTTAAACTCATCCTTTAAAGGCTCCAGGAGTTCCACCCAACCCTGCACCGCCTGCTCCTCGACCATCATATCCTCCTTATAGACCTTCACAAAATACTCGTAAAAGGCAGCAGCTATTCCTTTATTGTCTGTGATCATCAGCCCCGTCTCCATAATCTTTACTTATTTAATCAAATTCCGAACTTGATCCTTCTTTGTCTTCCACGCTAGCAGTTTACTGCAGCCCTCACCATATTCGAAATGCGCCAGTTGACTAGAGTCCCACTTCTCCTTAACCCTCTCACTCCGGATTCCCACCAGAACTGTCTTTAACTCAGTTAGCTCTTGAAGGGCCCTTTCACTTAAACCATTTCTACCAGGATTCACCATATCTGCCTCCAGCTGATGGATCTTCTTCTCCAGGTCCATGGGCGTCCGCAGGGGGGGCAAGAAGGGGTGCTTGCCCCGCCCCCCTCCTTCCGGAGCACCTCTCTTTGCCCTCCCCCCTGTGCACGCCCATGTACACAAATGCATGCCGGAGGGAGGCCTGATGCCGGGGCTCGTCCTCAGGCAGGACATCACCTTTTGTCCGTCATTTTAGGCATTGAGGGAACAGAGCTGTTCCCCTGCAAAAGGCCTCAGCTCCCTGCACTCCTCATAGCACAAGAGTAGCCCCACCCCGCCCATTATCATTCTGTGTGGGGCTGATTGCCACATACAGAATGACAATGGGTCTGTCTGGGCTGGCACAGCATGTGGTGGCCTCCTACATACTTAGCCCAGGGCAGGGCATTCTGTCATGGATGTGCAAAAAAACGCCCATACTGCTGCTAGGTGAGAATCCAGTTAGCCAAAGGAAGGTGGTGAAAGAAGTTGAAAGGAAATGATTATAGTTATAGTATAGCAGCCATGGTTGCAGCCATGGTTGCTGCTTTTTTAATTTATGAAACTAATAACCATAGACAAAGGCAATAGTTTTGGCTTGTTGTAGGTGTAACGTTACTTGTTTCTAAGTGTAACTTTACTGTTGTATTATATATCTGGATGCAATGACAGAAGCAACAAAAATACCAGTCGGGCGCACATTATATTAAGCACAGATTTTTAGCTTATGTGTTTTAAGCCACGCATTTTATTACATTAACAACCTTTAGGAGAGACCCCCCTAGTTTTTTCATCCCACCTAAAGCTCTGGAAACAACACCATGTCACAGTCGCCCCACGTCAAGGCACTGTGCATCATGCATGACTCATGCCTTCCACTTTTTCAGATTGCCTATGTGCAGGCGCATAGTGAACCCTGCTCCAGCCCACCCCTTGCTTTAGGAACTACAGCGAAGGTGGAGTTCTTGATGGGTCTCATAATTAATGTGAACAGGTGAGTGAGTAAGTAAGTAAAGGGATGGGTGGATGGGTGGCTGGATAGATGAGTGAAATGATGGATGGATGGATGAGTGAAAGGGTGGATGACAGGCGAGTGAATGGGTGGATGGATTGATGAATTGATAAGTGAAAGGGTGGATTGATGAATTGATAAGTGAAAGGGTGTATGGATGGACAGATGAGTGAAAGGGTGGATGTAAGGCTGGATGAGTGAGTGAAAGGGCGGGTAGATGGACAAAGGGATGGATAGATGAATGAAGGAGTGAAAGGCTGAATAGATGAGTGAAAGGATGGATGAATGATAGGTTCAATTAATGGATTCATGAGTGGAGGAGTAGCTGGATGGGTGGGTGGATGGAAGGATGGATGGCTAAGTGAAAGGGGAATTGAAAGAGGAAGGGGGATGGGTAAATGGATGACTGAACGGCTGGATGGATGAGTTAATGGATGGATGGGTGGCAGAGTGGATGGATGAGTGTATGGATGGATAGGATGAAAGGATGGATGATAGATGAATAAAATGGTGGATTGAGGGATGGATGAGTGAAATGATGGATGGAAGGAAACGTGATGGATAGGTTTGTAAATGGATGAATATGGACATGGATGCAGCCGCAGTCGGTAGTGGGAGTAGCCACCGGGCAGTGACGTCTAATTAAAATTAATTTTGTTGCATGCCCTGCATCCCCAAATGCGATGCAGTGCACGCATCGAAATTCGTTTTATTTATTTATATGGTTACTTGCCTGTAAAGCTCCGTAATCCATAGATTACTAACCCCCACCCTGTCCCACCCCCTCCTGACATCACCTCCCGGCAGCTACTCCCACTGCCGACCGTGGCTGCATCCATGTCCATATTCATCCATTTACAAACCTATCCATCACGTTTCCTTCCATCCATCATGGATCGTGGCTGCATGGATGGGTACACAGATGGAAGGACGGAATGAATGGTGAAAGACTGAATGATGGATGAAAGTATGATTACACATTGTAAGCCCCATTATCGTAAGCAACATTTCTTATACATTGACTTTCTCATTTATATGAGTGATTGTCGCTATATAATATGTGTGTGCTGTAACGCACTCCAAAACTCTGCCCCACTCTACCCCAGAGGGTCTATGTGAAGATGAGGTGCACCATTGGAGGGTGGTATCAAGGCCAGACTGGCCGGACCGGACATCAGGTGTTTTCTCTGGGAGCTGGAAAGGTGAGTGCGGTTTATTTACCACAAAAAGACCTGCCCATTTGCTTGAAGCTGCACGTATACTCACAAACCATGAAGTGCACAATTGTTTCAACCTAATATAAACTTATTTTCACTTGTACTTTAGTGGTTGTCTATTTACTTACTTATATACTATTGCGCAACCTTCCCTTATGTGTCTGTAAATTTTACCTTTTGTCTTGAATTTTGACCTCCTGTCCTGAATTTTTGTCCCGAATTTTGACCCTTTGGCCTGAATTTTTACACTCACTGTCCTGAATTTGCACCCATGCCTGTTGGTCACCCTAGTCATCACGGCGACCCCTCAAGGTGCCGGTGGTTGGGGGGGCGGTGATCCTTGGTGTTCAGATGGAAGCAGGGGGCTACCAATGACAGAGGCGACAAGTGCAGGCGCCCTGCAACCCACTCATCACCACCACATGAAGGAAGAAAAGAGCCAGATCAGCTCGTTGGCCAGAGCTTCCAGAAAAAAACTTTCAGACACCATAAAAAGGCAGCAGCATTTGCTGTCTGCAAGTCTGTCAAATTAGATTTGAACAATAATCACATTTGAAAAGGAAAGTGCATTAATTGTCTGCCCCATCACGGTCACCACTCTGCATCTTCAATCCCTCGGTCACCCATCTTTTAAACCTCACGTCAACTCTTCTCCCTCAAATTTTGGCGGGGGGGGACCTATTTCATCCAGCCAAAGCCATGTGCAGAGTGGAGATGCAGGGGCTCTAAGTAGGGGTGAAAACACAACAAAGCCTCATTACCAAGTAAATGGTCTTTTAAAGACCTGTGTGAAGTACTCGGGTGCGGCTGTGTGTGTGTGCTGTGCCGGGAAGCTCTCTCAGACAGGCACACACATTCTTATAACATTCACACCCCTCAGAATGACAAATCACCACTTCTAGCTGCCTCGTCATGGGCTGGGAGTGGGAAGATGTGCACGGCAGGTGAAAAGGGATGGCAGTGCAGGTGACACTTTTCTTTTGTATAGGAATTTCTGCTGGCATCATAGCCCAGGGTTTGCTGTCTAGGCACTTGTATAGATGTAAATTCCATACAAGTGCACAGACAGCACACCCTGGGCTATGACGCCAGCAGGAATTACTTTACAAAGGAAAAGTGTCACCTGCACTGCCATCCCTTTCACCCTGCTGTCTGTGCACTCATATGGAATACACATCCACAGCGCTGCTCACCAGATAAATGGTGAACAGGGCCATTGATCTCTCTCTTTTTGCATCCGAGGGCACCGACGAAGAAGCAGAGGAGGTCCAAGCAAGGAGAATCCAGGAGACATTTGACCCACACCTATCTAGAAAGTGAGACCTTCGGGAGGGGCTGGATGCCAAGACAACAGTGCTGCTGATCAGCCCGACTCCACTGAATAGTATCAGAAGAGCAGGCAGCGGTTTTTAAGTAAGTTGCAGTAATTTTAATACATTCTACAACATCACCAGCATTACCTACTGGCTGCATATCTAGGTTACGGTGTTTTAGACTTACATGCATGGAAACGTCAAGGAGGACAGTCCCCTTCGAATATGCAAATGTGGTGTAAGCTTCTAGGGGCAGATTTACAAGCCCCTTGGGCCACTTTTGCTTCACTTTTCCCATGTTAAAAGTGACGCAAAAGTGGCGCAAGGGGCTTGTACATCTGCCCCGCAGCGTTCAGCTTTTGGGATGCCAATGGGGTAATTTTAGGGTTCAGGGTGGGTATGGGTTTTGGGGTGGCAGGGATAATTTTAGGGTTCAAGGTGGGTATGGGTTTTGGGGTGCCAGGGGAAATGTTAGGGCTCAGGGCGGGTATGGGTTTTGGGGTTTTGTGGGGGCAGGGGTAATTTTAGTGTTCAGGGTGGGTATGGGTTTTGGGGTACCATGGGGGTAATTATAGGGTTCTGGGTGGGTATGGGTTTTGGTTTGCAAGGGGGGGACATTTTAGGTTTCAGGGCGGGTATGGGTTTTGGGGTGCCAGGGGGACAATTTTAGGGGTCAGGGCTGGTATGGGTTATGGGTTTTGGGGTGCCAGGGGGCTAATTTTAGGGATCAGGGAATGTCTGAGTGTTAAGGGGCCAGGGGGGTAATTTTAGGGTTCACATGTGTGCTCTAATTGTTGTCCAGTTTCAAATGCAGAATTCACCACTTTTTTTTTCCTCAGCTTGGCCCGAGCATTACCCGATCCTGATTGTCTGCCATTTTCGCCCAGCCCCTATTGACTAACATTAGCCACGCCCATTTGTTTGCCAGGTTAGCTCCCCCCTGGAAAGATTTCTGCGGATGCCCAGGTCTGTAACCCTTCCATAATAGAGTCTCCTTTTTTCAGCCCCCAGGGATCCCAATCTCCCTCGTAAGTATGCCTTATACGCATCCCAAACAATCTCTATCCTGGCTGATCCCAGATTCTTCTCGAAAAATAATTCTGTCTCCTCCTTTAAACTGATATGCTGTCCCCTATAGCCAACTAGTGTGTAGTGGCTGAATGGTCAGAAAGGTGTACTCCAACATGACCCACCTGAACCACTGAATCCACCAGCCTAGAATCTACGAAGAAGTAATCAATTCGAGATTTATGATTGTATTTTTTATTATAAAACGTAAACCCTAGCTGCTGTCCAGACCTAGATCTCCAAATATTACACAACCCAAGCTGGGACATCATCAATTTAACTGTATTTGACATTTTAGGATTCACAGTGGCTCTACTCTTTTCAGAACGATCTAACTTATGATCCAACACAGTATTAAAGTCACCTGCCAGAATGATCTGTCCTGAAAAATTCCACAGTTCCCTAGCCAAGTCATGTAAAGGACCTATATCGTCCTGGTTTGGACCGTAATAACCAACCACAATAAACATTTGCCCACAAATCTTTAACTTACCAATCAGCCACCTCCCTCGTACATCGGCCACTTTCTCCTCAACTGAGATGTTTAAGCCCTGCTTAATTAAAACTGCGACCCCTTTGGTAACGGCTGTCTGAGGAGTATAGACTGCAAGAGCCAACCACCGCTGCGACAAAAAAAGTTTCTTACTTTCATCCCCTGATAGATGAGTCTCCTGTAATATTATTATTTGAACCAAGGAGTCCCTCAAATATTTCAAAATCAAATCCCTTCTTTTCACACGCATTTCATTTATATTCCAAGATAGGATTCTAAGCTCCTTTAAATTACCCCCACTCATCCCAACCTCAGCCAACAGTCTCGCACACCCTGACTTCCTTTAACAGTAAAAAAAAGAGGAATTTTTCTCCCATTTCCCTAACCCACTCCCCTCCCCCACCCCAAAAACAGTCTAGAACCCCCCCCCGTTTCTCCGGAAAATCCATCCTGACTACTCATGGCCATATAGCCCTATGGGTGCCCTACAGCAGACGGTGTTTATAGAAAACATTACAACTTAAATAAAAAATATGATGTACCTACCAAGAGTCCCTTTTTTAAAGCAATATAAACAGGTCAATAAACACAGTGTATAGTCATAACACCTCCTACCTTACAAACCCCCCGATTGGCACTGTTCCAAAAAGCTATCAACCTCATCAACGGAGCGGAAAGAGTACATCTTATTATTCCACATGACCTTTAAAAACGCAGGGAACTTCACTTGAACCGAAGCTCCGAGTTTTCTCAGTGGCTCAATCCTCTTACCAAGCTCCCATTGTCTGTTGGCGGTTACTGATGACAAGTCTGATCTTACCTCCACCCTATGTTAGGGTCTGTACACAACAAAGAGCTTGTCCCCTTTCCCTGAAATAACTGTCTATACTTTTGTGCATTATATTGTATACACAGTATTGCATGTGATAAAACCATTGATAAATGCACGCTTTCAGGTATGGCCGTGTTTGCTACATTATTATTGCCAAAGTTAACCAGGCTGTGTTAGCTAATTTATCATTGCCAAAATGCTGGGTTTGCTTTTTCCAAGGCTTCTTGTTCACTTGTTGCCACGTGTTATTTGTTGCCGTTATAGCCGTCTCGAACACAAGTTTGCATATTTAATGAAGCTCTGCACGTCTTCCATGGTGCAACGTGCAGCGCATGTGAACCGCACCCACCGCTGCCTATAAAAGACAGCCCCGAGCGCTAACAGTTGCTTATGCTCAACCTACCTTCCCGCTTACCTGAAGATCCCGCTCCTCGACTTCTGTGTGGGTTCAAACCTTCGGTGCTGGATTCTTCTGTTCGGGCCCTTCTCCTCTTCGGACCTGCATCTCTGCCTCGGGGCTGTATCCAGCTCCGATTTCCTTCCTGCTGTTTCCGACGCTTCTTGGTTCCGGCCCCCCTTCAAAAGCGGAACGACCTGAAACAAAAAAGACAAAGACAAGGTTAGCAAGCAAGATTAACCCACGATTGTCAAGTAAGTTATTTATCATACTTTTCCAAAGACTTATCCTGAAGACAGTTTAAGGATACAGGTACAGACTTATTTGGTATTTTCTTTGCTGGGACATTGTTATTAAGACTATTATTTTGGATCAATACAAGGCTCATGCCCAGAACAGAAAACTGCTTTCCTCCCAGATTTCTGGAAAGACTTACACGCTGTGTTTTGAGTTAAGAATACAGCGCATCGTATTTAAAGACTCTGAGAACATTATTGTGTGCTACTCTGGAGCATATTTAAAGTGAGTTAAGACGCAAACTGCAAACCACGCCTGTATTCTTTATGTTTATGCATGACATATGTAAGACTTAACGGTGATTCTTTTTATTTAAGTAGGATATCGCACCTTGTATGAAAACCCTGCCTGGGAGCAGAAAGACCAGGAACAGAGAGGTACATGCAAGATTAGAGAATTGTGAAAACTAGTAGGAGAAGGCTAAATATTAGACTAGGGATAGGCAATACTTATATGTCATTTTGTTTATGTTTCGAATAGGTACAACACCCAGCTTGGTTGAACTCCAGTATACGCCTCAACGGGAGCAGTGTTATCTCTCTTTTGTTATTTTATCCACTTCCCCCTTCCCCTGAGCTTCTTTTCTTAGCACACTGTATTAAGCATGGGCGCAAAATCCGTTCCGCTCGCGGATTTTTCGGATTTTTGGCAAATTCGCAATCCGCGAACTCTCGCGAATTTGTCGAAAATCCGTGAATTCGCTCACGGCGGATTTTTTGCTTGGTGATACAATATTGCGGCGTGGTGCACGGCGTTCACTTTCCGTCATTCAGCGTTTGCCGAGTTGTTTTTCTCGATCATATTTTGCGAGTGCTGCGCCATTTTGGATCTTGCTGCGGGATCCCGCGGGAGTTTGGCGCCCGCAAATACGTAATCGCGGCTTGCCACCTTGCACAGCACGCCTCGCGAGAGTTCGCAATTGCGAACACGTAGTTGCGGGGGAAAGGAACAATCTCGCACTCGCGAAATAGAGATTTAGCAATTCTGCACAAGAAATCCACCAGCAAACAGGATAAACCTTCAGAAAATGATGATTTTTATCAGAATCACTCCTCAGGTTGACATTTGCATGGCCTTTTTTTTTGCAAGGAGTCCATTTTTGGGGGGGGGGAAGGAAGTGCCCCACAGTCTCCAACTTCCTGTTCCTGTCCAGCAGGCTCCTCCCAGTGCTTTCTTCATGTGCTGGTCACTTTCATTTGGACCTTGACCTGGAAGGATTACTTTTTGTGGGTGCTGCTGGATATTTGGATTTGAGGCCTTTTTGACTTTCTTTGGATCACTTTTGGATTAGAAATCAACTTTCACAAGTAAGTTTGTTTGGGGCATTACAGTTGCTGCAACTACAATTTTGGAACTTTTTCAGAACATTAAATAAAATATATTGTGGGTAGCCACAGTATCCAGTAGGACCAGTGTTGGTTATGGGTGCATGATACAACTGTTTTGTTGAATTTAAACACCATTGAGGCCATGGATGGGCTGGGATTGTGCTGATTTTTGTTGTTTTTGTCGTTTTTTTGGGGCTGCTGGTGGGGCCCTTTGCCCAGGGGTGGTGAGTGTTGCATGGGCCTAGTCTTTCTGTGGGGTGTCTTCTTGAATGTAAACACCATTGAGGCCATGGATGGGCTGGGATTGTGCTGATTTTTGTGTTTTTGTCGTTTGTTTGGGGCTGCTGGTGTGGCCTTTTGCCCAGGGGTAGTGGTGCTTGCACTGAGTGTGCCTGTGGTGTGGTCTCACTCTCTTTAATGTAAACATCCTGGATGGCATTGGATTGTGGTGATTTTTGGGTGTTTTTCTGTTTTTTTGGGGTGTACTGTTGATGTGGACTGGCCATGTGGGTGGTGGTGGTGGCCATCTTGAGTGCTGGCTGGTACAGGCAACATGTGCTTGGGGTGCAAGGGGCCATTTTGAAGAGAGGCAGTGTCTGAGGCCTGCACTTATTTTGCCTACTTTTCATCCATTATCCCCAGGGGTAGTGAGTGTTGCATGGGCCTAGTCTTTCTGTGGGGTGTCTTCTTGAATTTAAACACCATTGAGGGCATGGATGGGCTAGGACTGTGCTGAATTTTGTGGTTTTTGTCGTTTTTGGGGCTGCTGGTGGGGCCCTTTGCCCAGGGGTGGTGAGTGTTGCATGGGCCCAGTCTTTCTGTGGGGTGTCCTCTTGAATTTAAACACCATTGAGGCTATGGATGGGCTGGGATTGTGCTGTTTGTTGTCGTTTTTTTGGGGCTGCTGGTGTGGCCTTTTGCCCAGGGGTAGTGGTGCATGGACTGAGTGTGCCTGTGGGGTCTCACTCTCTTTAAGGTAAACATCCTGGATGGCATTGGATTGTGGTGATTTTTGGGTGTTTTTCTGTTTTTTTGGGGTGTACTGTTGATGTGGACTGGCCATGTGGGTGGTCGTGGTGGCCATCTTGAGTGCTGGCTGGTACAGGCAACATGTGCATGGGGTGCAAGGGGTCATTTTGAAGAGAGGCAGTGCCTGAGGCCTGCACTTATTTAGCCTACTTTTCATCCATTATCCCCAGGGGTAGTGAGTGTTGCATGGGCCTAGTCTTTCTGTGGGGTGTCTTCTTGAATTTAAACACCATTGAGGGCATGGATGGGCTAGGATTGTGCTGAATTTTGTTGTTTTTGTCATTTTTTGGGGCTGCTGGTGGGGCCCTTTGCCCAGGGGTGGTGAGTGTTGCATGGGCCTAGTCTTTCTGTGGGGTGTCCTCTTGAATTTAAACACCATTGAGGCCATGGATGGGCTGGGATTGTGCTGTTTTTTGTCGTTTTTTTGGGGCTGCTGGTGTGGCCTTTTGCCCAGGGGTAGTGGTGCATGGACTGAGTGTGCCTGTGGGGTCTCACTCTCTTTAATGTAAACATCCTGGATGGCATTGGATTGTGGTGATTTTTGGGTGTTTTTCTGTTTTTTTGGGGTGTACTGTTGATGTGGACTGGACATGTGGGTGGTGGTGGTGGCCATCTTGAGTGCTGGCTGGTACAGGCAACATGTGCTTGGGGTGCAAGGGGCCATTTTGAAGAGAGGCAGTGTCTGAGGCCTGCACTTATTTTGCCTAGCTTTCATCCATTATGCCCAGGGGTAGTGAGTGTTGCATGGGCCTAGTCTTTCTGTGGGGTGTCTTGAATGTAAACATCATGGATGGCATGGGATTGTGCTTATTTTTCTGTGTTTTTCCATTTTTTGGGGTGTATAACTGAACTGATGTTCCTCTGTCTTCCATTGCTTTTAGGTGCACAAGACTCTAGAGAACCACCAGTGCCAGGAAGAAGTCCTGCAGTGGTGTGTGTGTGCAGCATAACGTCACGCGACGTCACGTCTGGACACAGACAACTCTGCAACTCGTGCAACTGCTGCCTGCTGTTCTGAAGAAGATGGCCCCAAAAAAAGTTACCCCTAGCTCCTCTAGCAAGAAAGTTGCCAGTAAGGAGCAGAAGAAGCAAGTTACCAAGGAGACTGGTGTGCCGGCCGCCCCTTTTTTTGGGAGTAAAAAAAAAGTATGCCTGCAGCAGCAGCGGGATCTGCTGGGGACCAAGCTGGGTAACTGCAAACACAACAATGATGGACAGAATGTGGATCAATGTCACACATTCACCCCAGTCCAAAGATCTGGGCCCAAATCCATCGTTTTTCCACTCCACACCACCCTGGGTTAGACAATGGCGATATGCAAATCAGCTCTCACCCTGTGCCCCATGGGAACAGTCCAGTCCGAACTACAAAAGCCATGTCCTTCCCAGAACGGAAACAAGCATCCGAGGACCGGCCCGGTTTCGAGGTAACACCTCTCTTCAGCCCGGCTAGCTTGATTCCAGTGGTGTGGAGTGCCTGGGACTCACGTCTGAGCATCCCCAGTACACTTAGAGCGGTAACTGCAAACACAACAATGATGGACAGAATGTGGATCAATGTCACACATTCACCCCAGTCCAAAGATCTGGGCCCAAATCCATCGTTTTTCCACTCCACACCACCCTGGGTTAGACAATGGCGATATGCAAATCAGCGCTGACCCTGTGCCCCATGGGAACAGTCCAGTCCGAACTACAAAAGCCATGTCCTTCCCAGAACGGAAACAAGCATCCGAGGACCGGCCCGGTTTCGAGGTAACACCTCTCTTCAGCCCGGCTAGCTTGATTCCAGTGGTGTGGAGTGCCTGGGACTCACGTCTGAGCATCCCCAGTACACTTAGAGCGGTAACTGCAAACACAACAATGATGGACAGAATGTGGATCAATGTCACACATTCACCCCAGTCCAAAGATCTGGGCCCAAATCCATAGTTTTTCCACTCCACACCACCCTGGGTTAGACAATGGCGATATGCAAATCAGCGCTGACCCTGTGCCCCATGGGAACAGTCCAGTCCGAACTACAAAAGCCATGTCCTTCCCAGAACGGAAACAAGCATCCGAGGACCGGACCGGTTTCGAGGTAACACCTCTCTTCAGCCCGGCTAGCTTGATTCCAGTGGTGTGGAGTGCCTGGGACTCACGTCTGAGCATCCCCAGTACACTTAGAGCGGTAACTGCAAACACAACAATGATGGACAGAATGTGGATCAATGTCACACATTCACCCCAGTCCAAAGATCTGGGCCCAAATCCATCGTTTTTCCACTCCACACCACCCTGGGTTAGACAATGGCGATATGCAAATCAGCGCTGACCCTGTGCCCCATGGGAACAGTCCAGTCCGAACTACAAAAGCCATGTCCTTCCCAGAACGGAAACAAGCATCCGAGGACCGGCCCGGTTTCGAGGTAACACCTCTCTTCAGCCCGGCTAGCTTGATTCCAGTGGTGTGGAGTGCCTGGGACTCACGTCTGAGCATCCCCAGTACACTTAGAGCGGTACCTGCAAACACAACAATGATGGACAGAATGTGGATCAATGTCACACATTCACCCCAGTCCAAAGATCTGGGCCCAAATCCATCGTTTTTCCACTCCACACCACCCTGGGTTAGACAATGGCGATATGCAAATCAGCGCTGACCCTGTGCCCCATGGGAACAGTCCAGTCCGAACTACAAAAGCCATGTCCTTCCCAGAACGGAAACAAGCATCCGAGGACCGGCCCGGTTTCGAGGTAACACCTCTCTTCAGCCCGGCTAGCTTGATTCCAGTGGTGTGGAGTGCCTGGGACTCACGTCTGAGCATCCCCAGTACACTTAGAGCGGTAACTGCAAACACAACAATGATGGACAGAATGTGGATCAATGTCACACATTCACCCCAGTCCAAAGATCTGGGCCCAAATCCATCGTTTTTCCACTCCACACCACCCTGGGTTAGACAATGGCGATATGCAAATCAGCGCTGACCCTGTGCCCCATGGGAACAGTCCAGTCCGAACTACAAAAGCCATGTCCTTCCCAGAACGGAAACAAGCATCCGAGGACCGGCCCGGTTTCGAGGTAACACCTCTCTTCAGCCCGGCTAGCTTGATTCCAGTGGTGTGGAGTGCCTGGGACTCACGTCTGAGCATCCCCAGTACACTTAGAGCGGTAACTGCAAACACAACAATGATGGACAGAATGTGGATCAATGTCACACATTCACCCCAGTCCAAAGATCTGGGCCCAAATCCATCGTTTTTCCACTCCACACCACCCTGGGTTAGACAATGGCGATATGCAAATCAGCGCTGACCCTGTGCCCCATGGGAACAGTCCAGTCCGAACTACAAAAGCCATGTCCTTCCCAGAACGGAAACAAGCATCCGAGGACCGGCCCGGTTTCGAGGTAACACCTCTCTTCAGCCCGGCTAGCTTGATTCCAGTGGTGTGGAGTGCCTGGGACTCACGTCTGAGCATCCCCAGTACACTTAGAGCGGTAACTGCAAACACAACAATGATGGACAGAATGTGGATCAATGTCACACATTCACCCCAGTCCAAAGATCTGGGCCCAAATCCATCGTTTTTCCACTCCACACCACCCTGGGTTAGACAATGGCGATATGCAAATCAGCGCTGACCCTGTGCCCCATGGGAACAGTCCAGTCCGAACTACAAAAGCCATGTCCTTCCCAGAACGGAAACAAGCATCCGAGGACCTGCCGGGTTTCGAGGTAACACCTCTCTTCAGCCCGGCTAGCTTGATTCCAGTGGTGTGGAGTGCCTGGGACTCACGTCTGAGCATCCCCAGTACACTTAGAGCGGTAACTGCAAACACAACAATGATGGACAGAATGTGGATCAATGTCACACATTCACCCCAGTCCGAAGATCTGGGCCCAAATCCATCGTTTTTCCACTCCACACCACCCTGGGTTAGACAATGGCGATATGCAAATCAGCGCTGACCCTGTGCCCCATGGGAACAGTCCAGTCCGAACTACAAAAGCCATGTCCTTCCCAGAACGGAAACAAGCATCCGAGGACCGGCCCGGTTTCGAGGTAACACCTCTCTTCAGCCCGGCTAGCTTGATTCCAGTGGTGTGGAGTGCCTGGGACTCACGTCTGAGCATCCCCAGTACACTTAGAGCGGTAACTGCAAACACAACAATGATGGACAGAATGTGGATCAATGTCACACATTCACCCCAGTCCAAAGATCTGGGCCCAAATCCATCGTTTTTCCACTCCACACCACCCTGGGTTAGACAATGGCGATATGCAAATCAGCGCTGACCCTGTGCCCCATGGGAACAGTCCAGTCCGAACTACAAAAGCCATGTCCTTCCCAGAACGGAAACAAGCATCCGAGGACCGGCCCGGTGTCGAGGTAACACCTCTCTTCAGCCCGGCTAGCTTGATTCCAGTGGTGTGGAGTGCCTGGGACTCACGTCTGAGCATCCCCAGTACACTTAGAGCGGTAACTGCAAACACAACAATGATGGACAGAATGTGGATCAATGTCACACATTCACCCCAGTCCAAAGATCTGGGCCCAAATCCATCGTTTTTCCACTCCACACCACCCTGGGTTAGACAATGGCGATATGCAAATCAGCGCTGACCCTGTGCCCCATGGGAACAGTCCAGTCCGAACTACAAAAGCCATGTCCTTCCCAGAACGGAAACAAGCATCCGAGGACCGGCCCGGTTTCGAGGTTACACCTCTCTTCAGCCCGGCTAGCTTGATTCCAGTGGTGTGGAGTGCCTGGGACTCACGTCTGAGCATCCCCAGTACACTTAGAGCGGTAACTGCAAACACAACAATGATGGACAGAATGTGGATCAATGTCACACATTCACCCCAGTCCAAAGATCTGGGCCCAAATCCATCGTTTTTCCACTCCACACCACCCTGGGTTAGACAATGGCGATATGCAAATCAGCGCTGACCCTGTGCCCCATGGGAACAGTCCAGTCCGAACTACAAAAGCCATGTCCTTCCCAGAACGGAAACAAGCATCCGAGGACCGGCGCGGTTTCGAGGTAACACCTCTCTTCAGCCCGGCTAGCTTGATTCCAGTGGTGTGGAGTGCCTGGGACTCACGTCTGAGCATCCCCAGTACACTTAGAGCGGTAACTGCAAACACAACAATGATGGACAGAATGTGGATCAATGTCACACATTCACCCCAGTCCAAAGATCTGGGCCCAAATCCATCGTTTTTCCACTCCACACCACCCTGGGTTAGACAATGGCGATATGCAAATCAGCGCTGACCCTGTGTCCCATGGGAACAGTCCAGTCCGAAGTACAAAAGCCATGTCCTTCCCAGAACGGAAACAAGCATCCGAGGACCGGCCCGGTTTCGAGGTAACACCTCTCTTCAGCCCGGCTAGCTTGATTCCAGTGGTGTGGAGTGCCTGGGACTCACGTCTGAGCATCCCCAGTACACTTAGAGCGGTAACTGCAAACACAACAATGATGGACAGAATGTGGATCAATGTCACACATTCACCCCAGTCCAAAGATCTGGGCCCAAATCCATCGTTTTTCCACTCCACACCACCCTGGGTTAGACAATGGCGATATGCAAATCAGCGCTGACCCTGTGCCCCATGGGAACAGTCCAGTCCGAACTACAAAAGCCATGTCCTTCCCAGAACGGAAACAAGCATCCGAGGACCGGCCCGGTTTTGAGGTAACACCTCTCTTCAGCCCGGCTAGCTTGATTCCAGTGGTGTGGAGTGCCTGGGACTCACGTCTGAGCATCCCCAGTACACTTAGAGCGGTAACTGCAAACACAACAATGATGGACAGAATGTGGATCAATGTCACACATTCACCCCAGTCCAAAGATCTGGGCCCAAATCCATCGTTTTTCCACTCCACAGCACCCTGGGTTAGACAATGGCGATATGCAAATCAGCGCTGACCCTGTGCCCCATGGGAACAGTCCAGTCCGAACTACAAAAGCCATGTCCTTCCCAGAACGGAAACAAGCATCCGAGGACCGGCCCGGTTTTGAGGTAACACCTCTCTTCAGCCCGGCTAGCTTGATTCCAGTGGTGTGGAGTGCCTGGGACTCACGTCTGAGCATCCCAGTACACTTAGAGCGGTAACTGCAAACACAACAATGATGGACAGAATGTGGATCAATGTCACACATTCACCCCAGTCCAAAGATCTGGGCCCAAATCCATCGTTTTTCCACTCCACACCACCCTGGGTTAGACAATGGCGATATGCAAATCAGCGCTGACCCTGTGCCCCATGGGAACAGTCCAGTCCGAACTACAAAAGCCATGTCCTTCCCAGAACGGAAACAAGCATCCGAGGACCGGCCCGGTTTCGAGGTAACACCTCTCTTCAGCCCGGCTAGCATGATTCCAGTGGTGTGGAGTGCCTGGGACTCACGTCTGAGCATCCCCAGTACACTTAGAGCGGTAACTGCAAACACAACAATGATGGACAGAATGTGGATCAATGTCACACATTCACCCCAGTCCAAAGATCTGGGCCCAAATCCATCGTTTTTCCACTCCACACCACCCTGGGTTAGACAATGGCGATATGCAAATCAGCGCTGACCCTGTGCCCCATGGGAACAGTCCAGTCCGAACTACAAAAGCCATGTCCTTCCCAGAACGGAAACAAGCATCCGAGGACCGGCCCGGTTTCGAGGTAACACCTCTCTTCAGCCCGGCTAGCTTGATTCCAGTGGTGTGGAGTGCCTGGGACTCACGTCTGAGCATCCCCAGTACACTTAGAGCGGTAACTGCAAACACAACAATGATGGACAGAATGTGGATCAATGTCACACATTCACCCCAGTCCAAAGATCTGGGCCCAAATCCATCGTTTTTCCACTCCACACCACCCTGGGTTAGACAATGGCGATATGCAAATCAGCGCTGACCCTGTGCCCCATGGGAACAGTCCAGTCCGAACTACAAAAGCCATGTCCTTCCCAGAACGGAAACAAGCATCCGAGGACCGGCCCGGTTTCGATGTAACACCTCTCTTCAGCCCGGCTAGCTTGATTCCAGTGGTGTGGAGTGCCTGGGACTCACGTCTGAGCATCCCCAGTACACTTAGAGCGGTAACTGCAAACACAACAATGATGGACAGAATGTGGATCAATGTCACACATTCACCCCAGTCCAAAGATCTGGGCCCAAATCCATCGTTTTTCCACTCCACACCACCCTGGGTTAGACAATGGCGATATGCAAATCAGCGCTGACCCTGTGCCCCATGGGAACAGTCCAGTCCGAACTACAAAAGCCATGTCCTTCCCAGAACGGAAACAAGCATCCGAGGACCGGCCCGGTTTCGAGGTAACACCTCTCTTCAGCCCGGCTAGCTTGATTCCAGTGGTGTGGAGTGCCTGGGACTCACGTCTGAGCATCCCCAGTACACTTAGAGCGGTAACTGCAAACACAACAATGATGGACAGAATGTGGATCAATGTCACACATTCACCCCAGTCCAAAGATCTGGGCCCAAATCCATCGTTTTTCCACTCCACACCACCCTGGGCTAGACAATGGCGATATGCAAATCAGCGCTGACCCTGTGCCCCATGGGAACAGTCCAGTCCGAACTACAAAAGCCATGTCCTTCCCAGAACGGAAACAAGCATCCGAGGACCGGCCCGGTTTCGAGGTAACACCTCTCTTCAGCCCGGCTAGCTTGATTCCAGTGGTGTGGAGTGCCTGGGACTCACGTCTGAGCATCCCCAGTACACTTAGAGCGGTAACTGCAAACACAACAATGATGGACAGAATGTGGATCAATGTCACACATTCACCCCAGTCCAAAGATCTGGGCCCAAATCCATCGTTTTTCCACTCCACACCACCCTGGGTTAGACAATGGCGATATGCAAATCAGCGCTGACCCTGTGCCCCATGGGAACAGTCCAGTCCGAACTACAAAAGCCATGTCCTTCCCAGAACGGAAACAAGCATCCGAGGACCAGCGCGGTTTCGAGGTAACACCTCTCTTCAGCCCGGCTAGCTTGATTCCAGTGGTGTGGAGTGCCTGGGACTCACGTCTGAGCATCCCCAGTACACTTAGAGCGGTAACTGCAAACACAACAATGATGGACAGAATGTGGATCAATGTCACACATTCACCCCAGTCCAAAGATCTGGGCCCAAATCCATCGTTTTTCCACTCCACACCACCCTGGGTTAGACAATGGCGATATGCAAATCAGCGCTGACCCTGTGCCCCATGGGAACAGTCCAGTCCGAACTACAAAAGCCATGTCCTTCCCAGAACGGAAACAAGCATCCGAGGACCGGCCCAGTTTCGAGGTAACACCTCTCTTCAGCCCGGCTAGCTTGATTCCAGTGGTGTGGAGTGCCTGGGACTCACGTCTGAGCATCCCCAGTACACTTAGAGCGGTAACTGCAAACACAACAATGATGGACAGAATGTGGATCAATGTCACACATTCACCCCAGTCCAAAGATCTGGGCCCAAATCCATCGTTTTTCCACTCCACACCACCCTGGGTTAGACAATGGCGATATGCAAATCAGCGCTGACCCTGTGCCCCATGGGAACAGTCCAGTCCGAACTACAAAAGCCATGTCCTTCCCAGAACGGAAACAAGCATCCGAGGACCGGCCCGGTTTCGAGGTTACACCTCTCTTCAGCCCGGCTAGCTTGATTCCAGTGGTGTGGAGTGCCTGGGACTCACGTCTGAGCATCCCCAGTACACTTAGAGCGGTAACTGCAAACACAACAATGATGGACAGAATGTGGATCAATGTCACACATTCACCCCAGTCCAAAGATATGGGCCCAAATCCATCGTTTTTCCACTCCACACCACCCTGGGTTAGACAATGGCGATATGCAAATCAGCGCTGACCCTGTGCCCCATGGGAACAGTCCAGTCCGAACTACAAAAGCCATGTCCTTCCCAGAACGGAAACAAGCATCCGAGGACCGGCGCGGTTTCGAGGTAACACCTCTCTTCAGCCCGGCTAGCTTGATTCCAGTGGTGTGGAGTGCCTGGGACTCACGTCTGAGCATCCCCAGTACACTTAGAGCGGTAACTGCAAACACAACAATGATGGACAGAATGTGGATCAATGTCACACATTCACCCCAGTCCAAAGATCTGGGCCCAAATCCATCGTTTTTCCACTCCACACCACCCTGGGTTAGACAATGGCGATATGCAAATCAGCGCTGACCCTGTGTCCCATGGGAACAGTCCAGTCCGAAGTACAAAAGCCATGTCCTTCCCAGAACGGAAACAAGCATCCGAGGACCGGCCCGGTTTCGAGGTAACACCTCTCTTCAGCCCGGCTAGCTTGATTCCAGTGGTGTGGAGTGCCTGGGACTCACGTCTGAGCATCCCCAGTACACTTAGAGCGGTAACTGCAAACACAACAATGATGGACAGAATGTGGATCAATGTCACACATTCACCCCAGTCCAAAGATCTGGGCCCAAATCCATCGTTTTTCCACTCCACACCACCCTGGGTTAGACAATGGCGATATGCAAATCAGCGCTGACCCTGTGCCCCATGGGAACAGTCCAGTCCGAACTACAAAAGCCATGTCCTTCCCAGAACGGAAACAAGCATCCGAGGACCGGCCCGGTTTTGAGGTAACACCTCTCTTCAGCCCGGCTAGCTTGATTCCAGTGGTGTGGAGTGCCTGGGACTCACGTCTGAGCATCCCCAGTACACTTAGAGCGGTAACTGCAAACACAACAATGATGGACAGAATGTGGATCAATGTCACACATTCACCCCAGTCCAAAGATCTGGGCCCAAATCCATCGTTTTTCCACTCCACACCACCCTGGGTTAGACAATGGCGATATGCAAATCAGCGCTGACCCTGTGCCCCATGGGAACAGTCCAGTCCGAACTACAAAAGCCATGTCCTTCCCAGAACGGAAACAAGCATCCGAGGACCGGCCCGGTTTTGAGGTAACACCTCTCTTCAGCCCGGCTAGCTTGATTCCAGTGGTGTGGAGTGCCTGGGACTCACGTCTGAGCATCCCAGTACACTTAGAGCGGTAACTGCAAACACAACAATGATGGACAGAATGTGGATCAATGTCACACATTCACCCCAGTCCAAAGATCTGGGCCCAAATCCATCGTTTTTCCACTCCACACCACCCTGGGTTAGACAATGGCGATATGCAAATCAGCGCTGACCCTGTGCCCCATGGGAACAGTCCAGTCCGAACTACAAAAGCCATGTCCTTCCCAGAACGGAAACAAGCATCCGAGGACCGGCCCGGTTTCGAGGTAACACCTCTCTTCAGCCCGGCTAGCATGATTCCAGTGGTGTGGAGTGCCTGGGACTCACGTCTGAGCATCCCCAGTACACTTAGAGCGGTAACTGCAAACACAACAATGATGGACAGAATGTGGATCAATGTCACACATTCACCCCAGTCCAAAGATCTGGGCCCAAATCCATCGTTTTTCCACTCCACACCACCCTGGGTTAGACAATGGCGATATGCAAATCAGCGCTGACCCTGTGCCCCATGGGAACAGTCCAGTCCGAACTACAAAAGCCATGTCCTTCCCAGAACGGAAACAAGCATCCGAGGACCGGCCCGGTTTCGAGGTAACACCTCTCTTCAGCCCGGCTAGCTTGATTCCAGTGGTGTGGAGTGCCTGGGACTCACGTCTGAGCATCCCCAGTACACTTAGAGCGGTAACTGCAAACACAACAATGATGGACAGAATGTGGATCAATGTCACACATTCACCCCAGTCCAAAGATCTGGGCCCAAATCCATCGTTTTTCCACTCCACACCACCCTGGGTTAGACAATGGCGATATGCAAATCAGCGCTGACCCTGTGCCCCATGGGAACAGTCCAGTCCGAACTACAAAAGCCATGTCCTTCCCAGAACGGAAACAAGCATCCGAGGACCGGCCCGGTTTCGAGGTAACACCTCTCTTCAGCCCGGCTAGCTTGATTCCAGTGGTGTGGAGTGCCTGGGACTCACGTCTGAGCATCCCCAGTACACTTAGAGCGGTAACTGCAAACACAACAATGATGGACAGAATGTGGATCAATGTCACACATTCACCCCAGTCCAAAGATCTGGGCCCAAATCCATCGTTTTTCCACTCCACACCACCCTGGGTTAGACAATGGCGATATGCAAATCAGCGCTGACCCTGTGCCCCATGGGAACAGTCCAGTCCGAACTACAAAAGCCATGTCCTTCCCAGAACGGAAACAAGCATCCGAGGACCGGCCCGGTTTCGAGGTAACACCTCTCTTCAGCCCGGCTAGCTTGATTCCAGTGGTGTGGAGTTCCTGGGACTCACGTCTGAGCATCCCCAGTACACTTAGAGCGGTAACTGCAAACACAACAATGATGGACAGAATGTGGATCAATGTCACACATTCACCCCAGTCCAAAGATCTGGGCCCAAATCCATCGTTTTTCCACTCCACACCACCCTGGGTTAGACAATGGCGATATGCAAATCAGCGCTGACCCTGTGCCCCATGGGAACAGTCCAGTCCGAACTACAAAAGCCATGTCCTTCCCAGAACGGAAACAAGCATCCGAGGACCGGCCCGGTTTCGAGGTAACACCTCTCTTCAGCCCGGCTAGCTTGATTCCAGTGGTGTGGAGTGCCTGGGACTCACGTCTGAGCATCCCCAGTACACTTAGAGCGGTAACTGCAAACACAACAATGATGGACAGAATGTGGATCAATGTCACACATTCACCCCAGTCCAAAGATCTGGGCCCAAATCCATCGTTTTTCCACTCCACACCACCCTGGGTTAGACAATGGCGATATGCAAATCAGCGCTGACCCTGTGCCCCATGGGAACAGTCCAGTCCGAACTACAAAAGCCATGTCCTTCCCAGAACGGAAACAAGCATCCGAGGACCGGCCCGGTTTCGAGGTAACACCTCTCTTCAGCCCGGCTAGCTTGATTCCAGTGGTGTGGAGTGCCTGGGACTCACGTCTGAGCATCCCCAGTACACTTAGAGCGGTAACTGCAAACACAACAATGATGGACAGAATGTGGATCAATGTCACACATTCACCCCAGTCCAAAGATCTGGGCCCAAATCCATCGTTTTTCCACTCCACACCACCCTGGGTTAGACAATGGCGATATGCAAATCAGCGCTGACCCTGTGCCCCATGGGAACAGTCCAGTCCGAACTACAAAAGCCATGTCCTTCCCAGAACGGAAACAAGCATCCGAGGACCGGCCCAGTTTCGAGGTAACACCTCTCTTCAGCCCGGCTAGCTTGATTCCAGTGGTGTGGAGTGCCTGGGACTCACGTCTGAGCATCCCCAGTACACTTAGAGCGGTAACTGCAAACACAACAATGATGGACAGAATGTGGATCAATGTCACACATTCACCCCAGTCCAAAGATCTGGGCCCAAATCCATCGTTTTTCCACTCCACACCACCCTGGGTTAGACAATGGCGATATGCAAATCAGCGCTGACCCTGTGCCCCATGGGAACAGTCCAGTCCGAACTACAAAAGCCATGTCCTTCCCAGAACGGAAACAAGCATCCGAGGACCGGCCCGGTGTCGAGGTAACACCTCTCTTCAGCCCGGCTAGCTTGATTCCAGTGGTGTGGAGTGCCTGGGACTCACGTCTGAGCATCCCCAGTACACTTAGAGCGGTAACTGCAAACACAACAATGATGGACAGAATGTGGATCAATGTCACACATTCACCCCAGTCCAAAGATCTGGGCCCAAATCCATCGTTTTTCCACTCCACACCACCCTGGGTTAGACAATGGCGATATGCAAATCAGCGCTGACCCTGTGCCCCATGGGAACAGTCCAGTCCGAACTACAAAAGCCATGTCCTTCCCAGAACAGAAACAAGCATCCGAGGACCGGCCCGGTTTCGAGGTAACACCTCTCTTCAGCCCGGCTAGCTTGATTCCAGTGGTGTGGAGTGCCTGGGACTCACGTCTGAGCATCCCCAGTACACTTAGAGCGGTAACTGCAAACACAACAATGATGGACAGAATGTGGATCAATATCACACATTCACCCCAGTCCAAAGATCTGGGCCCAAATCCATCGTTTTTCCACTCCACACCACCCTGGGTTAGACAATGGCGATATGCAAATCAGCGCTGACCCTGTGCCCCATGGGAACAGTCCAGTCCGAACTACAAAAGCCATGTCCTTCCCAGAACGGAAACAAGCATCCGAGGACCAGCGCGGTTTCGAGGTAACACCTCTCTTCAGCCCGGCTAGCTTGATTCCAGTGGTGTGGAGTGCCTGGGACTCACGTCTGAGCATCCCCAGTACACTTAGAGCGGTAACTGCAAACACAACAATGATGGACAGAATGTGGATCAATGTCACACATTCACCCCAGTCCAAAGATCTGGGCCCAAATCCATCGTTTTTCCACTCCACACCACCCTGGGTTAGACAATGGCGATATGCAAATCAGCGCTGACCCTGTGTCCCATGGGAACAGTCCAGTCCGAACTACAAAAGCCATGTCCTTCCCAGAACGGAAACAAGCATCCGAGGACCGGCCCGGTTTCGAGGTAACACCTCTCTTCAGCCCGGCTAGCTTGATTCCAGTGGTGTGGAGTGCCTGGGACTCACGTCTGAGCATCCCCAGTACACTTAGAGCGGTAACTGCAAACACAACAATGATGGACAGAATGTGGATCAATGTCACACATTCACCCCAGTCCAAAGATCTGGGCCCAAATCCATCGTTTTTCCACTCCACACCACCCTGGGTTAGACAATGGCGATATGCAAATCAGCGCTGACCCTGTGCCCCATGGGAACAGTCCAGTCCGAACTACAAAAGCCATGTCCTTCCCAGAACGGAAACAAGCATCCGAGGACCGGCCCGGTTTCGAGGTAACACCTCTCTTCAGCCCGGCTAGCTTGATTCCAGTGGTGTGGAGTGCCTGGGACTCACGTCTGAGCATCCCCAGTACACTTAGAGCGGTAACTGCAAACACAACAATGATGGACAGAATGTGGATCAATGTCACACATTCACCCCAGTCCAAAGATCTGGGCCCAAATCCATCGTTTTTCCACTCCACAGCACCCTGGGTTAGACAATGGCGATATGCAAATCAGCGCTGACCCTGTGCCCCATGGGAACAGTCCAGTCCGAACTACAAAAGCCATGTCCTTCCCAGAACGGAAACAAGCATCCGAGGACCGGCCCGGTTTTGAGGTAACACCTCTCTTCAGCCCGGCTAGCTTGATTCCAGTGGTGTGGAGTGCCTGGGACTCACGTCTGAGCATCCCCAGTACACTTAGAGCGGTAACTGCAAACACAACAATGATGGACAGAATGTGGATCAATGTCACACATTCACCCCAGTCCAAAGATCTGGGCCCAAATCCATCGTTTTTCCACTCCACACCACCCTGGGTTAGACAATGGCGATATGCAAATCAGCGCTGACCCTGTGCCCCATGGGAACAGTCCAGTCCGAACTACAAAAGCCATGTCCTTCCCAGAACGGAAACAAGCATCCGAGGACCGGCCCGGTTTCGAGGTAACACCTCTCTTCAGCCCGGCTAGCTTGATTCCAGTGGTGTGGAGTGCCTGGGACTCACGTCTGAGCATCCCCAGTACACTTAGAGCGGTAACTGCAAACACAACAATGATGGACAGAATGTGGATCAATGTCACACATTAACCCCAGTCCAAAGATCTGGGCCCAAATCCATCGTTTTTCCACTCCACACCACCCTGGGTTAGACAATGGCGATATGCAAATCAGCGCTGACCCTGTGCCCCATGGGAACAGTCCAGTCCGAACTACAAAAGCCATGTCCTTCCCAGAACGGAAACAAGCATCCGAGGACCGGCCCGGTTTTGAGGTAACACCTCTCTTCAGCCCGGCTAGCTTGATTCCAGTGGTGTGGAGTGCCTGGGACTCACGTCTGAGCATCCCCAGTACACTTAGAGCGGTAACTGCAAACACAACAATGATGGACAGAATGTAGATCAATGTCACACATTCACCCCAGTCCAAAGATCTGGGCCCAAATCCATCGTTTTTCCACTCCACACCACCCTGGGTTAGACAATGGCGATATGCAAATCAGCGCTGACCCTGTGCCCCATGGGAACAGTCCAGTCCGAACTACAAAAGCCATGTCCTTCCCAGAACGGAAACAAGCATCCGAGGACCGGCCCGGTTTCGAGGTAACACCTCTCTTCAGCCCGGCTAGCTTGATTCCAGTGGTGTGGAGTGCCTGGGACTCACGTCTGAGCATCCCCAGTACACTTAGAGCGGTAACTGCAAACACAACAATGATGGACAGAATGTGGATCAATGTCACACATTCACCCCAGTCCAAAGATCTGGGCCCAAATCCATCGTTTTTCCACTCCACACCACCCTGGGTTAGACAATGGCGATATGCAAATCAGTGCTGACCCTGTGCCCCATGGGAACAGTCCAGTCCGAACTACAAAAGCCATGTCCTTCCCAGAACGGAAACAAGCATCCGAGGACCGGCCCGGTTTCGAGGTAACACCTCTCTTCAGCCCGGCTAGCTTGATTCCAGTGGTGTGGAGTGCCTGGGACTCACGTCTGAGCATCCCCAGTACACTTAGAGCGGTAACTGCAAACACAACAATGATGGAAAGAATGTGGATCAATGTCACACATTCACCCCAGTCCAAAGATCTGGGCCCAAATCCATCGTTTTTCCACTCCACACCACCCTGGGTTAGACAATGGCGATATGCAAATCAGCGCTGACCCTGTGCCCCATGGGAACAGTCCAGTCCGAACTACAAAAGCCATGTCCTTCCCAGAACGGAAACAAGCATCCGAGGACCGGCCCGGTTTCGAGGTAACACCTCTCTTCAGCCCGGCTAGCTTGATTCCAGTGGTGTGGAGTGCCTGGGACTCACGTCTGAGCATCCCCAGTACACTTAGAGCGGTAACTGCAAACACAACAATGATGGACAGAATGTGGATCAATGTCACACATTCACCCCAGTCCAAAGATCTGGGCCCAAATCCATCGTTTTTCCACTCCACACCACCCTGGGTTAGACAATGGCGATATGCAAATCAGCGCTGACCCTGTGCCCCATGGGAACAGTCCAGTCCGAACTACAAAAGCCATGTCCTTCCCAGAACGGAAACAAGCATCCGCGGACCGGCCCGGTGTCGAGGTAACACCTCTCTTCAGCCCGGCTAGCTTGATTCCAGTGGTGTGGAGTGCCTGGGACTCACGTCTGAGCATCCCCAGTACACTTAGAGCGGTAACTGCAAACACAACAATGATGGACAGAATGTGGATCAATGTCACACATTCACCCCAGTCCAAAGATCTGGGCCCAAATCCATCGTTTTTCCACTCCACACCACCCTGGGTTAGACAATGGCGATATGCAAATCAGCGCTGACCCTGTGCCCCATGGGAACAGTCCAGTCCGAACTACAAAAGCCATGTCCTTCCCAGAACGGAAACAAGCATCCGAGGACCGGCCCGGTTTCGAGGTAACACCTCTCTTCAGCCCGGCTAGCTTGATTCCAGTGGTGTGGAGTGCCTGGGACTCACGTCTGAGCATCCCCAGTACACTTAGAGCGGTAACTGCAAACACAACAATGATGGACAGAATGTGGATCAATGTCACACATTCACCCCAGTCCAAAGATCTGGGCCCAAATCCATCGTTTTTCCACTCCACACCACCCTGGGTTAGACAATGGCGATATGCAAATCAGCGCTGACCCTGTGCCCCATGGGAACAGTCCAGTCCGAACTACAAAAGCCATGTCCTTCCCAGAACGGAAACAAGCATCCGAGGACCGGCCCGGTTTCGAGGTAACACCTCTCTTCAGCCCGGCTAGCTTGATTCCAGTGGTGTGGAGTGCCTGGGACTCACGTCTGAGCATCCCCAGTACACTTAGAGCGGTAACTGCAAACACAACAATGATGGACAGAATGTGGATCAATGTCACACATTCACCCCAGTCCAAAGATCTGGGCCCAAATCCATCGTTTTTCCACTCCACACCACCCTGGGTTAGACAATGGCGATATGCAAATCAGCGCTGACCCTGTGCCCCATGGGAACAGTCCAGTCCGAACTACAAAAGCCATGTCCTTCCCAGAACGGAAACAAGCATCCGAGGACCGGCCCGGTTTCGAGGTAACACCTCTCTTCAGCCCGGCTAGCTTGATTCCAGTGGTGTGGAGTGCCTGGGACTCACGTCTGAGCATCCCCAGTACACTTAGAGCGGTAACTGCAAACACAACAATGATGGACAGAATGTGGATCAATGTCACACATTCACCCCAGTCCAAAGATCTGGGCCCAAATCCATCGTTTTTCCACTCCACACCACCCTGGGTTAGACAATGGCGATATGCAAATCAGCGCTGACCCTGTGCCCCATGGGAACAGTCCAGTCCGAACTACAAAAGCCATGTCCTTCCCAGAACGGAAACAAGCATCCGAGGACCGGCCCGGTTTCGAGGTAACACCTCTCTTCAGCCCGGCTAGCTTGATTCCAGTGGTGTGGAGTGCCTGGGACTCACGTCTGAGCATCCCCAGTACACTTAGAGCGGTAACTGCAAACACAACAATGATGGACAGAATGTGGATCAATGTCACACATTCACCCCAGTCCAAAGATCTGGGCCCAAATCCATCGTTTTTCCACTCCACACCACCCTGGGTTAGACAATGGCGATATGCAAATCAGCGCTGACCCTGTGCCCGTTGGGAACAGTCCAGTCCGAACTACAAAAGCCATGTCCTTCCCAGAACGGAAACAAGCATCCGAGGACCGGCCCGGTTTCGAGGTAACACCTCTCTTCAGCCCGGCTAGCTTGATTCCAGTGGTGTGGAGTGCCTGGGACTCACGTCTGAGCATCCCCAGTACACTTAGAGCGGTAACTGCAAACACAACAATGATGGACAGAATGTGGATCAATGTCACACATTCACCCCAGTCCAAAGATCTGGGCCCAAATCCATCGTTTTTCCACTCCACACCACCCTGGGTTAGACAATGGCGATATGCAAATCAGCGCTGACCCTGTGCCCCATGGGAACAGTCCAGTCCGAACTACAAAAGCCATGTCCTTCCCAGAACGGAAACAAGCATCCGAGGACCGGCCCGGTGTCGAGGTAACACCTCTCTTCAGCCCGGCTAGCTTGATTCCAGTGGTGTGGAGTGCCTGGGACTCACGTCTGAGCATCCCCAGTACACTTAGAGCGGTAACTGCAAACACAACAATGATGGACAGAATGTGGATCAATGTCACACATTCACCCCAGTCCAAAGATCTGGGCCCAAATCCATTGTTTTTCCACTCCACACCACCCTGGGTTAGACAATGGCGATATGCAAATCAGCGCTGACCCTGTGCCCCATGGGAACAGTCCAGTCCGAACTACAAAAGCCATGTCCTTCCCAGAACGGAAACAAGCATCCGAGGACCGGCCCGGTTTCGAGGTAACACCTCTCTTCAGCCCGGCTAGCTTGATTCCAGTGGTGTGGAGTGCCTTGGACTCACGTCTGAGCATCCCCAGTACACTTAGAGCGGTAACTGCAAACACAACAATGATGGACAGAATGTGGATCAATGTCACACATTCACCCCAGTCCAAAGATCTGGGCCCAAATCCATCGTTTTTCCACTCCACACCACCCTGGGTTAGACAATGGCGATATGCAAATCAGCGCTGACCCTGTGCCCCATGGGAACAGTCCAGTCCGAACTACAAAAGCCATGTCCTTCCCAGAAAGGAAACAAGCATCCGAGGACCGGCCCGGTTTCGAGGTAACACCTCTCTTCAGCCCGGCTAGCTTGATTCCAGTGGTGTGGAGTGCCTGGGACTCACGTCTGAGCATCCCCAGTACACTTAGAGCGGTAACTGCAAACACAACAATGATGGACAGAATGTGGATCAATGTCACACATTCACCCCAGTCCAAAGATCTGGGCCCAAATCCATCGTTTTTCCACTCCTGGACTGTTCCCATGGGGCACAGGGTCAGCGCTGATTTGCATATCGCCATTGTCTAACCCAGGGTGGTGTGGAGTGGAAAAACGATGGATTTGGGCCCAGATCTTTGGACTGGGGTGAATGTGTGACATTGATCCACATTCTGTCCATCATTGTTGTGTTTGCAGTTACCGCTCTAAGTGTACTGGGGATGCTCAGACGTGAGTCCCAGTTACTCCACACCACTGGAATCAAGCTAGCCGGGCTGATGAGAGGTGTTACCTCGAAACCGGGCCGGTCCTCGGATGCTTGTTTCCGTTCTGGGAAGGACATGGCTTTTGTAGTTCGGACTGGACTGTTCCCATGGGGCACAGGGTCAGCGCTGATTTGCATATCGCCATTGTCTAACCCAGGGTGGTGTGGAGTGGAAAAACGATGGATTTGGGCCCAGATCTTTGGACTGGGGTGAATGTGTGACATTGATCCACATTCTGTCCATCATTGTTGTGTTTGCAGTTACCGCTCTAAGTGTACTGGGGATGCTCAGACGTGAGTCCCAGTTACTCCACACCACTGGAATCAAGCTAGCCGGGCTGATGAGAGGTGTTACCTCGAAACCGGGCCGGTCCTCGGATGCTTGTTTCCGTTCTGGGAAGGACATGGCTTTTGTAGTTCGGACTGGACTGTTCCCATGGGGCACAGGGTCAGCGCTGATTTGCATATCGCCATTGTCTAACCCAGGGTGGTGTGGAGTGGAAAAACGATGGATTTGGGCCCAGATCTTTGGACTGGGGTGAATGTGTGACATTGATCCACATTCTGTCCATCATTGTTGTGTTTGCAGTTACCGCTCTAAGTGTACTGGGGATGCTCAGACGTGAGTCCCAGTTACTCCACACCACTGGAATCAAGCTAGCCGGGCTGATGAGAGGTGTTACCTCGAAACCGGGCCGGTCCTCGGATGCTTGTTTCCGTTCTGGGAAGGACATGGCTTTTGTAGTTCGGACTGGACTGTTCCCATGGGGCACAGGGTCAGCGCTGATTTGCATATCGCCATTGTCTAACCCAGGGTGGTGTGGAGTGGAAAAACGATGGATTTGGGCCAAGATCTTTGGACTGGGGTGAATGTGTGACATTGATCCACATTCTGTCCATCATTGTTGTGTTTGCAGTTACCGCTCTAAGTGTACTGGGGATGCTCAGACGTGAGTCCCAGTTACTCCACACCACTGGAATCAAGCTAGCCGGGCTGATGAGAGGTGTTACCTCGAAACCGGGCCGGTCCTCGGATGCTTGTTTCCGTTCTGGGAAGGACATGGCTTTTGTAGTTCGGACTGGACTGTTCCCATGGGGCACAGGGTCAGCGCTGATTTGCATATCGCCATTGTCTAACCCAGGGTGGTGTGGAGTGGAAAAACAATGGATTTGGGCCCAGATCTTTGGACTGGGGTGAATGTGTGACATTGATCCACATTCTGTCCATCATTGTTGTGTTTGCAGTTACCGCTCTAAGTGTACTGGGGATGCTCAGACGTGAGTCCCAGTTACTCCACACCACTGGAATCAAGCTAGCCGGGCTGATGAGAGGTGTTACCTCGAAACCGGGCCGGTCCTCGGATGCTTGTTTCCGTTCTGGGAAGGACATGGCTTTTGTAGTTCGGACTGGACTGTTCCCATGGGGCACAGGGTCAGCGCTGATTTGCATATCGCCATTGTCTAACCCAGGGTGGTGTGGAGTGGAAAAACGATGGATTTGGGCCCAGATCTTTGGACTGGGGTGAATGTGTGACATTGATCCACATTCTGTCCATCATTGTTGTGTTTGCGGGGACCAAGCTGGGAGCAGCACCCGCGTTCCATTGGGCTCAGTGCCACCACCACCACCACGCCAACTTAAGTCCAAGCCCTTCAGTGCTGCAGAGGCACTTAGTCTAGTTGTTCAATCACCATCGACCAGTGATGTTGGCTCATCGCAAGAAAGTAGCAGCAATGTCCCTCAATCAACACAGGTTGTTGTAACTCATCTGACGAGTGTTGAACAACCACAGCCGCAACAAAAACCACATGTGCAAGTACAAGCCCAAGTACATGTGGAAGGAGAGGCAGCGCAAGGAGATGCGCAAGCAGAGGTGCATGGAGGGTCACAAGTGCCCACAATAGTTGTTCCTCCCGAAGTAGAAGCACATCAGGAAATCGACAATCAAGGCGAGGTATCATTTGAGGAAGACACTCCTCCTGATGATCATTCATTGTCTTTAACACCCCTAGCAAGGAAGAGATCAAGGGTGGTGTCTACATCTTCTTCAAGCACACCTCCTTCTGATGATACGGATCAAAATTGGGAACCAGCACCACTGCCGTCTGAGAGTGAGGCACATGATCTGACAAAGGTATTTAAGCATAAAAGGAAGCTCGTCCAAAGTCTCAGAGTTATGGAGTGTGATGATGAGGCTCAACAAGAAGTGGCGGATACTGCTGCTGATGAAGACTCTGACAACGACGACCCAGTCATCATAAAGGTCACTGCAGCCCCAGCGGGCATGCAGCAAACAGACATTTTGACCCTAGCCCGAAAAGCTGCTGAGCGTGATGATGATGATGTTGTCGACGAGGAGGCAGTGGAAACACCACAATCATTGGAGTTAAGTACACCAACTCGTACCGCTTCCATATTTCTTTCTCACAAGAAGGGACCTCCATCCACCTCGACCTTAATTAGTGGCGGTGAAAGTGCACAACGTACAAAAGTTGGGCAATCCAGATCCTCCACTTCATCTGGCATTAGCAGCATGACCACCACCACCAGTATCGACGCCTCCTCCAGGCCCCACAGACACTTCAAGTCCCCAGTTTGGGACTTCTTTACTGTTTGCCCAAAAAGGGAAAAGTTCGCCATTTGTACCCTTTGTAAGCTTGCAGTTAGTCGTGGTAAGTCAGGTACCAACTATGGTACCGGAGGCCAGAGAGGTCATCTTGAGAGACAGCACACTGTCCTATGGTTTGCGCACCTAAATGCGATCAAGGAAGCCCGAATTGGAAGTCAAGAAAACGTTGATGTTGCATCTGATGATGACAAGGAGGAAGAAGACGTGTCAAACACTTCACTTACACCCAGTACCCCTGTCAGCAGCACACCCAATGTGAGGCACACTAAGAGTGTTGGAGCGAGTGAGACACCAACGCGCAAAAGTTCACCAGCGAGCATAATTGGGTCAACGAAGTCATTATCATCCCGTAAATGCTTGGTCCAGGGCAACATTAGAACCATGTTTTCTTCAGACGCACCATATGAACGCAGCCACCCACTGACGCGTCTGTATAACACTAAGCTGGCTAAAAGGCTAGCTGTGGACCTTCTCCCTTTTTCTTTTGTAGAAGCGGTAGGTTTTCTAGAATTAGTGGCAACGCTCTGCCCTAAATGGAAGGTTCCTAGCCGGTTCTATTTTGCCAGAGTTGCGGTTCCAGCACTACATGAAGATGTGCTGGAGGCGATTGGGGCAGCTTTGCAGAAGAGTGCTGTTCACACAATACATCTGACAACAGACATGTGGACCAGTGGCGCAGGCGCTGATTACATGTGCATCACTGCACACTGGGTCTCTTTTTCAGGTGTTAAAGCAAAGCTAAACGCAGGTGTTGACCCGGACCAAGTTTTTAAAGCTGCTCGTAAACATGCAACACTAGCCATGTTTGGCTTGGAGAAAAGTCACACATCACAAAACATTTTGGACGAGTTTAACAAAAAGGTCTTTCACTGGCTGTCCCCAAAAAAACGCCATATTGGTTATGTTTCCACGGATAATGGTGCCAATGTAGTTAAGGCCATGGCGCTGGGTGACTATTTCAGAGTGCTGTGTTTGGCGCACTGTATCAACCTGGTAGTTCAAAAATTCTTGAGTGATAAAGACAGTCCAGCGTGTGAGGTAATGGCCACCTGCCGCAAAATGTGCAACCATTTCAGCCATTCTTTTAAGGCCCGGAAGCATCTGAGGAGCCTGCTACTTGAACGTCGAATGCCAGTGAAAGCACTCATCCAGGAGGTGGCAACACGTTGGAACTCAACCTTCTACATGCTTGAGCGTCTGTATGAGCAGTATACGGTACTCGATCACTATTTCTTAAAAGAGGGTACAGCTCAGAAGGACCTGCGGATGGGTGCGGTGCAATGGGACACAGTTAAAAGCCTGACAGACATGCTTCGTCCTTTTGAGTTCTTCACGCGTGCAGTCAGTCAGGAGGGCTGTAATTTGGGAAAAGCTATCCCATTGTTGTGCATGCTGGAGCACCAACTGAAGGCGGTGTCTTCTGAGTTAGAAAAAGATGAAAAAAACGAAGACCCTTTTCTTTTGTCGGAGAAATTATTAGAGCGCCTACGTGGTGATGAACGTCTTAAAAAGATCAACTCAGAACAGCATTACATTTGTGCTACTATTCTGGATCCACGCTACAAAAAGGCGCTGGCAGGCCAAGCATTCTTTCCTTTTGCTGATGAAGATGTTAAAAAGTACAAACGTTGGCTAGCCTAGTCAGCCAAGAGGTTTGAAAAAGAACGGCAGGATATTGAAGGAGAAGGCAGTACATCAGCATCAGCATCAGCAGGCCATCCCCAGTCAAAAGAATCCACTTCTGCACCTGTGGCTGTGGCACAAGTGACCTCTCAGCCGTTAAAGACACCGGCAACCGGATCATCTGCACCACACACAAGAGTAACAGTGGCTGCTGAAGAGGATTGGCTAACTTTGCTTGGGTATGGTTCTCGAAAAAAGGTCACAGGCACAGCAAAAAGTAAGCAAAGTGGAGGAACCGTTGAGGACCTTGACTCGATGGTGCAGGACTATCTGAATGACTCAACAGAGGTCTTTCTTAATGATGAGCCATTGCAGTATTGGCATGGGAAAAAACAATTGTGGCCACAGCTCTCCAACCTGGCTATAAACTATTTGTCTTGCCCACTCTCAAGTGTGTCTTCTGAACGTGTTTTCAGTGCTGCTGGTGGCATTGTAACTCCCAAACGGAGCCGCCTCTCGCCCAAAAATGTGGAGAGGCTAACAATGATCAAGATGAATCAGCACCTCATACCACCAGATTACAAAGTACGAGAAAGCACGCCGCATGAAGACGAGGAGGACGGCAACGTAGATGAGGGGATTTGTTCTCTGTTCGGTGACGCTGACCTCATCCTGCCTGAATTCGCAGAATATGATGACGAAATCTTCTTCTTATTCCCTGACACCGAGCCCTGAAAATGAGACAATGAATCAATAACTTTCTTTTTCGTCCTTATTCACTTTTATTCCTGTGTGTCTGTCTTTCTTTGTTTTGCACAGTTAATTTAATTCAAACTTTAATCACCTAATCCCAAAAACAAGCCCATCAGCAGAACTGTCTTCACTTGTTTGCTTATTGATTTGAAGGTGCCGCAGTCTACATTCCTCAGGTTCACAAGTTCAGAAGAACATGCTCCTCTATCCTCCTCCTCCTATTTCCCTCAAAGCAGAGGGCTGGATTATGCCCAATGAAGAAAGACTCATCACTTATGGGGGTGTTCTACTTCTTTGCGGGTGAGTTGACGGCTCTGGGCCCATTGCTGTGAAGCTCTAATAACGGATAAAAGTGTTTTGGGCCAAATATGAGGCGGAAATTTCTTGCCGTTTTTGCTGACTTGCTTGCCTTTGAGGTGCTCTTTGGCGGGGTTCCGGGTGTTTGTGGGTGAGTTTTGGGGTCTGGGAGCACTGCTGCGACAGTCTAATCTTGATTGCATTTGCTTTTCAGGAAATTCGTGGTGGAAAACAGGAGTTATGATGATGACCTAGCTGCACAGCGCGTTTGGACCGAAGGCCGAGAGATATTGTAAGTATGAGATTTTGCTTTTTGGCTGTTTGGGGTTGTTGTCGCGTGCTTTTTTGCGGGTGGGTTGGCGGGTCTCTTGGGGCATTCCTGGGAAGGTCTAATACCGGATAGAAGTGGTTTGGACAAAATCCATGCAGAATTTTTTTTGGCTATTTCTTCTGACATCTTGCTCAATGTAGCGTTTTCGGGGGCCTGTTTGGGGGGCTTCCTGGTGTTTGTGGGTGGGTTTTGGTGTCTGTCGGAGCACTGCTGCGACAGTCTAATCTTGATTGCATTTCAGGAAATGCGTGGTGGAAAACAGGAGTTATGATGATGACCTAGCTGCACAGCGCGTTTGGACCGAAGGCCGAAAGATATTGTAAGTATGAGATTTTGCTTTTTGGCTGTTTGGGGGTGTTGTCGTGTGCTTTTTTGCGGGTGGGTTGGCGGGTCTCTTGGGGCATTCCTGGGAAGGTCTAATACCGGATAGAAGTGGTTTGGACAAAATCCATAATGAAAAGCCTTTTGGCACTTTTTGTAACTTAGGGTTCGTTAGGGTTAGCCCTAGCAGCAGGATTGCATGTGTTTCGGGGTGTTCTAGATTTTTGCAACTGAGTTGTGGGGTCTTAGAGCACTCTTGGAGCGATGCTGGCTATGGATACTTTTGCTTGCTTGCAAGTGGTTTGAATACAATCCACGGTGGGTAAGGGGGTATTTGGGCCTACTTTTACTTTCAAAGTACGTTATGTCACCATTTTTCTGCTAGGCCTCGTTTTTTTAGATCTGATTGGGGGTCTTCTACATTTTTGCGACTGGCTTTAGTAAGGGTCTTGGTGGGAGCATTGCTGGGAAGGTCTAATTTTGTTCTAAAACACAGTTTACAGTACACCTAGCTTGAGGAGAAAGATCCGCTAAATTAATTTGGCCATACTTATTTATCCTTCAAAAGGTGACTCAGACAGAGTACGCAATTTCAAAAATATTGTACTGTCTATTAGGAAAATCAAAGTGTGACTTTTTGCACCACACAGCGTACATACCTTATATTTATTTATCAGTGGTATTGTAATAGCACTTCCTGTTTTCCGTTCAATAATTACAGGCCGGGTTTCAGTCAACATCCGCCAGGCAGGCAGTGGACAGGGTGTCTTCTGTCAGTGGTCACCAACATTGATGGACGAAGCGTCAGCTGGAATGGAGGAGTGCCGCTAATAGGAGGAATTGTTTGCTGCATGCAACTTACTTACCAAATTCAACAGGACAACTCCAACAACATACAGATACAGTATCCATTGTTTTCTTCTATGAGTGTGACTGCATGTGGTTAGCTTTAGTTTGTACCCAAAGATTTCTTTATCTTCAATTATTGTTTGTCCATGCTGTGCTTTTTTTTTCTTCTCTCAACAAAACCTACCCAAAAAGAAACCCCCATTCCCATCCATTTTCCAAACCCTAACCCTCTTCCCCCGGGCTGTGTGGTTTTGCTTGATGTCTGACTAAATGACATCAATAATTCCACACACTTGCTGGGGAGGATAAGGTCATAGCAACAGGCTGGTGAAGGAATACGAGGATATATTCTAGACTTACTCAGCTTCAGTACTATTTCTTGTAGTAGTAGGAGCCAATGTCAAATAAATTCAACGCAAGTACTAGTTATACTTGCAATACTTTACCATTTCTTAGGCTACATTGTGGCACTGTTCTAGTGTACTGTCACCTGCTATATTCTCTATCGTACTGTAACCGTTGTAATGCTACAGTAAGGACAAACCAGGTTTCGTTTTCTTTTTTTCCATAGGCATGCAACTGCCACTGTGTCACACCACTAGTACCACCGCAATGAGGACATTTCATCTGCCCAGGATTGCCAACCTTAATCTGCCTTTTCCCGTGGAGCCAGCCCTGGGCCTAGCCCTAATTTCAAACACAAATTACAGGTAAGATAAGCCTTTGGTGGGAGGTAGTATAATGGAGTATTAGGACTAGACGAGAGATTGACGGTAGTACTACTAAAGTCCTAGGACTCTTCAGGAAAACAAACTTACTGTTAAACCCCCACCCACCAGACTCAAAAGCAGTAAAAAACAGGTATGGTCAGATAAAGTTTAAAAAAGTATATTTATGTAGCCCTAACAAAATAATCTCCCTCAAGACCCTCCCTAACCCCAACGATTGTCTTTCAAAAGTCCCAAAAAGAACCCAACTCCCAAATCTCACCCCCCAAAAGTCTCTAAAAAAAGGGCAAGGGACACTCCACTACTGGAGGGTGCTGGTGAATTTTGCGGCCAGGGCATCATACTCCTTGCGGAGGGTGGCATGGTCGAAGCGGAGGCCCTCCACCAAGTTCTTATAGTTATGGACCTCCTGCTCCAGGTATGACACTCTGAGTCCTAAGCGGCGCTGGCGTGCCTTGCAACTCCTGTGGGGGGCAGCTGGTGTTTTTGCTGCTTGGCGGTTGGCTTTGGTAGCCCGGCTCCGTACCGCTGGAGCACTGCGCTGGCTGGCAGCCCGTGGGTGCACGGAGGAGGATGCAGCTGTCCCAGTGGAGGATGTTGTGGTTCCACCGGTTGACTGCGTGTCCTCCTCCTCCAGGGCCACCAGCCACCGATATTCGGCGACAGTGTCATCCAGCCTCCGTTGCCGGGCCATTCGAGCCTGCTCCCTCCGTGATGTCGATTTAGAAGGAGCAACTATATGAAGAAAGAAAGACATAGTCTGTAACCAATGCTCCTTAACATTAATAACACAAAGTGATTGAGCCGAAAGTTGTGTCACAGTACAAGTAGCAAATTGAAAGCACAGTACATAACTATTGAGGACAGTATCTATCTATCCTCCCACTTCTGCATCCTTGCTCTAACATTAGTGGGAGTTTAATGAACAAATTCTACGACCACTATGGACTTCCATTACAGTCGACTATGACAGTACACCAGTCTTATTCTTCTTCTTCTTCTCTCTTGTTTAGGAACATTGGTACGTTATCTTATGCAAGCCGGCAGAATGCCAGCGCAGTGAACTTGCACCCGAGAAAAACAGACGCACATCATGATGAGTGAGACAGACTTGCGTTACTGTACCGGTCCAGTACATGCAGGTGGTGAAGCTATTACTTTTCTATTACGGGTGGCACAGAGAATACTCTGTTACAAGGGCTACTGCTTAATTAATTTACCTTTCACCCTACAGTGCAAATGAGTACTAGAAAAGGAAAATGAAGAAGCTAAATAATTTGATTATCTATCACTTCACATGGGATGTATTTGATGACATATGGGATGACTTTAGGTGCTTTGCTTATTATTGAGTGAACAGTGATACACCCACACATGAATGACATACTACTACTAAACTAAAGTTATTAAGAGAGGTACGGAGTGTCCACCGTAATAACCGGATATATCACAGCTAAGTCGAAGTACATTTAGAGGAGGCTACTACCTGGTTGATTTATAATACACCTGTGCAGAAAGCACACTATGCAGTCTTCAATCTCAATAAGTAAGGAATATATAGCTTACCTCTTCCCGCCACCACCGTGCGAACCCTCACAGGAACGTCCGGCACTTGCACCGCCTCCTCCCCAGAGTCCGCGTCCAACACCACCACCTCCGCGCTGGCCCCGCCACCAGATGTTCCACCTACAAAGTACATTTAAGAATGTTAGAATACACCACTCACTACTATATAATATTTGGTCTAGGAGGAATAAAGAAATGTTAAAAAAACGAAATACAATGTAATAATTTGTAACTGTCTACTGTTAGAATTGGGGGTCTCTGGTTGGCGCAAGTAGGTACTTGTGACAAGCAGGGACCCTCTCCTCTAAGTCAGGGCAAAGGATGACCCTTCAGAATTACCCTTGCTCACCCTCTAGGTGCGTGGCGTGAGCAGCCAAGGCGATTCTCCAGGCGTTAGTCAGTTAAGCATTTGTAGACACACACACAGTAAAATATACCAATCCCCCCACAAATGGACACCAGGCTGTGAGTATATAAAAATACGCTTCTTTATGTAAAAATTAAATATACTCTTTAGAACAGACTTATCACAAGATCAAATAACGGTTCTGGATGCCCACAGGTTGTAAATAGGCAAGCTCTCTTTTAGTTGTAGTTCAAAAATGCACTGTTCTTATCTCAAGTTGTATTCCACAGTGTTCCCGTGAGTCTTTGTTCGTTTCTGCCCAGATTGTGCACTTTTCCTCCCCTCTAGGTCCTATGGGGTTCGGTTATGCACTCTGCCGCGCTTCGCGGCGCCTCAGACGGGTGAAATCCCGACGCCCTGCCAAGTCTCACGCTTCCCGCGTGAGGCGCGATCGGCCCGGCCGGGTCTCTGACAGCTGATGGCCCCCCTGGTCTACGAGACCCACACGGGGGGGAGACACCGACCTCAGGGCTATCCAGGGGGAGGGAAGGCCCAGGAACCCAGTGCAGCCCCAGTCACTCGGGCCGGGGCTTAGATTGCAGCCTGCGGGACCCGACAGCTAAAGGATTCCAGCGGGAGGGGCTGGAGCGCTCTCGCAGCGCGGAGCTGAAGGCAGGCAGAGAGAGCGGTGCGAGTCAGCGGGAAAGGGAGGCTCGCACCGCAGCGGATCTTCAGGCCGGGGGGGCACTTGGGAACAGGGTAGACAACAAAGGGGGTCAAGGAACGTTGCGGGCCACGAGCCCGATGGCAGTCTCAGTGGCGGCTTTTCTCCGGTGACAGAGGCGAGGTGCCCAGCGGCTCAGGCAGAGCGAGGCTGGCACCCGAGGCGTCCGTCCAGCGGAGGTCTGTCCCCTGGGTCTGTTGTAGTCCGGCACAGGATTTCTGGCGGGAGGGTGAGGCACCGCAGCGAGCCCTCTTAGGCGGTCGACACAGCGATCCCCTCAGCGGGGGAAGAGCGGCTCAACGGAGCGGAGCTCTTCCTCGGCGGGGACGAGAGGACACAGTCGGTCACGGCCTGAGGGAAGGGCTGGGGGGCACCACAGCAGCGAGCCTTCCAGGCGGTCAACACAGCGATCTCCTCAGCGGGGGGAGAGCGGCTCAACGGAGCGGAGCTCTTCCTCGGCGGGGACGAGGAGACACAGTCGGTCACGGCCTCAGGGAGGGGCTGGGGGGCACCAAGGTCACAGCTCCGGCAGTAGTAGATATCCCGGTTAATTACCGGCAGACGAGCAGAGGCAGGTTGAGCCAGATGGTCCTGTGGCTCAGGTCAGGGGGCAAGCTCAGTCAAGCCCTTGGAGAATGTTTAAGCACAAAGCAGCAAAGTCTTTTCTTATCAAGTCTTTTCCTCTCCTTTCTCAGCAAGGCAAGCAGCAGGCCAGTTCTCCCAGCGTCTCTTCTCCTTCTAGTCGGGCAGAGGTCCTTCGTGGTGAAACAGGATTCTAATTTACAAGGAGCAGGGCTCCTACTTTTATACACAGTTTCTTTTGTTCTCACTGGCCAGGGGGGCCTCTGCATAACTGCTCTCAGCTCCTGAGCACTTGTGGTGGGTACTTCTGCTTCTGCATTCAGTGTGAGGGCAGGCACATCAGCCGCTCCCCAGGGGGGCGGAGCCGGCATTGTGAAGACAGGGGCAGCCTGAGCACTCTGTTGACAAGCTTCGGTCCTTCCTGGGCCAGGTGCAGGCTGAGTCATCAGTCGCTCCCCAGGAGGGCGGAGCCAGCATTGTGGTGGCAGAGCACAGCCTGATGCATCATTCAGGGGAAACTCCCACCCCCCACTAAGGTGTCATCCTGCTATTCACAACCTGTCAACTCCCAGCCCTGTCACTCACACAACTCAGACAGTCAGATACACACAAAAGCAGAGGCGGGCTGAAATAGTTAGACAAGCAAATGCTAGCTTTCTAAAAGTAGCATTTGCAAACACAGGATATTAAAATAAACTTTACTAAAAGAAGTATTTTATTATTCTGAGTTCAGGCATACTAAACATTAATTTCTACCATGTTCCCTGAGCCTGCTGGGATTATAGAGTGTAATAATTCCAGCAGCCCATCTGGCCTAGAAGGGAACTGGTAGCCTTGCAATAGTGAAAAACGAATTTGGCAGTAATTCACTATTAGAACATGCCACACACATCAGGGCATGTTCTACCTTACACTTACAATGCACCCTGCCCTTAGGCCTACCATAGGGGTGACTAATATGAAGTTAAGGGAAGGTTTAGGGGCTGGCAAGTGTGTGCACTTGCCCAGCCAGCATGACAGTACCAGACTGCACGCAGGTTCTGCAATGGCAGACCCTAGACACATTTTAAGGCTGCTTCTGTGGGTGGCGCAACCAGCGCTGCAGGCCCACTAGCAGTATTGGCATTCACAAGCCCTGGCACTCCTGGTGCACTTTACTGGGGACTGACAGTAAATCCAATGAACCAATCAGGTATATCAATCACATATATACTTTTCACAGGGAGAGCATATGCACTTTAGCACTGGTCAGCAGTGGTAAAAGTGCCCAGAGTCATTAAACCAACAAAAACAGGTCAGAGAGAGTCTTGGAGGAAGGCAAAAAGTTTAGGGATGACCCTGCCAAGAGGCCCAGGTCCAACACAACCCCCTTCCAGCCGAAACGCAGGGTAGACCAATCACCACTGTGATGGGCTTCCCTGCTTTGGGCGATAGAACCTGGACCTGGCCCGCAACAGCAGGGGCACATTCCAGTTCTACGCCAATCTGAACCTATTTCAAATCCTCTGTCCATACTCTCAGGGTCCACCAAGCCAATCCCTGGGGCACCCTTTTCTCCCTCTATGGACACCACCTGTGCAGCCTCTAACCTTAACTGGCCCACAGGTGTGTCCCAACAGGCAGTCATCCAATCACAGTGGCCACTGACGGTAGTCAGGGCTGAGACCCAGGCCTCATGCCTCTCAGGGCTCTCAAACCTCTGTGGCCTCAGAGAGCGGGGGGCAGTAGCCCCAGGTGCTTGGCACCCTTTGTCCACTCTCCCTCCTGTCAGGTCAGGTATGCCATCCTGGCACTGACTCACCAGCCCCAGGCCTGTAGCTGGCTGCTGGACCAAAGACTGGGGTGGGCTCTCCCACAACCGGTTCTCCTCCTTGGGTCTCTGTACCCTCCCACCTGGAGTGGTACCCCCTTCCAGAATTGTCAGGGCACCTGTGGCAGGTGATCTGCACAATTCTCCCACCAGTTCAGGGGTGCTATCCTGCAACTGGGGCACCAGGTCAGGGGGGACACCCTGCACCTGGCCCTTAAACCTAGGGTCTAAACCCTCAAGTCGCACCGGGGTCAGAGGCGAGGACTCCCTCCCTCTGCACCCCCTTCCAGGGTCCGGCCCCCTCCCAACTGGAGTGGTACCCCTAGAAGTGACATGGGTCAGGACACTGATTACAGTGGTCCCACCCTCCAGGTCAGACAACACCTGAACCTGGCTCTCCAACTCAGGGACCCAACCCTGCAGTTGAACAATTGCCTGGCGCACCAGGACTTCTCGGGGAGCACACATGCCCCCCCTGAGGGTGGCACATAGCTCCTGTGCCGTGCAACAGTCTGCCTGGCGCAGATCTCCCAACCCCTGTCCCTCTGACAGTGCGGGAAGATCCCCCAGGACAGAAGTGGTGTCCCCCTGGTCATTCACTGGGGACGCAGCCCTGCTGGCTGGCCCCTGACCCACTGGTTCTTCCACTGGGGACTCTTTCCCCCTCTCGCCCCTCCATCTGGACCTCTGCACCCTCCCAACTGGAGCGGTACTGCCAGATACCAGAACTACTGGACCTCTGTTTACAGAGCCTCCACATTCTCTAGCCACTGGGGGATCCCCCTCAAAGGGTGACTCATCCGGACAGCCTAGGTTCCCCTCCTGGTGTTCCCTTAAAGAACCATCCAGGCTCTGAGACTGAGGTTGGGCACTACCGGGACAAAACCCATTCTCACTCCTTCCCCTTAAGGACAGGACGTGAGGCCCTACACCCCTCTCACTATTACAGGACCTAGCTGGGCTACTCTGCGCCACTTCCACCACTCTGGGCTGGAAGATACCTGAGCCACTCCCCACAGGATCACACCCCAATGCCTCTCCAGACCCTCTGGAATCCACCACAAGGTCTGCCTCCAATGTGAGCTCCCTGGGGTCAGAGAACTCACTCTCAAACAGGTGTTGGCATAGCTCTGGAAAACTGGGACTTAAAGTATGCTCTCCCACAATTGGATTACACAGCCCCCTAGCAGGGTTAACCAAACTATCCTTCACCTCACCATCCAGCGCCTCACACACATACTCCACACCATTCTTCTGAGACTGGCCAGACAGTAGCGGACTGTCTCTGTCACGCAACCCACACTCTTCTGGGCGGTCCTTACACTCACCCACCAGGACCTCAACCATGGGGGAATCCCTCCCACCACTAGGACCATGAACTCCTACGCCAGCCACCCTATTCCCTTCAGGGACACTGCGCACTACTGGAGCTACCTCATGCCCTTGAACCTCCTGGTGTATGTTAACCCCCTCCAAGTCAGGTGCCATATCTCTAGGTGCGCGCGCTATGCTGTCAGCACTAGATACCTGAATGTTGCTGCCACCATCTGAGCTGGACTCCACCTCCAACTCAGCAAAGCTCAATCTGCGAGCTACACAAATCTCTGGATGTTGGGCGGGAGCCCTCCTGGCTTCAAGCTCCAAATCAAGTTCTTTCATCCTAAAGTAGTGATCTCTTTGGCGTTTTAGCGCCTCCATGGCTAATTTTTGGCTTTCCATTGCCAATTTATGCTTGTCCATTTCCATTTGTCCTTTTAATTTCGCCATCTCTATTTCATGCGCCCTGGTTGCTGCCCTGTCTGCCAACTCCTCTGGCGACAGGCATCTGGTTGCTGCCTTTTCCATCCTCACTGAACCAGGCATGACGTTTGTGGAAAAGTAAATTTTGCCATGTTCTGTGTCCCTACGCCTCATCCATCATATGTTATGTGTGCATGACCAATATGCATATGTTATTCCCCATGTCCGATTAATGACGCAATCACAGTTGTGTCCACCTCTGGTATGTCATTTTCCAGTCCTCGTGAATACTACGAATATCAGGCCTAGGTAAAGTTATGTTGCCACGTTTCCCAGTGTGCACGTTATTCCATTATAAAGTCCCCGTTTCTAGGCCTCAAAAGGGCCCGGACATCAGATTCAGCTCCTGTCTCCTGAAAGCCTCGCTGAGGAGCGATACAGCCCCCACCTGTATCCTCGACCCTTCACTTACTTCCTGCCTCGCAGTGCCCGGTGCAGCTTGGCTCTGCCTCTGAGTCTGCCAAAAGTATGTTATAGTTCCAGTTATCAGTTCAGTCCTCCTTCTCTGCATTCCTAAGCTACTGAACTGCATCAATAGTTTCCGTCATTGTCTAGCCTTCTCGTCTCCACGTTAAGAGAAATACTGTATTTAATGGTCATTTAATATTCTTCATCACGCACTACATGTAGAATAATGCATGGTCCAGTCTTAGAATCAAGTTAGCTTTTCCCCTCATGACTTCTAGTTTATATCAACATGTTCCCTAAACATCAGATACTAGATAGGGTTTAGGTACATGTCGCTCCGACCCTCCAGACTTTAGTCTCCGCTCCTAGCACAGAGTTCATAGCCCCAGCTTCTCCTAGTAATACGTCATTGCCAGTTTGCGTGCACCACCAGGTTAGAGGTCCCGGCTCCTTAGGTAGCCCCCTCCAAGGATTCCGCCCATTCATGACATATTCTGTTACTTTTGCACCACATGTCTATGTACACGCCCAGTTACACCTACTTTTACTGTTATCTCTCGCGACTGCTACGCGTCACGCCTTCTGCTCCACCCACTGCTACGCCTACTGCAATGTAATGCTATGTGTTCGCGCTATGTATATATGCCTGTGTTTTGTTATTGAATGTTAGCGCGCTCATCCCAGACCCAGCCCCGGCAGCTGCCGGGCCTTATTGTCCTATTCCTATGCAGGTTGTCCCGATCCTGTCCTTATGCTGTAATAAACCTGCAGAAACTCCTACTACCTCGAATCTTGACTCTTATTTATTGAGCTACCTGCTATGATATATGCTTAGTCAAAAATAGGGTATTATTTATTTATTTACCACATAATGGCGCCCGAATAGGGACTTGCCCTTTCCCCACGCGTCGGTGAAGCCACGCCGACCCCCTGACCCTCTGCAGTCGTGACGGAACTCTTCTGCGCAGTGGCAGATATTTCTGCTCAAGTATCCCTCAGGCCCACGGAGGAGACGGAGGAGGCGGTCCAGCATCCGAACGAGACGGTGGAGGAACGCGGCGAGTCCCGACCAGAGCCCAAGCCGAGAGTCCAAGGTCCGAGGTATCCGGAGGCCCACCCGTAACTGAAGTCCGAAGTTCGTCGTCGTAGCAGTCCAGTCCCGTCCGAGGCCTTCCGTTCCGTGCTGCCCGGTGAGTACCATTGCTGGGGTAGTATCTAGACAGGACCAATCTAAATTGACTCCTGGTCCGTGGGTTGGTGGTGCCCAGACTCACAAACGAAGTGTTCACCTAGGTGGATACGGGTCTTGATGCGTCCCTCTATGGGACCGGTATGTTCCGTACTGTTACAGCAGTGCATCCAGTAATTCTAGTCTGTTCCGTTCTCGAGAAATTCTGTTCTGTTTCCGTTCTCAGTATTTCAGGTAATATTCTGCTCGAACTGTTATTTATAATGTTCTTTATGTATTTTAATGTTGTGGTATGAGTGTGATGTGATTTCGTGTTTTTATTGTGTATTGTATTGTGTCCAGATTACAGTTCAGTCATGCCTATATTTTCCAAGTTACGTCAGTTAAAAACTAGAAAGGGTCTGCTGGAAGCAGCAGTTCCTGTTCCGCCTAGGGACAGTCCAGGTCACTTTATGTATCAGAAACATGGCATAAGCGCCATATTATATCTAGATTTATGGGTAGAGTATACCAAACAGTTAGAAGAAAAGTATAGATGGCCCGTATCGGGTACATGGGATGCCGAATGTATCATGCGAGTAGAAGAAGCATTATGGAAAAAGAAAGCCAGACAGTCACAGAAAGATGCCATCGAGTTATGGCGTAAAGAAGCGCATAAAAGAACGGAAAAGGAAGTCAGAAAGTCAGAGTTAAGTAGAGAATCCCAAGAACGAGCCCAAGAAAGAGAATTAATCGAGATAGGTGAACGAGTCAAAGCCGAACAGTCAGACAGACAGAGGCATGCCCTTATTAAGGGTATGTATCCTCTTCTTGCCGAGGGCTTGCCAAAAGCGACCCCAGAGGCATCCAGTAATTTCCCGCCACCATTAGTTCCGACCAAGCTACGTCACAAACCGACCGCAGCTGATATTTTTATTTCGTCCTATTTGGACGACACAGTCCCCGAATATGCAAATCCTGTCCGCGCTCCGCCTGTCCCTGTAAATCAGGCACTTCCCGCTCCTCCAGACACCGGAGTACCTGTTACGGTACCCCCGGTCCAGCCAGCCATACAAGTCCAGCCTACAGTTCCATTTCCTACTCTGCCAGGACGTAGAGCCTCAGTAGACGACTCCAGTCTAGGGGCCGCAGGAGGAGCTACTCCTCAAACCCCGCCGCCACACAAGCGTTTATCGGCACTCGAATTACATGCTCAAGCATCACAGCGTACTCCTAAAAGTAATAAGTCTGTCACAGAAATCAGACAAGCCCTTGGCGAATGTGTCTATGACGCAGTTCCAGGCGAGTATAATATGGTTTTATATTCCGTACGCGTAAGGAGGGTGACCGAGTATCTAGTCACCTTACCGAATATGAAAGAAGATCTAGACAGAATATATCGTTTCATCCGTACAGGGGATGATCCAGAAAGTATTGGCGAGATTATGTCCCAAAGGAAAGCCGAGATCCAGCTCATGATATTAAAGTTCCTGATCAATTGTCTAATAAGAGAACAAGATTACCCGTCTAAAGATCCCGCCGAAATGAGAATCCTGACAAGGTGGAGTGATAATATAGCCGAGGGTAAGCACAAGACCGTCGGTGCTATGGAGAGTATGTACAAGAAAATCCGTAAAGAGATAATAAAGATACACGAACAACGTAAAGCAACACAAGTAAGTGAGAAAGAAAGTAACTCTGATACTGAAGAGGTAGACGACGAGAATCCCGCCAGAATAGCGTATGTAGGAAAATCTAGATTTCCAGATCGCCATTTACGCCTAGAACCCAAGTTTATTTTTCATCATTCAGCACCAGAACAAGGTTCTCTAGAACAAGTATTTCAAGCTACCGATCACATTTTGAAATCACGAGTCGGTTACAGTGAGTTAAGTACTATGCATGAACAAGAACTAGCCCGATCAGCAGTCCGATGGATTACTGATTCTACCACTTTTCCAGACGAAATAGTGGCACAAATGTTTCTGAAACTGCCCCCAGCCGAGCAACGACTGGTGGGTATGTATATGATTCAGCACCTCATTACTCTGTATGAGGGTCAACACTCTGATCCAGGTCCGTTACATGATATTCTGAACGAGTTACTCCAGTACAAATGGAGAGGTCTAGGTACCGATTTAATTAGTGTCATTCTAGAACAGCGTCACAAATATAGAACGTTCTTGAACCCGCATTTTGTTCATGTCTCACCTCCAGAAAATAAATCATTTTACATAGACAGACAGAATCCGTTACGAGAAGTCCACCCAGTCAGAGGGACGGGTGGCGAAATGCAACGAGTGTTTGTATACACTCCAATATCAAAGATGGAACTTCTTGAAATGAAGAAATTAATTCCCTGTCATGATAAAGATCCAGCGGGGTTCCATCGAGAATTAAAAGACATGCTCCGTATGGGAGAATACACTTACCCAGATATCATTAAAATGTTAAAGGTCCTGTTACCCGCAGGGGTGTATGAAAAGTTAAAGGAAAAAGAATGGGAGGTGGGAGAGAAAAAGATCGATTGGACAGTTCTAGAAGCTGAAGACAAGGCACGAGTACCAGGTACCGGTCTCGGAGATAAATGTAAAGAATTACCAGAATTATTGATTCAAGTTTTACCCAGATTATTGACAACGAGAAAAGAAGACTGGGATGCAATCTCAGCCTGTAAACAGAAACAAGATGAAGATATTAGTGATTTTTATTCTAGGTTTGAAAAATGTTTCAGTATTAACAGTGGTCTCAAGACAAGTAGTGAGTCATACCCTCACCTTTTCGTTACTAAATTAGTCGAGAATTCAAGTCCACAAATTAAAAATCGAGTCTTGAAAGTCGAAAGCACCTGGCAAGCAAATACTCCGTCCCAGATGCTCCAGATGCTTCAGTATCACCAGAATAGAATCAGGGAAGAGCAAGAACACGAGAGAAAACGTATGAAAGACACGAAAATGAAAGTGCTGGTTGCACAATCTGTTCCTCAAGACAGTCAGAAGAGGGGTCCGAATCAAGTCAGTCATCCTGCAGCTCCCGTTAAAGGGAACTGCAATTATTGTAAACAGCCAGGTCATTTTATAAACGAGTGTGCAGTTCTGAAACACAACATAGCTACTGGTAAGACTAAAGAAAGACCACGTCCGCCGAGACAAGAACAAGTTTCACAGACTCCTCAGTCACAGAATGCACAACAGACAGTTACAGTACCGCAGCCTATTGCTGCAACACAGCATGTCACATCACAGATGTACCAGTATGCACAGTCTGAGTATCCAGAGTACCAGCCATATTCATGAAACAGCCTAGAGAGGGAGGTAGGCTTGCCTCTCATCGAGATACCTGTAGATCAAGAAGGTCCCTATGTTCACAGTCAAGTATTAGGGAAAGATAGAAAGTTTTTGATCGATACAGGGGCAAGTAGGACCACAATTAGTCATGCCGAAGTTCCAGGGGCTCCGCTCTCAGGCTCAAGAAATGTTTCCCTTGGATTTTCAGGAAAGCCAATAGTTAATGAGATATCTAAGCCAGTTACTCTAGAAGTAGGTCCATTGTCCCGCACTACTGATCTGTTACTTACTAAGTCATGTCCAGAAAATCTGTTAGGCATTAAGACACTGAAAGAGTTAGGTGCAGTCATTTGCTGTTCCCCAGAGGGAATACGTCTGTTCCTACGTGACTTCAAGGGTCACTATGTATTACGAGATTTTGATTCAAGATTGTCTAATGTCCCGCAGCACTTATGGGCGCAAGGTCCAACCGATGTAGGTTACATGCAAATCACACCCTATCGTGTGACTCTCAAACCAGGTGTAGTGTTACCACGAATCAGACAGTACAGATTGCCACCTGAGGCTGTAGCAGCCTTATCCAAAATTATTGACGAGCTCATGGCTCAAGGAGTAGTTGTAGAAACTGACTCCAATGTATGTAATTCTCCGATCATTCCAGTCATGAAACGTACTGATCCAAATGCACCCCCAGTATATCGATTAGTGATTGATTTACGAGAGCTTAATAAATGTATTATTCCTCAGTACCCAGTAGTCCCAGATATCTCTTCCCTATTAACAGCCATTGATTCTGAAGCCACGTTCTTCACTGTCATAGACCTCAAGAATGCATTTTTTAGTGTTCCAATTCATCCAGACAGCCAGTTTCTTTTCGGATTTTGTTTTAATGGAAGGAGCTATTTGTTCACACGCGCTCCTCAAGGTTTCACAGAAAGCCCTAGTATTTACAGTCAAGCACTCAAGAGACAACTAGATAACATTCATATGCCAACTGACACTGCCCTGCTCCAGTATGTCGATGATCTACTGATCACAGCCCGTTCTGAACGTGACTGCGAACGAGCGTCACTTACAGTTCTGTATTTCCTTGCCGAGATGGGGCACAAGGTGTCACCTTCGAAGCTTCAATTCTGTGTCCAGCAAGTGGTATACTTAGGACACTTGCTGTCCAAGAGGGGTAGGCAGTTGACACCCGACGGTATCCAGTTAATAGCGAGTCTTCCCCAGCCCAGAACCCAGAAGGAGGTACGTGCCTTTATCGGCCTTACTTCTTATTGTAGACAATGGATTCCCCAGTATGCATTTCTAGCCAAGCCACTGATACAGTTAACGACACAGGAGGCAGCCGTATCGACTGTCCTCCCTTGGACATCTGAACATACACTTAGTTTCAACGAGTTAAAGAAAGCCCTATGCCAAGCTCCAGTTCTAGCTACACCGAACTACAGTAAGCCTTTTACACTTTTCGTTACTGAACGCGAAGGTACAGCATTATCTGTTCTTACACAAGATCAAGCAGGACAATACAAGCCCTGTGCTTATTTTTCTAGCACATTAGATCCAGTCGCCCAGGCGTTGCCTGTGTGCCTCCAGTCAGTTGCAGCCACAGCACTAGCTATCAGACAAAGTGATTCCATAGTTTTAGGACATTCCCTGACAGTACAAGTCCCACATTCCGTGGAAGTTCTTTTGAACCGAACACAAACTCAGCACTTGACAATTGCACGTTTAACAGGTTATGAATTAACACTGTTCCAGCCACACATAGAAATAAGACGCTGCAACGTTCTGAATCCTGCTACACTGTTACCATCAGTTAATTCAAATCCAGACCCACATGACTGTGTGGAAGTAGTTAACATTACGACAAAGCCAAGACAAGACCTGACAGACATTCCGTTACCAGATCCCGACCTGACACTTTATGTGGATGGTTCATGTATGAGAACTAGTACAGGAGAACTAGTCGCCGCGTATGCAGTAACTACTGACACTGAAGTTATTGAAACACACCGTATTGATACCCTGTCCGCTCAAGCAGCAGAGCTAGTCGCTCTGACACAAGCCTGTATACACGCCAAGAACCTGAAAGTTAATGTTTACACAGATTCACGTTACGCATTTGGAGTTGTACACGACTTCGGAGTGCTCTGGCAGGAGAGAGGTTTCATGACTTCTCATGGAACCAAGATTCAGCATGGTCTCCTTATTCAAGCTCTGTTAGACGCCATACATTTACCGACATCTATCGCTATCATGAAGTGCAAAGCACATACGAAAGTTACTGACATTATTTCCCAAGGTAATGATCTAGCAGATCGCACAGCCAAGCTTACAGCACAGACTCCAGACATTCCAGTTAACATGACACATACTCCAGATCCGATTACATGTATGACAGTTAAGGACCCTACACAAGATGTCATAGATATCCAGTTACATGCTACTCCCGATGAAATCAAGAAATGGTCTGAACAAGGAGGGGTCCAGACAGATCAAGGATGGTTAACGAAGGGTAGAGCCACATGGTTTCTCCCCGACTCTATGGTTCAAGTCATTATCAATACCGCACATAGTCCAGCACATTTAGGAGAAAAAGCTATGTTAGACAGTATCCAGAACATTTGGTTCAACAAGCATTTACGAGCTGCAGCCAAACAGAAAGTCCGTACCTGTATGATATGTTGTCAGTTTAATCCAGGTAAAAGTGTCCCGGTGGAACAAGGTGGTTTCCAGCCCCCTGACCACCCTTTTGAGGTCCTCCAGATGGATTATATTCAGATGGAGCGATGTCGAGGTTTCAAGTATGTCCTTGTAGTCGTATGCGCTTTGTCCAGGTGGACAGAAGCATATCCAGTCCCAGATTACACAGCCGCGACCACTGCCAAACAGTTGGTTCGTGAATTTTTCCCTAGGTATGGACTCCCTAGAGTCGTATATTCTGATAACGGTCAGCCATTCTCCTCAGAGTTAATGAAGCACGTTTCCCTGTTGTTAGGGTACCAGTGGAAGTTCCATTGTGTACGCCATCCTGAAGCAGCCGGTCTGGTCGAGAGACATAATCAGACTCTGAAAATCCGTATCGCAAAAGTTTGTAAAGACAAAGGTGTGGACTGGCTAGTAGCTCTGCCAGTCGCTTTGTTTTATATGCGCATGGTTGCACATTCCAGATCAGGTCTGTCCCCGTATGAGGTCGTATTCGGCCGCCCCCCTAACATGTGGGGTACTCCTAGACCCCGAAGTATTACCGATGTTTCATGTAATATGCTGACAGATTACCTAGCTTCCTTGATGTCTGCCCTCAACTCATGTCGTTCACAGGTTGCCGCCGCATTTCCAGACAACACCGAGGTGGCACCGCATGAAATCGTTCCAGGCTCCTTGGTGATGATCAGAAATTTTGACAGATCAAGTCCGCTGGAACCACGTTGGAAGGAGCCACGTCAGGTCCTCTTGACCACCCGTACTGCCGTCAAGTTGGAAGGCAGGAAGGGGTGGGTCCATCTTTCTCATGTAAAACTTTTCAATGGATTGAAACCAGTCTCCAAGAACATTTCCAAGGATTCCCAAGATTCTAAAGACTGCCAAAACATTGTTTTAAAGGACTGTCCCGCAAAAGACATTACTACAACCCCTCCCCTGTTAGAGAAAACTCCGCAACAGGAGTATAAGTTAAAGCTCAGGTCTAGCAAAATAAGTCAGTCAGTTTGATTGTATAAGTCCTCCCCTAGGTGAAACGGTTAGACTGTTTCTGACATGTATAAAATAGACCCCCATAGTGAGAGAGTCAGTCAAAGTTCAATCAGATGTATCGTTTTTCTAAGTTTCATATTATTCATCAGCATTATGATTTCCTGCATCAGCTATGCGTTCTATCTGTATTTTCTAGTTCCTCATGTAAATATGTCTGCTAATGCGACAGTAGAGCACACGTTTAGTGATCTGCCTCCTCACGAATATTCTTACCGCCTCGCTATGCGCAACAACTCATTTATCCGTATGTTACATTACTCACACCAGACCAGCAATGCCACTAATTGTTGGGTGTGTGGTCGACTCCCCCCTTTCCAGACACCGAAGGGAGTTCTGCCACTCTTTCCTTATCCTTTTTCACATAATGGTTCGTGTGGAGCATGGTCCACGTTAACGTCATCCGCAACAGATATGTCTTTTCTTAACAGTACATGTTTTCCAGATAAGCAAGGTTTCCCCCACAGAACAGGTTTAGATCTAGAAAATGAAGTTTATAATTTAGGTAATTATTCGTCGAATTTCATGGTCCTGAATGTTCAGTCTGATACTACTCCAGACTCACCTGCTATTTCAGTACTACCAGTCAAAGGCGAATTATGTGTCCGTAGTTATGGTTCTGTACACGTAGGACATAGTGAATGTACTACTGTTATCAAGTATAGTGACAGTGGGAAATCTATTTTTAAAGCTTCACATCATTCTTATTTTGTTTGTGGTCAAACCGCATATGTTCATCTGCCCCTCGATTGGGAGGGAACCTGTTACATTGCCTTCCTACTGCCACCTGTTTTCCTAGCCCCACCTGACTACCATAGGAATTCCTTCCTAGTACATACTAGACACAAGAGAAATCTCCCGATTGTCGATTATACTGAAACCGCCGCAGAACAATTCATTGATATAGATAAAGGTGTTTTCCCTTATTTAGGTACAGTTGTAAATAGTAAACTAATCCGTAGGTTAACAAGAACCCTTGAAGCAGTAGTAGATGAGACTGCCTCCGCTCTAGGTAACCTAACCGAAGAGCAATCCTTTATGAGAATTGTCGTTTTACAGAATCGTCTCGTCCTTGACGTCATACTGGCCGATAGGGGCGGGGCCTGTAGAGTCATCGGATCTAGTTGCTGTATTTTCATTCCAAATAACGCGCCGTCTGTTTATTCAGCTATAACCAGACTCCATAAAATTGCCCATCTGTTACATCAAGACCCAGGCACCTGGACATGGTCCGGTTGGTTCTGGAATATAATTTCCGCATGGGGATGGAAATTCCTGTCCTTTCTAGGTATTGCAGTAGCGATCATATTTAGCTGCTGCCTCTGTATACAATGTGGCCCTGCGATTTGCAGCATGCGTGCTACCTCTTGTATTCCTAGTCCCAAGCCCCGTTTTAAATCCCGTTCCAAGACAATTCGAGACGAGCAAATGGTACTGTAGGAAATAATAGATGGTATCATGAATATTGATGTTTCCTGATGGAAACGTAGTGACAAGGAGGGAATGTGGAAAAGTAAATTTTGCCATGTTCTGTGTCCCTACGCCTCATCCATCATATGTTATGTGTGCATGACCAATATGCATATGTTATTCCCCATGTCCGATTAATGACGCAATCACAGTTGTGTCCACCTCTGGTATGTCATTTTCCAGTCCTCGTGAATACTACGAATATCAGGCCTAGGTAAAGTTATGTTGCCACGTTTCCCAGTGTGCACGTTATTCCATTATAAAGTCCCCGTTTCTAGGCCTCAAAAGGGCCCGGACATCAGATTCAGCTCCTGTCTCCTGAAAGCCTCGCTGAGGAGCGATACAGCCCCCACCTGTATCCTCGACCCTTCACTTACTTCCTGCCTCGCAGTGCCCGGTGCAGCTTGGCTCTGCCTCTGAGTCTGCCAAAAGTATGTTATAGTTCCAGTTATCAGTTCAGTCCTCCTTCTCTGCATTCCTAAGCTACTGAACTGCATCAATAGTTTCCGTCATTGTCTAGCCTTCTCGTCTCCACGTTAAGAGAAATACTGTATTTAATGGTCATTTAATATTCTTCATCACGCACTACATGTAGAATAATGCATGGTCCAGTCTTAGAATCAAGTTAGCTTTTCCCCTCATGACTTCTAGTTTATATCAACATGTTCCCTAAACATCAGATACTAGATAGGGTTTAGGTACATGTCGCTCCGACCCTCCAGACTTTAGTCTCCGCTCCTAGCACAGAGTTCATAGCCCCAGCTTCTCCTAGTAATACGTCATTGCCAGTTTGCGTGCACCACCAGGTTAGAGGTCCCGGCTCCTTAGGTAGCCCCCTCCAATGATTCCGCCCATTCATGACATATTCTGTTACTTTTGCACCACATGTCTATGTACACGCCCAGTTACACCTACTTTTACTGTTATCTCTCGCGACTGCTACGCGTCACGCCTTCTGCTCCACCCACTGCTACGCCTACTGCAATGTAATGCTATGTGTTCGCGCTATGTATATATGCCTGTGTTTTGTTATTGAATGTTAGCGCGCTCATCCCAGACCCAGCCCCGGCAGCTGCCGGGCCTTATTGTCCTATTCCTATGCAGGTTGTCCCGATCCTGTCCTTATGCTGTAATAAACCTGCAGAAACTCCTACTACCTCGAATCTTGACTCTTATTTATTGAGCTACCTGCTATGATATATGCTTAGTCAAAAATAGGGTATTATTTATTTATTTACCACACGTTTCACAAGCACATGGAGATCTCCCAGCAAAAATAAAAAATGGAAACCTGTGGCTACGTTATAGATCTGCTCTCACTATGTGGTGATCAGTAATTCACTGTATGCAAACTACAAATGCAAATTCGCAAATCCTCACCGCTGCGTCCAATGTTAGAATTGGGGGTCTCTGGTTGGCGCAAGTAGGTACTTGTGACAAGCAGGGACCCTCTCCTCTAAGTCAGGGCAAAGGATGACCCTTCAGAATTACCCTTGCTCACCCTCTAGGTGCGTGGCGTGAGCAGCCAAGGCGATTCTCCAGGCGTTAGTCAGTTAAGCATTTGTAGACACACACACAGTAAAATATACCAATCCCCCCACAAATGGACACCAGGCTGTGAGTATATAAAAATACGCTTCTTTATGTAAAAATTAAATATACTCTTTAGAACAGACTTATCACAAGATCAAATAACGGTTCTGGATGCCCACAGGTTGTAAATAGGCAAGCTCTCTTTTAGTTGTAGTTCAAAAATGCACTGTTCTTATCTCAAGTTGTATTCCACAGTGTTCCCGTGAGTCTTTGTTCGTTTCTGCCCAGATTGTGCACTTTTCCTCCCCTCTAGGTCCTATGGGGTTCGGTTATGCACTCTGCCGCGCTTCGCGGCGCCTCAGACGGGTGAAATCCCGACGCCCTGCCAAGTCTCACGCTTCCCGCGTGAGGCGCGATCGGCCCGGCCGGGTCTCTGACAGCTGATGGCCCCCCTGGTCTACGAGACCCACACGGGGGGGAGACACCGACCTCAGGGCTATCCAGGGGGAGGGAAGGCCCAGGAACCCAGTGCAGCCCCAGTCACTCGGGCCGGGGCTTAGATTGCAGCCTGCGGGACCCGACAGCTAAAGGATTCCAGCGGGAGGGGCTGGAGCGCTCTCGCAGCGCGGAGCTGAAGGCAGGCAGAGAGAGCGGTGCGAGTCAGCGGGAAAGGGCGGCTCGCACCGCAGCGGATCTTCAGGCCGGGGGGGCACTTGGGAACAGGGTAGACAACAAAGGGGGTCAAGGAACGTTGCGGGCCACGAGCCCGATGGCAGTCTCAGTGGCGGCTTTTCTCCGGTGACAGAGGCGAGGTGCCCAGCGGCTCAGGCAGAGCGAGGGCGGCACCCGAGGCGTCCGTCCAGCGGAGGTCTGTCCCCTGGGTCTGTTGTAGTCCGGCACAGGATTTCTGGCGGGAGGGTGAGGCACCGCAGCGAGCCCTCTTAGGCGGTCGACACAGCGATCCCCTCAGCGGGGGAAGAGCGGCTCAACGGAGCGGAGCTCTTCCTCGGCGGGGACGAGAGGACACAGTCGGTCACGGCCTGAGGGAAGGGCTGGGGGGCACCACAGCAGCGAGCCTTCCAGGCGGTCAACACAGCGATCTCCTCAGCGGGGGGAGAGCGGCTCAACGGAGCGGAGCTCTTCATCGGCGGGGACGAGGAGACACAGTCGGTCACGGCCTCAGGGAGGGGCTGGGGGGCACCAAGGTCACAGCTCCGGCAGTAGTAGATATCCCGGTTAATTACCGGCAGACGAGCAGAGGCAGGTTGAGCCAGATGGTCCTGTGGCTCAGGTCAGGGGGCAAGCTCAGTCAAGCCCTTGGAGAATGTTTAAGCACAAAGCAGCAAAGTCTTTTCTTATCAAGTCTTTTCCTCTCCTTTCTCAGCAAGGCAAGCAGCAGGCCAGTTCTCCCAGCGTCTCTTCTCCTTCTAGTCGGGCAGAGGTCCTTCGTGGTGAAACAGGATTCTAATTTACAAGGAGCAGGGCTCCTACTTTTATACACAGTTTCTTTTGTTCTCACTGGCCAGGGGGGCCTCTGCATAACTGCTCTCAGCTCCTGAGCACTTGTGGTGGGTACTTCTGCTTCTGCATTCAGTGTGAGGGCAGGCACATCAGCCGCTCCCCAGGGGGGCGGAGCCGGCATTGTGAAGACAGGGGCAGCCTGAGCACTCTGTTGACAAGCTTCGGTCCTTCCTGGGCCAGGTGCAGGCTGAGTCATCAGTCGCTCCCCAGGAGGGCGGAGCCAGCATTGTGGTGGCAGAGCACAGCCTGATGCATCATTCAGGGGAAACTCCCACCCCCCACTAAGGTGTCATCCTGCTATTCACAACCTGTCAACTCCCAGCCCTGTCACTCACACAACTCAGACAGTCAGATACACACAAAAGCAGAGGCGGGCTGAAATAGTTAGACAAGCAAATGCTAGCTTTCTAAAAGTAGCATTTGCAAACACAGGATATTAAAATAAACTTTACTAAAAGAAGTATTTTATTATTCTGAGTTCAGGCATACTAAACATTAATTTCTACCATGTTCCCTGAGCCTGCTGGGATTATAGAGTGTAATAATTCCAGCAGCCCATCTGGCCTAGAAGGGAACTGGTAGCCTTGCAATAGTGAAAAACGAATTTGGCAGTAATTCACTATTAGAACATGCCACACACATCAGGGCATGTTCTACCTTACACTTACAATGCACCCTGCCCTTAGGCCTACCATAGGGGTGACTAATATGAAGTTAAGGGAAGGTTTAGGGGCTGGCAAGTGTGTGCACTTGCCCAGCCAGCATGACAGTACCAGACTGCACGCAGGTTCTGCAATGGCAGACCCTAGACACATTTTAAGGCTGCCTCTGTGGGTGGCGCAACCAGCGCTGCAGGCCCACTAGCAGTATTGGCATTCACAAGCCCTGGCACTCCTGGTGCACTTTACTGGGGACTGACAGTAAATCCAATGAACCAATCAGGTATATCAATCACATATATACTTTTCACAGGGAGAGCATATGCACTTTAGCACTGGTCAGCAGTGGTAAAAGTGCCCAGAGTCATTAAACCAACAAAAACAGGTCAGAGAGAGTCTTGGAGGAAGGCAAAAAGTTTAGGGATGACCCTGCCAAGAGGCCCAGGTCCAACATCTACTCTAAAGTAAAAATGTCCCTTTTTCCAGGGAAGGCTGTTGTCTTGATGCACTTTTTGGCACAACTGATGAATGCTTGCTTTTTATTTTTAACACACACCACTTTTTCTCCTAACAGAAGCTTGACTTATAAGAACACGATCAGGGTCAAGCTCAAGTTCAAACCAGGTGAGAGCTCAGCTCGACCACAAGAAATGTGTCCAATTAATCGTTAGCACTAGGCACTTTTCCATTTTCAGTTAAACGTTTACTTTTATGACAAAGTTGATTTTAATAAATGTGTTTAGTTTTAATAAAGCTTTTAAACTTAAATAGACTCTGTGGTTTTTGGTCCTCCAGACTAGAGTGGATGAGCTAAAGGTTTTGGAATTTTTGCAAACATGAGTGCCTCTGACACTTTTTGACTGTGACTCCGTACTCTTGTCCTGCGTTGGATAATCTAATCATCATTGGGGATCAATCATCGGTGACTTTGGGAGCTAAAGGACTCTGCCACACTATCTAGTCAGTAAGGAGATTGGGGGTTCTTCAAAGTCTGATATCACTGAGGTATGTGGAAAGAAAGTCTACCTGCGCCTATTATAATTGAAAAACAATGCACTATTTAGTGTTCATAGTTCGGTTTGTGCAGATTTGTCCCTGCAACAGTAGTAGAATGGATTGTCCTCCTATCCAAACCAAAAGTAAAGTAGTAGTATCTTATTCTTTCTTGGTGGTCATTCACCTTTTTATTGTTGGCAATTGTCAAAGCATAAACATTTAGAAGACTTGAAAAGACATTATAGACAATCCCAGAGGACTGCACTCAGTGCATAGAGCTATTGCTGACTAGAATGGGAGTCCAATGGAATTGCCAAATGTGCAATCTTAGTTAGCTACACAGACAGACTAATAAGAATAATCTAGTAATACCACAGGGAGTCATAGTCTAGGCAGGATAAGAATTTAGATCCAGTCTACAAGAAGATCAAAGACGATTTAGAAAAAATCGAATGAGGAACGCTAGGAAAAAATAGGTACTCTATATTAAAATTAAAACTTACTGGGGCCAGCAAAGGAGGCCTCGCCTGCCCGATCCTGGCCTGCATCCTCCTGAACAGCACCCTCCTCCTCCTCCTGTGTCCTCTTGCCCTTGGGGGGAGCTGATATACAACATGAAAGAAAGAAAGACCAGAAAACATGGATGAGATTTGTCAACCAAATCAAACATTTCAAAAGAACAATAACAAAATATTTTGGAGAAATAGCAAATAGATAGACAACTATTCCACGGGATATATTGACCTATCTCATGTGGTATACTACGTTATTCGTATTGCCTGATTTGCGGACCGTTGACTTTGAAAGTTCCTATGTAACTCACTAAACAGACTACTAAAAAGGTTTGCCTAGGCCTGGCAGGCAGCAGTCCGCAGCACGCAAAGTGACAGACAAAGTCCATCCTGCTTGCAGATCAGTGAATACTCAAACTATCAATCCACCGACCACCACCACTATTTCTTCTTATAGCCATGTGTCTAAAGGAAGGACTGGACTTCAGTCTGTTGGGGCTGATTTAGAAGTCCCTTGCGGCTCATTTTCCTCCATTGTTGCGTGACTTTTGTGACGCAGCGGCAGAACAAAAGAGTCGCCATGGTGCGGCGTATATATAAAAAAAAACGCATATGGGAGATGCATCACGTTGTAAAGCCCTGCACCATCAGGGGGCGTTCCGGCGCAAGGGAGGGCGTTCCTGCGCAGGAACGAATCCTAAAAGTGGCTGATGGAAATCTACAAGATGTCAATCAGTCACTTTTAGGACAATGATGCGTGACTCAAACCCTGCGCCTGCTTGAAGCCGACGTACGGCTTGATGCAGCATTGGGGAGATAGGGCACCCCAGAGCATTGCTGGAGCTTCGCCATCGTTGGCACGCAACTACAGCAATGCGCCGCCTTTACGGCACAGATGCGTAAGGCTTCTGTGACGTTTTGGGCCAATGGGTGGTGGTGGCATGGCGCACAATTACTGCCGCATCCCTGCTACTTTGCAGGGATGCGCCGGTAATTGAAAATATGACCCTTAGTGTCTAGCATTACGCAGTTCTTTACACTACACTCATACATAATTTCTCAGGCCAATGAAATGAACACAAAATACAAAACAAATAAGCATAGTAGCAAGCAAGGCTACTGAGAAGGAGAGCAGTGCACCTGAAATGCATAGAAGATTTTGAAATATAATTTACCTACAATGTAATCTGCAGCATTATTGCTCTTGGTAAAGAACAAAGATTTGCAAATAACAGAGCCGGATAAAACAGATTAGTGATGAAATAGCTAGAAATAGCTACTACTACTCACCAAGCCCGGGGACCTCTACGCCGAGCGCGTCCAGCAAGTCCCGTTCCCGGTCCATGACATCCGTCCAGCGGTGGGTGGCCTGGTTATAGGTGCGCCGGACCCCAGAGAGCTTAAACATGGCCCGGCACACCTTCTCCCACCGCTTCCGGCGCTCCCGGATGCCATAGCCGGTTGCGATCTTGCCGCCTCCCAGGATGGTCTTGGGGAGGCGGCGCTGGACGTGGAAGATGAGTGCGGCCACCTCCTCCGCGCTAAAGATCTCCCGTGGCATCACTAGCTCCCCCCTCAAACGCCCGCACGGGAGCCGGGCACGGGGTGCGGGACCCTTCCCCTTCTCAGGGTGCTTCCCGGCTCCCTTTACCATGGTCTGGGCAGAAATGAGTTAAATAATAAAGAAGAAATAGAATAGGGAAGAAGAAAAGAAAAGAGTTTAAAAAAGTAGTTTAAAATTAACAAAAAGTAGCAGAAAACACAAAAATATAGAGCTAGAAAAATAGAGGGATAGATAATAAGTAAAATAGATCAAATAAACTTCAAACAAGCAAAGGATGGCAGAGATTCAGAGAGGATACAGAAAGCATGCCCAGAACCATAGCAATGAATGAGAAACAAGATGGCCACACCCATTCACGACCGCGTGGGTAAGTTCGCGCGAGATTTTCCTCGCGATCACGCGCGAAATTGTACTAGCGAGCAGCACACTTTGCGAGATTACACATAGCTGCCGGAAACGGAATTACGTCACGCAAACAAGATGGCCGCGCCCGTGTACGACCGCTAGGGTAACTTCGCAAACGTATAGCTACAAGCGCCTTGCGAACACGCAAAAAATCACGCGAACATACACGCCGCAAAAAAAAAATAGTGTATTCGCACGCATTCGCGGCTTCCGAAATCGATCTCGCACGGATTCGCGCCCCGCAAATCGCGCGAAATTGCAGAAAAACGATTTTTGCTAAACTGAAAGCAATCAGCAGGTGCAAAAGTTCAAACTTAACATTAGTAACCATTCACTCTAGTGCTTCCTGAGGGGCCCCTCCAGAGTTCAGTTGCCTATTTGCAACTATTCCATGACCCTGCTATGACCCAAACAGCAGGCTCATAGAATAGCTACAAGTAGACCATAAAGGTCCTGTGAAAAAAAATTGCACTGCAACAGAAAGCAAATTACAGATAAGGAAGGAAGCAGGTGCCAGCCAGACTGGAAGTTTCAAAATTACTGACACATTAATCACCCCCTAATTAATTCATGGCAGTTGAAGAAGGGCAGGTGTGCTTGCTTTCACTGCAACAGAAAGCAAATTACAGATAAGGAAGGGAGCAGGTGCCAGCCAGACTGGAAGTTTAAAAATAAGTGACACATTAATCAACCCCAAATTAATTCAGGGCAGTTGAAGCAGGGCAGGTGTGCTTGCTTTTTTTCACCCCCATAATCTACAGTGATAAACAAACCTAATGGGTGGCAGTGAGGATGTACCAGAGGGTGGCATGGGTGTACCAGAGGGTGGCAGTGGTGAAACAGAGGGTGCTGTGAACCTGTGATGATAAACCAGACGTAGAAACAACATAGTCGCGGCCGTTGCGAGCCGAAAAGTAAGTTCGCAATTGCGAAATGGTCCACAAATCCTCGCGAACGCTCGCCAACACAAAAAACTTAAAAATCTGCTAATCCGCGAGAGTTCGCGGATTTTGCGTATTGCGAATCCGTAAATTCGCGTACGCGAGATCCGCTAGATCCGCCCATGCTTACACTGTATGTAATCAGAGTGCTGGAATCAGAGGCTTCATGGTGGGTACGAACTGTCTTCAGAATCCAACAGAACTATCTGGATGCTCAGGTGAGCCGGAGCGGGACACCCTAGCGCTGTCTACTTCAATCGTACTTTTCTTAAGAGCACTTGCCAAAATCTTTTCTTTCAAGGCATATGTCAAAAAATTAATCAAAATTCTCCTAGGCTTAGCACGGTTCGGATTCAACCTGAAAGGGTCACGGTGCACTCTCTGAATATCCCTGGAGATCTCCTCCTCTGTCTCCTCCAGCTGCAGTTCGCTCTTCAATAACTGCACTGCATATTTCCTAATATCCGTACCTTCTTTACCTTCCGGGAGTTTTAAAATCTTCAAATTGTTTCTACTCTGACCTTTAACAAAATTACCAAGCATAACTATTCATTTTTTGAATGTGAGACATTTGTCATTACAAAACACACATGTCCTAATGATTACTAGATATTGACTTGTATTATAATAGTATGTGAACTATATAATACCCTAACAGTGTCTGGTCTGCTATTATTATGGAGGTAATTGCTCATAAGATAGGTCTTAACTTCCTTTTTGAATACTGAAGTGGACAGGATTCTTCTAATGTTCGGGGTGAGTGAGTTCCAAATTCTTGGTGCAGCTCCAGAGAACGCTCTGTCATAAGTTCTCTTCTTCCGGAAGAATGCAGGTTTCAGTAGAAGATCTCCAGTGCTCTGAGAGAATCTGCTTCCTCCAAATAACGTGATTTTTTGGGCTAGATATAGTGCCATTTTGTAGTGTATCGCTTTGTGTGTGATACATGCCTTCTTTAGTTGGAGACATTGACTGACCTGGGAGCGCGAGCTCTGCCCTGCGAGGTCCGTTCTGCTGGGATTGTTTGTTCTGCTGTTCTGCTGCTGTACCTCCGCGGGTCCCGCTTCGCCCGTGTGTTTGGGCGCACCATTGCTGCTTGTGGACAGGGGAGCTGCTGGAATCTCGGGGAGCAGGGCTGCGAGCGCCAGGTGAGGATCAGGGACTCCATTGCCCAGGAGTCCCTGTGCTGCCATCATTTCCTGCACCTGGACGCTCTCCCTGCTGGACACGCCCCCTAAGCTCCGCTGAAAAGAGCCTGCTCGCCCCTAGCTCTTTGGGAGACATTGACTGACCTGGGAGCGCGAGCTCTGCCCTGCGAGGTCCGTTCTGCTGGGATTGTTTGTTCTGCTGCTGTACCTCGCGGTACCCGCTCCGCGGGTCCCGCTTCGCCCGTGTGTTTGGGCGCACCATTGCTGCTTGTGGACAGGGGAGCTGCTGGAATCTCGGGGAGCAGGGCTGCAAGCGCCAGGTGAGGATCAGGGACTCCATTGCCCAGGAGTCCCTGTGCTGCCATCATTTCCTGCACCTGGACGCTCTCCCTGCTGGACACGCCCCATAAACACCCTCCCCCTATATTAGGTGCAGCTTCCTCCGCGGCGCGGGAGCGCGCGGGAGGGCGCCGGGAGAAGCCCGGGACAAGGGCGGGACCGTCTGTGGCCGTCCGGGGCCGAAGGAGGCCGGGCTGGGCCTACCCTCTTGGATTGTGCATTCGACCTCTGATCTTAACTACTGGTTAAGAACCCCCTGCGGAGTATAACCCACTACGAACACCATGCCGTCCCCGGCAAGAGAGAGTACCCCATTAAAACCGGGCGGAGTTAAAAATAGGACTCTTGAAAATTATTTCTCCCGGGCAGTAGGGGAGGGGGACAAAGAGTGTAACCTGTCCAGGCTAAGGGCAGAACGGAGACGCTCAATAGACAACATGAAAAATACCCCCCTCGGAGACCAACTTATTACACCCAGGGAGGAGTTGTCTCGAATTGACGATGTCCCACTACTGCTGAGGGATTGCACTAATATTTCATCAGGTGCAGTCATGAGTATAGCTCCAGCCATTAGTCCTAGCCCAACTAGGGTGACCATTGATTTAGTGTCCCAACCCCCCCCAGCCCCCAAAACTAGGAAAGCTAAATCCAAGCCAACTAACACTCAAGTAGCTTTTGGACCCCCTCCCAATAAACGCAGGAGGAAATCTAAGGGAGTTCAAGGAAAGAGTAAACCCAAGGTTCCTCATTCGGACTTTGGCAAGTCCCTAAAAACCCCCACGTTAGTAGAAAAACCACCGGATGATTTACATCCTAAACCCATTGCTCATAAGGATTCAGCTCCTGTTACGATAAAAGATACAGGAGCTGTTATTGCCAATATCCCCTTGTCTGTTGTCCCGCTTGGAAATTTAGAATTTTTGCTAAGGTCTCTGTTATTGCCGATCAGCGAGAGTATTAAAAAGATTGAGATCAGACTAACTATTCTGGAGGCCACATTAGGTAGTCTGAAAACTCAAGCTGGTCGACAGGGAAGGCAACCAGATCCCAATCTCCCTACCGTAGTCCTTCAACCGACGGCAAATAGTGTTGTCAATCCAGTCCTTCTACAAGCCGCGAATGTGGCACCCTCACAACAACCCTTAAGGCCGAAGCCTGCAACATCTAAACCCCTTAATGCCAATATGCCCAACCATCCGCCAGGACCTGTACCTCCGGCACAGCCGGTAGATAACACCATCCCGACCCCTTTAATGAAGCTCACCCTGAGACCACGTAGACCTAATTTACCCCCAGAGACTAACGCTTTTACTGTAGTCATGGCGGGTGTCCCCCCACTCGAGGAAGGTGAAATGGAGGACTTTTGTGCCCTGAAAAGTAGGGTAATTAAGTGGTTAAACATAAACAGACCCCTCCCGACACATTTCAATAATGAAATTATAATGGTAAGAAGGGTACCATGGGTGGGGAGAACACAAAAATCCATTAAAGGGGACTGTATACTGGTGAGTTTTAGGGATACAGGTACGGTGTCCTATATATGTCAGGGGAAAAATAGATCTAGGGAATCCACCATCCAAACCCTCCATGTGTCGTTCTTTTTTCCCATTACCCCAGTCCCATTTCAGCAACCCCAAACTCATGATAGTTGGGAGAGGGTTGGGAGGAGGGGGAGACACCAGGCCTTATACCCCAGACCGATAGCTGGCCGACCAGAACAACCCTTTTATACCTACAACCGGTTCAATTGCCTGAATGGCCTAGAGGGGGTCGATTGACAAACAGATAATACCCCCCAGGGTTGTATAGAAAAGGGCGCTCTGGTAGAAACATTGGAGGAGCAAAGTTTCAAGGCTCAGCAAACCTCGGCGATTGGTGTGGGGGATCTAATGTGTGTTGAACTTGAGGTAATAGCTAAAAACAGTATAGGAGGGGGACATGAGCAGGCAACGCAAAGGCCAATGTTGGAAATAAGACCAAGGGACCAGGGGGGCGCAGAATGGAGTGGAGAGGGTGTGAGATTTATCTCATGGAACATAGCTGGCATAGCGGGCAAATTTTACAATAAGGAATGGGTTGACTACATTAGAAAATTTAATATCATATGTGTACAGGAGACATGGGCTGTGGAGAATAATTACCATCTGCAGGGGTACAAGTGCTTTTTTGTTCCCGCCCGAAAATCCAGTTCTGGGAGAGCAATGGGTGGTTTGTCCCTCTATGTAGATTTAGACCTCCCAGGCACCTGGTCCTTCCCAGACTGGTCCTCACACGGGATCCAGGCAGTTCGGTTCCATGGAAAGGGGTTACGATTCTCTGTTTTTAAATTGTATAACACCGAGATAGCAAATAACCATACCCCGGTATTGACTGAACTCGACCAAAGGTTAGGACAAGAAATCATATCCCAGAACAAGGGCCCATCACACGGGCTGCTTGTGGTGGGGGACTTTAATTGTCACCTCTGCCCGGCACTGATTAAAGCAAACACAGATTGGGCGCAATGCCCAATTGAGAAGGGGCCTCATTTTTCTCACTCGCCTACTGGGTCGGCTCTTAGGTTGCTTCGGCTTAAGTACGACCTAGAGCATACCATCAACATGATAGACCCACAGTCGGACGGCACACTCCCACCAACTTTTAAGGGCAGGGGCTGTTCATCTATTATATATTATATTCTGGTTTCGAGATCCCTGGTTAACAAAGTAACTAGTGTAGGGATAGACTGGAACAGCTTCAGTGACCATAACCCGCTTGTCTTAATGCTCGTATATAGGGCGGGTTCTGGATCCAATGTCCACCGTTTAATTGGGGAGAGGGTCACCGATCAAGGCAGGAGACTGAAATGGTCTAGAATAGATGGGGTAAAGTTTTATAAAAACTTGAGCAATAAGGGTTTGCGGGCCATAAACGACTGTTTGGATCTGGAAGTACAGGGTCCAAGATTACTAGAAACGTTCGACCATATTGCAAATCTGATAGACGGACTACTAAGGTCCAATGTGCCCACACGTAACCTGGTCAATCCCCGGTGGTTTGATCAGAATTGTTCTAAGGCACTGAGGGAACTGAAATGCTCTCTTAAGTCAAAACCACGGGATCCACAAAAAATTAGGGCAAGCAGAGAGAAATATAAAAAAGAGACCAAAAGGAGGAAACTCACCCTGCAGGCAGAAGCCTGGGCAGATCTGAGAGAGGCAGGGGAAAGAAGGGACCTAGCGGGGTTCTGGAGAATCATTAATAAACCGACCTTTCTAGAAAATGATTCTCCGGAAATAGGGGCCAATATCCTACCGGAGCAGTGGGTTACCCACTTCAGGAGTTTGTACAACCATGAACCGGGCACCCTTGTAGAGCCATCAGCAAACCCAAGTCAGGCTCCCCCGGTAGTATTTACTCTTAAGGAGATCGTGGCAGGGATGGAGAGTCTAACTAAGAACAAAGCCCCGGGTCCGGATGGAATTCCCCCTGACCTTTTTCTTAGCAATATAGACCTATGGGCCCCCCTGATGACTAGGGTCTTAAACACCACTATCTCCTGTGGTCTCCCTCCATCATGGTCTAAAGCGATCATTGTGCCAATTTTTAAAAAGGGCAACAAGGACGACCCTAGGTGTTACCGGCCTATTTCCCTGATTGACGTTTCGGCTAAACTTTTGGGAAGGGCAATTCTGAACAGATTGTCCGAGTGGACCGAAGAGAATAACATCTTCTCGGACACTCAATATGGGTTCAGGTCAGGGAGGTCCACTAGCGATCAATGCCTGAACCTATATATGCTGACTGCCAAATACACTCTGGCCAGTGATGAACCCATTTATATGGGATTCATGGACCTGGCAGCAGCATTCGACCACGTCAATAGAGGGAAGTTGTGGGACATGATGGCAGGCTTGGGGATCGAGAAGGGTTTAATCACCATATTAAGAGAGCTGCATAGCGATACTACGGCTAAAGTAAGATTTAATAGGGAGGGTGGACTGTCTGACTCCTTTTCATGTAAAAGTGGAGTCAGACAAGGTTGTATTCTTGCCCCTTTTTTGTTCTCCCTCTACATTAATAATCTGGAGCAGTCTCTTTTGGGCTTAAAAGCAGATTCCCCAAGGGTTGGGACGCGGCATATCCCTGTCCTGCTTTATGCAGACGACGCGGTCTTGCTTGCGCGTACACCCCGAAGCCTACAAATTCTGATAGATGGGTTCGTCAAGTTTATGAGTGACCTGGACCTATCTGTCAACTTAGGCAAGTCATACGTGCTCCTGGCAGGCAAAAAACCTTCTTCTAAATTCTCTTACACAATAGGTACCCATTGTTTAGAGGAGGTTAAAACGTTCTCCTATCTCGGAGTAACCTTTGATGGTGCTCTCCAATTCAACTCCTTGGTGGCAGAACGCTGTAATAAAATGATTGCCTCTAATGGGGCAATAGCCGGTTATGGCAGGAGGCTGGGCAGATGGAGCCCGGAACAGGTGATGAACCTGTACGGCTCCATAACATGCTCTAAAGTAAGCTACGGGGCAGAAGTTTGGGGCTTTGTGAACACTGCTAGAATTGAACAGGAAGAAAACAGACACCTGAAATCTATCCTGAGGGTACCACCCAGTACTGCTGGACACATAGCTCATAGGGAGCTAGGGAGGCCATACCTGGTTGACTTGTTAAAACTTAGGCCAATTGTGGCGTGGCTAAAAATTTGGGCAAACCCAGATGCGCACTTAAGCAGAGAAATTTTATTGGACTGCTTGGGTAGGACTCACTGCATGCGCATCCCCTGGCTTAAATATGTGAGAAACACTCTTGAAGATCTAGGGTTCGGAAACCTCTTCAGGAACCCCACAACCATCTCAGCACAGCACAAGAAACAAGTAGGGGAAATTTTCCTAGAGCGGAAAACCCTACGCCGTGCTGAGGTTGAAGGAGAGAAAAAGTCTGTGAGGGCTTATAACTTGGTGAAGAGTGTGGAGGGTATGGAGCCCTATCTGTATCTTGTGTATAACACACAGGACAGATTTCTTATGTGTCGTTTTGGACTGAACTTACTTCCTTTTATGTTGGCTTCTCCAGCAGGTTTCACCACGTCAATTGAGCAGAAGGGACCCTGCGGCTGCGACAACCGGTCTCCGCAGGATTCCCTTCATTTTATCTTGCTTTGCCCCTATTTTTCTATGCCCAGGCGTAGATTCCTAGTAAACATCTTAAAAAAAGCCCAATTGGAACATGCCAGGGATGCTTTAGTCTATTTGCAAAAAGCTTCTGACCCGCTAACCTTATGTTGTGTTATGAATTTTATCAAGGTGGCGGTTCGACTAAGGATGACGAGGGGAGAGGAATGAAAGACTTGGGACTCTCTGTTTTAAATTTATGGCCCTGTATGTTGGTATTTTTACTGTATTATTTATGTACAAGGATCTTGACTAATATTTAATGTCTTTTTTTATTTATGTACATGTATGTGTGCTTTTATGGTGTTTTTTAATCACCGAATAAAGATTCTTGACTATGACTATGACTATGACTTGTATTATAATAGTATGTGAACTATATAATACCCTAACAGTGTCTGGTCTGCTATTATTATGGAGGTAATTGCTCATAAGATAGGTCTTAGCTTCCTTTATGAATACTGAAGTGGACAGGATTCTTCTAATGTTCGGGGTGAGTGAGTTCCAAATTCTTGGTGCAGCTCCAGAGAACGCTCTGTCATAAGTTCTCTTCTTCCGGAAGAATGCAGGTTTCAGTAGAAGATCTCCAGTGCTCTGAGAGAATCTGCTTCCTCCAAATAACGTGATTTTTTGGGCTAGATATAGTGCCATTTTGTAGTGTATCGCTTTGTGTGTGATACATGCCTTCTTTAGTTGGATTCTTGCTTCGTCGGGCAGGCAATTAAGCGCTTTTAGATGTTGAGTGATGTTTTGAAACTTTCTAGAGCCTGTTATGAGCCTTGTGGCCCATTGAGACAAGCTTTTAGCAGGCTGATAAAGTTTTGCATCCGTACTCAATCCTCGAGATGACTAATGCCTGGACTGCCGTTTTGAGGTCTGCTGTTGCTATGAATGGTTTCAGTTTTCTAAGATAGCTCATATGGAAGCGGGCATTTTTTGCCAACACGTTGATGTGGGTTTGCAGGAGTAAAAAGTTTGCTTTGGACAAAATTTGAGAGGGTAGTTACAGTTTGAAAGCATTCTCTAGTAGAGTTTTCCACCATGCTTATTTTTTCAGTAAAGTATTTGGTTTTTGTTCTAATAATCGCTGTTTACCATTAAAGCACTCTTTAATGGTAAAATCGGATTTTATGCCACAATACTAAAAATATCACTTTTAGAAAGTTAAAGACACACAATTTTAGAAAGTTGGCATTTTCTTGTCTGAACAATTTGGTGTCTCCAGCCTGTACTCTAGGTCACATAATTAGGTACAGCTGTTTTTTGTCTATTGTTTTCAGACAGTGAGACACAGGGAAAGAGTTTACGATCGGATAGGCCATCTCTGACTTGATGAGGAGGAGGAGCTCTGACCTACCACACTTGCACATCACAAAGGCTCTGACTGGGCAAGCTCGCAAAGGGTTTGAAACTAGTCTTTTGTGACCACAGACAAGCTGGGGCCAAGCAGGAAGGCAGGAAATGCCAAACCCCTCTGGGGGTAGAAACCTCCAAACTTTTCTTTCTTCAAAGCTGGCACCTAGTATAAATAAGGGACCCCTAGACCCACCACTTACTGAACCTGTGGAAGACTTAGAAGGATGGCTGTTCTGCTCATCAAGGAGTACTGCTCTTCTTTTGCTATTCTCTGTCGCTGTCGGCCTGAACTTGTGACTTTTGTCCTGGTGTGGCACAAGCAGATAACCACAGTTGACTCTTAGTGCTAGTATGCACTAGTTTTACTTAAAAGTCTAAAATTGCATATCTCCGTTTCTACTAATTGGATTTCATCATTTCAATCTCAAATAATTTATTACATTTTACTCTGTTTTTTCAAAATTGGTGTGGGATTTTTCTTGTGTTGTGTTTTCACTTTTTTCCTATTTGAAGTGCTGCATGAATACTTTCCATGTTGCCTCTAAGTTAAGCCTGACTGCTTTTGTGATAAACTACTTCAGGGTTAAGCAAAGGGTAGTTTGGGATTTGCTTCTGTTTCACCAGGACAAAGATTGAGGTTGCTGCTTAAGTAGGGTTTCACGCCCCTCAAACAATAACCCAATGTCCAACAATGTCCGTCTTTCAGATATCATGCACCCCTCCCTGTGGCTACAAGACTTACACAGATATAACTTATTAGTATTCAAAACAGAGATCTTAGGGATGGCAGTTGACCTGCAGTTGGTCTCCTTTAACATCCACATCAGGAATGCAGCAGTTAAACTTCATCAATTTTAAAATGGCTCCATGGTAAAGATCTTGGGATCACCTGATTACAGGAGATACATTTGATACCCCGGGATGCTGGTAGACTTAGGTCATACCGGTAACTGAAGCAATTTCACTCACACTCCATCAACAAAACAAATGGAGTTACCATCTAGTTGAGGAAGGGCTTACAATTAAAATTGGAGGCAGTGACCAGATATCAGCTAGAGGAATGGTATTGATAATATATTTGTGTTTGACCTGGCTCTCTCTGCAGGGACACCATCGTGCATTTTGCATTTTCCCTTCCTATTTTGCTGAATTTGTTTTTGGACCCTCTGCACTTTACCACTGCTCACCCACACTACAGTGCTTGTGTTCACTCCCTAGCATATTTGGCCTACACCTAATTGGCACATTTCATTCCCTAGTAAATGGTACTACATGTAACTTGGGCCTGTAAAATTGAATGCTGCTACTGTGCCTGTAGCATTCATTGTGCCACCCACTTAACTAGCCTTTGAAAACATTCCTCATGCCTGCCCCTGCAGCCTGAGGAGCAGTTCTCCCAATTCGACCTTGCAAAATTAACCGTTTTCCGGGGCTACACCTTCCTTTTTAAAACATTTAAGTCACCCCTAAGGTAGGCCCCAAACGGCCCATAGGACAGGGTCTGTTGTCTTTGAAAAGTAAGACATGCATTGTTAAGTTGTAAATGTCCTGATAGTGAAAAACTCCTACATTTGTTTTTCACTATTGTAAGACCTCACACTCCCATTGGATAACAATGGGCTACCTTATTACTTTCAATAAAAGTGTTTTGGAGCAAGTAAAAATGTCATGTTTGTGTCTAAGGAATTGTAATGTAAAAACCTTTATTGCTGAATTCGGATTTTAAGTGACAATTCTGAAAATGCCACATTTAGAAAGTTGGCATTTTCTTGCCCTAACAATTTATTTGGTGCCTGCAGCCTCTGTCCTGGGTCACATAACTGTATGTAGTTGGCAGTTGACCTTTGTGTATTCCTCCCAGACAGTGAGACAAATGGGGACTTGAGTTGGCAGGATGGGTCATCCTGACATGATGGAAGGGGCCTAGCTGTTCCCTGCCCCATTTGCATTTTAAAAGGGCTGCTTCCAGCCCACTCACCAAGATATTGAACCATCATCACCTCAGATCCCTTGGAGCCTGGGCAGGGGAAGCAAAGGCATTTCCACAAACAGATGTGGGGCTAAGTCTAGACGTTTCTCCCACTTCAAAGGCTGGCACAAGTTATAAATATTGTACAGTGAGACCTACTCTTCAGTAGACTTCTGGGGCATATTAGCAACGTGACATGCTATTAGCAACTTTTATCTCCACTGTGATAAAATATCCAGCGATAGCAGCGAAGTGCCTTAATATCGCTGGAAATCCAACGTTATTCATGCATTAACGCCATGGTGGACTTAGCCTGAAAATCCAACTCCCATTGAGGATACAGGTAAGTCAGGTTTTCAGCAGGTGTTAAATACCAGTGATAATCGCACATAGCGCACATTTTTTTATCGCTTCACCTGCGCTGGTAATAGGGGGAAGAAGTGTTAGCGACTTTTTTCAGTCTCTTCTAGTTGGGAACGCCTGCCTTGCATGTCATTAGCGATAATCATCGCTGGCATGCAAGGCAATGCGAAAACCGGCCGCTATCGCCAGCAAGCTGTTGCTAGCGCCTGTTAGCGACAGCTTGCTGATAGGGCGATAAAACAATTGCAGCTTTAGCGGCAAAAAGTGCTGCTAAAGTGGCGATAAAGCCCTTGCTAATATGCCCCCTGGACCTGTGAAAGACTTCAGAAAGTCTGTCTTGCACTTCAGAGTACTATTCTGCTGCTTGAGGCCTGCCTTTCTGCTTGAAGGAGGGAGGACCATCTCCTTGAACGCAGGACTACCAGAGTTGCTTGAAGGGTCTGATTACAAACTTCCTGTTCTGAGCTACAGGCTTGCAGCACATACTTTATTGCACCATGCATGCCTTTCTAAGAAGCTGATAACCTAAAATTACTTCAAGCCACAAACATATGACTAAACTTGAGAAAGTTTACTATTGTTAAGTTAACTATGACTAACCAGCCCTGAAAGCATTTTATTGGCTACAAGTCGTTATTATTATGAAATTGAAGTCAAATCGCATTCCCCATATGGCTTATTGTGACAAAAGCCTGAAATGCCTACAATTGTGAACACAAATATTACCCTACCAGGAACTTTTGTTCATTTTTGCTATACCTAATTCCACAAAGTCCATTCAAATGGCCAAAACACCAGTTGACGTTACTTGGCAATGTTGGGCCCTAAACTATAGAATACACTGGACCCCTAAATCACAACTCTATACCTTTGATTCAGAAAACATTTGAAAAACTGAGCTCTTATAGAAATAATTTGCCTAAATCTTCAGTTCAGTGCTACAGATTCGAAGTATGTTGTTTTCACAGTCTGCCAACTGTGCAGTAGCAGGTTGGGTTCAAAGGTGCTGCAAGCAACCAGAAGATGACAGCCATCACTTTGCACAATACCCAGATAATAAATAAATTGACACCAAATACTCCACTGAAATCTCTTGTAAGCGGCTGTGTTTGAAAATTAAGCTATCACTGTTCCAGGACAGGTGTCTAGAACAGAGCACCATGGACTGCATTCTAAAAACTCCTGAGCTGATTTAAATGTTAGTGGAAAGGGTACTCTGTTGCAATGGCGATGGAATACCCTTGTCGCCAACTTGAAGATCTGCCCGTCTCAGAGTTGTGTTAACTTCAGTGTGTAAACAGTAGATTACTCAGTCTCTGCCTCCTACACACACCTCTGACAGAATGATGGTGTAAGGGCCATATGAGGTGTGACCATATATCCGCCTGCCATATTTAGATTGGGTGGACACCTGGGCAGTTTTCACTGCCCATCACAGACATGAAAAATGTGGTGCTAAAGGGCAGTTAAAACTACCATGGGTATTTCTTTTTTTATTTTCAGACAAGTCAAGTCAAGTCAAGTCAAGAAATTTGTATAGCGCACTACATACCCAGAGGGTTTTCTTTTTGAGAAAAAAAAGTTCGAAGTTTGATGTACGGCTCCATCATGTTAAAGGAGCAGTCCATCAAATTGCAGGAACCACCATGATGGCTGTTCCAGGAAATGCTAGCGATTTCTGCAGGGGGCAGCAAACATCTCTAAGTATGGGAGGCAGAGTACCCTCGCCCTGGCGGGAGTGAAGTACTCCACCATTCGGATGGTAATTACTCTGTCTGCCCAAGTTAAACAAGCTCCTTATTCTGTTAGTAGTTGCGCTTGACTCCAACCTTAGGTGTAAAATAGGGGCTGATTTGTCCCTTGGTGGGCAGCCTGCTGGCCCTCCAAGTCATCAGAAGCTATGTTCTCTGTCCCACTGGTAGAAGACTACCTGCCCTCTAGAGATCTGCACATACTGATGCCAATTTCTAAGCATGTACTAGTGTCTTCGCTGTATAATGAATTAACTTTTAAACGAGAGAGCCATGTTGGTTTGACCCCGCTAAGCCTTTCGCCCGAATCAGAATGTCTTACTGAGATATCTTTTGCTCTCCTCATTGCTTTTTTCATAGAACGTGGATCACGTTTTTTGTTTTTTTTTGCCAATGATTTTGAAGCATAAGAATATCCTGTGCTTAGTTTTTCATAACATCCTTTTCAGCTGTTTTGTGCCATTACAGAATAAATCCATGAAGGAGGTAATCAGCCCCTCCAACCCGCATGCAAGATAGGAAGTCTTTATTGAACTGCTAGGCTATGGGAAAATTACCCCAAATGCATTTCTACCTTATCAAGACTCATCAACATCTGTTCATATATAATTAAATATCCATTATTCTAGAAAACAGATTTCTCAACAGCAAGTCTGTTGAAAGAGGCTTATCCATCTTGCTAGGCGACCTTGGGTCTACCTTCAACTGTGACAGGCACCCCAAGAGCACACCACCATAGCTGGTGAAGCCCATGACCTCCAGACGAACCTCTGCTCATCAGCCTTGGATCCCCACATCTGGGGTAGATCGACTGGTCAAAGATCTACGTTCATCATGTATTGCTCCTTCAAAGTGAATCTGGCCTCAAGCTATTGTCTTACCAAACATTTAAATAAATAAATACAGAGTTACAGTATCTTTTTGGATGAGATGGCATTGCTTAAAAAATAACTCAACTCGTTCTTGTGTATTTTGTTTGCTTAAAGTATTACATCAAAGGATTTATTTTCAGAACTGTACGAGTCACTGGAGTAATCATTTTCAATTGTTGGCCCATTTCAGTGAGGTTTCAAATCTCCACTGTGAAAATCTAATCGTGTTTTTAGCTGTGCTTTAATTGAAGGAAGCTAGCGCTCGTAAACAGGAAGAGGTGTATTTAATTAACTGGCAGTATTAAACAGAGAAAGGAAACTTTTGAAAACATGAATTTAAGGTTGTGGTAAAAAAAAAAAAAGAATTAAATAGCTCAACTGCTACCAAGAGAAAAAAAACATAACAGCCATGTGTATACCAATGAACAATGTTGAATCAAATTAATAAACAACATGCAATCCAGTGTGCAGACAGAAGCTGGACTACTTATATCTCGCGTGCCAATGCACTCCTGACATTTGTTCAGATTTTAGGCGTTTCTAAACTACAACATTGTCTCTCACAATGCCAGGACCATTGTATCCCCAGCAAATAGCGACTATGTTTGGCAGACATTGGTACAAAATGTTGGATCCTCTGTGAGTTCTGCTCCTGAAACAGCCCCAGTATGCCAATAGAAGGAGAAGGCTCTGCAAGGGAGTATCCAGAAAATGTAAATACTCCCCACTTTGATCTTCACCTCCAATACCATCAGGTGAGCAAAGCGAGTAAGCCCTACCCACGCTAGATGAGGTCCCTTCAACTCACTTTCCGTTCTCCTATCTCTCAACCCCTTAAACCTTTCATGCATCCATCGAGCTGTCTTTTCATGCTTCTATCCATCCTTCCTTTATCATTGTGTCTATCAACCCTATATTGATTACACTCTTCCATCTATCCTTCTATCCTTCAAATTAAAACTCCCAGCCATTCATCCATCCTCTCGCCCTCCATGCATCCATTTGTTTTCATCCATCATTTCACCCTCCTTTTTCAGTTCACCCATCCATCCAGATTCCATTCAACCAGTCTTTCATAGTTTAAGCCTTTCTTTCACCGACCCATGCAAATTTTGTTTTACACTTCCATCCATGGTACCTTTCACACCTGAATCCACCTTTCAGCTTTTCCTTCTTGTCATAGTCATTTTCTACTTTTCATATGTCCTTCATTTCACTCTTTCTTCCAGACCTCACTCTCTCTCAAAATCTCAGTGGCATAGTCAGTGTATCGTGGTCCCTAATGCAAGAAAGGTATTGGGACCCCAGTTTCTATTTGAATTTTAAAATGCAGTAATAATCTGGGTTCAGTGGGTCCCCAGACAACTTTACCTGCTGCATGGAAGCTACGCACACTCTTTCCCTTTCTTTCTCTCATCATTTTAACTTTTGGGCCTCCTTTAGTATGAGTTACTTCACATTCCTGATCTCTATTATAATTCTCTCTTACTTTGTCTTTTAAAAGCTTTTATTTGCAGGGCTGCAGACAGAATAGGATAATAAATGATTATAAGTGTCAACACCACACACTTAAGATGTGAAAGTGGGGGATTCACAGGGCCCAATGAGGCTCTGCTGGCTAATGGCCTATCTTTGAATTTTTGTGATGAGGTGTTTCATTGTGTGCAGGTTTATAATAATATTAATAATTTTCAATACTTGTAAAGCACAAACAAATCACCCCTTAAGGTTTCAAGGGGCTGGGGGCCATCTTGGAGATTAAGTGAGCTATTGCCTAGAGTCACATGATACTGAGCTGAGCTGCCGTCGGCAATCGAACCGTGATCCGCGTGCTCTGGAGTCAGTCGATCTAGCTACTGCACCACAACTCTCCAATGACACATCAGTATCATTGAGGTCCCATCTCCAATGGGAGAGGGTTCAGGGGAGAACCAGCATCTAAATGAAATCCAAAGCTAAATATGTGCAATAGAGTAGAAGGACAACATGCCTGTTGATATGCCAAAGCATACATAAATATAACCACTGGGTGAGAGACGATTATGTTTCATATTATACAAACTCCCTAAAGGATATATGGTATACCAACAGAGTATAGTGAACCAACACAAGAAATGTATCACTACGCTGTTCAATATGTATAGGTGTCATCATTGGTGGAATGCTTCATCATAGGGTTCTCTCCTGCACCCTTGGTTACTCCATGTCCCAGGATGGGCTCAACATGTTGTGGAAGTTCAAGTCGTGGCGGAATGTCACTAGTAGTACACCTATTGCAATAAAAGTAGTTAAGTCATATATTGATGTACCTTGTCCAATTTATTAAAAGGGACACTGATACGACTAATAACAAGTATGATGTTTTGAAATCATATTCATTCCCACATCAGTGTCAACATGATTCAGTGATAAAGGAAGCCCACTATATGTCAATGGCCTTCTTCAGGACCAAGGATGTCTATTACTCTCTTTTTTCTATCTACGGGCAGTTACTAATGTATAGAGAGTAAGGCGATGAGTGATCAGGTGTATTCCCACACTTTTGCAAGACCAAGAAGGGTTACCCAAATATATCAATCATATGCAAGACAATGTTTCTCAATATATATCAATGGTATGGTACTGAAAGTCCTTCAATTGTAGCCCCCAGGTGACTCAATGAACAACACACTGGTGAGCTTTGCATATTCACCATAGGTTTGAGCATTACATCTGTGGTATATCTAAAAAGCAATTAGATATGCATACAAAACACAGGAAGAGGATGAAATACTTCCCTGTGTGTGGTTTAGCAATGTATCAAAAGAGCGCCACAATTTCCTTGTGTTGGTTAGTTATACTCTGCTGGTATACCAGATATGTCAAAGCAATCTCAGAGGAGACCCCGAAATTACAGACCTCTAACCTCTCCAACTCCATACCATCCCGCAACCCTTACAACCAGACTGGGGAAAGAGAGTCCAATTAAGAGGCAATAGCAAATGATAGAATTCACTCCTGTCCCAACCTCAGTTTCCTGAGATGTGGAAACCAGGACTTCCTTAGCTAGTTTGGGGCTCCCAAGATGATCTGACCTGTCCTTCCACTTGATTCTCTAAAGATCGCTCTCTGTAACCATGAGAATAGTGGAAAAGCAAACAACAGTAGACTCTGAGTACAAGAATACAACAAGGTATCTATTCCCAGTGCTTTGGGATCCCTCCCAGGCAACAGAACAGAGGTAGATGAGGATTAAGTGAGTTTGCAAAGAGATCCATCAGGAGTTACCAGACTTGTGACACATTTTCTGAAAAAGGTCTTTTCTTAAGGTATATTTGATAAACTTGGAGGCACTGTGGTCATATTATCTACCCTAGTAATGTAGCTAACAGGAAAGGAACATAAATGTTTCATCTTGCTTATGCTATAGTACTTTGAGACATACCTTACAGGAAAACAGGAAAAGAGCTACGTTTCCTGGGGGGGAATTGAGATCTTGTCCCTCCTTTAAGGGAAGAGGTAAAACAAAAATAACAAGTTCGCAATTTCCATGATGCTGAGCTGGTGTATTGTAATGTAAAATCCAAAGATTTCCTGAATACCGGTGGGCGTTGGGTGAATACTGGCCCGTGTTAGTTGAGGGGTTCACTGGCCCCAATTAAATATACATTTGTTTTGTCCAATTTCATGAATAAATATATGTGGAATAAAATTGCCCAAGCAGGCATGAATTAATGACATCTACCACTGGAGTGACTCTAATCGAGTAAATGGTATGACACTTTCTTGAGTGTTATGAAGGAGTATTGTGATGGTGTGTTTTCTTCATGAAACATATTGGTGACAATGAGAATGTAGTACTATAATGCAAACATCTTGCTTTGATTGAGGTGGTATAGGGAAGCATTAATATGTTTGTTTTCTTAATTTCTTTAGATATTTTGTACTGACCCGATGAATTTATGAAAATATGTGATTTTAAGACATAATACATGAATTGATGTGAATTTGTGTAAGTACTGTATTATTACTGATTTGAATGCTATGGATTTGGATGGGGGTCGTCTTGTGAACTTGATATGTATGAGGATGATTTGTATCCAGTTATTCTTGCAAGACTCAAGATTGTTTATGGAGATAATGATGCATGATGCAGAGGATCATGTACCGCATATGTGTCATTTTTACTGATCATGCAGAGCGAGGCCCCAGCTGACGGCCTGTTTGGAGCTTTACGGACATAGTGTGGAGGCGTCCGGTGGGGGACTGCTGGAGCCCTGGCGGGGGTGATTGGGCACCCCCGCCTGTACCTCTGAAGTTCGTGGGCCGATCATCCACCGTGGAGTAGTAATCCCATGTGTGAGACGCGGTGAGTGCGTCTATTGAGCTATCTTTTGGCTGGGACCTTCGGTGTCTCGAAGGGAGGCGACTGGCTCCGGATCCTGTATTGGCCTGATTGGTGCTGTCTGGGGCCCCTGCTTGTGGTCTACCTTACCTGATGTGCCGGGAGAAATGGCAGCTAGGCCCCCTCCTTTTTTCTCCACTTCGCCTACGGATTCTTTGTGCGGCAGTCCACCTGCACAGTGTGAGAACAGTGCCTGATTCTGGGAGGCCTCCCACCCTACATCGTGGCTTGGTACCTGGTGGGGGGGAACTGACGCTGAGTGGGGATAGGCCTAACAACACCAGCCTTTCCTGATGCTTCAATCAGTGCTGGGATTGAGCATAGAGGAGCACTCCATCACGTGAGGCCCCCGGCTTGAAGCCTGATATGTGGACTGTGGATATTGCCTGAAGTGAGTACTGTGGGGGCTGTGGATGTCTTGCTAGGGGCAGTTGTGACTTCTCCCCCCCGTTTTCTATACCTGTTCCTCCTTTGCCCCAGGCACTCCACCTGCAGAGGTGCGGCGAACTGTACTTGAATGGTACAGTGAGGGTGCCCATCGTTCCTGCAGCTGGGGTTCATCACCTGTGATCCTGTGGTGCCAGAGGGGTTTGAGGTGTAGCGAGGGCCCAGCTCCTGACCGATGGGGCATTTGTATTTATTTAGAGCGTGAGCCTACCCTGCATTGCTGCCACCCGGAGGAGCCGCCAAGATCTGCGAGAGATCACTGCCACGGCCCGACCAGTAAGCCAGGCAGCAGTGCCTAGTTGTGGGTGAGCCAAAGAGAAGCGCTGGCCGGAAGCCAGGCGGAGTTGTGCCTGTGTTACAGGAAGCCGGAGTGAAGCCGTGCCCGGAAGCCGAAGAAGAGGAGTCCCCATCCCAGCAGGAGCCTACTCTGCACTGGCCACTCCACTCGGGAAGCGGAGAAAGGAGACAGGGCCGTTTGAGGACCATTGGGCTACCTTATTACTTTCAATAAAGGTAACTTTTGTTTGGGAGCAAACAGAAATGTCATGTTTGTGTCTAAGGAATTGTAATTTAAAAACCTTTATTGCTAAATTCGGATTTTGTAGGTGCCTGCCCCGCAGCTTGAAAGGAGTCAGAAGAAGGTCCCAGTGAGTGGGGCTGGTGGCCTGAAGCAGAATTGGTGTCAGGCTACCAAGGGGGTGAGCAGGGGTTATCTTCAGCGTGTAACTCCCTTGCCCTGACTAGAGTGGTGGTTTCTGCCTGGCTTAGGCGCATGCCCGAGCCAACCAGAAATCCCATTTCTAACACTCATTTATAGCGTTTTATAACATTTTAACAGGGAGCGGTAGACAGAAAATTAGTCTGCAGTTTTTAACCTCAGCAGGATCCTGCGATGTTTTTTTTAGATGAGGACGCACCAATGCCTTTTTCAATGCTACTGGAAAAAGCCCTGAAGTCAGTTTGTTAGTCTAAAAGTTTAACTAGCTGGACCGCAATCGTGCTGGAGACCAATTGCAAAACATGTGGTCGGCACAGGTCCATAAGGGAGCGAGATTTAGTGGTTTCCAACAAGCTTTTTACTCTTTCTTCAGATTAAGGGGAAAACTGTCAAGACCATGCAATACAGTCATTTATTTATTCAGTGTTTTATATAGCGCGGACATGACCCAATTAGGGTATCAGAGCGCTTCACAATTCCAAAGCCTTAACTTTAGACAGCAAGTTTGACCGACCTTTAAGCAAAATTACCAAGCATAAATATTCATTTTTTGAATGTTAGACATTTACACATGACCTAACGATTACTAGAGATTGACTTGTATTATAATAGTACGTGACCTAGATAATACCCTAACAGTGTCTGGTCTGCTGTTATTATGGAAGTATTTGCTCATAAGATAGGTCTTAGCTTCCTTTTTAGGTCTCGGCCTGCGTAGGCTGCGCTTGCACAGTCTCGCTGGCGAGAAATTTTGTTTTTCAGTATGGGGGCTTGAACCCGCCCCTCTTCTCCATTGGCTGGCTTCCTAAACGGAGGCCAGCCATTGGAGGAGAGGGGCGTCACACCGTTCAAGCCCGGATTCGGGGGGGGTGTTTTTAAGCTTCTTTCTGTTTTCCTTCTCTCCTCTTCGCATTGGCTGGAATTTTACATTCCAGCCAATGGGAAGAGGAGAGAAGGAAAGAAGGAAAACACGCCCCCGAATCCAAAAATGACGCTGCGTTTCTCCGAGGCATTTCTGCTTTGCCTCAGAGAAACGTGGTGGTGCGGAGCGCTCCTCTCATGGCGAGCGCTCATTTTCTCTGCAACCCCCTCCCGTGTTCACAGCAGCTAGGACCCAGAGTCTCTGGGTGAGCCGTCCTCTTCGACCCGGGGCATTTTGGTGCGTCCTCACCCCATGCACAGCACCCCCCATGACTCTCCCTCCCCGCGCCTGCGGCCGTCTTGCCAGGCAGGCAAATGAACTCCGTCAGAGCCGCCAACAGGAGACCCAGGCGAGTGTCAAAGCCGCGCCCGGTGCAGCAGTAGAGGAACAACGGCAAGGAGAGGGGTAAGAGCGCCGATCCCGTACGTCCTGGCACAAGGGAAGGGTCTAAATGGCGAGCACTCGTTTTCTCTGCAACCCCCTCCCGTGTTCAAGGCAGCAAGGGCCCAAAGTCTTCGGGTGAGCCGACCTCTTCGACCCGGGGCATTTTGGAGCGTCCGCCCCCATCCACAGCACCCCCGTGCCTCTCCCTCCCTGCGCCTGCGGCCGTCTTGCCAGCCCGGCAAATGAACTCCGTCAGAGCCGCCAACAGGAGACCCAGGTGAGTGTCGAGGCCGCGCCCGGTGCAGCATGAGCGGAACAACGGAGAGGAGAGGGGTAAGAGCGCCGATCCCGTACGTCCTGGCACAAGGGAAGGGTCTTGCTTTGTCTGCTGTGCCAAGCTGATGGTGCCTGGGCCTACAGCCGGGCCATCCTCCCCCGCAGCTGGCCTCACAAACCCCGCAGCAAAGAGGAGGGGGCAGTCCGGGGGACTTGCTAGGCCCGCATTGTGCCGCCCAACCCAGATTAAAGTACTCCTCTGTTGGATTTAGATTAGCCGCCCCGATCCATCTTCCTCCTTTGGGGTGAGTTGTATCACTCACCTTCCTCCTTTATATTGGGATGTACTGCCCTTCACTCCTTGAGGGTAAGGTGTGTTGTCCTTATATCCCAGGTGACTTGTGTTGTTCCTTTCAGTCTTGTGTTGCCCCCTCTCGTACTTCCTTGTGGTGGTATGTGTCCCACTATGTCCCTCAGAGTGAGTAGCGTCCCTGTTCTTCCATTTGGATGAGCAGCATATTCTTACTCCTTTGGGCTGAGCGGTGCCCCTTTTTTTTCTTCGGGGTGAACTATGACCCTCTCTTCCACCTGGTTGTCAGCTCTAGCTTCCAGCAAGATCTGCCCCCCTTTATCTCCCAGTCAGCTGTTAATCCTCCCCCAACCGTTTCTCTCCATTACGTGTGTTGTTCTTCTATCCCTCCACGTCCATTATTTCTGAGGCCTGAGGTCCTGCTAATGTTTGCTGTGCATTCGGGTCGCCTCTTGCTGCCTGGTTACTGTCCCGAAGCAGCCAGTACTGAGTCGCAGAACCAGCCACAATAACCGACACCGCTCTGCTCCCATAGCAATTTTAGAGACTGCACGACCGCCACCGTCCCTTGGGCACATACTTGTACAAGTCCCCGACACACTGTGCTTTGTATTTTTCATATGCGTCCAAGCAGCATTGTACCGTCCTAGTCTAGCCCCTCGACCATCCCCGTACTGTCTGTCTAGTGCTTTCTGATTGTGGTGGCTACTGTCACGGCCTTACACCATCAACCGTATCCTGTGGCTGACCAGTAGTAATGAGGACACCATGCTTGCGCATCCGCCCCCTGTGCAGGGTTGTATCTCCCATAATGTATGCTCCCCCGGAGGTCTCCATTGTCTCGCCGCATCTCTTGTGATGGTGTCTATGCCCTTTCCACTGCTACTCCGTACACGGCTGTCTTCTGTTTTTGTCTCTCTGGTGAGCAATCGGAACTTGCATTTAATTATACCACGTGTTCCTTATGCACCGTGTAGTTACATCGCATGTAACGGCTTCATTTTTTATGCACTAAGTAAAACTTTACATTTGAGGGAGACGTTAGCCAAATCACCAAGATCGTTGTTTTTGATGTGGCAGTGCTATAATATAGATTGTCTGCCCCCTCGTTGTGCTTGCTTTTCTGCCCCCTCTTCCCTCGTTGTGATCGTTTTTTCTGGCCTCTGTTCCCTGTGTGTGGCTCTCTGTGTGTGTGGGGCTCTGGGTGTGTGTGTGGGGGGCTCTGTGTGTGTGTGGGGGACGGCTCTGTGTGTGTGGGGGGGCTCTGTGTGTGTGGCTCTGTGTGTGTGTGGGGGGGGGCTCTGTGTGTGTGTTTGTGGGGCTCTGTGTGTGTGTGGGGGGGGCTCTGTGTGTGTGTGTGTGAGGCTCTGTGTGTGTGGGGGGGGCTCTGTGTGTGTGTGGGGGGGCTCTCTGTGTGTGGGGGGCTCTGTGTGTGTGTGTGTGTGGGGGCTCTGTGTGTGGGGGGGATCTGTGTGTGTGGGGGGGCTCTGTGTGTGTGGGGGGCTCTCTGTGTGTGTGGGGCTCTCTGTGTGTGTGTGGGGGGCTCTCTGTGTGTGAGTGGGGTGGCTGTGTGTGTGTGTGGGGCTCGGTGTGTGTGTGTGTGTGGGTGAGTCTCAGTGTGTCTGTGGGGCTCTGTGTGTGTGTGTGGCTCTATGTGTGTGTGTGTGTGGCTCTGTGTGTGTGTGTGTGTGTGGCTCTGTGTGTGTGTGTGTGTGTGTGTGGCTCTGTCCGCTAATACTCTCTACTACTCTCTAATGCTCACCTATTGCCATTGTAAATGACAATACCATTTATTTATGTTTTAAAAAAACAAAAAATGAAAGAAATGCCATTTGCAATGCCAATAGCTCTAACTTTAACAAAGCCGAGACCATTGCATTGTAAATGCTTGTTGAATACTGAAGTGGACAGGATTTTTTTAATGTTCAGGGGGAGTGAGTTCCAAATTCTTGGTGCAGCTCCAGAGAAGAATGCAGGTTTCAGTAGAAGATCTCCGGTGCTCCAAGAGAATCTGCTTCCTCCAGATAACATGATTTTTTGGGCTGGGTATAGTGGCATTTTGTAGTGTATCGCTTTGCGTGTGATACATGCTTTCTTTATTTAGATTCTTGCTTCTTTTAGAAGGCAATTAAGCGCTTTCAGATGTGGAGTGATGGGTTGAAACTTTCTAGAGCCTGTTATGATCCTTGTGGCCGCATTGAGACAAGCTTTTAGCGTGATAAAGTTTGGTATCCGTACTCAATCCTCGAGATGACTAATGCCTGACCTGCCGGTTTGAGGTCTGATGTTGCTATGAATGGTTTCAGTTTTATAAGATAGCTCACATGGAAGGTGGCATTTTTTGCCATCATGTTGATGTAGGTTTGCAGGAATAAAAAGTTTGCTTTGGTCAAAATTTGAGAGGGAAGTTACAGTTTGAAAGCGTTCTCTAGTAGAGTATTCCACCATGCTTATTTTTTCAGTAAAATATTTGTTTTTTGTTGTAATAATCGGCGTTTACAAATTAAAGCACTCTTTAATGGTAAAATCGGATTTTATGTCACAATACTGAAAATGCCACTTTTAGAAAGTTAAAGACACACAATTTTAGAAAGTTGGCATTTTCTTGTCTGAACAATTTGGTGTCTATAGCCTGTATTCTAGGTCACATATTTAGGTGCAGCTGTTTGTCTATTGTTCCCAGGCAGTGAGACACAGGGCAAGAGGTTGTGATCGGATAGGCCATTTCTGACTTGATGAGGGTGAGGAGCTGTCCCCTATCACACTTGCAAATCACAAAGGCTCTGCCTGGGCAAGCTTGCAAATGGTTTGACGCTAGTCTTTTTTTACCACAGGCAAGCTGGGGCCAAGGCAGGAAGGCAGGATATGCCAAACCCCTCTGGGGGTAGAAACCTCCAAACTTTTCTTACTTCAAAGCTGGCACCCAGTATAAATAAGTGACCCCTAGACCCACCACCTACACTCCTGAACCTGTGGAAGATTTAGAAGGATGGCTGTGCTGCTCAGCAAGGAGTACTGCTCCTCTTTTGCTATTCTCCATCGCTATCAGCCTGAACTTGTGTCTTTTGTCCTGGTGTGGCACATGCAGATAACCACAGTTGGCTCTTAGTGCTAGTAGGCACTAGTTTTACTTAAAAGTCTAAAATTGCATATCTCCGATTTCATCATTTCAATCTCAAATAATGTATAACATTTTACTCTGTTTTTTTCAAAATTGGTGTGGGATCTTTCTTGTGTTGTGTTTTCACTTTTTTCCTATTTGAAGTGCTGCATAAATACTTTTCATTTTGCCTCTAAGTTAAGCCTCACTGCTTTTGTGCTAAAGTACTTGAGGGTTAAGCACATGTTAGTTTGGGAACTGCTTCTGTTTCACCTGGGCAAAGATTGAGGTTGCTCCTTAAGTAGGGTTTCACGCTTCTCAAACAATAACCCAATGTCCAACAGTGTCCCACTTTTAGATATCATGCACCCTTCCCTGTTGGCTACAAGACCTCACAGATATGACTTATTAGTATTTAAAACAGAGATCTTAGGGATGGTAGTTGACCTGCAGTTGGTCTCCTTTAACATCCACATCAGGAATGCAGCAGTTAAACTTCATCAATTTTAAAATGTGTCCATGGTAAAGATCTTGGGATCACCTTATTATAGGAGATACATTTGCTACCCAGGGATGCTGGTAGACTTAGGTGATACCAGTAACAGAAGCAACTTCACTCACACTCCATCAACAAAACAAATGTTACCATCTAGTTGAGGAAGGACTTACAATTAAAGTTGGAGGCAGTGACCACAAAGCAGCTAGAAGGATGGTATTGATAATATATTTGTGTTGGACCTGGCTCTCTCTGCAGGGACACCATCGGCATTTTGCCTTCTCCCCTCATATTTTGCTGAATTTATTTTTGTTGCCTTTAGGACCCTCTGCACTTTACCACTGCTCACCCACACTACAGTGCTTGTGTTAACTCCCTAGCATAATTAGCCTACACCTAATTAGCATACTTCATTCCCTAGGAAATGGTACTACATGTACCAAGGTCCTGTAAATTGAATGCTGCTACTGGGGCGGTTGCATTCATTGTGCCACCCAATAAACTAGCCTTTGAAAACATTCCTCATGCCGGCCCCTGCAGCCTGTAGAGCAGTGCTCCCAATTTGACCTGCAAAATAAACCATTTTCCAAGGCTACACCTTCCATTTTAAAACATTTCAGTCACCCCTAAGGTAGGCCCCAAACAGCCCATAGGACAGGGTCTATTGTCTTTGAAAAGTAAGACATGCATTTTTAAGTTGTAAATGTCCTGATAGTGAAAAACTCCTACATTTGTTTTTCACTATTGTAAGACCTCACACTCCCATTGGATAACATTGGGCTACCTTATTACTTTCAATAAAGGTAACTTTTGTTTGGTAGCAAGTAAAAATGTCATGTTTGTGTCTAAGGAATTGTAATTTGAAAACATTTATTGCTAAATTTGGATTTTAAGTTACAATTCTGGAAATGCCACATTTAGAAAGTTGGCATTGTCTTGCCCTTACAATTTGTTTGGTGCCTGAAGCCTGTGTCCTGGGTCACATAACTGCATGTAGTTGGCAGTTGGCCTTCGTGTGTTCCTCCCAGACAGTGAGACAAATGGGGACTCGAGTTGCAGGATGGGCCATCCTGCCATGATGGAAGGGGCGTAGCTGTTCCCTGCCCCATTTGCATTTTATAGGGGCTGCCTCCAGCCCACTCACAAAGATATTGAACCATCCTATTGTCACCTCAGATCCCTTGGAGCCTGGGCAGGGGAAAGAAGGGCATTTCCACAAACAGATGTGGGGCTAAGTCTAGACGTTTCTCCCACTTCAAAGGCTGGCACGAGTTATAAATATTGTACAGTGAGAACTACTCTTCAGTAGACTCCTGGATCTGTGAAAGACTTCAGAAAGTCTGTCTTACAATTCACTAGAGTACTGCCCTGCTGCTTGAGGCCTGCCTTTCTGCTTGAAGGAGGGAGGACCATCTCCTTGAACGCAGGACTACCAGAACTGCTTGAAGGTTCTGATTACAAACTTTCTGTCCTGAGCTACAGGTTTGCAGCACATACTTTATTGCAACATGCATGCCTTTCTAAGAAGCTGATAACCTAAAATGACTTCAAAGCCAAGCCACACACATATGACTAAACTTGCGCAAGTTTACTATTGTTAAGTTAACTATGACTATCCAGCCCTGAAAGCATTCAATTGGCTACAAGTAGAGGTTATTATCAAATTGAAGTCAAACCACATTCCCCATATAGCTTATTGTGTGTTCATTTTTGCTAAACCTTATTTCACAAAGTCCATTCAAATGGCCAAAACACCAGTTGATGTTACTTGGCAATGTTGGGCCCTAAACTGTAGAATACACTGGACCCCCAAATCACAACTGTTCTACCTTGAATTCAGAAAACATTTGAAAAACTGTGCTCATATAGAAATAAGTTGCCTGAATCTACAGTTCTGTGCTGCAGATTCGAAGTACATCATTTTTACAGTCTGCCAACTGTGCAGTAGCAGGTTGGGTTCAAAGGTGCTGCAAGCAACCAAAAGATGACAGCCAGAACTTTACACAATACCCAGAAAAAAAAATAATTGACATAAAATACTCCACTGAAATCTCTATTAAGCAGCTGTGTTTGAAAATTAAGCTATCACTCTTCCAGGACAGGTGTCTAGAACAGAGCACCATGGACTGCATTCCAAAAAACTTCAGAGCTGATTTAAATGTTGGTGGGAAGGGTACTCTGTTGCCAACCTGAAGGTCTGCCTGCCTCAGAGTTGTGTGGACTTCAGTGTGTAAACAGTAGACTACTCTGTCTCTGCCTCCTACACACACCTCTGACAGAATGATGGAGTAAGGGCCATCTGAGGTGTGACCATATATCTGCCCGCCATATTTAGATTGGGTGGACAAATGGGCAGTTTTCACTGCCCATCACAGACATGAAACATGTGGTGCTAAAGGGCAGCTAAAACTTTAAAATAACCCCCACACCACGGGTATTTCTTTTTTATTTTCAGAAAGAAAATTCCACTGTGAGATATTCTTTTTGAGAAAAGAAAGTTCCAAGTTTGATGTACGGCTCCATCATGTTAAAGGAGCTGTCCATCAAACTCACAATGCATTTCCAGGAACCACCATGATGGCGGTTCCAGGAAATGCAAGCGATTTCTGCAGGGGGCAGCAAACTTCTCAAAGTAGGGCAGGCAGAGTACCCTCGCCCTGGCGGGAATGAAGTACTCCACCATACGGATGGTAATTACTCTGTCTGCCCAAGTTAAACAAGCTCCTTATTCTGTTAGTAGTTGCGCTTGACTCCAACCTTGGGTGTAAACGAGGGGCTGATTTGACCCTTGGTGGGCAGCCTGCTGGCCCTCCAAGTCATCAGTAGATATGTTCTCTGTCCCACTGGTGGAAGACTGCCTGCTCTCTTTAGAGATCTGCACATACTGATGGGAATTTCTATGCCTGTACTCGTGTCTTTGCTGTATAATGAATGAACTTTTGAACGTGGGAGCCATGTTGGTTTGACCGAGCTAAGTGTTTCGCCTGAATCAGGAATGTCTTACTGAGATATCTCTTGCTCTCCTCATTGCTTTTTTCATAGTACGTGGATCACATCTGTGACAACAAAATGTTGGATAGACATGCTTGAGCAAATAATGTTCTTTTTTTTTTGCCAATGATTTTGAAGCATAAGAATATCCAGTGCTAAGTTTTTCATTACATCCTTTGCAGTTGTTTTGTGCCATTACAGAATAAATCCATGATGGAGGTAATCATACAATTATAGTCCTTCCGGCTTGCTGGTCCCAGTTCGGTCATTTCCAAACATATATCAACTCTACAATGAACTCTACAATCAGCCCCTACCAAATCAATTGAAAAAGAACTCCCTGCCCCCCCACCTCCTGTCAGGTGACCACCCTCCCCACCCCCAGGCATGTCACTTATACATTTGGTTTCGTACCTATTGACGCTAATCAGCTCTACAGGGCATCAGGTGTTTAATTTCATATGGTGTAGTTCCCCAGGCGTGGCCCTCTCCCACCGGGAAGCTTATCCAATATCGTGACCGCCCGGGTAGCTGTCCGGGCCAGCCAGGATATCAAGTGCTCAATTCCCCACAACTGGGTCCACTCCATCAAGGGGGATGCCGGTGTCGTCCCGCGGCTGTTTCAGTACCTCCATCAATGCCAACCATGCTCTCGCTGTCTCCAGTGACTTTTCACTCCCAGTTCTCTGGGCCAACTGTAGTCTGAAGATCCTTTCGCAGTCCGCTCATCGTATAAGCTCCCTTGTCCACCTCAACATGCTAGGGGCTGTTTTCTCCTCCCAATGGCTAGTAAGTTCCCTTATGGCCAATACCAAGCCCAGGTCTAAAAATGTGCTGGTAACTTTACTTTTGGCAGTATGAAGGAACCAGTGTAGGAGGTAACACCCTGGTGTCAGAGCTATGTCACGTTCTGTAGGGTCCCCTGGCCTATCCACCACTGTTCTCCAAAACTCAACCAAAAGCAGGCAGTCCCAGAGCATGTGTAAGAACCCAGCGTTCTCCCGGTTACATCTTAGGCAGGCAGAACGGGTCCCAAAATATTCATTGATTTTCGCGGTGTAAGGTAAGCCCTATGGAGAACAAGGAAATTAATCAGCTGGAAGCGCGCATTTCTAGAACTTTTCCAAGCTCTTTCAACCAGTTCCCCCCATGGTTTCTTATCGATGGCCATGCCTAGATCTGACACCCATTTGAGTCGTAATGTTGTCAGGGGTCGCCGCATCCCTTGCGTGATACGCTGGTATAGGCAAGTGACCGCTTTAATCGTTCCACCTGCCATCACTATATACTGGCAAAACAGGGAGGTCGGTGGTTCCGCCAGCCCCTCTCGCCAATGTATTCAGAGAACCACTGTCAGAGCAGCATGTAATAGGTCCCATCAACATCTGTTCATATATAATTACATATCCAGAATACTAGAAAACAGACTTCTCAACAGCAAGTCTGTTGAAAGAGGCTTCTCCATCTTGCTAGGCGACCTTGGGTCTACCTTCAACTGTGACAGGCACCCTAAGAGCACACCGCCACAGCTACTGAAGTCAATGACCTCCATGAGAACCTCTGCTTATCACCCTTGGATCCCCATATCTGGGGTAGATCGACTGGTCCAAGATCTACGTTTATCCTTTATTGCTCTTCAAAGTGGCTCTGGTCTCAAGCTATTGTCTGACCAAATATTTAAATAAATAAATGCAGAGTTGCAGTATTTTATTTTCAGAACTATATGAGTCACTGAAGTAATCATTTTCAAATGTTGGCACATTTCAATGAGGTTCCAAATCTCCACTGTGAAAATCTAATTGTGTTTTTAGCTGTGCTTTAATTGAAGGAAACATACTCTCATAAACAGGAAGAGGTGCATTTAATTAACTGGAACTATTAAACGGAGAAAGGAAACTTTTGAAAAAATGATTTTAAGTTTATGGTACGTTTTTTTTTTAAATAACTCAACTGCCGTAAAAAGAGAAAAAACCCATAAAAGCCGTTTCTGTGCCCTTGAACAATGTTGAATCAAATTACATAAACAACATACATTCAAGTGTACAGACATAATTGGACTACTTATATCTCGTGTGCCAATGCATTTATGACATTTGATCAGATTTTAGGTGTTTCTAAACTACACCATTGTCCACAGTACCATGATCATTGTATCCCCACTAAATAGCGAATATGTTTGTGAGACATTGGTACACAATTTTGGATCCTGCGAGAGGTCTGCTCCTGAAACAGTCCCAGTATACCAATAGCAGGAGAAGGCTCTGCAAGGGTATCCAGAAAATGTAATACTCCCCACTTTGATCTCCACCTACAATTACATCAGGTCAGCAATGCGAGTAAGCCCTACCCACGGTAGATGAGGTCCCTTCATCTCACTTTCCATTCTTCTATCTCACTATTCCTTAAACCTGTCATGCATCCATTCATCGAGCCGTCTTTTCATGCTTCTATCCATCCTTCCTTTACCGTTTTGTCTATCAACACTTTATTGATTACACTCTTCCATCTATCCTTCTATCCTTCAAATCAAACTCCCAGACACTTTTTCATCCTTTTGCCATCCATGCATCCATTTGTTTTCATCCATCGTTGCAACCTTCTTTTTCAGTTTACCCATCCATTCAGATTCCATTCAACCAGCCTTTCATAATTTAAGCCATTCTTTCTTTCACCCACCCATGCAAATTTTGTTTTACACTTTCATCCATCGGACCTTCCACACCTGAATCCACCTTTTGCTGCTTTCAGCCTTTCCTTCTTGTCATAGTTTTTTTCTTTTTTTCAAATGTCCTTCTTTTCACTCTTTCTTCCAGCCCTCACTGTCTCTCACAATCTCAGTGGCGCAGTCAGTGTATAGCGGGCCATAGTGCTAGAAAGGAATTGGGTCCCCAGTTTCTATTTGAATTTTAAAATGCAGTAATAATCTGGTTTCAGTGGGTCCCCAGACAACTTTACCTGCTGCATGGAATCTCACTTCAGCACACTCTTTCCCTTTCTTTCTCTCATCAGTTGAAGTTTTGGGCCTCCTTTAGTATGAGTGACTTCACATTCCTGATCTTTATTATGTTTCTCCCTTACTTTGTCTTTTAAGAGCTTTTGTTTGCAGAGCTGCAGACAGAATAAGATAATAAATGATTATAAGTGTCAACACCACACACACTTAAGATGTGAAAGTAGGGGATTCACAAGGCCCAATGAGGCTCTGCTGGCTAAGGGCCTATCTTTGAATTTCATTGTGTGCAGGTTTATAATAACAATAATAATAATAATCCATACTTGTAAAGCACAAACATATCACCCCTTAAGGTTTCAAGACGCTGGGGGCCATCTGGGCGATTAAGTGAGCTATGGCCTAGAGTCACATATTGCTGAGCTGAGCTGCCGCCGGCGATCAAACCCAGTACCCTGTGCTTAGGAGTTAGTCGTTCTAGCCACTGCGCCACAACTATCCAATGACACATCAGTATCATTGAGGTCCCATCTCCAAGGGAGGAGGGTTCAGAGGACCACCAGCATCTCAATGAAAATCCAAAGCTCATTATATGCCAATAGTGTAGAAGAACAACATGCCCGTTGATATGCCAAAGCATACATAAATATAACCACTGGGTGAGAGAAGATTATGTTCCATATTATACAAACTCCCTACAGGATATACGGTATACCATCAGAGTATAGTGAACCAACACACGGAAATGATTACTACACTGTTCAATATGCATAGGTGTAATTTGGGATTAGAAAGTGGAACCTTCGGTCACCATTGGTGGAATGCTTCCTCATAGGGTTCCCTCTTGCACCCTTGGTTACTCCAACTCCCAGGATGGGTCAACATGTTATGGAAGTTCAAGTCGTGGAGGTATGTCAATAGTGGGACACCTATTCCAAAAAAAGTAGTAAAATCATATAATGGTGTACCTTGTCCAATTTATTAAAAGAGACACTGATAAGATTAATAACAAGTAAGATGTTTTGAATTCCTATTCATTCCCACATCAGTGTCAACATGATTCAGTGATAAAGGAAGCCCACCATATGTCAAAGGCCTTCTTCTGGATCAGGGATGTCTATTACTCTCTTTTTTCTACTGGCAGTTACTAATGTATAGAAAGAAAGGAGATGAGTGATCAGGTGTATTCTCACACTTTTGCAAGACCAGGAGGGGTACCCAAATACATCAATCATACGCAAGACAATGTTTCTCAATATATATTAAGGGTATGGTACTGCAAGTCCTTGACTTGGAGCCTCCAGGTGAAACAATGAACGACGCACTGGAGAGCTTTTCATATTCACCATAGGTTTGAGCATCACGTCTGAAGTATATCTGAAAAACAATTCAATATGCATATAACACACAGGTAGAGGTTGAAATACTTCCCTGTGACTGTTTTAGCAAAGTAACAAAAGAGTGCCACACTTTCCTTGTGTTGGTTAGTTATACTCTGCTGGTATACCTGATATGTCTAAGCAATCTCAGAGGAGACCCCCAAATTACAGAGCTCTAACCTCTCAAACTCCATGCCATCCCACAACCCTTACAACCAGGCTGGGGAAAGAGAGACCAATTAAGAGGCAATAGCAAAGGATAGAATCCACTCCTGTCCTAACCTCGGTTTCCTGAGATGTGGAAACCAGGACTTCCTTAGCCAGTTTGGGGCTCCCAAGATGACCTGACCTGTCCTTCCACTTGATTCTCTAAAGATCTCTTTCTGTAACCATGAGAAGAGCTGAAAAGCAAACAACAGAAGACAATGAGGACAATAAGGTAAGATGGTATCTATTCCCATTGCTTTAGGATTCCTTCCCTGGCAACAGAACAGAGGTAGATGAGGATTAAGTGAGTTTGCAAAGAGATCCATCAGGAGATCCCAGACTTGTGACACAGTTTCTGAAAAAAGGTATTTTTTTAAGGTATATTTGTTAACGTTGGAGACACTCTCGAGAGAACGTCTGTTGTCACATTATCTACCCTAGTAATGTAGCTGACAGGAAAGGAACATCAATGTTTTTTGCTATGGTTTTCATCTTGCTTATGCTATAGTACTTTGAGACATGCCTTACAGGAAAACAGGAAAAGAGCAGGGTTTCCTGGAGGGGAATTGAGATCTTGTGCCTCCTTTATGGGAAGAGACTAAAAAATTATACCTAGTCTTCAATTTCCATGATGCTGAGCTGGTGTATTGTAATGTAAAATCCATACAATGTCTGAATACCAGTGGGTGTTGGGTGAATACTGGCACATGACCCTGTACCCAATTGGATGAGGGTTCACTGGCCCCAATTACATATTCATATGTTTTGCCCAATTGCATGACTAAATATGTGTGAAAAGAAATTGCCCAAGCAGGAATGAATTAATGGTGTGACTATAATCGAGTAGATGGTACGACACCTTCTTGAGTGTTATGAAGGAGTATTGTGATGGTATGTTGTCTTCAAGGTAAATATTGGCGACACTGAGAATGTAGTACTATAATGCAAACATCTTGCTTTGATTGAGGTGATCTAGGGAAGCATTAATATGTTTGTTTTTTTTAAACAATTTATTCAGATATTTTGTACTGACCGCATGAATTTATGAAAATATGTGATTTTAAGACATATTACATTAATTGATGTGAATTTGTGTAAGTACTATATTATTACTGATTTGAATACTATGTATTTGGATGGGGGGTAATTGTCTTGTGAACTTGATATATATGAGGATTATTTGTAGCCAGTTATTTTTGTAAGACTCAGGATTGAATATGGAGATAATCATGAATGATGCAGAGGATCGTATACCACATATATGTGATTTTTTATTTATCATGGGTTGGAATATATTGTGGAATGCAATAAAACTTGTGGGGATTAAACAACTTGGGTATTTTGAATTGCACATATTGTTTTACATGTTCTTTGCAGCCCTGATGAAGTCCTACGTGGGGACAAAACATGTTGGCTGGATTGGCATTTTCTTTTCTGATGAAGATTGAAGAATAAAAATTAACTGTATCATTTTTAAACTACGACGTTTGTGCCTATTCTTTGGATTTTACATTTCAAAAACCAGCTCTGCATCATGGAGGTCAGGAGCTATGTTCAATTGTAAATGTGATTAGGTACATTTTGGACTGTAATCATCAAGTGCGTCCCATATATTGAGTTTTATTTACATGTATTTAAGGGGGTTGCATGGCAGAACAACACTAGGGACAAAGCACCAAAATTGGAAACACAATTGTAATACAAACTAGTGCAATGGGTTGTAACATTTTCTGCCACAGAAGTGGGGTTTTAAAAATTAAAAAGAAGGGGAATTTAAGGATTACAGGCTGTCATTGGGACAAGGAAGAGAGAGATAATGTGTTAATATATGTCCCTAATTGGGCACACTGTAATGGAACACAGTCCAGGTGCTTTTCTGAGTTTCAATCCAGTTGCAGCGTAAGAATAGGTGCAGGAACGTGAACCCTGCCAGTTGCTACTCTATGACAGGCCGGCCTTCCACATGCCCATTCCCCTAGAACTATAATCCACCGTTTTATCTAGTGCAATTATGTTGCCACTGAGAGATTTTCTTTCTGTATTATTGATTTTGCCATTTCTAGTTTAGTTTTTTTCATCATTGCCTATTTCTAAGACTTGCCAATGATTCCACATTTATTTTCCTGTTTCTTTGATGCCATGAGCTTATGATATCTTAGCCTCTTTTGTTGGGCATTGTATATTATATTTCATGCCTTGGAAAAGGGTTTGGCAATAATATACATTTTTATCTTATTATTTTGTCATTTCAAAATATATCATTCTCATTACGTATCTCGAATGTTTGATAGTTTGTTCATTTTGTTGAAAATGAGTTTAGCCCAGATGGTGGGGTTAATTAGACTTAATCTTCTGCAATCTGCCTCTAATAATTTCAGAAGAGATTTATTACAAGTTTTGGTTTCTGCACCTTGCTGGTTTCTTAAAAGACCACACATTTTTCTTTGTGTTTGTTTATTTGATTTCCCAGCAAAATAAGTAATGTTAAAGGAGACGTCTGATACAAGCGCAAGTCCAGCAGTATCTGTTTGTCCTGTGCTCAGAATTATTTTGATGCTAGTTAATGGTCTTCAGTAGTGTGAATAAATGCCATTCAATCTGTAACAGAGGTGTACTTGTGAACTGCAGAAATATATAACGATGTTGCATGTGGATATTATTTTTAAGCATTGAGATTTTTTCTGATTGTCTCAGGGTTTGGGATTCCAGTGGAGCATTTCCTGTTATGGCTAGCAGTACCATAAATATGGATAACTCTCATTTTCGTTTGCACCTGCATGAAGCTAAACAAAACTAAAGATAGATGTGATCCCATCAACACCAATCATTCTCACATCAAGTCATGTCTCTCAGATAAATAGATAAATCATGCCTCGTACAAAATCTGAGGAAATAACTTGACTTTTATATTGATAGCAAGCCATCTTTCAAGGCAATGTCTTGTCTACCAAAATTAGGGTTCTGAATACTTGTGGCAACTGCTTGATTATTAGCTTCCATGGCACTGTCCTGGCTAGGGATGGATTAACATTTCAGGCAAAGTCCATGCTTTTTAAAAGGTTGAATCTGGGTTCAGAATCTGCTCTATATGTGCATTTCAAGAAAGGACGGATTATGCGTTAAGTTTTTTGCACCACCAGTAAAAATACAAGTAGTATAGTGCCAAATCAAGTTCCCTGCTATTTTTAAAGCAGCTTTTCCGGACCATGCATTTACTTGTATTAGGATGTGTGCGCTGTGACCTTGCTATTCACCGCCACAGTGCACGTGCTCCGATCCTAAAATGGAGCTGTTAAATTTGGTTTATTTTACTGCCCTGTAAGGCAATGATAGATGATGCAGATCATGCACCAATGGTATGAGAGTATAATTTTATGTGAGGGCTGCAGTGTGTATTTACACCATCCGCAAATATGGCAAAATATACGCTGTGAGGAGAACCACTGTGCTCTGGCTTGCCTACAGTTTAAAAGCACTGCAGTGCCACATGGAAAGGAACAGTACCTTTGCAATGTAGAAAACCTCCTTTTATGTATATTAATAAGTCATCTCTAATAATTGACTTGTAAACCCACCGTGACTACATGTCTAAAAACTGTTTTCATTGTGTGGGTTTAGCTAGATTCTCCAGTAATAGGCCAAGGCAAAATTAAAGCCTTTTATTTCTAACTTCACTTAAGAAAAGCAAGTAACATGATTAAAATTAATTTACAAATCAGATTTAAAAATAAAATGTAACAATGAAATCAGATTGTTGACAACTTTAGTCAGTAAATAACTTTATAAAAGTATACTTTGTATTGGTTTGAGCCATATTTGTAACTGAACTCGCCTCAAGAGTCCAATACACTAAAAATGGCCTATAGTATCTGCTCCAATTCATTCTCAGGGCATTCCTGGACTCACTGACATGAGTTCCAACATGTGGAAAACAATGTTATTATTATTATTAAAATTTGTATGGCGCAGCAAACAATTCCCAGGGGATCTCTCGGCGTCTGTGTAGCAAACAGCACATTAAAATACTCATTAAAACAGCCAGGTTTCAAGCAGTTTCTTAAACTGTGCCAGATTGGAGCAGGCTCAAATGTCATCTGGTAATCTGTTCCAGTGTGGTGGGGCTAGATAAGAAAAAGCACAACCGCCAATCTTGGCTTTCCTGATTCTTCGCGTGCATAGCAGATTTCGGCTACTCGATCTCAGTTGACGCACAGGAATGTACAGTTCTAATTTCTTCATTAGATAGGCGGGACCCATCACCTGCAGTGATTTAAACACTAGACACAAGAGCTTAAAGACTGCTCTTTTCCTGATAGGGAGCCAGTGTAGTTGTCGCAAAAGGTAATGATGGAGTTCATGCAGGTTTGTGGAGGGCTAGACACGCTGCTGTATTTTGAACAGCTTGCAACCTTGATAATAAATCTTCCCTAATCCCTACCAGTAGTGAATTTCCATAGTCTAGTCTGCTGACTAAAGGCGCCTGTATAAGGGCCTGTAAAATGTTGACCCTGATAGAGGGCGGACGCCTGCCTAAATAGGGGAGTAACTTTGAAAGAGCAAGATACCCTTCTGATGAGTGAGGAAGAGGTTAACCATTTGAGATTTAGGACTTCTGGGAATTATCAAAATAAGGAGAGGCAGACATAAAAGAAGTGGCATGTAGGATGGCAAAGTAGTCAAGACTGAGTATGAAAAATTATCCGCTGATTGACAAGTGAACAGGATAACACTTGAATCTCGCCATCATCTCCTCAGAACATTCCTGGACCTGGGCAAACTATACTTGATGAAGTAGGTCCTGCCAGACGAAAAAGGACTTCAAGAACTCCTAATGACACCCAGTGACTAGAACTGCTATCTAATGGTGAGACGGATGACCTCTGTGCCTTATCCAGAGACACAAAAAGATACAGGAATCCTGACTCTTTGACTTCCAAGCTGATAAGAGATAACTGGAACATACAAGAGTGCTGAATGGTGTGAGATTTGGGCTCATATATATGATAAATTCAGATTTATCAAGCCACGACAGGCCACCTTGTGCGGTCCTGCATGGCTTGATAAATCTGGAGTACCGCAAGGCAGTGCAAATACTTGCCTCGTGTTACTCTGCCCTAAGGAGGCATTCCGTGGGTGGAGCGTGGGTGTTCCATGCATCCACCCATGAATTTTGGTGTATTCCCAGACTTACCAAGAGTGGTACAACTGGGAATGCGTCCAAATGCTACATTTCCCCAGGGAGGCCTGATCAGGAGAATTATCTTTATTTCTCCTTGTGTGTGCCTCTTCCTATGAGCGCTGCATGCTGCAACACGGATAAAAAGAGGAAAATGTCTCTCAGGATTGTTTGATTGATGAAATAAGAATCAATAGTGTATTCTAAATGAGTATCGAATACTAATGGCTGTCACAGTTACAAATTCAATTGCATCAAGAGACAATAAGTGACCGTGATGAATAAAGTGACATTTGGGGCCTTTTAGGATGTCGGGCGGATCGCCACCGCCCACATGGCGGTGTCGATCCACCCGACAATAACCTCCGCCTGCTACCCATTTCCCCCGCCATATTAGGATGGCGGGGAACCCTGGGTATTCCGCCGGTCACACAGGTGACCAGGCGGAAAAGGGGCCTGATATGGTGGCGGTGTCTGCTAGACACCGCCATCCATATTATGATTGATGCGTGAAGCAGCCTTTCCGTGGTGGCATTGCCGCCTCGGAAAAGGCATGCTGTTGTCTCAGTTGGGGGCCCGTTGTGGGCCCCCAGGATGTTGGGGGGTGGTGGGGGCACATGGTGGGTAACTATGCACTTGCATGCAGGACATGGCAGGCACCGCCCGGTGTGCAGCCCGAGCATTGTGGCGGGCGGTGTTGTATGCACAGCCCACCACAATGATGTTGATGGGGGATGCCACTGCCACCGTGGCATCCTAATTGCCTGTGCGGGACCGCCGCACCACTGGCGGCGATCCCAGCACTGTCAGGGTTACGTACCGCGGCATGTTAATAGGCCCCATAGTGATTAAGTGATATGAACAGTACACTATATACAAGACAAATACATGTAGAATAAAAAACGGGGGTGGGAGGGGGATTTGTGAAACAGTTTTGTCCTGTTTCTTTTTGCACATGTGCTGCAAGATCCAATAGTAAATAAAATCGTGATCTTGAGGGCTGTGCGGACATATATGGCATGTCGACGTTTGAGTAATTGATCCGAACTGCTGCCGGACGGACGCACCTTCTATTTACTAAGCAGCCTGAATCAATAGGCTTTTTTACGAGACCCCAACCAGCTGGTGGAGGTCCGGTGAATATATAAATGAGGCTCCAACTGGCTGGTGGAGACCTTTTCTGTCAATTCCTGACACATTGCCAAGAGTCATTGATCGCTACAAATTAATTACTGCATTATTATTTAATCTACTGAGACTTCTGCCCATTTGGCTGTCCATTCATCCCTCCATAGTCCTGAAGAAGACCCGCTCTGAGGCACCCTACATTTGCGCTACTCTCGGGGTCGAAACGCTGACATGCTATATATGTCCACACAGCCCTCATGATCAAGATTTAATTTACTATGGGATCTTGCAGCACATGTGCAAAAAGAAACAGGACAAAACTTTTACAAAATTTTCCCTCCCCATTTTTTATTCTACATGTTCTTGTCTTGTATATAGTGTACTGCTCATATCACTTAATCACTATATGTCACTTTATTCACCACGGTCACTTATTGTTTCTTGATGCAATTGAATTTGTAACTGTGACAGCCATTAGTATTTGATACTCATTTAGAATACTCAATTGATTCTTATTTCGTGTGTGTTTTCCTTTTGTGAAAACAAGCTGAAAAACTGGTAATTATCAAATGAATTGGGAGAAATTGTATGTCAGAAAATCCTTAGCAAAAAAATTCGTCATTCAGAAATGTAAAATCATGTATAAAAAATAACATCCAGTTGGGTGTAGATTTGCCATTCTTAACTTCAAAGAGGATTTTTTTTGTATCTCAGGCTTTAGAGGTTCAGTGTAATAGGCATGGAAAGACTAGCGGCAATCCATATACTTCATTTGCTTTTTAATCATGTTGGCATTTGATTAGAAGGTATTTCGTTTTTTCAGCATTTTTTGTGAGGACGACATCCACTTTTGAGTATTCTGTAAACATGTTTTGCTTTCATGGTGTGCAAATCTTGAATGGAAGAAATGTTCATGTATAACTGAGAATCATCACAAAAATGATAGATAGTCACCCCAGACTCCTCCAACAACATTCTGAGTGACTCCATAAAGAGTTTAGAGAGTGTTTAAGAAATTATGGAACATTGTGAAACTCTACATGACATAGAGAAAGGTTGTTGCATGTCTTCTAATTATCACGAAATGTGGTCCATTCTTTAAAAAGGAACCAAACCATCTCAAAACTGTACCTCCATTGTGAAATGCAGTGGTTCAAGGTCAGAAGAAGCCATCCAGGATTGATCATATAAAATGGAAGGATTAGTAAGCAAGTAGGAGACATGCATAACATGGCGTGGATGCTGTTGGGCAGTTTAAGGGTGACTGTTAGACAGATGTATGCTTACAGAATTGGGTGATAGCTTGCAAGGTTGGACCGGCTTTCAGTAATTTGTGAAAGGTTCCCTCATTTAGTGCTGTATTGATTAATTTACATCATATGTTGGCGAACAGATGGAATTTAGGGACTCATTTAGAGATTAGCAGATAGGGTACTCTTTCACAAATGTGACAGAGCACTCTGTCCGCTAAGCCCCCAGTCCGCCTGTGTTATTTTGAGTTTGCGAGGCCCATCAATTTTCTGAGTGCAATTTCACTTCTGGCTCCACCATTGGGCATTGTATTCTGATGGTCCCACAGAGTAGAGACATTTACGGCCACATGCATCATTGTGACATTTTGCGATTTCTTAAGTGCGAATATTAAGGAATCGCAATTGAGAAATCGCAAAATGCTATGCATTAAAAAATCGCAATTTTTTTGCGATTTCTTAATTTTGCTTAATTGCGATTCACAATTTGCGAATCGCAATTAAGGAATCCCTTCCCATTGATTCCTATGGGCCTAGAGGCCCATAGGAATGAATGGGAAGCCATTCTCATTTTGCGATTCGCAATTAAGGAATCGCTAAATGAGAATGCTATTTCAAGGGTGCAGGGGGGGTCTCAAGGACCCCCCCCTGCACCCCTGAAATTAAACGTTAAGAACATTTTTCACACAGGCATGCCCCAAGGACATGTGTGTGCGTAAAATAAAACTTTCAAAAATGCACTTTTGTGCATTTTTGAAAGTTTTCGCAAATTACCATGAAGGTTAACTTCATGGTAATTTACCACTTCCTATTTGCAATTTCGCAATTTCAAAAAAATCATGCATTGCATTTAAGAAGTCGCAAAATTGCGATTCCATAAATGCAATCGCAATTTAAGAAATCGCAAACAAATTGCGTTTTCGTAAATTGCGAAAAAAGCAAAAAGCTTCATGCATCCCAAAAAAGGGATTTGCATTCGCAAACGGCCGGATTTTGCGATTCGCACCGTTTGCGAATACAAAAACCCTTGATGCATGTGCCCGTACGAGTAAGGTCAACAGTTGCCCACTCTATTTAGAGCAGACAGGCCGATGCATGTTATTTCTCTGTGCCCCCGTCAGGAAACATTTGGCAGAAAGAAAATCCTTGGGTTTAGGGCCATTAAACTTTGTTCTACAGAAACAATCTCCAGCTCTGCACATTTATTTCTGAAAAAACAGAAATGTTTTGTGCACATCTAGAGAAATATTACAGACAAACTAAATGTTTTGTGTTTTGATAGGAGCTGCAGTGAGGCAGATCAGTGCAGGGCAGAGATCAGTGCAGGGCAGTGATGATTTCTGTACTTGGGAGCCAGGAGTCCGACCAGGAGAATCAAAATAATGACCTCCACCATGCTGATGGACGACAGCCTACCAACCATACTTTAAATCAGGACTTTAGTCCTCAGAATCTTGGCAGGTATGATGCTATTGTGTTTAAGACTTGTACAAATAGAACGTCATATAGATAGCTATATATGGGTAGTTAGTTGAGAGCAATTATAGTGTTGATGTGCCAAATGGGGAGAGAAGGAGTGATGGAGGAACAAACTGGCACAGCACTGGAGCTGCTTGGACACTAGAGTGGCCTTGCTTGGGATGTCTTGTGCAATGGGCATGGTGGAGACCCTTAGACTAGGTGGACCACCTTGAGGGCTATTTAGGCAAATCACAGGCGACGCTGCCAAGGATGAGCAGTGCAGATCGTAACAGACAGTAGCAGCTCATGGAGGGAATGCTGCGGGGTGGTGGGGTGGGGAGGAACAGGATGGAGGGTGGTAAACTCCGGCTCACGGCCAACCAGTGTAATGTAAATAAATAAATACATAAAACAAATGTCATTGTAAGCGCTGAAATGCATTTGCCGTTTCAGCACGCACAATGAAATTAGTTTTATTTATTTATTTACATTACACCAGTCGGCCGTGAGCCAGAGTTTACTACCCCCCACCCTGCACCTCCCCCGCCCCTCCACACCGCCCCGGGGTACTCCCTCCACGAGCCGCTACTGGTGATAGAACATCCTGCAGGGCCCAACCTCCAGAGCTTAATTTGTATAAGTACTGGGGCTCAAGGTTTGTTCAGAGGCCTGCGGCCAGCCTTACTAAAGGTTTGTGTGTCAAATACTAAGTCTGTGTAAATTTGGTTTCACCTTATGCCTCTTTAATCCACCACCAGACAGTTCCTGCTCACTTATATAATTCTGACTGGTTCCTACTTTCTCCCTTTGTCACAGTTTTTCCTTCCTTCTATTGCTAATTTCTGCCTTGCTTGTTTTTCCCTTGCATGCTCTGGGTCCAAATCAGATAAGGGAAATTAGTGCCAGAGGCTCCACCTGCAACCATTGACTGAAATTAAGCACTACATTCAATTAGTTAGGGCTTTACTAGATCATGTTGATGGCTCCTATTAGATAGGGTGCATGGAGATGACTGTTGCATAGCCCTTCCAGTCATCTAAACACATTAGGAGACACTTAACCCTCATTGAATATAGTATTGCTTTGACTTCAGATTCACATTTCCAGCTATGGTGATCGAAGGTGGAGGGAAATAAACAGATTCCATCCTGAACTGCTTTCAAAAGTAACATGTGAAACAGAGGACGTATGGCTAGTTTCATCTCCGTAGGTTAATGCCTTTGGCTATAATTTATGGCCCTACAAACCATTGTCTCTTGAAGCAGCTGGTTTTGGTGCATAACATCACCCAATCGCCAGGTTAATAATATGGTGCTGGCTAAAGTACCTTTGTTTTGTGACGTATAATTTGACTTATACATTCTTCTGGATTTCCTTCAGATGTTTTGGATCTTCCTGTGTTCCATGTTTTGATGGTAGGTTTATTTCCTCAAAGCCAACCTTCCTGTCATACGAGCAACAGAAGATTAAATTCCGAAGGATGTGTGCGGAGGGTTGTTCTAGGAGAACCCTGCCAACCACTAAAGAGTTACCCAGTCATCAGACTCTTCCAACCATAGAAAACATTTGCTTAACTTTTTCTGTTTTTAGTTGTTTGCGTGGTGACTCTACAACAACCTGGTGTCGGTATATAATTGAGTACACAATGTATAGCAGGTGCAACAAATGAGTTGATGCCTATGTTATGTGATCAGGGCTCATGGCTATGGTGAAGACACACTGTAGAGTGGAGGAAATGCACAAGATAGCTGGTGTTCCTGTGGGATTTAGGAAGCTCCTGTGAGAACTTATAGTCGCACAGAATTTCAGCGCATCCTGCAGAGTCTTGGAAATACCGCTAGTTTCCTTCACAGCCCACACACTCTGCATGGAGAGCAAAAGAGATGGGGTCAACACTCTGACTCTACTCCAGGGCAGTCTTGGATCTTTAGGAGCATAAAGGGGATGTCCCTCATTATCAAGAGGGTGGGGTGGGAGGGCCTCAGATCAGGTGGACTACTGAAAGAGCAAGGCAGGCAAAGTGAAGGAGGTGCTGCAGAGTATTGACAGCACAGATCTTTACAGGAAGACCTTCTTTATGTTACTTACAGTGTTGGGGAAACATGGCCCCAGCAGTAACAAATGGACCCACCATCTTGAATTGAAAAGTTTAATCGCAGTACACCAGAGCACACCCAATCACTATATCTATAATCCAATGGGTAATATGGCAAGCAATGGAGGAGATTCCTTCTGATGATATGTTTCCAATAAGTCTTTAATCCAATATCCTTTCAAAAATACTTCAACCACACTCCCGAATCAGGTCTTTTAACTTTTATTTCCAAAAAAGCGAAGAAGCAGCAACAGCCGACACACGTTTCGCCCGCAGGGCTTTTTCAAGGCTCAAGAAACTGTTTTGTAGATATTGATGAGGTTGCTACCCAATATAAACATAGTTTGTTGAGAGGAATTCTTCTATGTAGAATGAATACGAATAAAATGGCCGGCGGTGTTGGCTCGTGATGGTACAAACAGCTATGTATTCAAATTTGTAACTTTTGGAAGCTGATCCTGTATGTATTTCCTGGACCTTGATAAGTCTGTTTATCTGTATCTCCTACGTCCTGGTTCGTGAACCCAATTTTCGACTTTTCACCTGATTCGGGAGTGTGGTTGAAGTAGTTTTGAAAGGACATTGGAATAAGGACTTATTGGAAACATATCACGAGGAAGAATCCCCACCATTGTTTGCCATATTACCCATTGGATTATAGATATAGTGATTGGGTGTGCTCTGGTGTAATGCGATTAAATATAGTTCCATACCCTACAGGTCTAGAGATAAAAATACCCTGGTAGTTGGGTATTATAACACCATCTGAGCACCCCGTACTAATTTATTTGAAAGTTTACATCTAGACTCAGTATGTCAAGAGCTGTGCAGACCAATTAGCAAACCCACACTTTGTTTTTTGAATGTGAGTTGTATTGAAAAGTATCTATCTCTTATCAAGTGAGTGATGGTACAGATTCACTCTTGGCCTGCCAACTTGCAGGAGAACAGCCCCTATTAACTTGCCAACACTGAACGGACACTCGCTACCCATCCGAAATCAGAATGCAATCTATAACCTCTATGCAGAGAAGCTCTTGAAACTTGAACTGTAGTACTGCTGTCATCTGGGAGAATCTTATGATATTGCTCTGTATTACCGATTCGGAAAATACCGAATCGGTAAATCCCGATTCGGTAATTCAAAACACCAGCAATTGAGGAATTAGCCAATCCTGTGCATCCACTCCACCTCCCAACCAGGAAGTGGCCACACCCATGCAGGTGCACTGAATCAGAACCTTCTGGAGAGGCTGGGAGTACAGAGGAGAACACAGGAGCCACTGGGAGAACTTTACCTGTAAAACCTGCACAATGGCTAACAAGGAGACAGACAAAGAAGGAGGTAAAAGGAAGAGAAAGCAGAAATTCAGCGAAAGGGAGCTTCAGGTCCTGATTGAGGAGGTGGTGAAACAACATACCAAGCTGTTTGGAAAATAGTCCTTGCAAGTGGCTGAATCTGAAAAAGGAAGATCTGGCTGGGAATTCAGGCACAAGTTAATGCCATAGGAGGGACCACCCTGCAGGAAATTAAAGTACTTAAAAAAAAGGTGGTATGATATGAGGAGCATCGCAAAAAAGAATATGTGGGAGATTAAAAAACAAGCCAGCCAGACAGGAGGTGAAAGGAACAGGGCACCTGCCCTGACTGCACTTGAGCAACTTGTGGAGTCTACCATAGAGCCAGAAAGTGTCTGCGGAATCGGGGATGCAGACAGCTTAGCCAGAGCTGCCACCAAACAAGGTAAGAAGCATGCACACCAATCTGCACCCCGATTTCCTATCCCCATTCCCCAATGAGGCTGTGTGAATCCCACTCCAGTACAGGTTTTAGTAAACACCCCGATGCATTATGGGAGATGTAGTCAGTGAAACACGTATCATGACAGTCATCACACTGAACACCAAGGCATGTAACACACATCAGTGATATGCAAGCAGAGGACATTAAGATAGTTTGCCAGAAATGTAAATGTATTATTGCTATGCAGGGCTGCCGGACTACTGAGCAAATGTACAATTTGTGTCGACAGGCGAGACATCGCGCAGATCTACACAAGACAAGGCAGAAAGGGCACCCCGGAAGGAAAGATCAGAGGAGGCCAGTGCAAGTGCAGGGCACACCACATCACCACCACCGGCATCACCACCACTGCCAGCGTCACCACCACTACCAGCGTCACCACCACTGCCTGTGTCACCACCACTGCCAGCTTCACCACCACTGCTAGCATCACCAGCAGCAACACCACCGGCAGTGGCAAGACCCAGGAGGCATGCAGCTGCCACACTCCAGGAGATGGAGTCGTCCTTGGAAGACACCAGGGGGGGGAGAAATTTCAACTGTGCCAGTGGATGGCAGTAATGCCGAGTCGCAGTCCACCTCAGAGAGAGCACACACCGGTGCCAGACGCCGCAGGGCTAGGGAAACAAGTCCACCTTTCCAGGGTGAGGAGCATGGTGTCTTCGCAGGGCTGGAGGCAAACATGGTCAAGGTGCAGCGCCTGCATGGGAAGGCAATACAGTCTGTACAGCGCCAAATGAAACACCTGAACACCAACATGGTGAACATTGAGAAGGGCATCGGCACTATGACCTCCATGCTGGCTGAGGGCATGAAGGAGATGGCTGAGGACATGAAGGAAGATGGAAAACCATACAAAGCCAGTGAACCGCCTCTCAACTGCCACTTCTCTGCTCTGCAGACGCTCCATGGCCATGCAGGAAGGGATGGCACACTGCAGCCGTGATGTCTCTAGGGGGCTGGTCAAGGTAACAACTGCACTTGAAGTGCTGCTAACAACTCAGGCTGCCAATACTGGTGCTGTTGATGTGGGGGACAGTGAGGAGACGACCAGTCGCAGCAGCATAATGCCCCCTGCAACTGAGACCCGGAGGAACAGCAGACGGCATGGGGCTGGCACTGGATCCATACCTAGTGAAGACAGTCTGCTGATGGCATCCAGCAGTGTTGTGCATGGCCGCAGACGCTAATGCAGCCCACACTTTGTGTACTTAATTGGGTGAAGTAACCCATCACATCCTCTTAGAGGTGTCACAAATTGGACTGGCACGTTGAACCCTTTGTGGAGTGGCATAGTGCCCAAATATTAAAACTACGTCATTTACATATAACAACTGGATGTGTCTCCTTACTTACTCAAAAATAGTTGTGTGTGATCTCTGCCCGTCTTTGTCTCTCATCTGGTGCTGGCACCACTCCTGCTGCGTTGAGCTCTGGCTGTGCAAATTCATCATCATCGTCCTCAGAGTCAGTTAATTCAACTTATGTACCTTTCTTAGTGGCAAGGTTGTGCAGCATAGCACAAGTTGCAATGATTTTGCAGCAGATGATGGGTGTGTACTGAGGTGCGCCTCCGCTTTTGTGGAGGCAGCGGAACCTGCTTTTCAATAGTCGAAACGTGCGCTCCACAACGTTGCGTGTTGATTTGTGTGCCACATTGTATCGTCTCTCACTCGGGGTTGATGGGTTTAGGTAGGGAGCGAGGATAAATGACCCCACAGCCTAAGCACTATCACCTAGGTGAGAAAGACAGTGCCATTAATTACATCCACCAACACATTCATCTGCATAATCCAACAGGGTGTGTCACAGTGATTTACCTTCTCCAAATTCTCCCGCAGCCAGGCGTGTGTAGATCCCACTGTTCTGGAAAATGTCGTGGGTGCTCCCTGGAAATTTGGCCACGATGTTGGTGATTATGTTGGCAGCATCGCAGATTACCTGCACATTTATGGAGTTGGTTGCTCTTCTGTTTCTGTAGATATACTCAGTGGCTGCAGGTGGGCAGATTGGAATGTGTGTCCCATCAATGCACCCTATGACATGCGGGAACTGTGCCATTTTGTAAAAGTCTGTCTTGGTTTTCAGCAGTTCCACCTGTGTGTTTGGGAAGCTTATGTAGTGATGCATTCTCTGCATCATGGCATCCAGGAACTTCTTAAAGAGACGGGACAGGCAACTCTGTGACACCCCACCTACTGCAGCTATCACCCCCTGGTAACTGCCAGATGCAAGTAGGTATAGGCTACAGACCCCTGCACATGTGGTGGTATGGCGTGCGCCCTTGGTGTTGGATGCTCCAGGAGTGGGTGCAGGTCCCTTATCAGGTCCAGGATGGTGTGGGGGTATAGCCTGTACCTATGGATCTCAGCCTCAGTCAGTTGGAAGAGTGTGATGTGCTGTGTGTATACGTGCTCCTCCTGTCTCCAGATCCTCACTCCTGCTGCCTGTAGCCGTAGCCGCCTTGCAATTACATAGAAGGCCACCATAGTGATGACACTGTTGCATTTTGGGACTGCTTATATACACTGAAGCTGATTAACACCTGCTTTCAGTCAGTGTTAATTACCGACTCCTAAGTACCGAATTTCATGCAATTCGGTATTACTGAATTTTCCTACATCTCTTTTCTCGTTTTTACTGTTTCTTATTTACCGATTCGGTATTTGGGTGTTCGGTAATTCTGAATCGGTAAATTAGAAATCGGTAATAAGGAATCGGTATTTACCGATTCCTTATTAACAATTCCTTTCCTACATCGCGTATGCCTATATACCGGTCGGTAACTATGAAATTTACCGATTTTCACCATTACTGACCGGTATTTGGGCCACCTACATATGGCCCTAAGTCCTGTTTATTACTATCAATTAGTTTCTTAATGAACTGGCAAGGTATAATGCCAGCCCATTTCAAGCATAACCCATTTGAGCCTGATATGCTGATATTGCCTATGATGTTAGGGGCAATTTGCTTGCTAACTTTAAGTCGTAAGGTGAGGGCCAATGGGTTATGTTTGCTAACCGAGTTAGGTTTTATTGCAAGGTAGACCAGATTAGGAATGTAGTTTGACAATAGCAGAATGTGATCTATAGTAGACTCGGCTCTCCTACCTATGGATGTATATTGTTGACCAGAAAAAGTGCCACCTTCATCCTCCAGGAGGGCTAGACTGTGTCTGAACATCATACTATTCAAAGCATTGCCATATGTATTATGTGGGAAATGTAAATGATCTGTCACAAGAGTGTAAGCGATACCACACACATCCTTAGGGGTAGTGTACATTTAAAGATGTTAAAGTTGCCAACCCAGAGGAGCATGCCATGGGTCACCTTTGCAGGGACAAATTTAGACAGGACAGGTCTTCCTCCAGTTCTGTTAGCATATCACTACATGTGGAATCCAAATTGTTGTTATAAAAATTGATTATTAACAGATAATTGCCATTTCTAGGAGACATCAGAACACATTGTTAGTGCCAAGAACCTGTAAAAATAGTAATAATGTCTACGAGGAGCAGAGTTGAGAATAATAAAACTAAGCTCTCTTTTGCTCTACCTGGACTGAAGGGTGTGGATGCAGTAGCTACTGAATGGAATCCCTCAATGTTGATGTCAATCATGGTCCAGGTTTCTTGTAAACATATTATTTGGGCTGATGTAACTACAATTTGCCAGTCAGAGGATGATAGGTTGTTTCTAATACCAGCCATATTCCATAAAATAATATAGATGAGGTTCGCTGGATGAGAACAATGGTTAGGATCGGGTTTGAAAGAAAGCCAGTGCCATTATAGATAGATCCATGAGGGGCATAAAGTATTTTTGACTGGTTTTTGGGGTCTGAAAGATAGATAACAGGGCAACTAGGAGAGTCCCCTGTATTTTTGTTGTGTCCTCATCAAGCAAAGGTTTTAGGGAGTTTGGAGGAGTCAGAGGCCCCTTTATGTGCTCTGTACCAAATGTGCCGTGGCCTTACGTTGTTCTATATGGGGTGTAACTAGCCTTGTCCTCTGGGGCCCCATTTTGTCCAGCTCCAGTCACAAGATTATTGGGAGGTGGCCATGATGACTCAGTCCAAGGCCCAGCTTGAAATCTTTGTTACCGTTGCCTTAATCATTGGACACCCTGTTGTCTTGATTGGATGTATCATTCCCAGATATTCCAGAATTAACATTTCTTACTCTTTTTCCCTTGATTATCTAGTTTGTATACCCTTAGTATGGAATTTACCCATTCATTGTGTACTGGTGGTGTAGCTTTTACCCAATTAATACATATCTCCCTTCTGGCTAGCAGTATTAATAAAAAGAAGATATTTTTCTGATCTTTATTCAGTATAGAATAACTTGTATTTTGATTGATCCCAAAAATAACTGCTTCCATGCTTACCTCTATGGGCTGTTCCAGCACATCAGAGAGTCTCTTAACCATTTGTTTCCAGAACTACTCCAACTGAATGCAGTACCGGAACATGTGCAGATCATCTGCTCTTTCCTCCCCACATTTAGAGCAATTTTTTACCTTATTACTGTTGATCTTTGTTCAATCTTTTTGGGGTCCAATACGATCTGTGTGTTGTGAATAGATGATTTTTCTTCAATGGGGCAAAATTTACCATGCGCCCAAAAATTGCCATTGAGGTTTGACAGTAGTGGGGGATGGATGTCTAGCCCTGGCACGGCTTTTTCCCAGATTTCATTTGGGGCTTTGTATTCTGTTTCGCCAGCTCTTATAAGGGCCCAGTACCAAAATGATATTTCCTGCTTGAATAGTTTCGTGCTCATTACCTTTTGCTCGATATCATCATCCCCTTGTAAATGTTCCTTTATGTCCTTTATCCAACTGTTCAATTGGTAGTATTTGAATCACGCTAGCGATCCCTGAGTTTTTTCATTTAGGATCTCCCATTCTACGATTTTATTGTTCTCTATTAACTGTCCCCAATTATTTATGTTTCCGTCTCTTAAGGGGGTCACTAGTCTGTCTTTTAGACAGCCAGGGGTTCCTGGGGAGTCCCAGATTGGTGCGTACTTGCTGAAGTAGGGGATTTTTAAGATCATTCTTATTCCATACCAGGTTTTTGCAGCTGATTTCAATGTCTAAAGTTTGATCTTTTTAAAATATTTGGGATGTTCGAATTTGTAGAGAAAATAGTCTCTATCATGACCGATTATGGCTTTCAAGTACATAGAAATATAGATACAGAATGGTGAGTTGCACACCTATATGATCCCATTCGCCAAGTAAATCTAATTTGATGTACTCTCTCAATTAAACCTGCTCGGCGTGCTAGCTTCCTCTGCGCTCTGTCCAATTGCGCTTCAATAATGATAAGAACACAAGGGAACCGCATTTCGATTCCCATCAAGCTGCACAGCCATTATCTCAAAACGAATCCAATGAATCAAATCCATAAAACGCTTATTCCACAATTTTGTCCTTTCATGTTTATCCTTTGTACTCCTTTGTTTCCTTCAATTCATTTTACTCATTTCTGTCACGTTTCATTGTTCGTCAAAAAAAGCACAAGAATGCAGCATGCTTCCACATGTCGCGCTTTTATTCCAAAAACACCCAATGCATTTTGGGCACAAAACCCTTCTTCGGGGGTATCTATAAAAATAGAAAATATACATCACCAATAATTACAATTATCATGCTTGTACTACAATCTACATACTGCATGCACTCAAAATAAGTACTCCAATGTGGGCCTATTACATGCGCTTATGTACACTTTCTGAATGTGTTTAATCCTGCTACCAACATAATTAGCATCGTCCTCTATTTGCCCCTTTAACCCAAAAAGCCCATTATCTGTAGTCTGCACAGTGAAGCTGTGCTCTATGATTTATGACCTCTCCAGCAAGTACTTTCTGTTTAATAAGAACATTCTCTGCCCCAAGCTTACTGTGACACATGTTCCTTTATCTTAACCACTTGGATGCTAATGACAAGGGTAACTCGTCATGGAGTGCCCATTCATTTCAATGGAATTTACATGGAGAAGAACAAATAGGCTTAGCATCCAAGTTTAAATAAACATTTTCCGAACTTTCACGTTTCTTCAGTCACCCAGATCCCTTCTATCTCGCGGCAAAAACCGAGAAATGCTCCTGCTTGGTCCGTCGGTATCAAACAGTTTAACTTTCAGCAACTGCCACCCACTTTAATGTGCTCTACTATCCCCAGGTGAATGATTACTTGTGCTTGACTCTGCACCTTCTAACCAAGCATGATCATACGCTCGCTCTGTTGCTCGCCGTTTTTTAGAACTCAATTACCCAAGATGCACCTCTGGAAACATAGCACAATGCTCCCCGCTCCAATAATACAACATTCCTGGTCTCTTCATGTCAAGCAATATTCAAAGCACAAACGACAATGCTAAAAAAACGGCTCACAATAACTGCTGCACATAAACTGTTTTTCAAGAATGCATGATCATCGCTGATAATCTCATCGCTGGTAAAAGTTATGTTCCACGATCACATTTGTGCGTGGCAGGGAAACAAACATTCATGCGGTTCCCTTGTGTTCTTATCATTATTGCAGGGCAATTGGACAGAGTGCAGAGGAAGCTAGCACGCCAAGCAAACGTTTGGACATGTAGAAGCATGCTGCATTATTGTGCTTTTTTTGACGAACAATGAAACGTAACAGAAATTAGTAAAATGAATTGAAGGAAACAAAGGAGTACAAAGGATAAACATGAAAGGACAAAATTGTGGAATAAGCGTTTTATGGATTTGATTAATTGGATTTGTTTTGATATAATGGCTGTGCAGCTTGATGGGAATTGAAATGCGGTTCCCTTGTGTTCTTTTCAAGTACATAGGCCATGCTTCCCATTTACCCAAAGGTCTCCTTATATTTTTTAACTGGAAAGCTCTGCAATATTCTAGTATGTCCAGGCTCCCGATTCCTCCCTGCGCCTTATTCCTCCTTAGTATTTTCCAACCGATTCTTACCCCCTTGGCAGCCCAAATAAAACTGGATATCTCCCCTTGCAGCTTTTTTATCTGTTCTGTCTTAAAGTCAAACGGGATAGAACTAAATAGGTAGGGACATTATGGCAGTATACTCATTTTGACTAAATTGGATTTCCCTAAAAAACACAATTGTAAACCTGTCCAGGCCTTAAGGACTTTCCTTATGTCTTTGTTAATTCTGGCAAAATTCATGCTTGATATCCCGTCTAACTCTTTTATATATTCTATCCCTAGGTATTTTATTTTTTCCTTCACTAATGGGTTTCCAGAGTTTGTGTTCCACTCCAAGATTTCCGATTTTGATTGGTTTACAAGATATCCTGAGACTACCCCAAACTGGTCTATAATGTCTTCTATCTTTGGGAGTGAGCTATTTAGGTCGCCAGTAAATATCATTAAGTCGTCCGCATACAGCGTGACTTTTTTTTCCCAGTCCTGATGTTTAAAAGGTATGATCCCCTCTTCCCTTCGCAAGAGTCACGCTAAGGGCTCTATGTAAAAATTAAAGAGGAGAGGGTGCCTCTCTCTATTATTATGTTTTCAGTAAGAGCGTCGTTAACCAACACTTTGGCTGCAGGGTTTTTATATATATTTATTATTGCACTCTCGATGTGTCGCCAAGATTAAATTTAACTAGAGTGGCGTTCAAAAAGGACCAGCTAACCCTGTCGAGCACTTTTGCAGCTTCGAAAGTTATAACTGCCAATGGTTTAGAATTATGGGTTGCGATGTCTATGGCACTTATGAGTTCATGCGATAATTCGTATATTTGTCTGCCCTTGATGAATCCTGTTCGTTTTGGATGAATTAGGGACCCAGCCACTTCCCCTAATCTTTTGGCTAACACCTGTATGTAAATTTTGTAGTCCGAGTTTAAAAGTGAGATGGGTCGGTATGACTTGCATTTGGCTAGGTCCGTTCCTGGTTTTAGTAAAATACTCACTATTGCATCGTTCCATGATTCTGGGAGATCTTTTTTCCCTAAGAAGATATTGTTTAAAAGTTCTGTTAGGGGGGTTACTAGTGCTTCCCTCACATTTAGGTACAATTTGTTTGGTAACGCGTCTGGGTCTGCTGCCTTTCCTTTCTTTAGGCTTTTTATTGCATCTAAGACGTCATCTCTGGAGATCTCCTGGTTACGGTCTATTCTCTGCTCAGGAGACACCACAGAAGTGGTTATTATTTTATCTAGAAAACGTTGTATTTGGTCTTCAGGGCCAGATGTTTCTGTTTTTGTTTTCCATACCAGGTTGAATTAGCAGACTTCCTCGAAACAATAGTTAGGGATAGATGAGAGGCCAGTAAATTATCACATTGTGAATAAGGAGAAGGCTGTGGGAGAATCCTGGTATGGAAAACAAAAACTGATTCAATACGAAATAGGGTCACAAAGATACAGAAGGAAGGCCAACTTGGACACTGCTTGGAAGATACTGAAATCAGGCGAGAATTTACAAAATTCTTTGAAAAATTGCATATGAGAGTCCCCTGTATTACCTACACTTTTGAAATTATCAGCAGGTACCTCAATCAGCTTTTGCATTGCCGTGTGTGGAGTCATGGAGTTAGGACCAGTAGGTATAATGGATTCAGTGCCCACATTTACCTCACCAATAAGGGGACTGCCCTTTACAATAATAGGGCAGATATTTAAATCGTTCACCATTCTGTTACCATCAATTGATGGTTCTGGGATCAGCGGTACAGCCGGTGGCCTAACCTGAACAGATTTAGTTTAGATTATGGTCTGTCGATATAAGAGAGATTAGTAAAATGGCAAACCTATTTTTTCACTTAACTGGAACAATTCATCTGTGCTTTTGCTTCCCCTTTTCATTGCCCATTTTGAGATTTGGCTCATGCGAAGTCAAAGCCCCATGATGTAGAAATTCGCTGGCTATGGGGCAGTGCTTAATTTGAGCCTGTAGTTTCTGATGCTTGGCATCAAAACATAATTGTCAACACCGGTGCCTGTAACTAATTTAGAGTAGACCACGACAACAGGTAATTATTAATTCAATATAAAATAAAAATGACTATTAACTGCCGCCAAGCCGTTCTTGTAGCTTTGAAGGCCTGAAATGGTCCGAATTGTCACACTTGTAGGACTGTGATGGTTAGTACTTGTGTTGTTACTATCATTGGCAGCACAGTGTGTGGTGCAAGCTGCAATGGCCTCCGGACAAGAGCCTAGGCACTTATTAGTTTTTACAAATTAAGCACTGCTAAGGAGCAATTTGTTGTAACAGGTATTACAAGAATTACCTGTTGACTATAGCACCTCAGAAACTATGGACTACCTTAATGTCATTGTAATATCATGTACCTGCTTTCAGGCCATGACTTTCAGAAGCCAACCCTTCAAGACATACTCTTGAAAGGTGACCTTGGGTTTTGAAACTCAGAAAAAGGTAGAACATACACAAATTCAATATTTTTATTTTTATTACATTGTCATATGTTTAATGATAGGTTTTTCAGTCACTAATAAGATAAATAATTTTATGTTTCAAGAGCCAATCCAATTGCTGCTATGCAAATTCGGTCTACATCAAGTGTACATACTTTTAAAGATAGCATATTGAACTTCTACATGTTCTAAAATTGAATATCTGACCTAAGGGATGTGTTGATGATCCAAATAATCAGCTAAGCATTAACACGTATATAAGTGCCTCTCCTGCTTGGGTGCATGCTGGCACTGGTGCAGCTCTGTCTACTACAATGCTGGATGCTGGGTCTGACAATCAGAGAGAGCCTAGGCATTAGGACATGTCCAGGATTATATGATCAATGTGAAAATGAGTACATGGACTCAGTGAAAATTGGGAACCATTCTGTTGTGTCATGCTTCCTGGATCTTGAGGCCGGGTACGACCTTTGTGGCGGGCGTGGCAGTCTGGCACCAGGGAAAGGGCATGAATGCCTGGTACCACCTACAGAGACAATGAGAACAGATCCTAAGTTTAAAGCTGCTACCAACCCGAGACCGTTAGCGACTGGGTTACAGCAGCATTGGTTGTTTCTGATAGGGAAATATTGAGAATAGTGGAAGTAGGTTCCACTTCTTGGAGAAAAGCATCAAGGGTTGGGCGGGGCAGGAGCTCTCTAATTTCTTTAAGACATTTGTTACAGGCAGCAGATCATCATGGCAGGCCTAAAAGCAGTTGGTGGCTCTAGCTTTGTGTTGGGACAGGTTCTCAGCACACAGGGTACTCTACCTCCTTTTCAACAACTTTAGAAAAAATCAGTATTCTTTCACAGTACTAAATTTTAGCCCTGATTACTGAGGGAGTACTGCGCTGGTCCCGTCCCTTTCTCTGTACCAGTGAATCGAGCTCCTCTGAAGCTAAGAGGAAAAATGATATGGTTCCAGTGCAGACCTATCTGATTGTATGTGACAATTGGTGCTAAGTCAGTAACTAACAATATTCAAGTACATCCTCCCAGTTGTACAGTCAAGTGTAAAGGTAACCAGCCAGGCCATAATATATACATTGTCTGTGAATACACAGTGAAGATGAGCATTCCATAATGTTCACAAGGGACATATATTCACCCACTTAGGCACACAGGTTAGAGTAAATTTCTATGCCGTTGGTTATGTTATGTTATGTTATGTTATCGGAGGTTTTATTAAGCGCTCAGCTACTCTAGCAGAGTGTCCTGGCGCTAACAGACCAGACACAGCATAACTCATCCATCGAAGGGGAAATTAGAGGCAGAACAGCCACGTTTTAAGATCTTTCCTGAAAGATGCCAAATTCTCGCTCTTTCTCAGAGCTAGAGGCAGGTCATTCCAGGCCCGTGACGCTAGATGTTGAAAGGATCGGCCTCCAGTCCGTGCACGCCTGATTACTGGGATCCTCGCCGGTGACATGGCAGCCGATCGTAAGGCTCTGGTTGGATGGTGGAAGACAACTCTCTTCCGCAAATAAAGAGCCCCAATGCCATGAAGGGCTTTAAACGCCATGGTAAGGGCCTTGAACTTAATGTGTTTCCTGATTGGAAGCCAGTGAAGGGACTCCAGAAGGCCAGTGGCATGAGAACGACGACCAAGGCCGAAAATGGCCCGTGCCGCCGCGTTCTGCACTACCTGTAACCGTGACAAAAGATATTCAGGCAGGCCGAGGTAGAGTACGTTCGCGTAGTCCAACCTCGATCCAATCAGGGCTTGCACCGTTATTTTCCTATGGGCGATAGAGAGAAGGGGGAGGAATTTCCTCAACATTTTGAGTATTCCAAAACACTGCCCCACCAGGCCAAGAATCTGAGATTTCAATGAAAGGCAATTGTCCATCTTGATTCCCAGGTTCTTAGCTACCTTGGAGTCAGTAGCAGGGGGAAACATTCCTGCAGGCCACCAGGTCTTCCATCCGGGATCAGGGGGGCAGCCGAAGAAGAGGAGCTCAGACTTGTCAGAGTTGCATTTCAACTGGTTAAGTTGAAACCAAGCAAATATTGCGTCCAAGCAGTTCTTAATGCTCTCGCCATCAAAGTCCATGTTCTTACCACAGGTGAAGAGAAGCTGGGTATCATCGGCGTACGATACAATCTGGGCGCCAAAAGACTCTGCCAGTGCCGCGAGGGGGGACATATAGATATTAAAAAGAGTGGGGCTCAAAATCGACCCCTGAGGAACTCCCACCTCCAGAGGCGGCACTACAGCAGAGTACGGAGGAGCCCAGACTGTCTGTTGTCGATTGGAAAGAAACGACTCAAACCATCTGAACACCGTTCCCCAAACCCCGATCTCCAAGAGTCTTGCCAGGAGGCGGTCATGGGGAACGGTGTCAAGCGCCGCCAAAAGATCTAATAATACCAACAGTGCTTTCCCTCCATTATCTAGGACTTCCTTGATGGCTTCTGACACCTCCAACAGTGCTGACACCGCCCTTTTTGAAGGGCTGCTTTTGCAGGGAATAGGCTGATCTATTTGACCTTTCTTAAGCAAGTGCAGTGAATGGGAAGTGGGAAGTGTGTGCTGAAATGGTTAGAAATGGTGAAATCAGAAGCAGGGTGTCAAAGAGTTGCTGTATCAGGAACATTCAAATCTGAATCACTGAAATAATATTGATGCACACAATATCAAAGCATAAATACATCGGAAAATATATATAGTTAGCAAAAATATCGCCCTGGGCGACAAAACCGATAGCTACCCCACTGTACATTAAACAATATATACACAGGTTTGAATAAAAAAAATTATATTACATCACCCAAAAAATTATAATTCACCTCAACTAAATATTTAACTAAACACACGACAATATAAGCAAAACATTTGTTTTAAATAAACCTGATACATTTATACAATAATCGAAATATTAAATACATGTATAGGTTGTGCACAAATGGTCCACAAGTCTGCAATGCTGTTACAGTGATTTTTTTACAACACTCCACACTCCCAACACGTTTCGGAGACAGGCATCTCCTTGCTCTGGGGTCAGGAGTCAAACACCCAGGGCATCCTTTATTACACTTAATTACACTCAGTGCATGAAGAATCTTACATGTGATCGTGGCATATCAGTACGGTACAAGTAATGATTTCATTTATGTTGGGTTCAGATATAAAGGAAATGAAGAAGAATTGTGCCCCAGGAAATTGATTAGTGTGAACCACTTGGGCACTAAAAAATACGCATGACACATAAAGAAATGCATTGTGCACGCGGACGTCATTTTGACAAATGAAATCCATAGTTATCCCATCATGTGTGGCAAAACTTTAAGAGAAGCAATAAAAGAAAGCAAAATCCATTACTCAAAGATCAAGGTTTACTGGAGTGGAATATGAATTTTTAAAATGTGATTTTCCTAGACCTCCTGCTTTGCACTTATTACCCACAATTCATCAAAATTCCAAGATTCCACTGGGTATACCTACTGTATCTTCTGTGGGAAGTCCATTGGAGAACACTCCAGATATGTTAATTATTTTTTAATACCATTTGTGGAAATCTCTCATCATACACAAGGGACACAAATAATTTCCTGCGTATCATTCATGGCATGATGTGGGAAAACGACTACTATCTGATGTGCCTTGATGTTAACAGTCTGTACACCAGCATACCACGATGTAGCCAAACACTTCTAAAAACACCCCCAATATCCTACTTCTTACAAAAACAAAATCTTGGAAGTCAGCATATCCCTGCTTTAACCATTATATTATTTGTGCTTACACTTCCTGACTAAGTCCGGGAGTCCTGTAGAAGCTGCCATCAAAAATGTTCTCATGTTGCTGGTAGCCAATCAGAGCACTTGCTTTTGCCTGAGCGAGATGGCTAAAGGGAAAATCATTTTCCTGGGCTAATCAGAACACTCTATTTTTCAATTTGTGCTCCTGCGAGAGTCTCGAGAGCCCCCTCAGCCAAAATATTCAGTTTTTGTATCCTAAATTTCTCAACAACTAATGAATAGATTTACGCCAAATCATGTAAAGCACAATCTGTGGACCAAGATCTAGATCCTTACATGTACTTACTACAAAAGAAAATACTACAACATCAAAAGGTGCTAACCTGCTGATAAACCAATCAAAAAACTGCATTGTGGGAATGATTGTTTAAGTGCAGAAAAAGAAAGGGTCCTTTCCTGCATATACAAATCATAAATGGCAATTTGTAACTTCAATGTGTGCTGCTTTAAAAGTTTCAACTCGTACTTTTTAAAATGATTGTTCATGTGCAGGAAGGGACACCTTCCTGCACATAAACAATCATACATAGCAGTTTGCTGTTTCTATGTGTGCTGCACAATGCAGCACACATAGAAACAGCAAAAATTAGAAGAAATAAAGCATTTTTCCTCATTTCACCTGTATAAGATCAGGTTTTCCCTGGTCTTAATTTTGGCGCTGCCCCATATTTACCTCATCCTTGTAAATATGGGGCAGCATCAAAATCAATGGATGTTGCGGCAAAACGTCCAATGCAACACCCATTGCCCACTCTTTTCTCTCTAAGTATAGCGTGAAACGGTGCCTTATTCACATGGCGGCGTTAAGCCACATTAAGCGGCTTAATGCCACATTGTGAATAAGGCGAGGACCCTATTGCCACAGGAAGGTCTAAAAAAGTGACGTTCTTGTGGCGAAAGGGCTTGTAAATATGCCCAATACTCGAGAAAGTCCCCTAAATAATCAGACCCCAACTAACACCTATACCCACTTTAAATCATTTAACTGCACAAACTAAAAAAGTTACCAGTGCTACTCTTCTGGCCCCTAAAAGATACCAAGGTATACGAATATCTAAACACACATAAATGACACATAATGAGGAATCCTTTGAGTTATAACACAAGCTAAGCCCCCTAATGGATTATTTGGAAGATACTTGAGTGGGCAGACTACAGCACTCTGGACAGCGACTCCAACCCAAATTCCAAATACCATGGTGGATGACTATGACAGCCCCTTGGCACAGTAAGCCAAAACAAACAATGCAGTGCAAGGAAGGTAAAATGCCTTCTAGTCTATATAAGGCAGAACCCAATCTGCACCCTATACATTTTTAGAAACCCTACAAAAATAGCACAGCTACAACAACTACAAGTGAAACATTTTCTAACCCAAATTGACCTAAAAATAGCAAACAATCCAAAAGAATGAATCACAGGCTATAATTTAAAATCCAACCCTTCATAAACAACAAAAGATTAGATTATTTAGCAATAATAGTCGTAAGCATATTGTCAAATAAATACTAATCTACAAAACTCCCCAAAACTATGATATAGTCTTAAGCAATATGAAAAATACTTTTATATAAAAAATAAATATATTTTATTACATCAGGCAAAACATTAAATAAAACTTCAATCTTAAATAAAACTGATAAAATAAGATAATATATGAATTATTCGTATAAACAATATAAATCTCACCTACAGAAAAGCTCAAAGAACAAACTCAATCTATTATGTAAAATAATTACAACACATTTCCAAATAATAATCAAATAATAGTTATACAAATAATAAAATCTAACATTTATCACCCAAAACTAATGAATTACATATGATGTATTGTACTGTAGCTGAAAATCATCCTCTGGAAGCAAGTAGTCAAAAAGTATAATCAATCAAAAATGGGAAAACTATTTTTTTTAAAAAGCAAAAATAAAAACAATCCAATAGGACCCCTCAAAGGAAACCAAATATCTAGGAACCATAAAAAAAAACCAAAATAGTTGTGTGACGGAACCATGCATGGGTTTACCACGCATGCTGGGTCCTCGTTTAACCACATGGGTCTAAACCACGGATATGCCTTTACCACGTATGCCTTTACAACAAAATATGCGTTGTTAAGACATGTATGGCAAATACATATGCATGGTTAAAACTTATCAGGTAAGTCTTACTCCCCTGTCCCCTGCCCTCAGCACTAAGACCTAAAACTACCCCCTCCCTCCTGAAAAACGTCCCCCTCCCTCAGTCCTAAAAACGATCCTGCCCCCCCAAGCCCTAAAAAGTATCCTGATCACTGCCCCCACCCTGAGCCCTAAAACAACCCTCAAGCCCCTGCCCGAGACCTAAAACAACCCACTTCCTCCTGAAAACCAACCCCTCCTCCCGAAACCTTAAACACTTCCTTGCCCCCAAGACCTAAAAACTACCCTGCCCTCCCTTAAGCCCTGAAAACGAACCAACCTCCCCACTCAACCCCCAGAAACATTCCCAGTCCCCAAACCCTGAAAAGAACCCCGACCCCCAATCCTGAAAACAAACCCAACCATTAAAAACGACCCTCAAAACCCGGCCCTAGCTCCACTCACTTCACTTCATCCTCTCCTGATCTTTCTCACTTCCTGCTTCCGCCCAGCAGCAGCTAGACCGCGAAGTAAAACAGAAACCCCCTACAAAAAACATTCCACTCCAAAAGTACATAGATATTATACTTAATCATCATAGAGCAAGTAATATTACCGACTATAACATAACATATTAATATATTACTAAAACAGTGCATCAAAACCCAAGCCTGCACACTAGTGAAAAACACAACAATTAATACAACTATGGGGTTGATTATGATGTGGCTCGTAAAGAAGGCTCTGACCTATGGTCATAGCCTTTACGGCCGGATCATTATGGGCCACTCTGTTTCCTCTCCGGCCATCTCATTACGATGGAAAGGAAACTGACCGATAATTCCGCCTGGCTTCCAACAGGCTTCCAACAGGCTCTGAGAGCCCCTCCCCCGGTTGGAAGCAGATAGTAATCTCAAGGGCGGGCCTTTCCACCCTTGAGATTACGATGACGGTTTCCAACATGGTTTTCATGCCGGCCTGTCCGACATGGAAACCATGTCGGAAAACGTGTTGGAGGCCTCCAACAGGATCCTCTTGGGTGCAAGGCGGTTGGAGGCCGATGGGCATCATAGGTGCCTGCCACAGGGTGCAGTGATGAACCACACCTCCCATTTCACTATGGGAGCATGCATTGTGGCCATATTACGGCTGTACTGCATGCTTCCATAGTGAATTATAGGATCCGAACAAACAGTGTTCAATCGCATCCTATTGAGGTGGTAGGGACCGCCAACTGGGTGTCGCTCATCCCAACATCCTAAAAACCACCTAAATGTACAAAAACCCAGAAACAATGCGATAACTAACCACCCTACACTCAAAGCCTTTAAAAAAACTTTAAAATGGACTTACCTGTTCTGACAAACAATAGCGCCTTACTGAGAGCTCGATCCTGAAAATAGGCTAACACAGATAGACTTCAAAATAGAAGGTAGCAATAAAAGAAATGGCTGGTAAATGAAACTAAAAATAAATGGGAAAATACGTAAAAAAAATTATATAAATGTATTATAAGTTTTACAAACGTATTAAACATGTAAAACATGGCCCCAAAACATCTCAAATCAGAATAAAATATGAATTCAGGGAATATTAGGATGCAGTTAGTACAAATAGAATGGACAATGTCCTATCTGTATTACTATCAACCTCCTGATCATGTTACTTGCTTACTAATTAGTTCCCTAATTTACTATTTTATGCCAAGCCATGTGTTATCCTGACATATCTCTAAAAACTCTCAGGCCTGTAGTCAGACATCAGGTCACAAGTATTCCTACCAAGAAACCAGTCTTTATGCTTGCCCCTCCAAAATTCTTAGCTCTATTTATACCAGTCTCCCCTCTGATTCTTCACAGAGAGGGAAGGGGAATTGAGGTACAGTTCTGTGTTTCTGTATTAATGTGTGATATATGTATCCTTCCATGTTAGCTCCATAAATGGCCAAATGGCCTTGCAGTGTTGCTCACGACATGTAACTTTCTGAAAAGCAGAATGGAAGCTTCCTCCTCAATGCATTTCTGTTATTTGTGGTAGCACAGCTAATGTCAGCTGGTGATAATCATTCATATATTTGATTTTCAGGTCCAAATAATTAGTGCGATCATGTTTATCATACAATTAGGCCTGAATTGTATGCAATATGCACATTTAATTAGAAGAAGCCTCATCACTTATGTCATGATGTTTAAGGGCCAATTTACAAAGGCATATAGTGGTAGATAAAAGATTTCTGCTGCAGTACTACTTTGCATACTCATAAACGCTTTTGTGAATCAGCCCCAATGTGAAGGTAAGTATATATAGGTAAGTAAAGGTTTACTATATTTAACATCATGTATATGTACCCCTAAACTATAAATATAAAATATATATATATATATATATGTATATATATATATATATATATACATATTCACTGAAAAAACATAGGTTTCAGAGACTTTATAGTTAGAAATTAGCATTTAAAAAGCCTTAGAAATTCACAGAAAAAACATAGGTTTCAGGGGTGTTATAGTTAGCTTTTAATAAACATACTTAGGATTGCAAACATCAACATAAACAATGGACTACACATTACTTTAAAGTGAAAGGCTATCGGCCACATTAATCTGGGCATGCTGCGTATTATAATGGTTCTTATACGAAAGAAAAGAAAAACAAGCATTGGCATAGCCAATAGGTCTCGCTTTTGGGACATTATAGGTGTTTAGCCATGCAACAGTTGATGTTGCACCACGGATATTGTGCTGCAGAATTAAATACTTATAAGATCCGAAAGGCAAGACCTATTGGTTTTGCCAATGCTTGTTCTTATTAGTACCTGCAGTGATTTTTTCCCCATTTTAACCACTGGTTGTGTTGGATTGATAGAAACAACTTTTAATGCTCAAACACCAAGAACAACATTAATTTAGATATTAATAAATAACTGTTTACCCCACGAGGATCCATTGTTTCTCAGCGTGTGTATTGCCCCTAATTGCGGATTGTTTAAGGGTTGCCCCGTTTCATATTTCTGCTCAGAGGAGAACAGCACTACACCACGTAATGTGAAAGTTGGTTCACAGTTATAAGAAGCTAACGGGCCAATTAAGAGAGTGCCGCTGACGCTGTTTGCTCAGCGCTGTGTGGAGGTATCCAGAACCTGGAGAAAAAGTCGCCAAGGTGACCGCAGCCTTCCTGTTAAATATACATTATTGACTTTTAAGGAATCATAGCGAGAAGGCAATTATATCAAGAAATAATGAGACCCAGTGGTTATCGTTTTTGGGATTCCATGGTTTTGCCGTCTCCAGCAAGGACGGGGCGCTCGCCTCCAGGCCTACTGGCTTCAGAAGACGTCCACCAGCCAGCATTGAAGGCTGCCAGCGCTGTGTCTAGTGAGTCACCAGAGAGGAACAGAAACAAAAGTCAAGCGAAAGAAAGAGTGACCACGTGTGACTGAACGCTGGGAAATCGGACTGCCAGTATCTGTGAAGAAAGAGGTGCCATTGATGCGGACAGTGGCCATAACCGTGCACTTGCAATCTTTAATGGCCTGTAGTGTCCGAGCAATAGTAACTGTGCCTGCTTGAGGGTCATCACACAGAGAGGAAAATTACTAGTATGTGCCTTGTTGCAGAGGGGAAGGCAGCAATGGCTGCTACAGCTCGGCTTGCTTAACGTAATCAAAGGGCAGACAAGCGAGTAGCGCCTCGCCTTGGCAGCAGGGGGGAGGGAGAGAGGAGGGGGCCTGCGTGACTCCCTTGTGGAAGCGAGCCAGGGGCACCATGTGTTTGTAAGTTAATTACAAACATATGTTGCCAAAGCTTGCTCCCGCAAGGGAATCGCCGTACATGCACATGTTGCCATTGAAGGCAATGGAACACGTGCACGTTTTAGACTGAAAAGGCAGTCGATGGCTACAGGTCTCTTTCCTATGCAGCACATGCGCGCTGCATAGGGGAGACCTAAAAAGGGGTGTTAATATACACACACTATCCCTAAATAACGTTCTAGCAATTATAGTTCAATTCCAATCACAGCTCATTTAAGATGTCATGAGTGATGTCATGAGTGATGTCATGAGTGATGTAACTGACCATGTCATGAATGATGTAATGTCTGAGGTCATTAGCAGTACATTGCGGGGGCATAAGTTATAGTTAGCTCAGGTAACTTTAACTGCTGAATGTCACTGGTTGTGTATGAGTGAACTCTGAGTCTAACTATACCGTCCCTGTAATCTTAGTTTTTTTCAGCAAATTTCTAGTTTTTTTTTAACGTTAAGTGAAATGCATATCACAATGGATGGTGGGGGGTTGGAAGCAGGGCCTGGCATTGTGCTGCCCTCCCAAGCTTGCTGCTCCTGCCTTCCCTCCTCCTAGCCGTCCATTGTCCAAGTCCATGTCTCTGCTCCCTTATTGCAGCCCTGTGTGGCCCTTGTTCTGCCACTGGCCTTCCCGCCTTCTCTGAACAGTTAGCTTGCTGCCCCATCCAACTCCTCCCTATCCTCTGTTGTCTGAATGCATGGACTAGCCTTCTCCCTCCTGCCAGGCATGGTCTGATGTGCTGCCACTGCCCTCCATTTAGCATGATGTACCAGTCCACTCATCCTGCCCTCCATTGCCCTCTGTGCTTAGCTTGCTGCCCCTATTCTCCTTCCTCCTGCCCTCCGATGTCTGTGTGCATGTCCCTGCTCCATCCTTTTTGCCCACCATGTTCCATGGACCTTACACTCCTATCTACTCTGAGTGTTCTGTTGAGCTGCCACTCCCCTCCCACCTGCCTAGCATTGTCAGATGACTGTAACATGTCCCTGCCACCTTCACCCTGCCTGTCCACATTCCATGCCCCTTTCCCCTTTCTCCTGTCCTCCATGGTCCATTTTACTTCCACACCCTTCTGCCCTCCCTGGTCTGTTGTGCTGCAACTGCTCCTCCTGCCTGCCCCGCGTGGTCTGTTGTGAGACCCCTTCCCCTGAACTCTCTTGTCTGTGCCTAGGTCCTGACTCTCCCTTCTATCCTCCATGTTCCTTTGTGCATGCCCCTGCTCTCTCCTTCTTCCCCATCATAGCCATTGTTCTGCCACTAACCCTCTCACTTGCAATGCATGGTCTTCGGTGCTGCCACGGCCCCTCCCACCTTCCCTGTGTGGTCAGCTAGCTACCCCTGACCCCCTCCCACCTTCCCTCCATGGTCTGTGTGTATGCCATTATAGTCTCACTGTTGCTCTCCATGGTGTGTCTTGCTTCTAGTTCCCATCCTGCCTGATCTCCATGGTCATCTTGCTGCTCCTGCCCTGTCCCCTTGCCCCCAGCGCTCTGTTTCCATGTGCATACCCCTATTCCTTCCCTCCTGGCTTGTCTGTTAAATTGTAATGCCCCTGATCTGTCCCTCCTGCCCTTTATGGTCCGCTAGGCTGCAGTTTTCTCTCCTGTCTGTCCATTATGGTCAGCTAGCTACCATTGCCTCTTTCCCCTCTGTTCTCTGTTGTCCATGTGCATGGTCCTGTCCCCTCCCTATTGCTTTCTATAGCTTGTTGTGCTGCACTCTCATCCCACATGCCCTGTGTGGTGTATTGTGCTGCTGCAAACCCTGATGCCTGCCCTGTAGGGTCAGTTTGGTGCACCTCTCCATGTCCCTCCTGTTCTCTGTTATCCGAGTCCATGTCCCTGCCCCAATTCCTTCTGCCTTCCATGATCCAATGTACCATACTTGCTAACATTTTGAACTTGGTAAGAGGGAGATTTTGAAAAAAAACCTGGGTATTGATTTTCCGCTGTGACTTACATTGAAAAAGAGGAGATTGTAGTCAGGAGACAGATCAAATAAAACCCATTTGGGCTTAAAAACATTGGACATTTCCTGGCTGAATCGGGTCTGTTGGCATGTATGCTTGTACTACCACTGCCTCTTCTTTCTGCCCACAATGGTCTGTTATATTGCCACAGCCTCTCTTGCCAGTCCTGTATTGTTGGTTTGTTGCACCTTCCCCCCTTTCCACTGCCCTCCATAGTCAGTGGTGCTGCCACTGCCCTTCCTGCCTGCCCAGTGTGGTCAAATTGTTGCCTTTGCACCCTCCTACCTGCCTTCAATTTTCAGAGTCCGTGCCCCTGGCCTCTGCCTCTCAACAGTATCCTAATGAACAACTAGATTGCTAACATTCTATTTTTATTACAAAAGTGTGGAACGCCTGACGTCATCTTGATGTAATCAAAACTGTAATACATGGAGCATTTCCTTTAGAAATTACATATATGAGAGGGTCTTAGTTGCATCAAAATTATGGTTAGTGCTCTAAAAAACTAAAATGAGGACATATTTTCTGAGTTTTCAAATAGCAGCAAAGCACTTTTAAAATATTTGTTATCTTTATGTTTTTTTATCCAGTTGACCACTTGATTAAATGTTGCACTTATGGGAGAGGATGTGGTTTTACTTCCAGAGCTGCAGACTTTGCAACTGGGGAACCAGGTTGGAGTTTCTGTTTCAGCTTGACATTCTGTGATTCTGGTCAAATTACTTAATCTCCCCATGTCTAAAACTAAAATTAATTTGTTCTTGTGTGATGTAACCAATGCTCATGTAAAGCACTCCAATACCTGACAAGTCTGCACTATATAAAACTGCAAAAACACAAAATATAAAAAGGGGTTGCACACTTCTGTCATTGGGCTACATGTGGGCTACATCTGAGTGATATTTGTACTACATTTAGGCTCTTTTGACTCTGGTGGCTATCTTGGGAGATTTATTTGTTATGAAGTTTCCTAATTTCCTCATTTACTGCAGTCTCCTCAGTAGGAAATGCTTTCAGTTTTTTGCTTCGATTCCATCAAGTAGGTATTCAGACATGTCACGTATTTGCCATAAATTCTGAATGTTAGCACTCTAGTTGTTCATTAGATCACTGTAGTAAAGCTACTGCTCACCACGGACGTCTGCTGCTGGTTTTAAAAGTGCATGTTTCAGTCTGCATGTCAGAATTTTTTAATGAAATAGAAGAGGATTTGAGAAGTCAAAATGTGCCCTAATTTGTCTTTTTGTAGCACTAATCATAATTTCTATGGCAAAATGAACCCCCTCATTTTGATCTTTTGCACATTAAATGTTTTAAGTGTCACCACTTCAGTCCAATCAAGATGGCTTCAGGAGTGCCATACTTTTGTCATAAGGAAGACTGTTAGCGCTCTAGTTGTTCTTTAGAACACTCTGGGACATTCTGTCATTGGGCTATACTTGGGCTACATCTGGGAGATATCTGTGCTACATTTGGGCTCTTTTGTCTCTGGTGGCCATCTTGGGAGACTTATTTGTTATGAAGTTTCCAAATTTCCTCATTTACTACAGTTTCCTCAGTTGGAGATACTTTCAGTTTTTTATTTTGATTCCATCATGAAGGCATTCAGATGATGTCACTGACCATGTCATGAATGATCTAATATGTGACATCATCAGCAGTGGATTGCGGGTGCGCGAAATATAGTTAGTACAACTAACTATATAGGAGCAATTTCAATGGTTTTGTATGAGTAAAATGTCCAGCTAACTATAACACCACTAAAACTTATAGTTTTTTGAGTGAATTTCAAAGGTTTTTTAAAAACTAATTCCTAACTATATAACTCCTGAAACCTATGGTTTTTTCGGTGAATTTCAAAGGTTTTTTTAAATGCTAATTCCTAACTATATAAGGCCTGAAACCTATGGTTTTTTCAGTGAATTTCAAAGGGTTTTTAAATGCTGATTCCTAACTATAACTGGTGTGTAACCTATGGGGTTTTCAGTGAATATATAGATATATATAACATTTCTATGGCAAAATGAAACCCCTCATTTTGTTCCTTTTCAAATTAAATGTATTAAGTGTTACCACTTTATTCCAATCAAGATGACTTCAGGTGTGCCATACTTTTGTCATAAGTAAGACTGTTAGCGTTCTAGTTGTTCTTTAGAACACTCTGGGACATTCTGTCATTGGGCTATAGTTGGGCTACATCTGGCTGATATTTGGGCTACATTTGGGCTCTTTTGTCTCTGGTGGCCATCTTGGGAGACTGCATATCAGAATTTTTTTAATGAAATATAAGAGGATTTGAGAAGTCACTCAAAATGTGCCCTAATTTTTCTTTCTTCAGCACTAATCATAATTTCTATGGCAAAATGAACCCCCTCATTTTGTTCCTTTGCAAATTAAATGTTTTAAGTGTTAACACTTTATTCCAATCAAGATGACTTCAGGTGTACCATACTTTTGTCATAAGTAAGACTGTTAGCGCTCTAGTTGTTCTTTAGAACACTCTGGGACATTCTGTCATTGGGCTATAGTTGGGCTACATCTGGCTGATATTTGGGCTACATTTGTTTTTTTTTGTCTCTGGTGGCCATCTTTGGGCTACATTGGGCTACATTTGGGCTCTAACATATATATATATATAGACCAATGTAGCCCAATATATATTTTTTCAAAGTTAATTTTCGTAAAAACCACTGGAGCACATATCTTGAGACATAGCAAAGGCACATCGGGCTACCAGTCCCTACAATTTTGCCAAGTTTGGTGGAAAACCATTCAGCCGTTCGGGCTAAAAGTGAGTCCAACCGCCCTATGGAAATTAACATGGGGAAAACACGTTTTGGGACCCCCCTTTTATCTCGGCCCCCGCTTGACGAATCCCTCCCAAACTTTCAGGGGAGGAGCGGAGCGCCGCGAGGCAAAGTTAAGAAAAATTTCAGGAAGATTCCTCAACCGGCGCCAAAGTTATTCCCAATAGAATGTTGAGATTTCCCTATGGAAAACAATCCTAACTATATATACCTACTGGCTATCGCCAGTAGGTAATAACATTTCTATGGCAAAATGAAACCCCTCATTTTGTTCCTTTTCAAATTAAATGTATTAAGTGTTACCACTTTATTCCAATCAAGATGACTTCAGGTGTGCCATACTTTTGTCATAAGTAAGACTGTTAGCGTTCTAGTTGTTCTTTAGAACACTCTGGGACATTCTGTCATTGGGCTATAGTTGGGCTACATCTGGCTGATATTTGGGCTACATTTGGGCTCTTTTGTCTCTGGTGGCCATCTTGGGAGACTGCATAGCAGAATTTTTTTAATGAAATATAAGAGGATTTGAGAAGTCACTCAAAATGTGCCCTAATTTTTCTTTCTTCAGCACTAATCATAATTTCTATGGCAAAATGAACCCCCTCATTTTGTTCCTTTGCAAATTAAATGTTTTAAGTGTTAACACTTTATTCCAATCAAGATGACTTTAGGTGTGCCATACTTTTGTCATAAGTAAGACTGTTAGCGCTCTAGTTGTTCTTTAGAACACTCTGGGACATTCTGTCATTGGGCTATAGTTGGGCTACATCTGGCTGATATTTGGGCTACATTTGTTTTTTTTTGTCTCTGGTGGCCATCTTTGGGCTACATTGGGCTACATTGGGCTACATTTGGGCTCTAACAAAAATATAGCCCAATGTAGCCCAAGATATTTTTTTTTCAAAGTTAATTTTCGTAAAAACCACTGGAGCACATATCTTGAGACATAGCAAAGGCACATCGGGCTACCAGTTTCTACAATTTTGCCAAGTTTGGTGGAAAACCATTCAGCCTTTCGGGCTAAAAGTGAGTCCAACCGCCCTATGGAAATTAACATGGGGAAAACATGTTTTCGGACCCCCCTTTTATCTCGGCACCCGCTTGACGAATCCCCCCCAAACTTTCAGGGAAGGAGCGGAGCGCTGCGAGGCAAAGTTAAGGAAAATTTCAGGAAGATTCCTCAACCGGCGCCAAAGTTATTCCCAATAGAAAGTTGCGATATCCCTATGGAAAACAACCCTAACTATATATACCTACTGGCTATCGCCAGTAGGTAATATATATATATATATATATATATTCCTTCTCGACAATCCCCGTCGCAGAGGGAACTCTGTATGTCGGTGCCTGCGTTGGAGACCGGGAACGTGTCTCTGTTAATTTTATAAACAAAGAATTAAGCGGCACACTTCTTGGCAGTAAAGATGTTGGTTTATTCACAGGTCAACCGCAAAACTCCTACGCGTTTCGAACTAACGTTCTTGGTCACAGCAGTGTTCTACACTTGTCCTTTCTTAATTTCCACATTTTATACTCTCTCCCTTTTGTTTTCAGGGTGATGCTTTATGGGCCTTGTAGTTAATTCAATATAACTTTATTATTTTTTGTTAGCAAATTATACTAGGTGGCAGTGTTTTTATGTGGGGATGTTTTCCTTAATAAATACTCATTAACGCATTGATCCTTTAGTAGGAAATTATAACGCTTGAAGAGAATTCACGGATTTACCGTGAAATTATGCCGTTAGTGCTATGATTATCGTAACGGCTCTTATGAGTATTTTTTGTTACATGATTCCAACTATTACTAGGGCTGAGTGCCCTTTACCCCACTATATACACTGCCCTCTCTTTTATATGCTGTTATCTTTGTAGGCCCTGTTGTTGTTTACATTGGTGCATTAATCTTTACAGTGGTTTTTGCTCTGATCAAACATTTCATGCATTTCTTATTTTATCATTGTCCTTTCTTGTCATCTTTGTTAATTTTTTAATTGTTTAAAGATGAAGGTGCATCTCCTCATCTGCGGTCAGGCCCAACGAATGCTTCGTCTTGAATTTTATTATGAGTTTAGACTCAAGTCTTCTCAATTTTTGTAGTCTGTCCCCACCTCGTTCTTGCTTTGGGACCATTGCGACCCTAGATATTTGATATCTTGCCAAGTCTTTCCATCATAAGTTCTGATGTGCTTTGCCATGGCATATGTGTTGTCATTGTTCTGGATTGCCCTGATATGTTCAAGTATCCTCTTTTTCAAGGAGCATTTTGTGCTGCCTATGTATTCCTTTCCGCAGCAGCATCTCAACATATACACTACAAACTAAGATTCGCAGGTTATTTTATTTTAGTCTTGATTACAAAGTCTTTTCCTGTTGGGTCTTTTAGATTAATGGTGTTGTATCCTATTTTGCAAGCCTTGCATGTCATACATTTTGTGAATCCATTGCTCCTTTTTTGGAGCCAATCTGCAGGTTTATTAGCCGTGAAATGACTTTGCACCAAATGGTCCGAGAGATTTGGCGCTCTTCGATATGAGATCAGTGGGCCTGTGCTGATCTTGCTTCCTATATCAGGGTCTTTTAACAGCACATGCCAGTATTTTGATATGATTTTTTGAATTTTGTAGCTTTCTTTAGTATAGGTTACAATCATGCGCGGTCGGTCCTCTTCTCCTTGTTTAGTCTGCATAGTCTTTCCTTTATTTTTTGATGTTGTCATTGCTCTATCTCCATCTCCCTTATCGAGTGTTTCCAATCTTGTTTTCAATCTTGCTTTCACTTCACCTTGTATGATATCTGTGTGCTTGTATCCTCGTTCCAGGAAGCGATCTTTGGTATCTTTAAACTTATTCTCCATTTCATCATTGATTGAGCAATTCTTCTTCATACGGAGAAATTCTCCATATGGTATGCTTTTTTTCAGCTTTTGGGGGTGAAAGCTTGATCGATGAAGGATGCTATTCGTCGCTGTCTTTTTTCTGTATGTAGTTGTTTCTATTTTGTTGTTTTGCACAAAGACCTTTATGTCCAAGAATTCAATTCCTTTGGGACTAATGGTATACGTGAATTTTAATCCTTCTTCGTTGGTGTTCAGGATATTAAAAAAGGTCTCAAATTCTGCCATTGTTCCTCTACATAAAAGGAACAAAACTTCTATAAAGCGTAACCATAAGGCCACTTTGGACATGTATTGGTCGTTTTCCTCTCTCCAAGCCACACTCCTCTCCCACCACCCCATCATGCGATTCGCGTAGCTTGGAGAGAAGGAAACTCCCATGGCTGTCCCACAACTCTGCTGGTACATTTTCTGGTTAAAAAGAAAAACATTATTGTGCAAACACATCCTCATCATGTCAATCAGCATTTTTGAATGTTCTTGTTCAGTGATTGGTCTCTGTTTTAGGAAAAATTCGATGGCTTTGATTCCTATGTCATGGCTTATGGAGGTGTAAAGAGACACCATGTCTATAGTTACCAATAAATATAATGGTTGCCATTCTGTATTCATTAGAATCCTTATACTTATCCTAAAATCCCAGCTCAATTTGTCTATTACCAAGCTGACGAATATTGGGATGATCGAAGCTATGTATTTCACTATTGCGGACACTGCGGCAGTCGTCATGGCGGGTATTCTAGTCTACAACCCTCCTACCGCTTCGACTCTCTCCTTAACGGCTTTAATCCACCTGATGGCTGATCTCTCCCTCAAGCATCAACATTTTATGGTGCTCAGAGACTTCAACCTCCACGTGGATAATTCTCTTTGCTCAAAAGCCAACTCTTTGTTGGAAACGATGCAGAGCTTGAACCTGTCTCAATTAGTCAAGGGTCCAACACATACAGCTGGGCATACACTTGACCTTATCTTTGCCAATTTCTCTAATATTACAGTCCATTCCTCTCTTCCTCTTACTTGGTCAGATCACCATCTTGTCCCTTTTGACCTAGAGATATACTTAAGACCCACACCCACTGTCCGTGGTAAAAAGCTGGGAAGAATGTGGCACAAAGTTACCTGTTCGACCTTAGATCCTTTATTTCATTATCAGCCGGACCCTTTGTCTAGTGACATTGACGAAAATGTGTCCAAACTTAATTCCGCACTACTTCTTGCTATTGACTCCATCGCTCCCCTTAAACCTATTACCTCCGCTCGAACACGCCCTTCTGCCCCGTGGTTTTCACTGACCCTTCGAGAGGAAAAAAGCCGCTGCAAAATACTAGAACGCAAGTGGCGGCAGAATTATGACCCTGAATCCAAAGCTACTTACAAAACTGCCTTGAGAAAATTTCTTAAACATAAAAAAGTCACCATGAGAGATTATTTCTCTCTTCAAATCTCTAAAGCTAAGAACTCCTCCAAAGCCATTTTTAATATTGTTAAAGAGTTTGTAAACCCTCCCGCCAGGGCTTCGCCGAACCCTTCTAGCCAGGCTCTATGTGATGGACTGTCTGATTATTTTCTAGAGAAAATCGATAAAATTAGTACCTCTTTCCCTGTTGAGGAACATCTCCCGGTTCCTCCTGACCTGGCCCCAGAATCGGCTTCCCTACAGTCTTTCAACGAGCTGTCTCACGAGACCGCACTCAGGTTATTCACCCAGTGCAGATCAGGTTCGCCTTCTGACCTTATCCCTGCCAAGGTCCTGGGCGACCTAGCTCCTATACTGGTTTGCCCCTTTCTTTCTATTTGGAATGCCTCCCTCCATCATGGCATATTTCCATCCATTTGGAAGGAAGCTCTCTTAGTCCCCATTCTGAAAAAGCCTGATGCCGACCCTACAAAATTTAGCAACTTTCGCCCCATCTCCCTCCTTCCCAAACCCGCAAAAATTCTGGAAAAAGCCGTTCAGCTGCAACTGACAGAATATCTTGAAAACAACTCTTTTCTACACGACTCTCAATCTGGCTTTAGAGCGGGCTTTAGCACCGAAACTGCTCTCTTGGAAGTAGCTGAGACCGTCCGTGAGTGTGTGGATAGGGGCGAGGAGGCCATGTTGGTCCTCCTCGACCTGTCCGCCGCTTTTGACACAGTTTCACATATAATCCTACTTAACCGTCTAAGGCAGGCTGGAATTAGCGGCTCTGTATTAGCCTGGGTTGAGTCATTCCTTACTGGCAGAACGCAGAGGGTGGCGCTCGGACCTTTTAAATCAGAGGGTAAACCCCTGCTGTGTGGTGTTCCGCAGGGCTCTGCCCTGAGCCCTCTGCTTTTTAATGTCTATCTCGCTCTCTTGGCTACAGTGGTGGAGTCCTGTGGGGTCAGGGTGGTCTCTTATGCTGACGATACTCAGCTGATATTCTCTTTTAGAGACCACTCGGACTCCACCTTTGCCAACTTCCGCCACTGTTTGGATAACATCTGTGCCTGGATGACCATCAACCACCTTAGGCTTAATACTGATAAGACAGAGGTCTTATTCTTTAACCAGAAAGTTCCAATATCCCCTAGCCTGTGGTGTCCCACCGCGCTTAACCCCCCGCCCTCCCCGGTCCAATCAGCACGTAACCTTGGCTTTCAGTTTGATGACTCACTCTCCTGTAAAACGCAAATTAACAAGGTCACCTCAGCCTGCTTCGCGAAACTTCGCATGATTAAAAAGATTTTTCCTTACCTCCCTTTAGATGTCCGTAGAACTATCACTCAGGCCCTCATCACATCTCATTTAGATTACGCCAACAGTCTATACGCTGGTGCCCCTCAATACTTGATTGATCGCCTCCAGATCGTGCAGAACGCGGCAGCTAGACTGATTGGAAATATCCCTTACCGTCAGTCGGTTGCTTTTTATTGCAAAGAGCTTCACTGGCTCCCCATTGCAAGCCGCATTCATTTCAAGATTCTCACCCTCGCCTTTCGTGCCATCAACGGTCTAGGGCCAGGATATCTGAAAAAGCGAGTGGTAATATCTCAATCAGTGAGAACTCTGAGATCCAATAATCTACGTCTCCTGACTGCACCTCGTTTTCGACGATCCAGAATGGGCGGCAGAGGGTTTAGCGTGACGACTGCTAAACTATGGAACTGTCTCCCACCTGACCTCAGGTTTTGCCCTTCAGAATCCCTTTTCCGCAGCAAATTAAAAACGTGGCTCTTCTCTAGAATATGATCCTGTTCTCCATTCCTCCTGCCTCCCCTCTCTAGTCGTGAGTTCCTGTATTAGCGCCGGGACACCCCTTCGGGGGTAGCTGCACGCTGTATAAACTACTTAAATAAATAAATAAAATAAAATCCTTAAAAAATCTCCCGTATCTTTTATGTAAGATGTCAATGTTGGAACTATGGGGGCATTGAAATAATCAACATAGTTAGCAATGTTCTCGTATAAACCTCCACAACTCGAAATTATTGGCCTACCAGGCAGTTTATTCAATGTTTTGTGCACTTTGGGTAAAAAGTACATTGTTGGTGTAATGGGATTATCCACCATGAGGTATTTCTTCTCACTTTCTGTGATTAAGCCTTTTTGTTGCCAATGATTTAATTTCCTTTCCAGATCTGATATGAATTCTGGAAAAGGATTCTTTGTTAACAGTTCATAATTTTTTCTCTCATTTAATTGGCACAGGGCTTCATCAATATATTGTTGTTTATCCATTATTATGATGTTTCCGCCCTTATCCGCTGGTTTAATTTCAATCATGGTATTACTTTTCAGTGACTGAATGGCTGCTCGTACTTGTTTTGAAAGATTTTCCTTGGTATCCGAGTGAGTATTGCTTTGCATTTTCTCAATATCACCCATTACTAAGTCATAAAAGAGTTCAATTTTGTTTCCCGGATGGAGAGTGGGATAAAATTTCGATTTGGGCTTAAAGGTTGTTGCAATTCTTTTGTCTGTTAGAACCTCCATTTCCTCAAGGATTTGAGTTTCTGTTATTTGGGAACCTGTCGTCTCACTGTGGAAAATTAGTACTATTTTGGTAAACATTATCTGCGCCATCTTGCCTTTCCCCCTGATGCCACACTTTTTGTCGTGCGCGTCCGCCATTTTAGGTGCCTCGATCAGAATAGCCCTTTTGCATGCCACTGGCCCCCGACGTAGCCCTTCGCCCTCACCAAGCCTGCACGCTGACCAACCCCCCTGCTCGCACCTGCTTTGAGTCATAAACCCCTCTTCAGCGCAGCTCTGCCTCAGAACCCCATCCTGCTCCCAGCGCGACACCGCCCTTCATTCCTTTTCATGGTCCCAGGCCCTTTGATGCCAACCCCCTTTTTCCTGTGTGTGCCCGTTTGTCTTCCTCGTTCCCAGGCCGACCCCCAGCTCTGCCGGTACTATTCCTCGCCCCTCCCCGTACAGTAGAAAGCTTCCCTCATCAAAGGACCCCCGAGTTGATCAAAGCCCCCACCCCATGAGATCCGATCGAACCCCCCACATTCCATGAATCGGCGGAATATCCAGCTGCGCGATAATCATCACCTGTTGTGACCGGGGTGGGGACTTCTACTGTAAATGTGTGTGGGAACGGGCCCGAAGGGGAGATTCCGGGAATGTCTTTCCGTACATCAAAGCATTGCCATGAACATGTAATCTATAATAAAGCAATAAAACCTGTATATAAGAGGCCAGGCCTCAGAGATGCAGTTAGAGCACCTCAGAACGATACCTGCTGCCTAACTGTTGTGTTCTCCTCCGGAGAGAAGAAACCTTGTTTCCTGCCTTCCCGCCTCCAGCGCCTGCCTCTTCATTGATCAATATTTCATGGGTCTAAGAGGCGATACCGCCGGGCAAATATCGATTGTCCCCTGACCTTAGATTCTACAATTGGCGTCCCAAGCGTGGGGCCCATCAGCGACTCGTGCATCCAGTGGGAGAGGTCCTGACGACAGAGTGAACGACTGCAACGATCGGGAGAGCTCTTGCCCAATGGACCCTCGTCTGGCAGCCGATCATCCGAACTTCTCTAGTTCCGAACAGACCTCTCTCGAGTGATCTACGGTCCTGACTGGGAACCATTAGGAGTGCTGCGAGGAATACGAAAAAAGAGGACGATCGGGCGCTGGATTCGGAAGACAAGAAACTGTCCATACGGTCCGGGTAAGGTCGTGTAAACACGACAAACTGCAAAATAATTGACTAATTGTTCAGAAAATACTAGTATTACTCTTTGTTAACTTATTTGGAGATTCACTGTCTGCACGCGGAGAAACAGTAGGCTCTTTCCCTTTTACAAACAGTGAAGGATAGGTAACGCAGCCGTCGTGCCTATTTTTCTCCCCCACTGAATCCTATTATTTATTAACGGTTTTTGGGAGATTCCCTCTCCCACACTGATTAACTGGGTTCTTTGACCCCGAACTACTGTTCACGGATTGTTTTCTGGAGATTCTCTGTCTGCAAACAAGAAATAACAGATTCCTCTTTACGGATAGTGAAAGGGTAGAGGACGCAGACTTTTGCGCCCCTACTTACACTCCCCACTGATTTTATTTTATTTTTATTGGTTGTTTTTATTGGTTGTTTTTTATTGGTTCATGAGGTATTCACTGCCTGCAAACAACGTAGAATAGAAATATTCTGTCTAGTCTTTGCACACAGTGATAAGATAGGCAGTGCTGACTTTTGTCCCTCGTTGCGAGCCGTCATGTCTGTCTTCTCCCCACTGATTGATAACTGGTACAGCCCGGACCGTTTATTAGAGGTGGATCATCTAGCTCCGCTGGAAGGCACCCCTAATAAGGACATGTTCATAAACTATGGATTAGTTACCATAGCCTATAATAAATTGTGGCACAGGTATACCAAAGAAAGTCAAGACAAACAGTGGCCACTGGTAGGATCCTTCGGTCTTGATAAAATAGAAACGTTAGAAATAGCCCTTCGTAATAATAAGACAACGCCTATTATGCTCGACAGTCTCGGTATGTGGCGAAAAGAGGCAATGCAACGAAAGAGAAGAGACGAGGACAGAGCAGGTAGAGGAATATATCAGCAGGACAACCCCTGGACACCACGACCCGAAAGTTATCCCCCGACACTACGCACAGGACGGCCAGACTTAGGGCAAGACCAATGTGCTTTTTGTAAATGTATCGGACACTGGAAAGCCCAATGTCCGACTTTACTGAGCGAGAGTAGGAACAGAGGACCGACAGGAATAGCAGCCCGGAAGAAAGGGAAAAAGCGCGAGACAAAGAATCAGACTGACATGGTCAGGCCAGATAGAACCACCACGTTCGATTATGCCCGATGGCACAGATTTCGCCAGACTGATTTCAGCGACATGTTCGAGTTTTCATAGATCGAACAACGTTAAGACGGGAACCCAGTCTAGCTCTAAATTAACAGACGGAAAAAGATAATTATGGCCAATAACTGTTTTATGTTTGTCTTGGGTCTTTTTATATAATATTTGTACTGTCTCCCCGTCTGAGTTTGTGTGTACGTAATGCATGAATCTGCGTCATCCCTCTGCCTGTGTTACTTTGGTACTTAAACTTTTGTTAACAGAAGCTTTAGTATGGAACAACCTGGAAAGAAAGGAGTGAGAAAACGAAATCCATAGGCCACTTATGAACTTGAACTTTTATTTAACATAACGAACAAGAAACAAATAACAATATGTAATAATAACACTTAATAATGCCCTAACAACAGAAAACGTTTGAAACAAGAACGGTAAAACTAGAAAATGAAAGTCAACAGAACATTCGCCCCCCCCCCATTCTGGAACCTTCCAAAGTAGGGCAGGGTTACGGTTACGCCCAGCCGGCGGCAACCATATAAGGCGGGCCCTGCTGCCAACACTCGGTCAGGAAATCTTAACATATGGGGGAGCCGAAGGAGAGGCAGGGGCCAGCGGAGTCCGGCCACAGCGGCCCTGGATAGTTGCAGGCAGTCCCGCCACATGTCCCCCCGGTCTGGCCACCAAGGGCCAGGGACCGGGGCCAACGGGATCCGGCTGCAGCCGATGAGCCAAAGAACCCGTTCATGGGGCCAGAGCAAGGGGCGTCCGGCCGACATCCGCCGGAAGCCCGGTCCAGAGAAGGACAGGACACTTCTTTCTTTTCCCCTCCGTAATGGCCGCAGCAGCACGCCCGGCGCCACTTCTGTCATGAACAATGGCCGCGACAACTCTGGGCGGCGGGATGTCTTGTACATACCTCCAGTCCTGGTCGGGCTGGGAGGGAGAGGCGACGCGGACGAGCCTCTCCCACCCCCACGGATAGGAGGTTTCCCAGCCCCCGGCCCAGCGCCGAACTCCTCCAGCCAGGCGGTGGTGCCAATACCTGCGTAGCACCGAACATACCATGGTGGCGCCCCGATACTTGCGCAGCACCGAACATGCAATGGTGCCGATACTTGCGCAGCACCGAACATGCAACGGTGCCGATACTTGCACAGCACCGAACATGCACCGCAGGTGGCCATACTTCCGCAACACTGGACATGGGTTCATTCCAAAAGGTCTCTTCCACTCTTGCAGACTCGACGAGAGGGGACTGCTGCAGGGCCTCAAAATGGCGTCTGGGCCCGCTGAAAGGCGGGTCTCGGCCGCTAGAGTAACTTTGAACGGCAATGTAACTCGATCGCTCGCCCACCGGAGCACGAGCCCCCACCTCCGACAGCATCTCCACAGCCTTGAAGATTCTACGAAAGTCCCCGGAAGCCCTCGGCCCCTGCAGGCTTCCGGTAAGGGACAACTGCCTTGATCGCTAAACGAAATAAGCATGGCATAGCCACTCCTTCTGTTAGCATGAATTCTTGAACTGCCGAAAAGGACTCTGGTCCAACTGCCAGTTGTAGGAAACATTTCCTTCTCTGATGCTACTTCCGGACTAACCCGGCCCCGCCCAAAATGGCGCCGGTATCAATAGGAACTTACGAACACCTCGTGGTGTTCCTTCGCACTAATACAAACTTGATGTTCCAAGACATATATATGATCCTTTTGTACACTTAACAAGAAAGAAGGAGAGCTCACTCGACGAACATGTAAAAGGATCCCGTTAAAAATGTTGGTTACAAAATGTACGATGTATTATATTTTTATTTATAATTAATGTATAACCTCGCTTATGACGCACGCACACGGTATGCATATAGGAAATCTGATTGCAGCTAGTCTGACTATGCTTCTAAATTATGAAATAAATGCCCCCGATCCCCCCAACCAATTGATGGACGTTTTAGTTACCTACGAATGACTGAATAAACGTTTCTAAATGTTTTTTATTGCTGCAAAACAACACCCCCACTGTACGCACTTTCGCCATTGCCGTGTCCGGCCAAATACGACTCCACCCTCATAATCTACGTACTGAAATGATTTTGCAAAAATAAAGGTTTTCGAAACTATGAATGGGTATTGCATGCTTTATTTAAAATGTGGGATCGGCGGGAGAGTTTTTGTGCACCCTACTTTGTTCTCTCTTTAAGGTTATTAGAAGGTGGTTGCCCAGCCTCGAATGAAGGATCGGATCTAAGACACGATACTCTGCCTTCGGACACACGACTGACCCATGAACTCGCGCATGGTGGAAGACCTCGACTTCTGAGGATGGGTAAAACGAAACGGTATAAATGATGGAATATAAAAGATGGGTAAAATGAAACGATGTAAATGTTATAAAATACAACGCTCAAAGGTACTAGGGAACAGAGTTGATCGAAGAACTAGTAAACCTTAGAACACCACTGCGTTGAAAGAGATTTAAGGACCCCGATAGTTAAATACACCTACCAACTAGAAACTCCGCGCTAAGTACTTCTGATTCCCTTGCGTTTTCCTACTCACAGCCTATAAGGACACACTGCCCCCCCCCCCCCCCTTGACTCCAGAAACCACAACCTCAGGGATTCTATCCCGAGGAGATAAGACGGGTATGAGGTAAGTAAAGGACTCTTGAATCCATGTATTGGATACGCGCGAATGTTGTCCCCCTCCCTTCCCCTCTTTTCCCTCCCTCTGCAGGTTACATCGGAGATCACAACCGAGGTGTGGCGAAGATCTGAAGCCTTGCCATGTCTGATACGCGAAGCAGACTAGCGCCGCAAGGTGGCACCTAAGCACTCCCACCAACTGCTCATGTAACAAACGAGCCAATCAATAGTGTGACTTGTTGAGAAATGATCACCCTTAATCCCGGTTGCGCGAGTGGACACATGCCACGTATGTCTGAAACTATGAAAGAATGTTTGTGTGTGACTGAAGCGTCGACTCAACTGGTCAAAGGACCAAGAATGTAAGGAGTACGACACAATGGTGCCCTTTTCCTTTTTCACAATGCATGTCCCCCGTACCCGACCTAATGCCCGTCCGTCCTGAACCGCATGCTTTCAAAATACTAACACAGACCTGCGATGTCTTGTATCAAGTAATGCGCTGAATAATCTATCTTAAATACACGGCCGCTCCCTATGTTGCACGTGTACTATCTAGCCTATTGTTGCACATCTCTCTCTCTCTCTCTCTCTCTCTCTCTCTCTCTCTCTCTCTCTCTCTCTCTCTCTCTCCTCCACACTCTCACTCTTCCGAACGACTAGCACCCAAATTGGCAGACCGCCACCCCTAGCACACCACCCAATTGGCTTCAAATACCGCCAGTATTTGCACAAAACTTGTCTTTAATACAATCACCCTGAGACCGTGTCATTGCCTCTCCTTTCTGCTAAATTAACGAAACCGAGAGTTGGCGATGAGGGAAAGGACAGGTAAGACGACTGAGGTTCCCTAATCTGACCCGTAATAAGGGAACTACATGTCAGCGGCTCCTATGATGAAATAAAATGCCTCAGAAGGCGCGACCTTCCCCGTCCCGAATTGTCGCAATACCCAAACCAGTAAAAATGATCGGAACATCCTCGTATTCCAGGAACGCCCCCTGTTTCGTATCAGCTGCCCCAGACGAGAGTTATAAAACTGTCCCTCACCCCCGGTCATAAGAGATGGGTCTACTTACACCCTTACCTCAGTTTTCTATGTCCCTAGTTGTTTTCCATAAGACCCCTGTCTTTTCTAATTTAGTAATCAGGCCATAAGAGGCCACATAGGAACCAGAATGATGCTTTACAAAGTTAAAGGATTAGACCGAAGCGAAGAAAATCTTTGCAATGAACACCGTTGAAAGCGAAAAATGTTTAATTGAAAGGCAAGATGCATTGATAGAATGAAAAAAAATGTTTTTCCTATGTTCGTCCCTCAGCAAGATACCTATTAGTAGCATATTGATAGCTCACAGCACCCTTTATAAATCTAAAGCCCTAGAGAACGGTATAGCTTTGTCAGGCTCGTATTACGAAGGGGGGGTCTCCATCAGATGAACTGTCGTAAACTGTAATAAATAGTTGTGAAGGAAAGTCATAGTAAATCCAACAGGCCCATCATCGGTCATTTATATGTTAGTTGTGAACCCTAATATAACGGACGTTTTCATTTTGTGCCTGGAGCTGGGAGAGAAATGGACTTATGTGATTACCTTCCTCTACCAATTCTCTAAAGACTGTCTTTTCAAACTCATTTTAAGGGTACGACCGTCGGAGGAAAGAAGGACCGGATGTGGGAGCACGTGGCCTGACCACAGACTATGGAACATCTGCGACATTGGCCAAGGCGAGACCGCGGCAGAAAAGAGCTGCAGGACAAGGCACTATTTCCGACAAAATGAGAGGAAAGGGCTGACCTGATGTCCCTGCTCAATGTTCAAAATGTGTGCCGAAAAAGTCCCCGCTCTCTGAACTCAGTCATGAGCCCGCCTACCTGGAATTCTCCGCCCCCTGGTCTGTTCCCGATCTGGCCCTGCTCCATCCCCCCTTTTTCTCCGACCTACCCTATGGACTACTTACACACTCTTCTTCCACCTGAACTCTTTGACTGCCGACTCCAAAGGACACAGGGCGAAAAGGACCTTTTTGACCGGGAAAGCAAGAAAAAGGTCATGCCCTGCAACGCGGAATCTAGATCAGAGCTGGACCCATAAGCTCCACCGCCGGTGCTCCACAGTGCCAACGGAAGACGGAAACCAAAATGCTGAGAACTCGCTAACTTCGAACATTCCTTATTTATCGTTTCTACTATGTCTCATTTCTCTCCCAGCCACCAATGTATTGATTATGCAGCAACCAACAATGAACAGAACTCGGATATGTAATAACCTATCAGTTTACATTCCTACCGACTATAAGTAGCTATGAAATGTTTTGTCTGCATTACTATAACTTTCCTGCAAACGAGTTTTTTTCGATGGACCCGCCTCCTAAGATGAGCGATTTTGAAATGTAATGTTTATAGCTCCTTCACCTGAGTTCCTACTTTTTACCTATGACTACCACAATAGACATGAATAGGAAATAGACCAGCAAGATGTCTTGAATATGTTAAAGGGAGGACTGTGGAAAATTAGTACGATTTTGGTAAACATTATCTGCGCCATCTTGCCTTTCCCCCTGATGCCACACTTTTTGTCGTGCGCGTCCGCCATTTTAGGTGCCTCGATCAGAATAGCCCTTTTGCATGCCACTGGCCCCCGACGTAGCCATTCGCCCTCACCAAGCCTGCACGCTGACCAACCCCCCTGCTCGCACCTGCTTTGAGTCATAAACCCCTCTTCAGCGCAGCTCTGCCTCAGAACCCCATCCTGTTCCCAGCGCGACACCTCCCTTCATTCCTTTTCATGGTCCCAGGCCCTTTGATGCCAACCCCCTTTTTCCTGTGTGTGCCCGTTTGTCTTCCTCGTTCCCAGGCCGACCCCCAGCTCTGCCGGTACTATTCCTCGCCCCTCCCCATACAGTAGAAAGCTTCCCTCATCAAAGGACCCCCGAGTTGATCAAAGCCCCCACCCCATGAGATCCGATCGAACCCCCCACATTCCATGAATCGGCGGAATATCCAGCTGCGCGATAATCATCACCTGTTGTGACCGGGGTGGGGACTTCTACTGTAAATGTGTGTGGGAACGGGCCCGAAGGGGAGATTCCGGGAATGTCTTTCCGTACATCAAAGCATTGCCATGAACATGTAATCTATAATAAAGCAATAAAACCTGTATATAAGAGGCCAGGCCTCAGAGATGCAGTTAGAGCACCTCAGAACGATACCTGCTGTCTAACTGTTGTGTTCTCCTCCGGAGAGAACAAACCTTGTTTCCTGCCTTCCCGCCTCCAGCGCCTGCCTCTTCATTGATCAATATTTCATGGGTCTAAGAGGCGATACCGCCGGGCAAATATCGATTGTCCCCTGACCTTAGATTCTACATCATTAGCAAGCTCATAAGCAATTCATAGATGAGGAACATCTTCAATATTGTATATATCACTCTCTGTTGTAGTTATCTGTCTTTGACTTGTTTGTAAATTGGATGGATCCTGTAAATCTTCAATATTGTTTGTATCACTATCTAGAGTGATTCCTTGTCTTTGGGTTGATTGCGGGTCGGATATTGTCTTTGCAAAGAACTTTTTAAGTTTGAGTTTCCTTAGGTACTTGTAGAGGTCTATTTTTGTATCTGCTTCTTCATGATGGATTTCAGGGCACAAGGATAGGCCTTTATTAAGTAATTTGATTTCCTCATTTGATGGATCGTATCTTGATAAATTTATTACCAGATTTGGCGTTACTTTTTTCTTCATAATTAGCTCCTCACTGTTCTCGACCTCAGGTTGTACCTTCCTCCTTTGTCGGTTGCCTCGTCTTGTTTTGCGCCTTGTTTGCCTGAGTTTTGAAAGCCCCTTCCTCTTTGCCCTTGTTCTTTGATACCCGCGTCCACCTGGATTGTAGCGTGGTGTTAGCTGCTCGTGATAGAGCAGCTTCATTTCCACACAGTGCCCTCAAACCAGTTTTATTCAGCGGTCTGGGTGGTCAATTAAAATGGGGTGGACCCTGGAGTGTCCCTATAGAAAATAAATAAAAAGGGGCGGTTGTGTAGCTAACCGCTACTCTCAGGGTGAGTGCTCAAGTGGGGAAAGAAATTAGGTCGACATGTTTCGCGCGTCTAGTGGTCCCTAACAGATCCAATCGCGCTTCTTCAGGACCAAACAAGATAATAATAAACAAATTCAGTTTATTGTGGCAGGTGCCAGGCCTATTGCCCGTGAACCCTCTGTACCTTATTCTTCAAGGTGTACCAAGTATAGGCGCTGAAAGGTACTCTTAATAGTAGTACCCTAACCCAACCCCGTCAGTGCTAGGACTGGGCCCCATCGACAACAGATTGCAGGTGAGTGAAGGGAGCAATTTGTCTCCCTCTTCGGTCGCGTCTATGACCTACCCTCTGCTCGTGCTGTGTCGGAATTTGCTGGCAGGGTTTCACCTTATGTTGTTGTTCCTATTTATATGTATGGCATTTTCTTTCAACATGTTTACATTTTCCTTTAATTTGCTCACATTACTTTTTCACTTGCTTTCATTAGTTTTGATTAATCCTTCATTTATTTTTGCACTGGTACTTTTGGCTTTCTCATCAGCTGTTGCCATGCATCCATGGTATAATAAACAAAACAGAGATGCCAATACTGAGGCAAAAAGTTTTTCACTCTCTTTCAGTGTGCTTCCTTAACCTGAAACCAGATTCAAGCAAGGGAAATTTACTCTTCAATAGCTTTTTATTTTAAAGTTACTTTTGTGCATTTAGCAAAATCAATACATAGTACAATAACACTCTTTCTTAAATACAAATAAATAATAGAATTACTACGCATACATTCAAACGATCATTCAAGAGACCACACATATCACAGACGACCAGTCACGATTCATTCATTTAAACCACAGAAAAAGAAAATTAATAAATAGTAACAAAAGAAAGAAGAAAAGAAAAGCCAAAGCCTACAAAAGATTTCAAACAAGGTGCAAAATCAATAAAAAACTGTACATTCCTATGTGTCAAAGTATTTGCTTGATCACTCATTAACACTTGTATTATCCGGTAATGTACATGAGACTGGATCCCAGGTTGGATTATTTGAAACACCTGGATATCCACGTAGACTGAGGTGGCTGGGCCTACGCGTTTCGAATCCCTTCTGAAGTCGCAAGAGGGATTCTCATCAGGGCCAGTGAAAAGAATCTGAAAGAATTAGAAGAAAATGGGAGGAAATCAGTGAGTAAACTACTAGTAGTTAGTTGAGCAATACACCTGAACACACCAGGGCACACTACTAAGCAATGCAACACCGGTCCTTAACCCAGCTTACCGGGTTCAAGGTGGAAGCGGTCACTTTACAATGAAAGAGGGAGTGGACCTTTGGGTGTCCTGACCTGGTAAGTACAAGAACAATAACTAAGTTAAAAATGGGCCTCTGATTCTCAGATTCTACTGGTGGAAGGAATAGGCGTTCACTAAGGTTTTTACCGACCTTAAAGAGTTCTGTTGCCGTGCCTCTTGGCTGTCGGGTGGATGGGGCTGTGTTTCTCGGGTGTTAACTTGCCGCTATGCGGAGAGCCTTAGGAGACAGGAATGCACATACATTAACTTCATTCTGCTGAAGGAGTCTTAGCTACCATGAAGATGGATTACAAGCGTGCCACCACTACCGCGTTTACGTGATTAAATACTCCTCAGGGGGTGATTTTTTGAGGACTACATCAAGCCTAAAATAAAACGGCTAAAGGTTCCAATAACCAAAATTGGCTAAGGTTATACTTAGAACATATACAAGGGGGCCTGGGTTAACAACAACATCGGCTGGGTCTTACCGGTTATAGTCGTTTAAGTAGCGTCTGCCATCTCTTTTTCTTAAATTTTTGAGTATCTCACCAGAGTAGGCTGGGGATGAGAAAAAAATAAATGATAAATATCAGGGGATACTTATCCATAGTTTCAAATTTTTGGTATGGGCACGGGCCAAACAGTACCGTGTGGAAACAGGCTGTGAGGTCTATCGCGTCTGCTTCTTAGAGATTCCAGGTCTCACGGCGGTCCTTGATTACTTAAATACCCTTGAGGGTTGAAAACAAAAAAAGACCTGCATTACAAGGTCTGAAGTGCTAAAACGACCGCTGAAGGGTGAAAAACTCGGGCGCAAACTTACTTGGGCAAGCAGCAGTCGAGTTCGAAGGCGGCGTTCCTTAGGGCGCTGATTCCTCGCGCATGCGCGTCTCACTGTCGGGATTCAGCATAACGCTAATCCTTCGCGTATGCGCTGTTGCATTTAAATAGTGCAGGGGGATAGGAACAATATCCAGTGGGGCGTGCCTCGTGGCTGGTAGAGTCACGTGAGTGGTCATCCATTCTATTCATGTGGAAGTGGAGAGCTGGGACTCGGCAGTTTAATGTACCATAGTTCAAAGTGGCACACATTTCTTCCAGGCACTGGCTCAAGCACCGGTATGGTTTAAGGATAAACGGTGTGAACTAAGGGAGAACGAGGGGCCCATTTTAGTGCATCCATGGTGGCAGTCACCCGCTGTTCAGGCACCAGTCCTATTTTTATGTTTTTGCTCACTTCCACCCCTACACACCCCTGGAGACGACGCACGGGCTCCCTTTTTGGAGCCGGCGTTTTCCGTGTGATAGTTCGCGCTGGTGTCTTTGCTGATTCTGGTGAGTTCCGCGTTTTGAAGCCTGCATGACATGGTTTAATGGCGAGTATGTCAGTCACTATTTTTACACCAGCTTAGTTTTTTTTGGTGCTAGTAACTTTATTGACTACTGACCAAGCGCGTGTCTAGCTGTAATGTTTCAGGTAAGCGCCGCAGTTGTTCCTCGCCGTTACACCATTTCCCTCTGTCTCAACCTACACTGCAGCATTTGTTTGTTTTCTTCTGCAGTGATTAGCGGTCTCCCGCTGGCTTCTGTTTTCGCTTTGAGTGCACGCACTCAAGCGGTAGAGGTATGATGAATTTTCTTCACTTCTCCACACTCCCTTTTTTTCCAATCTAGCGGTAGAGGCTTGACATATTTTCTTCACTTCACCACTCTCCCGTTTTTTCCAATCTGGGTCGCTTTTCACTAAAGTCAACTATTCGTTTTCGTTCGTCCATACATGCTTGCTTTCAGCACTCATTAATTTTTTTGTACCCAATTTTTGGCACCTTATTTATTTCACGTTGGCTTTCCACACATTGCATGAGGTGGAACTTCACCAGTTGCATTTTCCTGCCCTCTCGTGAGCCCTAATGTTATACGATTAATGTAAAGTTTCTTGTTGCTGTATACTCTTTATCAAAACCAGTTTATTGATAGAATGCAGAATCCCCTGACGAAGGTCTTATGTGAAAATCCCAAAATGCATTGGGACATGTGAATTGTTTTTGTTTACGCTGATTATAAGCTGCATCAATTGCTATTTTCTAACTATATTTCATCTGCAACTATCAAGAATAAAGCAGATTATACAATCAATTTCATGGTTTGAAGATCTTATTCTCAGCCTTGGACTCATTGGAAACTATTTGGATTACTGTTGTGTACAATAAGAGTAATTGTATATCAGTTCCAATTGTTTTGATAACGTTGTGTACACTTTACAGTGATTTGTTAGTAGTGCACTGAGTATTCCTGGATACATTTCTGGATCATTTTCTTTTCACTTTAAATTAGGTGGCCTGCAGAGCCCCCGACCTGGTGCACACATGATTTTTATTCAAGTTTGTATAAACAATTCATTTGTTTAAACTAGAATCTTTGAGTGCCTTCCAGCTGCGTATTATTCATTGGCTGTTCAACTTTCTAAACGTGCCATTTTCAGAATTGCAATTTAAAACCTGACTTCACCATAAGTTAGGATTTTAAATTGTGATTCCAGAGACACCAACCTTGAAGGGGTCATATCTTTCCATTTGGAAATCACACTTATAAAATGTAATAAGGTAATCTTAATGATATCCCATGGGAGAGATAGGCCTTGCAGTAGTGAAAAACAAATGAAAGTGTTTTTCACTACCAGAACATGTCAAACTTAAAAGTACACATCCAATTTTCTCCTTGTGCCTTCTGTCTTTATTTGCCTCATTTTTGCCTATTGTGTTTATTTTGTTGAAGTTCTCTGTAGTACTGTGTGTTTTCTCCCACTGTTCCCGCCGCTGCTGCCCCTGTGGCCCCGCCCACTGAATCTGCCTGCGCCTGCCACCCTACCTCTGCTCCCGCCCCCTCCCCTACTAAATGGCGACCTGTCTACGCCCGTCCGTGACCCGACTATAGCCAGCGCCAGGAACCCTGAATCTCTTACACTCTACCACTACGACTCATCCACCCTCCACTCACTCAATCCCGGAAGACACGCCAACTACGCAAGATCCTCGCCGTACACCACCCATGGACAGTTCTCGTGCAGACCCTGCCACAGATCCTTCACCATAGACAGAGCTCCAACAACCGCGAATCCCCGCCTGATGCACGGACCACCAAAACCCTGACTTGCATCCTTCTCAACATGTGTTCCCTGCACCGGACATGCCATAGTGATCTGGGACCTGTTCGACACCCTCTAGCCCGATTTCGCCTTCTTCAGGGAAACCTGAACCAATGCCACCTCTGGCCACATCGCCACAGCCAACCCCGACGGCTACAAGATGCAGAGAAAGGACCGCCTGCACCACCCAGGAGGGGGACTCGCCAACACACACAAGACCCCCTCCGACTCACTACATCCAGCACGAGTGACCCACACTCCAACGCAGAACACCTCCACTTCCAGATCCAGACCAGCCCCAGGACCACGGTACGTGTCACCCTCATCTACACACCGCCAAGACCTCGCACCCAGCTCGCAACCACCATCGCCGAACTCGCCGGACCCCACGCCATCCCGTCCACAGACTACATCCTACTCGGGGACCTGAACTTCCACCTCACAGCCAGACTTCACTATGCAGGGCTACAAGGAGCAGCCCCCGACTGGATCCAATCCTTCCTCTACGGCAGAACCCAGAGGATTCGACTCCCTCTCTTCCTCTCCGAACCCACAGAAATCAAGTACGGAGTACCCCAGGGATCATAACACAGCCCCACGCTCTTCAACATCTACATGGCCCCCCCTCGCCGCCATCGTCAGACAGCATGGGCTCAGCATCGTATCCCACGCCGACAATACCCAGTTCAACCTCTCACTCACTAAGAATCCCGAAGACACCTGACTCTGCTTCCAGGAAGGAATGAAGAACGTGGCAGCCTGGATGAAGGACAGCTGCTTGAAGCTTAACTCAGAGAAGACCGAGGTCCTCATCCTCTGACCTTGCACTTCCGCATGGGACAACACCTGGTGGCCCTTCGCCCTCGGGAACCCACCCACCCCTACAGACCACGCTCGGATCCTACTCATCATCCTTGACTCCTCCCTCTCCATGAACCGCTAGATCAGAGCTGTAACCTCCACTAGCTTCAACTGCCATTGCATCCTCTGTAAGACCTTCAAATGGATCCCCCCGACTGCAGAGGCACCCTCACCCACGCACTCATAACCAACAGACCTGACTACGGCAACGCCCCCTATGCCAGAATCAACAGAACTCTTCTACACAAACTCCAAACCATCCAGAAAGCCGCAGCCAGACTCGTCCTCAGGACAGCGCGTTACAAGTACATGACCCAACACCTACGAGGCCTCCACTGGATCTCCATCAAGAAGAGGGTCACCTTCAAACTCCTCACCCACCCCTTCAAATTCCTCAACAACATCGGACCCAAATACCTCAACGAGAGAGTATCCTTCCACTTACCCAAGAGGAACCTCCGCTCGGCCGACCTCGCCCTGACAGATGTCCCCCGCATCCACAGAAACAGAACCTGTAGGAGAGCTTTCTCCTTCATTGTAGCCAGAACCGGGAACGAGCTCCCTGTGAACATCCGATACTCCCCGACCCTGCACACGTTCAGGAAGAACCTCAAGACCTGGTTCTTCAGCTGTTCTGGAGCCACTCCCCCCCCCATGCCTTGAGACCCTCATGGGTGAGTAGCGTGCTTTACAACCCCTGATTGATTGATTGAACTTTTTAAATATACTGCACCCTGTCTTTGGGGCTGTCCATGGCCTACCCTAGGGGAGACTTATATGCATTAAAAAGGAAGGTTTGGCCTCGCAAATGGTTCATCTTGCCAGGTCGACAGGGCAGTTTAAACTGTGCACACAGTTTCTACCATTGAGGTGCCGGGTTTTTAAGAACCCGGTGGTGCCAGGGGATAACACCCGAAGACCTCTGAGTTCCCCCTTGTTCCGGACCACAGAAACACTGAGTCTTCTAGTCGCAGTCAGAGATCAAGTTTATTGGCAGCTACCAAGTAACAGAAGTCCTAGAAGCACGACAAGTACGGGTCATGTGTTCTCAGGAGACTGTTCGTTTTTACAGAACCAGCCTTCTCCTTATATACAAAAATAATAGCTGCAAGCAAGAATTCTTGAGTTTATGATATGGCTATACACATATTTCTACAATAATACAAAAGAGCGAAGTCATGTAGGCAAGCCCGTATTTTAGACGTCCAATTCGTGATAGATTACCCAGCCAAGCCCGGAACTCCCATCAGATATCGATGAAACCCCAATAAAGGAAGGCACCTCCTAGTCATTAAACTGGCCATAAACAGGGAACAGGACAGGTGTGTGTGTGTGATGAAAACATGATCTGTACGCGGTGAATGGTTTGTGGTATGTTGTGCATTGATGCTATCGTATTTGGCCACTGGGCGAGGAGCTGCCCAAACAGGTTTGGCTGGAGGCAAGGGAGTCAGTTGGGACAGGTCAGGGGGGAGTCAGGGAAGGTGGACGTGTCCTTTTAGATCAAGCTCGACCTTTAATTGACTTATCATGAGGGCAAGACACAAGATGGATACCGTTTACAAAATGGAGTCTGAGGGGTCGGGACGGAAACTACGATTCAGGGGTGTTAGCATACCTCGATCAGGACGCAAATGCATAGGAATGATGTCCCAATCATTATCGGTTCGTCCAAAATTCGTCATGGTACGTTGATGTTTCGGGACACGGGTATTGGACCTCGATACCGGGACAACAGTAGGGTCCAGAATTTCAGAACCACAGACCCTCCTTTTGCCCTCATATAAGGCAATAATTCATGTTAATCCGAGTCTAAATCTGTATGAAGGAATTCGTGGAGATGCTGCTGTAGCATCATTCTGTTGCTCAGTTCGTCCCTTGACACAGGCTTCCGTACACATGAGGTAGCACAGAGGCCTTATAGTGCAGGAGCGCACTGTACACACAGGCAGAACATAAACAGAAGTGCTAAGATCATCCCAATGAAGATCAGTGTTTTCCAACCCCAGGTAGCGATCAGTTCCCAGAGCCACCCTAGTAAGGACCAGTCCCCTTTTTCTACGTGAAGGGAACCAGATATCTCGTGTAGCTTAGAGATGGCCTGGTACACTGTCGGTGCGTTATCAGGGATAAAAATGCAACAACTAGATTGGATCACTCTACACACACCACCACGATCGGCGAGTATGATATCTAGGGCAACTCGGTTCTGAAGGGTCATAAGTCGATCCGACTGAAGCTCGGTCGTCAAATTGCCAAGGGCTCCGGCCGTTGTAATCACGGCGGATTCAACTATCCTCGATAACTGGCGAATATTCCTGCTGTTCACCATAGGCCCCCAAAATGGCAGAAAACCCTTTGCGAAGTCAGCGAATTCCTGACCCGCGGTGTCGTCTTTACTCACGACACCTCTAGCTGTCCTTGTCCGATGGTAATCTGCTCTGGCCGTATAGGTGAGAGGCAGCAGAAATGAGATAAAACATGCACCTGAGAAGTCAGGGGGCAACCAGGTGTAGGCTTGGTCATGGCAGACGAAATACGTGCCTTTGGCTGCTAATAGTAGAGGGGAAGTTCGGGAAGCGAACACATATGTTTCCGTGCATACACTCTTTCCTAATTGTGCTTTGGGATCCCTACCAATACCTTGTAAACATAAGTGACCTCGGTTGGGTACTATCCAAACTGGGCGGGATTTCTTTGCTGTCTGGCTCTTACTCAGGTAAACCCCATATTTAGTTACGTTCCAACGAGTGTACGGGGTGAGTTCATCTTTGGGAATCGTTAGATATGTGTCGAACTCCCTACTCATATTTCTTATCCCTGCCACTAGTGCCTTGTTGTTGGAATCGCTTTCAACGGAACGTGTTGGGTATGGTTCTAGGGCGAACAGGAACATCGTCTGAAAAGCCCACAGAGAACCATAATAACTGAAAGGCAGGATGAAGTATGGGATACCCTTATCCGTCGTGTGCGGCATGAGTCCACATATCCAACAGTTCGATGTGTTCATTATGGACTGGTGTTGGTGTAGGAGTTGAATGAATGAGTTATTTACAAATTTGAGTCTTCTGGCAGACTCGTGTTCAGGTAGAGGGTGAAAGGAGTGTGGGGAGAGAGTAGGAGGAGGTGGTGGCCGGGTGTCATTTGAAAAAGTAACTTGGAATACGAATAGAGTATAACCAGTCAAAAACACCGTTATGCTACACAACATTAAAATACATGTTGTCAAAAACCTTCTTTTGGCCAGTACAGTGCATAGTTGTCTTTCAGTGTTCGTGAATCTGGTAGGTCTCTTTACCCTAGGAAACTCCATCCTCTAGTTGCTGCCCGCGGTGGTAGGTTGATTCTGCCAGGGAGTGCGCTCTGTTCAGTCCGGGGTAACTCCCTTGGACCAACCAGAACCGTTGACCTAAACGTCCCCAGCTGCACTCCCCAGACTTCAACCGCGACCCTAGCAGCAGAACCGGATGGCGGTTCGAAAATCAAAAATGAGCAAGTTTCCTGAGAGTGAGAGAGCTGAAAAATCAAAAATAGTTCTTGGGGGAAGGGAAATCACATTAATTTGCTTTTTTTTTATTAGTCTCTTTGTCTTGACCTTAGATTATATTGTTGTTTCCCAGGTACGGTGTGGTCTTCAAACAATGTCTTAGGTTCTGAAGTGTCCAACTGCATTGACGGTGGCACAAGTCCTTGTAAAATATGATCACTCTCCTTTTCGGTACCAGTTTCTTTTAAACGTGCATCGCTGAAAGGGATAAAGCGAGGTATGGATTCTGTCTCGGAGTCGGCAATTCCTTCGTTGACCCACCGGTCGTATGGAAGGGGCAGAGGGACCCGTTTACAATGGGTCCCGTGCACCCAGTTCTTTTTGCCTTCCACCCGAACAGCTGATCTCGTGGAAAGAAGTACCAGGTACGGTCCGGTCCACCTCGGCTGTCCGTTGTTTGTGCGCTGGAAATTCCGCACCAAGACCCACGTGCCGGGTTCGATGGAGTGACCTGGATCGTCAGAGGCTGGTGGAGAGGAACTGTGAACCTGTTGGTGTAAAACACGCAATTTAGTTGTCAATTCGCACAAATAGTCAAGCAGTACGGGGTGCTCTATTTCGCTGAGTTTCTTTGGCCTTGGCACGCCCCAGACGTTGGCTGGGCGGCCAAACACTATCTCATGGGGGCTAAGTCCTAACCTGGAATGGACAGTCATTCTGGTGACAAGAGTGTTAGGGGCAAGGCGTCAGGCCATTTAAGACCTGTACAGGCTTGGATCTTGGCTAATTTGAGCTTTAAAGTGCCATTGTAGCACTCTACTAATCCAGCTGATTGGGGGTGATTCGCAGAGTGGAATTTTTGCTGTATGCCTAAACACTCACACACTCTCTTCATCACGCGTCCTACAAATTCACTTCCATTATCACTCCAGACGATTCTAGGCATGCCGAATCTCGGGAAGAATTCTTTGACAAGGGTTTTGGCAGTTGACAAGGCGGTATTGTCCTTAAGGGGGTACGCTTCCACCCACCTGGAGAAAGCGCAAACAACAACGAGCACATACTTCAAATTGTTGCACCTCTCCATGTGAATGAAATCGAGCTGTAAAACCTCGAACGGATACGTTGGAGGCGCAAAATGACCAGCTGGAGTTGGGGTTCCCCCACCGGGATTGTACTTCAAACACACCATACAGTTTCTGACCACATTCTCTGCATATTTCGGGATATTGCTATTCTGCCATACTGGGGCCAATAGCTTACATATTCCTTTCGAACTGATGTGCGCAAATCCATGAGCCATTGTTACTACTGCAAGTACATAGGCGTTAGGTAATAGCCATCGCTGGTGTTCTGATAATTCGACCCAACAACCATTCGCATCTAACCTACCCTTACTTTCTCTCCATTCATTCACCTCTTTCTCAGTTGCCTCGGCTTGTATAGATTTCACGCTTTCGATGGTGTCCTCACACATTCCCACATCAGTAATCCATCTAGCGGGACCTACAACATACATCCGACTCATCGTGTTCCTTGCAGTCTCTTTCGCAACCTCGTCTGCAAATGCATTCCCGCGGCCAACATCATCCTGAATCTTTTTGTGGGCACTGCATTTCACAATGGCAACTTGTAGTGGCAGGGTCAATGACTCGAGGAGTTCATTAACTAACTGACCATGCTGTATCTTTGCACCATGTGACGTAAGAAACCCACGTTCACGCCACAATCTCCCAAAACTGTGAGCCACGCCAAAGGCGTATTGGCTGTCAGTGTACACATTCACTTGTTTTCCTTTCGCTAACACACATGCTCTTGTAAGCGCAATTAGCTCTGCAGCTTGTGCAGAATTATGGGAAATGCGCGCGGTCTCTATAATGGTGTGTAACGTCGTTACGGCATATGCTGCAGTCGTATCACCATTCGGCAACTTGAAACATGAACCATCAACCCATAAAGTATCGTTGCATTCAGGAAAGGGAGTGTCCTGTAAGTCTACTCTCCCTTTTGTCTCTTCTTCTGTCCTAAAACAGCAGTCATGTTTATCAATCTCGTCTGTTTCTGTCGGAATAGGTAATAACGTTGCGGGGTTCAGTGTATCACACCTCTTTATGTGGATGTGACTTGCTAGCAGTGTAAGTTCGTAACTGGATAGTCGAGCGCTAGTAAGATGTTGTGTCTTCGTCCTGTTTAGTAAAATGTCTACTGCATGCGGGACCATAACGATCAGAGTATTATTCATGACTAATCCAGCAGACTGTCAAATGCAGACAGCTGCTGCGGCGGTAGCTCTCAGACAACTTGGTAGTGCCTTAGCCACAGGGTCTAGAGTTGCCGAAAAATACACGCATGGGCGCTCTCTGTCCCCAAAATGTTGTGTTAAAACTGATAATGCACAACCTTCCTTCTCATGGACATATAATGTAAAAGGCTTACTGTAGTTGGGGTTTCCCAACACAGGAGCCGAACACAATGCATCACGCAACTCGTGGAAACTCGTCTGACAATCTTCAGACCAGGGCATAGGATTTGGCGTGTCTTTACAGAGTAGTGCCAGCAAGGGTTTGGCTAGTAGTGAGAAATTCGGTATCCACTGTCTACAGTACGATGTAATGCCCAAGAAGGCTCGAACCTCTCTCTGTGTCCTTGGGGCACTCAGCTCTGCTATTGCCTGAATTCTTTCTGGTGTCAGTCTCCTTCCCTCCTTCGACAAGATGTGACCTAGGTAGGTTACTTCTTGTCGACAAAATTGTAGTTTGGAGAGAGAGACTTTGTGCTTCATGTCACATAAGTGACGCAATAATGACAATGTAGCTCGCTTGCAAATCTCTTCAGTGTATGCAGCGATCAGCAGATCGTCTACGTACTGAATCAGAGTTGAACCATTCGGTAGAATAATCGTGTCTAGTTGTGTTTTCAGGGCCTGACTGAATATTGATGGGCTTTCGCAGTAGCCTTGAGGAGCGCACTTGAAGCGGAAGCTTCGTCCTCCTAAATTGAATCCAAAAATATCTCTACTCTCCTCAGCAATCGGGATGCTGAAGAAAGCGTTCTTCAGGTCGATCACCGAGAACCAAGCTACTGAAGCTGGAACCATCGTCAATAAAGCAGTAATGTCGGGGACAACTGGAAACTGTGGGATAACTATCTTGTTCACTTCTCTGAGGTCGATCACGAACCTGTACACAGGTGGCTGTGAAGGATCGGTACGCTTTAAAACCGGTAAGACTGGACTGTTACAAACATTTCCTGTTGTTTCTTCGATGACGTCTTTATCAATCAGGTCATAAACAATCGTCAATAACGCCCTTTCACATTCGCTGGATATTTTATATTGGGCAATACGTGGCAACCTAACGTTGGCTTTCAACGTTATGACATACGGTGCTATCTCCAAACGACCTACATCATTAGAACCATTAGCCCAGAGTACATCAGGAAGACACGACAATTCAGTTGCAATATTTTCTTTTGACACATACATTGGAGAAACGACTTTCTTACCTAAAGTAAGCTGTACTCCCAAGGGAGAACAGTACAAAGTCGCATACAACCTCTTTAGTAAATCCAAACGTAACAAATTTTCACCGCAACCTGTTGTAAGAATGAGGGGTGCTTCTAATTCGCATGGGCCAACAGAAAGGGACATGGGACTAGAGATCGGTTTTCTAACAGGGGCGCCAGAGAAACCTACTGAGACATTCATTTCGCCAGACAAAGGTGCGCCAGGAAGTTTTGAGTGCATAATAGAACTTTTCGTAGCACCAGTATCCAGCAGAAATGGCTCTGACACTCCTGAGGCAATCACCTCGACATAGGGTCCATTCTGATCTACTGGAACTGAAACAACTCCCTCTCTTTGTCCATGGCTGTCCTAGCAATCATTACCCTCATTTTCGTGTTCTGTGTAATAGTCGTCAGCATAGTACTGAGCTGACCTAGACGATGCATTATTCTGTTGGTCAAAGCTGTTCATCGAATTCTGAGGCGGAAAAGAAGTTGTATTCTGGGTGAAACTTCCACGGCCCCTACCTCTAGGGTAACCCTGGGCGTAGTGGGCGGAGTGGGGCTCCGCGGAGCTACGCGAAGTGGGCGCACAACTACGCCCACCCGCGCACTCCGCGTAGCCCCGCTCCGTGCCGCCCGCCTCCCTCCCGCCCTCCCTAAATACATAAATAAAAGTAAAAAAAGCTTTTAAAAACACTTACCTTGTCTGCCGCGTCCCCGGGGCTCCCTCTCGCCGTCCCGCGATTCGCGCCGCCACCGAATCGGATCCTAATGCGCATGCGCGGGCGGCCGCGCATGCGCATTCCTCATGAGAAATGTGCATGCGCGGCCACCCGCGCATGCGCATTAGGATCCGAAATGGCAGCGCGAATCGCGGGACGGCGAGAGGGAGCCCCGGGGACGCAGGCAGACAAGGTAAGTGTTTTTAAAAGCTTTTTTTACTTTTATTTATGTATTTGGGGAGGGCGGGAGGGAGGCGGGTGGCGGCCGGCTACGCACCGTCTGCGGAGCGCGCGGAGTGCCGCCTGGCTACGCCCGCTACGCAAAATGCGTAGGAGACGGCACTCCGTGCACGGAGCATAGCTGGCCGCCCACCCTTACTCTAGGGGCATGTTGAACACCTCTTCCCCTTACACCTGAAGCACCGCTCAAACGTCGCGCAAGAGCGGGACAATTACCTTTAAATTGACCCTCTTCCTTGCAATACGCACATTGATTCGGGCCATAAGCAATACGCTGATGGGAAAACTCGTTTCCTTGCGCGTTTCTGGAATACTGCTGTTGTGGTTGATAATTGGGCTGACTAACCGTGCGAGGCGGATAGGCTTGCTGGAGAAGAACTTTAGTTTTTAAATCTTTTGTCTTTTTGTCTACTTTATCTAGCTCGTCTTTGCGCCTATTTTCATAGTACTGGGCGGTAGCTAAAATTTGCGCTGACGTAGAGACAGCCCAAGCACTCTCTGAATCTTTCAGTTTATTACACAGTTCAGGGATTAAATTATGTACGAATTTGTCTACAAACAATCTTTGACCACCCTCGGTAGCCATATCCTGACCACTATGATCGGTGAAAGTTTCCTCAAATCTTGTGAAAAAGTCAGACACATTCTCATCTTTCTTCTGCTTGCATGCAGATAGCTTGTCCCAGTTTACGCGTACTTCAGGCATTATTGTTTTCATGTACGCGATAATTCTACCGGGAAGTTCGGCTATTAACGGCTCAGGTTTAGAACCACCAATTTGTCTAGCATCTATAGCGGTAATGTTTGTCCATGAGTCACCTAGTTCTTGGTCATGGTTCGTATGACGGATTTTGCTCCATAAAGGATGTGGAACAACGTTCCCAAACAACATGTCTATATCCGCTAAATTCATTATACATGAGCTTGCAGTTTGCGATAACTCCTTATAATACCCAGTCGGGTTTTTACGAGGATCAGGCAGTGTTTGTTTGAGTGCTAAGACTTCGGATCGTTTCCAGGGGACATGTACCCATACACGCTGGAAATGAGGCAGAATTGGTGGATTTGCATTCGCATCACCTTCCCTCCAAACCGGAGGAACCTCTCTCATGGGGTACTGTCTCGCTCTTTTCCTACCTGATACGTCGTCTTCGTGACATGATCTAGAGACGTTTCCCTTACTCCTATAAGAGAGCAATAACTCTATCGCTTTCTCAACATCTGCACCTATAATCATACCTTCATGGAACTTAAAGCGTGTACGCCATAGTTCGTTCATTGTGTATTTGGGATCGTTCGTCTCCAAATCTTCGCCCAGATATACACACATCTCTTCGAATACGTATCTCTGAGTGGGTGCATTCAATTGACGGAAAACTTCCATAACAGACTGAACATCATATCTAGCAGTATCCATAATCCATTGGCGTGCTAGTTCATTCAGCACTTTTCTTTCCTCGTAATCAGGCAGTTGACTATGTAACTGTCTATCTTCTGTTTTAGGGGTCGTTTTAGGCGACCCGAAGAAAGGTGAAAGCAGACCAGTGACGGTACCTGTCACTCTTTGTCTAATAGAAGGAGAAGCTTGCGGAGGGGCAAATGCATCAGAAAAGACAGGCTGAGGCGAAGAAGAAATCGAGGCCATAGCAGAGGAAGTTGAAACAGTGGCAGACGTAGTATCATAGGGAACAGTTGGAGCTGTAGGCAAAGTGGTAGAAGTAGATGGAGTATGTAGCAAAGATGGCGGCCCTTGAGAAGGCTGCGCCGGAGAAGTAGAAACCAGCTGAAGAGGAGCTGGCGTTCGTGCAAGAGCTGGGTTACGTGCGCCGGGGCGCGGTATAGTAAAATGCTTTGGAGGTGCGGTAGCGTCTAACGCATACGGTGGAGGTGAGCTTAATAAGTGGGACATTAATGGATCTTTCTCGGATCTCTCCTCGTGACCTTGTCCCTTATTTGGTAACATCGGGTAGCATTTATCTACTGCTAGTTTCTTGCTCCTAAGTATTTGTTCGCTTTCTTGCTCTTCCTCGTTATCCCTGTATGCAACGGCAGCTTGCACCATTGACATACCTCTTTTATTCCTTTTTGCTAATTTTATTTCTTTCTGTTTGGCTTCTTTGCGCCATAAGCGGAAAGAGTCAAACATCGCCAGCCGGGCTTTTCTCTTAAACAATTTGACTTCTAGGTTATCTAATATTTCTGAGTCGAAACTACCATATTGGGGCCACTTTAAAACACCATCCTTGCGGGTGTATTTTATCCACACTTCATTATATGTGATGGGACCTACGCCGTGCTTTACATAGAGCTCATATGTTGGAGTTCCAATCGGAGGAACCGGACAAGAATCCTCTAATCGGGAGTCCTTTCTATAACCAAGACAAAACAAGTTTCCAAGTCTGCTAAAACCAGGCATCTTTGCTCACTAGTCTAGCTTCAAACTTCAAAAGATTATCTGTTACGATATTTCTCGTGAATACACAAGTCCTTCGGCTTTGGGGCTTGCAAGTACCAAATCAAAGCGTATCTCAAGGATACCAAAAACTAAGGACAAACTAAGGACTGGGAGACGCTCCACTTATACTTAACTGAAGTATTTGAAGATCGGTGACGTCGCTAGAAGACTCGTCTATCGTTTCGCTCTACCAAGGATCACTGGGTCCAAAACAAGGCGATAGTCAGGGCAGCAGTCCTTCGTAGCCGTCGGGACGTGGGGAACCTCGCAGCAAAGACCTTCGGAACCACGTCGACATACAGGGGTCGCTGAAGTGGCTGGCCGTCCTCTGGAATTTTCACACGAAGCTCCTCACGAACATCTGGCTTGGACCGTCGCCGCTTGATATCGCCCCGAGTTGGGCGCCAACTGAGGTGCCGGGTTTTTAAGAACCCGGTGGTGCCAGGGGATAACACCCGAAGACCTCTGAGTTCCCCCTTGTTCCGGACCACAGAAACACTGAGTCTTCTAGTCGCAGTCAGAGATCAAGTTTATTGGCAGCTACCAAGTAACAGAAGTCCTAGAAGCACGACAAGCACGGGTCATGTGTTCTCAGGAGACTGTTCGTTTTTACAGAACCAGCCTTCTCCTTATATACAAAAATAATAGCTGCAAGCAAGAATTCTTGAGTTTATGATATGGCTATACACATATTTCTACAATAATACAAAAGAGCGAAGTCATGTAGGCAAGCCCGTATTTTAGACGTCCAATTCGTGATAGATTACCCAGCCAAGCCCGGAACTCCCATCAGATATCGATGAAACCCCAATAAAGGAAGGCACCTCCTAGTCATAAAACTGGCCATAAACAGGGAACAGGACAGGTGTGTGTGTGTGATGAAAACATGATCTGTACGCGGTGAATGGTTTGTGGTATGTTGTGCATTGATGCTATCGTATTTGGCCACTGGGCGAGGAGCTGCCCAAACAGGTTTGGCTGGAGGCAAGGTAGTCAGTTGGGACAGGTCAGGGGGGAGTCAGGGAAGGTGGACGTGTCCTTTTAGATCAAGCTCGACCTTTAATTGACTTATCATGAGGGCAAGACACAAGATGGATACCGTTTACAAAATGGAGTCTGAGGGGTCGGGACGGAAACTACGATTCAGGGGTGTTAGCATACCTCGATCAGGACGCAAATGCATAGGAATGATGTCCCAATCATTATCGGTTCGTCGACACCAAATTCGTCATGGTACGTTGATGTTTCGGGACACGGGTATTGGACCTCGATACCGGGACAACAGTAGGGTCCAGAATTTCAGAACCACACCATGGCAGACCTGGGACATGCTTAAAGGTCTACTCAAGTGTGTGGCACAATCAGTGCTACAGGCCTACTAGTTGCATTTAATTTACAGACCCTGGACACAGGTTGTGCACTTTATTGGAGACGTAAAAGTAAATTAAATATGCAAATTGGGTATTAGCCGATGTTACAATATTTAAGGGAAAGACCACAAACACTTTGGCACTGGTTAGCAGTGGTAAAGTGTAGAATCCTAATGCCAGTGAAAACAAAGTCAGCAAAAATAGGTCTGAAAGCAAAATGTTAGGGGGAAACCAGAGGAGGTATGCAAAGTCTAACAGCTTTGTAATGCATTCCTATTGCAGGGCACTTTTCAATGGTTTACAGTGTTTTCATTGTGTGTGATGCAAAACATTTACTGGCCTGTGTCTGTGGGAAATTTAGAAGTGTTATTACACTGATGGGCTGCCATGTTTTCATGAAAGTAAATAATGAGGGTTTCTTTTTAATATACGTTTAAAGGTCCTCTGTGTGCTATAGATGTACGTGGCCACATCTCACTGGTTATCACTTAGTTTAAAGTGCTTCCTCTGGCAGGTTTCGTATATTCCCTCGTGGTCAGTGGAATCACTCTGTGACTGATACATTGATTCTTTTTGATGTTTTCCCGGTGTCACTAATGGGTTAGAAATGCTGCTGGTTACCCACAGAACTGCTCACGAGACCATCTAATTACTTAAAGATTAGCTGCCTTGCCATATTGGTTTTGCATCATGTTGACATAAAGCTGTGGGAGATTTATGAATCTATAAAATTGGTTTTCTAATGCACCAACGTTAGTGTTATGACTGACTTAATGTAGGGCTTTTAAAAGAGATCACACAGCCACCCAATGGAGCTAAGCCTCAGAGTGCATATATTTTGTGAATATGTGTGCAATGCAAAAACATAAGCACTTTCAAATACACAAGGAAATATAAATATTGCACTCAGATAGGCATACTTCTTTTAATACGTCATGTATTATCGTCCGGTGCAGGAAAATCTAATATTCCAGCTAGACCTATCAACATCTGTCCTGGAATATATCCAACAGAGTAACTGACACAAATGTGTATAATTCCCTTTTATATTTTTTATTTCTTATACTTTGCATTTTTCTTTTATCTTATTTTTAAAAATAGAAACCGAAACTTTCATAAATTATACATCAATTTGTTCCAATGAAACAAAATCAACAATAAATGTGTTGGTGAATCACACAAGAAATACCAACAGTTATATAATTGCTGTACATCCATTAAAACACACCAACCCACTTAACTCATCATCACTCATTCTGATCTACATCCATTCGCACCCATAAAACACAGTCTCTCACATAAACCACAGAACACAATGTATTTGTACAATTTTGCTCGCTGTGAAGACCTCTTTTCATGTAGTCTTCCATTGATCTGGGGTTTCCAAACAGTTGGTCAACCCACGGTTCGGTGACTGATGTAGATAGGTCTAGCGAGGACATCAGATTTTGTCTTCTCATCAACATGAAAACACAACACCTACTTGTTCAAGGTAATTCATACCGGATATGAACGTGGAACACCAACTATGGAGAAAACCAGTTTAATACTCAGATCCATTCATATCTTCCTACAACAAAACTTAGGGGGTCACTAGCATGGTGGGCGGACAGCCACCACCCTACCAGCGGTGGCGATCCGCATGCCAAAACACCATGCCGGACGGCATGTTACCCTCGCCACATTAGCATGGCGGGGATGCCGCGACGGATGGGAAGATCGTCCGGCGCTTTTCCGCCGGTAGACAATCATCCCGATTGCCTACCTGTCGGAAAAGGCCCATAATATGGTGGCGGTGCCTTGCAGGTACCGTCATTCATATTATGATGTGGTATTTTCAATGCCTTTCCATGGTGGAGACTCTGCCAGGGTTCTCTTTGGGATCCCGTTGCGGGCCCCAGGGGGGGATGAAGGGGTGGGGGCTGCACTTGGCAAGTACCCTTGGTACCCCCCAACATTAGCATGTACAAAGTGGCAGGCACTGAGCGGTGCCTGTCACGCGGTGCATGCCAATGCCCAACATGCACATATTGCAATGTGGCGGGTGCTGCTTACAGCACCGCACGCCACAAGGTAATATATGTGGGATGCCACTGCCACCGTGGCGGTGGCATCCTAATTGCCGCACCACTGGCGGTCGGTCCCAGCACCGCTAAGGTGGCGGGCGGACTGAAGTCCGCCCGCCATTCTACTGGGCCCCTTATTTTCCTATTTTGTGAAGGATTGAAGGGCGAGTGGGACCTCCATGGATTTGAAACTGTTAGTCACAGACTAATATATTTCCCCTCCTGTATGGTGCACGTTTTCCACACTGGATAGATGTTCAACTGATTTGTCCTTTCCTGGATTTGAGCTTCTCATCTGTGAAATTGACAAACGTCTCTGCAGGGGAGACATAAACAAAAAAACTTTATATTGGCTAGAAAAGAATATAATTATTTTTACAGTTCTTTAAAACTGCCAATTCGTTTTTTATAACATCTTAAATAACTTTCAGAACCTTGAAATGGTCGTAAGACTAATAATTTCCAAAAATGATTTATACTATGTAGCCAGAACCCCAAGGTGTTTCTAAATCTGGGGGCAACATTAGTTAACATGCTGTAGCAGTTACAAGAAATTGTTTGGCCTCATCACAGGAACAAACTGCTCTGACCTCGTGTACCTATTACTCACCAGTAATCACGCCCAGGAGAGAGTCTCAAAAAGGGGATTCTTCTAAAATTAGATAAAGGATTTATCTTTTTCCCCAAGAAAGCCCAACCTTTCCTATTACACTATCCCGCTAACCATTATATGTTGCTCACTCTATAAAACAGTGCAAGTTTACCATTCGAAGATTCGCACTCATCACTTATGCCTGAGAATCTACTTGTAAGAAGGATAGCAAAAGGAAATAAATCTAGAAGCAAAGGAGCATACTCTGGAAAAGTGATAGGCCACGGCAAACTACTCTTTTTTAAGAACAGTCTTCATCACTCACAACGTTTTACACATTATTTAGGATATTGTGCCAAAGCATTCAGATTGTTTGACCATTTTCTCTAAATGTTCTTGAGTCAGGTAAATTCACAACACCCATGAGGGTTGTCTGTCTTGCTTGGCACACTATGGCATTATTACAATATTTCATGCATGTTTTGTAAAACCTATGGCTTTTTAGAAAATGTAAGTGTAAGTAGTACTGTAAAGTTTTTTTTGAGAGAAAAACTCTCAGGGGCAGATTTGCTATATTTCAAGCAATGCAACAAGGCAATTTGCATTGTTGTGTTGCATGAAAGGGAGAGAAGACATGCGCCATATCTCCTACTGCTAATGCACTTTCAATGCTGCAAGGGTTCCTGCATTACAGAAAGGATTCTTTTTGTGCAGGAAGGATTACCTTCTTGCACAAAAACAATCGATCGTAAGAGGCAATTTTCTCTTTCAATGGGTTAAGCAGAATGCATCACGCTTAGAAAGAGGAAGTAATGAGGAGAACTAAAGATATGTCTCCTTGTCAAGCCTCTCTGTGGTAGATGCAACATTTTGGTGCAATCCCAGGTTTATTAACTTTAGATTCTGTCAAATCCCATGGGTGGATGCACTGGAACAGCCATGCTCAACGCATGGAACGCCTACCAAAACAAAATAGAAGGCAAATAAGCAGCAGCCCCCTGTGTGGCTTTGTAAATCACGTTTAAGGACTTGCAATGCCATGCTACGACTTACGTCATGCAAGGACAAAAAAGTGCTTAGTATGTTTGGACCTAAATGTCTTCTGAAGTCATGTTTGCTCACTTTGATTGTTCACTCAATGCACTCAGCAGCTATTTGTCTCACCACTTTCAAAGATCACCAGCTACTAAAGGCACCGGCTCTCTAAATAATACAAACTGTGCTTGTTTTAGTTATTGTCCACTGACCTGCGACCTGACAGATGTGCAGTTAGTGTTTTTTTGCCCACCATTCTAACCCCTTTTCAGCTAGTAGGGATTGCCCAATGCCCTAAATGCATGCCAAACCAAGCTGCTCGTGACTAAGGGCCTAATTACGAGTTTGGTGGTCCATGGGTTCCACCAAACCCTTGGTGGGGTCCCTGGACTGCCAGACTGGTAGTCCACTCACTGTATTACAACTATGGTGGTGGGACTGCCACCGGAGCGCCGCAACAGCCAGGGTGCCCTGGAGCAGCGGTGTGAGGCTGTAATATACTTCTGGCGCTGCTACAGCACCACCAACCACATTACATGTTTCCTCACTGCAACCCTTTTCATGGCAGTGAGCCCACCATGAAAAGGGTGGTGGTGAGGAATCTATGGCGGTCCAGTCTCAGTGTATGGGGGTGCATGCAGGGAGGCACATGGTATGCCCCTTGTCTGTATGCACTCCCTGTTCCTGCACGGAATGAAATGCAAAACATTGTGCATTTCGGTCCGTGCAGGAATGGGCTGTGGAACTCCCACAGTGGTGCCTTTCTTAAGGCACTTCTATAAGCCGTAGAAAGGTAGTGCCATGGGACCATCGCCCGATCTGTATTCAAGTCGGAATATGGTGGTCGGACTGACTATGGGTTTGGCGGTGTTGCAGCGGGACGCTGGTGTGGTGGCCCACTGCAACACCGCCAAACTCATAATCAGGCCCTAAATATGGTTTGGTAAAACACTAGCACTCTTAATATAAAGCTATAACCACAGACGGAATTTAATCCAGCACCACTCAATGATGGACTGGTGACATTGCAATGTGTTTGGAGTAAAATGTTTGAGAAGAGGTGAAACTGGGAAAAAGATGAAAAAATTGCATGAGACCAAAAAACAGAGTCTTATGTCACAAAAATCCTGAGAAATACTCTTGACGTGCAACGTGCAAATTTTTTTTTAACAAAAGGTTGCCTGCTTTCCTTTCTATTGTTAGGGAAAATAATGCCTCCACTTTATTTGATCAAGTCAATAAATGTTGCGGAAGTAAGTGCTAGTGTATTATCGTAGAGCTGCATCTCGGATGCTATTTCTGCACAGCATCTGCAATATTATCCAATGATATTTTTGCACTGTGATCAGTATGCCAACTTTTATCAACGCCAAATAGCTATTTAGTCTGATTCACAGAAATGTGGCCTTATGCATATTACTGAGGCAGGATTAGTTCTGTGAATCCTAAAGAATTGGTGCGAATTCAGTGATTTAGACCTGGAAGGATCATGGCATTCACATTTGCAAAGTGTTAAGAATGCAGCCCCTCTCCCTTAGTGGGACAGAAGCTTCAATGAAAATACAAGATTAGCACAATATGAATGGACGTCAGGGGAGCATGCAGTGCCCATTGGATCACTGTGTAAATATTGCAGATTCACACTGTCCATATTTTTAAATTGGAATCTGCAGTTCACTTCCAATTGAAGAATGGATACCCCTTCTTTGAGGTGCTGATTCGCATCAATGAGTTGCAATAAGTGCTGCAGGCCCACTCGTCGCATTTAATTTACCAGCCCTAGGTATAAAGTGTACCACCTTACTAGGGACTTATAAGTAAATTAAATATGCCAATTTCACCATCTTTTGAGGGGGTGAGCGCAAGCACTTTAGAACTGTGCTTGCAACATCAGTCTCAAACAATCTGAAAATTGCTTTTTAATTTTGGACATGATTCAACCAACCTAATGAAACACAATCTTGTTAGGTCACTCCACAGTGCAGTGAAAAACCCTGCTTAATTAATGATAGCCATGGTAAAAGTAAGCAGTTCCCCAGAGAAAAATGTTTCATGCATTACCGAACAATGGCAGAGCTAGAAACGGTTGTATGTGATTTCATGGAAAAGCGATTTAATGGAATTTAAGGTGTAAATGAAATGGCTTCTGGTCCTACTTTAGGAAACATTTTTGTGGAGGGTATTTATTTCAATCCTTAATGTCAGGGGACATTATTGTGGATTTATAACTTTTACATTGTCCAACAATTACTTTGAATGCTTTTTAATTCACAGAACTCTCACCACCTCTAAACATCATCAATCTCTGCTCCCACCCATAAAATACACCCGTCTCTGACCCTCAATTCAACCCATCTCCGAAGCCTTAACGACTTTCTACTCCTATAGTCTACCCATCTCTCAACCTAAAACCTCTTACTACTGCTAAATTCCACCCATTCGTGAACCCTAAAAAACCCTTTTTACATCTGAACCCCATCTGTCCCTGATCCCTTAAAATCCTGCCCCACCCATAGACTCCACTCATCTTTGAATCCTAAAAATCCCTTATCACCCCTGAAAACCATTCAATCATGACCACTAAAATCCATACATTAGGACAGAACATTAGCATATTGGTGCATCCCTAGTAACCCCCAAAAATCCTGTAAGCATTAGGGGGAAAGAAACCATTAGCGATATAAACACATACATTAGGCAAAAGCAACATTAACAGTACACTTTAAGTAAATACACCTGGAATAGCTGCCCCAAAGTTACACATTCGCTTCTGGCGCTACTGCGCCTGGGGAGCCCCTACTCGGGGGCTCTCAAATTACCAATGGGCCAAAATCAGCACTGCCACCCGGAGAGAAAAGCATTAGGTATCATCCTAGGTACAAATGCATCATGCCACAATATTATGCAAGAAAGCATATGGGGCAATAGGCCTCGCCAGCATAAACACAGTTCGCCCAATAGGAGGCACAACACTCTGTTGTAGCGCCTTGGCAACAAGCAGAGCACAGCCAATCCAAATATGGCACTCTGACAGCACCCCAATGCAGCACACACGCAGGGGAATTGAAATATAGCGCTTTGACACCAGAGCGCTGCAGGCGTCAGCTCCTCTTCCCCTGGCACTTTGAATATAGCGCTTGCGAGGCACTAGGTCGCACTAGAAGCTTCAGGGACAGAAGATAGTGTACCTCTTCTGATAATCAGGAAAACAGTGCCCACCAGGCGCTAGAGTGCAGGCAGAGAAGCACAGTCACTTCAAATATGGCGCTCACCAGGTGCTAGGTGACTCACAGTTTCCGGGGTCCCACCTGTGGGAGTAGCGCCCATGCTCCTCACCTCCTTGGAGTGCAGGAAGTCAAAGTATAGCACTCACGAGGCGCTAGGGCAGCAGAGCAGGCAGGCCAGGCTGGGCAAGATCAGCAGACAGTGGGCACTCATCAGTACAGGACAGCAGCTGCTAGAAGCAGTCATCAACCATAAAGTAGCACTCCTCCTGACACAGCAGTACTGGTACTGTGAGGAATTGAAACAGCTCTGTGTGCTCCGTAAGAAGGCGGAAAGGAAGTGGATGAAATATTACGCGGATGAAGATAAAAAAGCTCTTAGACAGTTACAACTGCGTTACAAAGAGCGAATTCTTAGGGCCAAGGCAGACTTTTATGCCAATTCTATCATCCAGGCACCTAATGGGACTAAAGCCCTATTTAAAATAGTTAAAGATCTTTCGTCCCCCACTTGCTTAGAAAATAAAATTGTAACGTCCCAAAAACTATGCGATGGAATCAACCTGCACTTTCAGGATAAGATCGCAAGTATTGTGAACAATCTGCAGGACAAAGCCAACACTGCACAACCTAATCCTGACCATCTGACTCAGTGCAAGCCCCTTCTGTTGGCCTATCTGGATAATTTTCAGACGTTAACTGACACGACCTTTGATAACTTAGGCAATAAGGTCTCTTCTGGTTCTCCCTTGGATCCTTTCCCTCATAAATTTGGGAAATCTTTAGGGCGTAGTACCTTTCCTTGGCTGAGGCAGATCTGCAACCAGTCCTTGGAAGAAGGTAAGGTCCCGGAATGCTGGAAATTAGCGGTGGTGTCCCCATTGATTAAGAAACCTTCTTTGGACCCATCAGTACCGGCTAATTTCAGGCCTATTTCCCTCCTCCCTTATCCGATGAAGATTCTGGAGAAAGCAGTCAGTAGGACCTTGTCCTGCTTTCTGGAGGAGAATCGTTTACTGGATAAAGACCAGTTTGGCTTCCGGCCGGGGCATGGGACTGAGTCCGCCCTGACTACAATGATGGATAACCTACGTTTGCAGGCCGACAGCGGGAATGCTACTATTTTAGTACTTCTCGATATGTCGGCGCATTCGATACGGTCAACCACCTTTTACTGGTGGAAAGGTTGAGGAGGTTGGGAGTGAGATGCCAGGCTCTGCAATGGCTCCAGTCCTATTTGGAGGGTCGCCAGCAAGTAGTAACCCTGGCACCCTTTTTCTCCGCCGAATCCCCCGTTGTTCATGGGGTGCCGCAGGGCTCTGCAATTAGCCCTATTCTTTTTAATGTCTATTTGCAGCCCCTGTTCTCCATTATAAAATCTTTTGGAGTTAGCTTAGTCAATTATGCCGACGATACGCGGTTGGCCTTCTCTTTGGAAGGGGACCACGCAGTATCGATGGATGTGTTTCAGCACTGCATGCGGCAGACGTTGGATTGGCTTAGAAGGAACTCCCTACAATTTAACAGTGGGAAGACGGAGGTGATGTTCTGCTCTGCAGGCAGGATATCTAGACAACTGCCTTGTGATTTTAGACTCCTACCAGAGGACGATTCGCTAATCCCGGTTAAGAAAGTTCGAAATCTGGGGGTGTTGTTCGATGCCGACCTCCAGATGGAATCACAGGCAAATAAAACTGTGAGTGTCTGCTTTACCCTTATCCGCATGCTGCGCAAAATACTTCCTCTACTACCCAATGAGAATCGTACCTTGGTGGTAGGCAGCATTGTGGGTAGCAGGCTGGATTACTGCAATGCCCTTTATCTGGGAGCCCCTGGTTACATCTTTCAAGGCTTGCACAGAATCCAGTCTGCAGCAGCTAAACTGGCTCTTGGTAGGCCACGGAGTTCCTCTTCTACCGTGGCGTTAAGGGAGCTTCACTGGCTGCCTGTTAGGGAAAGAGTACACTTTAAAGCCCTGTGTATGGTTTTCCGCGCGGTGCACAAGCTTGGCCCGGTTCCCTTGCAGGAAAGGTTTGGATGGTATCTTCCCATAAGGAAGCTTCGTTCTTCCAGTACTGGACTGTTGTCAATTTCTCGGCTCAAGACGGCCAGGCTGGGAGGCAGGGCCTTCAGTAGGGTTGGCGCACGTCTATGGAATGAGCTCCCTCAGAACCTTAGATTAGCTAGCTCTCTGTTAGAATTCCGTAGGAACTTAAAGACCTGGCTCTATCCCATGATCTAGTCTGTGCTCTTCCCCTCTGTGGCGACCTGCTCTACTCTTGTCACGGCTTGTTCTCTGTTTGAAGCGCCAGGATGCCCGTAGGGTGACAGTATGCGCTATATAAAAGCTACAATCAATCAATCAATCAACAGCAGTCTTCACTCCAGCAAAGGCTCTCACTAGCCCTGTGGACAGCAGAGGGATACAGATGGGCTCAGGGGTCAGCACACAGGCCCATGCGGCAGTACCTCCTGGCAGAGTGTCCCCTCTCATTCCAGTCCACCCTCAGTCTGAGCACATGGCATCTCTACTGCTCTACATATACATCCCTCCTCCCATCTACCAGAAAGAGCTGGAAGCTTCTAGAAGGTGCCTGGCAGTTCCAGTCTCACTGTCACTGGGGGAAGTGTAGAGCACCTTGTCACTTCAAACACTAGACCGCCAACCCACCTCAAACAGGCGGCACAAGCAGACAGAAATGGCATCCATTTTAAAAGTGACATTTCTGCAATGGTGAAAATAAAGGTGCGTACACCATTACACAGCATTTATTATTTTCCTCTCACACCACACATGGCATATACATTTCCTACCATGGGGGAGATGTCCCCTAAAGGGGGGGGTCCTAATATACCTATGTAAGGCAGAAAGCACACTCACTTTGCACTGCTAACCAGCGCCAAAGTGTCCAACATCCTGAACCCACCAATTCCATCACAGCGAAAGGGCTGGGGGAAAGTCAAAAAGTTTCGGGATGACCCTGCAAGCAGGGCCAAGTCCAACATACTGGTCATCACTATCGCTCAAAGAGCAATATAGGAATCGCAGATGGTCTTCACTGTAGTGCAAAGATCTTGTCAGGTGTCGCAGACAGTCGCTGCTGGAGCTTGGCATTGGCGGTCACCGGAGGCTGTTGATGCTGTAGCATGAAGTGCAGATATCGCATTGCCAGTCATCACTGGAGTTAGCTGTCGCACGAAGAGTCAGGTTCACCGGAGCTTTGCATTGGCAGTTGGTCCAGGTGGCAAGATCTTGGTGCAAACGAGCTCTTTCGTAATCACCAACAGCCCAAAACTTCAGGATTTCTTCTTTTCTTCCAGGAGGAGCGCCACACCCAGGATCTAGGACCTGGGATCTACTTCTTGGGGATCAAGAAGGTCCAGTTGCAGATCCAGGCAGAGCCAATGCAGCCGGTCAGTTGGGCAGTTGCAAAGAGGCCTCTGGAGTCTCTTGTGTCCCTGTAGCTCAGAACAGGTGGCCATCTAACAAGCCCTTGAAGTCAATCAGGTAGCCTGGGATGAAGGGAGTAGGTCCAGTATTCCTTGTCAGACAGCAAGTCAGATCTCAAGCAGCAGGGCAGTCTTTCGTCTGTAGAGCCCACAGGTCCAGGAGTGTACTGAAGAGTGGGTCTGAGGGTTCTATGTTATACCCAGTACCAGCTATAAAGTGGAAGAAGCTTCTGCAGCCCCCCCACCCAGAAGTTTCTGCGATTTCCTGCTTCCTTGCCCTTCTTCCAGAATGTCTGAGGTCAAAAAGGCTAGTGTATAGTACTTTATTTGTCTGCTGAGGCAGTGTCTGTGAACTGCAAGTGTGACAGCTGACAGATCCAACCCTCCCATCATTTCAGGATGGTTCATCATGCAAACACCCAATCCCTCTATCATGTGGCTGTCTGGGAGGAATACACAAATGCCAACTGCTAACTACAGTATGAACAACAAGGAGTTGGCTCTACACAGTTAGGCTGAGCACCTATGACCAAAAACAAAAGAACGTGCCTAAACTGATATGTGAATTAAACCACGACTTTAACTCTATAAGGTAGAAAAACTGATTTCAACCTGAGATGTTGCTAGTCAATAGCAATTTATTCATTTGATTTAAAGCGATTTTTTTACAAAAATGTTTTCATTTTATATACATGTACTACACCATTATTCCATATACAAAGACCCATTCAACTAGTCAGACATATCACACTCATTCAATATCAGACATCCATATGTACACAAAACTAAAGAATTACTGGAGATTACCAGGAAAGAAACTTAGTGGTGGGGAAAAGGAAACAAAAAGGGGAGACAAAGGTTGCTCAGAAGATAAACATTTGTGATATACCAAACATATATATATACACTTGGAAATTAATCTCAATCAACTTGATTGATGGAACACACTGTATATACATAAATTAAAGCATTCAAGTTATCAATTTTAGAATTTAGTGGGAGCAACACTTTGTGCAGAGGCCTACGCGTTTCGAGTCCCAAACGGTATCTAGTGAGGGGACTCTCATCAGGGCCAAAGGTAATATCTGAAAAAAAGGGAAAATATCTCTAAGTAAGGGAATTCACTCGAGACAGTTCAAAGCACCTACGAGCAACCACCATTTACTCGGACAGCTTACCCTACTGGTCTGCAAGGCCACTTGAAGGGTGTAGAAATGTGTCTAATATAGACGCGCAGCTGGTAGCTTTCAGTCTTGGGGTTCTCGTGGTCACACTAGAAGGCAAGGGGGTCGGACATTACCCTCAAGTGTTCACACGAGGTGGCATCTAAATGTGAGAAAGTCGTGAAATGACTCGCTCTTACACTATCAAAACCAATAGTGTCACCTATTTTCAACCTCTGACCAAAAATACTTTCCGTAGCAGAAGAGAGCGTCCTCTCAAAAGGACTCTCGTTTGTTCCATCAAAGCGCACTGACTTCACCAGAATGAAAACCGAATTCATTGAGTTCTGCCGCAAATTGAGACTGGTAACTTTTTTTGCGGACAATCCCACTGTTGCGATTCCTGAAGTCACAGGACTCCGTAGGCCTCTGCACAAAGTGTTGCTCCCACTAAATTCTAAAATTGATAACTTGAATGCTTTAATTTATGTATATACAGTGTGTTCCATCAATCAAGTAGATTGAGATTAATTTCCAAGTGTATATATATATGTTTGGTATATCACAAATGTTTATCTTCTGAGCAACCTTTGTCTCCCCTTTTTGTTTCCTTTTCCCCACCACTAAGTTTCTTTCCTGGTAATCTCCAGTAATTCTTTAGTTTTGTGTACATATGGATGTCTGATATTGAATGAGTGTGATATGTCTGACTAGTTGAATGGGTCTTTGTATATGGAATAATGGTGTAGTACATGTATATAAAATGAAAAAATGTTTGTAAAAAAATCGCTTTAAATCAAATGAATAAATTGCTATTGACTAGCAACATCTCAGGTTGAACTGCTAACTACAGCTAGTCATGTGGCACAGGAAACAGTTCGAAGACATCAAATGGTTAGGACTAGAAAATGCCAACTCTCTAAAAGAGCCATTTTCTGAATTGTGACTTAAAATACAACTTTTCCATTAGAAAGGATTTTAAATTACATTTCCTTAGACAACGAACATGACATCTACCTGCTCCCAAACAAACGTTTTAATGTATTAAAAGCAATAAGGCATCCCAATGTTATCCTATTGGAGAGGTAGGCCTTACAGTAGTGAAAAACGAATTTGTGAGTTTTCACTCCCAGGACAGGTAAAACCTAAAAGTACATGTCCAACATTTTAAATACAATGCACCCTCCCATTTGCGCTGTTTAGGGCCTAACCTAGGGGCGACATATATTTAATAAAAAGTAAGTTTTAGTCTTGGCAAGGGGTTTATTTTGCCAGGTCGACATGACAGTTTAAAACTGCACACAGGTTGCAATGGCAGGCTTGAGACACGTTTTATGCGGCTACTTAAGTGGACGGTGCAATAAGTGCTGCTCGCCCACTAGTAGATTTTAATTTTCTAGGGATTTATAGGTAAATTAAATATGCCAATCATGTGTAAGCCAATTTCACCATGTTTTAGGGAGTGAGCAGAAGCACTTTTAAGACTGGTTAGCAGTGATAAAGTGCACCGAGTACTAAGGCCAACAAAAATGAATTCAGAAAAATAGGAGGGGTGAAGGCAAAAATGTTTGTGGGATTAGCATCCAAGAATGTCAGGTCTAACAGATTTTTTTTATTTTTAATGCAAAAATGACAAATAATGCCCATTGGAAAAAAGAAGAATCTGCAATTCACAAAATCACAGGTTTTGCTTCCACAAAATCTAAACTTACAATTAATTAAATGTGGATGAAGATTTGCAAGTGTTTTTGAGAGTAACAATGTTCATTTTGTGAAACATTAGACATTATTATAACAAGCATTTGCAATGCAATCGGTCTCGCCTTTGGGACCTTGTATGTATTCAGCTATGCAGCACATTAGCCTGTGTGCTGACACATCTACTATTCTTTAACATGGACAAAAAGTAAGCACCAAACTGTGCGACAAGCCAGGAATAGGAATACATGGACAGAAATATTGACTTTCAGTGGGAAATGGTTTAGTCCTAAGCTCTGTTTTTACTGTAAATACAAGATTTGAAAAAAATATTATTGTCCACGGGTGCTCATGGAAGACAATTTCTATGGACTGGAATCTAAAGAATGCAAAAGTAATTCAGGTATTTTACTGACCTCTGCTTGTCGTTTTCTATCAAGAAAGTTAAATGGAGGCAGTTACCAGAAAACTAAATAAAAGAAAGTCCCTCAGCAGAAAGCAATTCTGGTATTTTACTGACCTCTGCTGGTCATTTTCTATCAAGACAGTTAAATAGAGGCAGTTGGCCAGAAAAAAAGTCCCTAAGCGGACGCAGACAATTCCTAGGGCTGATCTCCAGAGCACAGAAAGTACATACACATATAAGTATATAATAAGTAAATACTAAATTATATACAAGAGGTCTTGAATGCTCGACCTAAAAAAGGGTGTGTGAAATGAGTGTCCCCCTTTCCTAGCATCTCATAATTTAATTTGTCAATAGAATATGACCTCTATTAAAGAGGCATACACCATTTATTCACTACCAACACCCCAAGGGGTGTGAAATCAATTAGCCAAGTAGAAGATGTCCGTGAGGAATTGCTTCCACTTTGTGAATGTTGGCTGTAGCACACATCGATCCAGAGGCCACTACATGTTCTCTGCAAAGACTTTCACATCTTGTTACTTTTAGGTTCTTGAGCTGCAATCAAATGCTGAACTTTGAAGTTTGTAGTTTGGAATAAAGAAATGGAGGTCTGCTATCCCTCAAATGGCCCCTTGTCTGTATTCCGTTTGTTAAGATTTGGAAATAGAATTGTGCCATGTTCATATTGATAGGGCTGGATTCTGCAAGTGCTACCAAAAGTCCCAGTCTGTGTTGCAGTGAATCAGTTTATCAGTCACAGTGGAAAATAGGCCCTTGGTGGTAAACCAAGTGCTGTGCATACTCATCAGGACTTGAGGCTATGAGTTTTGCACTTGCAAGGACGGCAATGTTACACAATACAGACTATGCACGTGCACAACCGTTTTGAACAATAGGATGTAGGTACTAAAGCTTTTTGAGTTGACCATGGATTAGATTCACAAAATCGGTTTCTTTTTTGTTAAACTGTTACTTTTTTTTTTTAAACACGTCTAATTTTTCCTTAAGAAATACTGGCTGCGTTTTAAAAAAAAAAGAGAATTGATTTTAAAAGAACTCGGAGACGTGGTGGTCTGCTGACACCCAGCATGGCACCATCTCTGTGATGGCTGCTAATTGTAACTTGCTGCAATGTGAGACCCACTTCATCAATATCAATGAGGCAATTGTGATTTGATATTTTGTGTATCGACCTATTAGTACATTGGCCGTCAGTTCGCACAATACCAAAATTTTCGCAAAAATACTAGCCACAAATTGTTTACCACATCTAATAATATTCTAATAGTACTAATAGTAATTCCAATAGAAGGTCGATATTTGCTGGTACTTACTTGCATTACGTAGGTGAAGAAACGTATTTTCGTTTTTGCCCTCTGCAGTCACGTCGGATCGATACTTCGGCGGTTTCTCTCCTGGACTATTTCTTCCTTTCTTGTGCAAGGAAACCAAAAGAAATATTTGTCTGTACAATATAATTAAATAATATTGATATAAATGTGTTTTTGTTTATTTGGATTCTTAACATTTCTGATTATGTATAATTGTGAATTACTTTTGTTTTTCATTCCTGATGCATCTGTAACCGAAATAAAGCAAATACTGTCTGGTGGGTCACATTCCTAACAGATAATAAAGGTCATGGCCATTTGTCTGGGTAGTTCTTGAAGCATGTGACCACCGAGCAGCATTCAGCTGTAAAACACATGCAAACGCCCCTTTCTTCTGAGCTCGTTAGCAGCAGCACATGACAAATCCCCCTAGAAAAGCTGGAACTGACCTCTGTTTGACATATCACTCAGCGTTTGTATTAATCTGCTGATCACTGACCCTCTCAGGCGTATTAATCAGCTCGACGGCAGCAGATATCCTGTGAGGAACAGTTTGTGCTTATCAATTTGCATTTGGATTGTTGTTTCAGGGATTGTTCTTTTGCAATGATGACTTTGCCTAAAAGATAAATATTGTCAAAGGCAAAGGGTTTGTGTTATGTGCAGTGAAAGGGCGCAGACACAACATTAATGCACACATTCAACATTAGATGTTCAAATACGTAATATACCAACACATTGCCATGCGCATATGCAGACAGAGAATCGCACCTAGAGACACAGATACTCATTTACAGGATTTTAGCTTAGGACAGCGCAGCAAGTTACCTTGCTGTGCTGCCCTGCACCAAAGTGAAAGAGCAGGAATGCACCATATTTATGCAATGCGGTGCATTCCTGTATTTTCTCCCTGCGCTGGAGCCATTTCTACAGCCTAGTGCCAAGGTAGGCACCCTTGCACCATGGTGCAAGAGTGCCTCCGTTGCATGAAGAATTGTTTTTGTGCTGGGAGGGGCACCTTCCTGCACAGAAATAATCCCAAAAGGTATTTTCCTCTTTCTATGTGTGCTGCAGAAAAAGTGGAAAAACGAGAAGAAATAAAGATAGTTCTACTCATTAAGCCTCACCTCTGGAGTTGTAAGGATTTGGTGCTTCTCCAGGTATACACAATTTTGTAAATCTGGGGCAGCATCAAAATCCATGGGTGTTGCGTGGAAACAACCCACCTCAACGCCCATGGAACGCCTCCCGAGCGCAGAGTAAGGCGAAGCAGCGATTTGCGCTGCGTCACCTATCACCTAACTCAAGATTTATGAGACCACTCAAAGCCACTCAGGGTAGCTTTCTGTAGCTTCATAAATCTGATGATTCAGAGCCCTGTCTCATGCATATACCACTTTACATGGTGCAAATGTGACGCAAGGCTCTCATAAATAACTCCCTTTGACTATAAAGCAGGTCTACCGACACCAGTGTATACAGATCAGAAGATGTGCAGGCCAGACCTGAATAAACACAGACCGAAATACCTTCTCGGCACCCAGTACACAGAACCTGCACCCACCCATGCATATAGATCAATATCCATTTAGGAACTCAAGGACCCAGGCTCCCAGGCATATAGGTAACAATGTAGAAAGCGGGCCTCATAGAGTTTCAAACAAGGACATACACATACAGACCCATATATAGATTGCCCAGCCCTTACAATCAGACCAGGAGGCACACATAGATGAATAGGCCTGCATGGTTCAGGACCTGACTATCTAAAGCAGTATTTCCACTGGTATACACCGAATAGACCTCTTCGTTCATTAGGGGTTACGCTAGTCCCAGTGCCACGCATTAAAAAAAGTTTGATGGGGAGGTAGAGGTTTTACCTACAGTGCGGCCAAAGCCTGCAACAACCTGCCATTTCAGTTAAGTTATATCACAAACCTCTCAGCTTTTAGGAAGAGCCAAAAGACCTGGCTTTTTGCCCAATAAATGTTCTTTCCTTTGGCCACAGGAGATATGACTAGCGCCTGGACACATCCTGGTAACAGCCGCGCTGTATAAATTTCACCAACATTAACATAACAAACGGACAAACAGAGGGATGGATGCACAGTGGCACTGATAGATAACACACCTACAGGCAGTGGTGTAGGGAGCTCCCAACTATAGCAGCTTAAAGCAGCTTGGGTCCGATGGCCTGCTGGACTATGTCCCATTTACACCTTATTGGTTGTTTGTGGCCTCTTCTCTCAGCAGGTCGTCAGAAAAGCTGGTTATAACAAACTGAGGGGAATACAATGAAACAGGGTTGTCAGGCTGGACAGGCATGCACAGTGAAGGAATCAGAAAAAGATAAATAAGCAAATAGGAAAAACACATAGAGAGAGGGGGAGACAAAATAGTTATGGATCAGAGAAACAAGATGGGTAGATAAGTAAAAGATAAATGGGAGTAGAAAGGTAGGATGAAAGGAAGGGAAGAGACAACGTTTGCACATAGGGTAAGGAAGATGGAAAATTAAACAATGAATGGATAGATGAAAGAATGAAAGGATTGATAGAAGAATGGATGAAAGATTATATGAAAGAGTGAAAGATTTGACAGATGAATGGGTGAATGGGTGTAATTATGGAAGAATATACAGTTGGAGAACAGTCAAAGGGCCCAGCTTCGCTTCCAACATCACCGGAGCCTATCTTTGAAGTCCCAGGGGGCTGCTGATACCGGGAGGACATCGGGCCATCGGGAGCACGCACTGGAAAGTGCAAACTGCTGTCTGCTGGTGGCTGCGTGGTCAGGAGTACGCGAGCACGGGACTCCAACTCCCAGGAGTCCGTGCATGCCACACCTGTGCACGAGACCGCCCACCCTCCTACCAGACTTAAAACACCTCGCGGAACCCGCTGGCGCGGGTCCCACTTTGCTTCCAACAGCACCGGAGCCTATCTTTGAAGTCCCAGGGGCTGCTGATACCGGGAGGACATCGGGCCATCGGGAGCACGCACTGGAAAGTGCAAACTGCTGTCTGCTGGTGGCTGCGGGGTCAGGAGCACGAGAGCACGGGACTCCAACTCCCAGGAGTCCATGCATGCCACACCTGTGCACGAGACCCCCCACCCTCCCACCGATCCGTTATTACAGAGCTAAGGGTCCGCAGCGCGGAACACGCGCGGGGACTCGCCTGGGAGAAGCACGGGACAAGGGCGCGGCCATCTGTGGCCATCCGGGGCCTGACGGAGACTGGACTGGGCCACCCCCTTTGACGTTCACCTTAAGGTACTGTTTACGCTCCACCCTCAGTTTATCTGTGGGCTCTATCTAACGCAGTAATGGGGAAGAGGAAATCCACTGAGGATCTGAATGACTCTGCTGGCGCGACGGCTAAGGGAGGGAAGCTATCCAAGAGATCTAAGTGCAAACCATCTAGGAAGCGTCAGTTACACGCAGGAGTAAATTGTGTCATCGACAGAATTGACGATTTGGTGCAAGACTGTACAGACCTGTTAACATTTGCTCCCATTCATGGGGAGAGAGTCTTAGAGGGATATAGTATTGTGAGTCCGATGGAAGCTAAGAGTAACAAGCGGGGGGTTGTCGTTATTCCAGAGATGTTCACCAATAAGCAGATTACTGGAGCTAAAACGGTTTTAATAGAGAGGGGAGAGCCCATTACAGTTCAGTCTCAAATCCCCTCATCTCCTAAACATAGTTCTGCTGATATAAGCACTTTACCCTGTAGCAACAGGTTTGCTGTTTTAGCTCAAATAGAAAATTGTAATACTGAAAGCAGGTCTGAGGCGCTTGTGCCTGGTCCACCCCTAGTAGAAGGTACTTCGGATATGGCTACTATTATGGGGATGCCCGGGCTGGCTGAACTAACCAATAACCCCCTGTTTAAAATTGTAAATCATCTGTGTAACCTGGTCATAAGTATGCAAACTAAGATCGACCAACTCAGTGTTGCTGTAAATAACCTAAGGGTGGGCTCCGGAAAAGGCTCTGCGGATATTAACCATGCTAACAGTAATTGTAAATGTGCAAATCTAACAGGATGTCTAGGGAAAGCTCCCTCTTTGATCAACCCACGTATTACTCAGGGCACTGTTGCTAACCCAAGCCACACATCCATTGACATGGGCAGAAAAGGGAGCGTAGCTACCAAAGCCAATCAGGCCATCCAAAGTACCGATCCAGTGTTAACTGCTTTACCCAGTGGGATATCCGGGAACCCAGGGGGCAAAAATGTTTACAGAGCAAGTCAGACTGTACAGCAAGCCGTGACTAGCCGACTGTATCCAAGATCTGTTCCATCAAGCCCAAACGTTATGTCACCTAATTCTTATTTGGGTAAATCTCCTCCTGTGTTCCTGATCAATATTCCCAAGCTCCCTATTGGTAGGGCTCATGAAACTCCGGAAGCACTTACCAATAAAGCAATTCATTGGCTTAGGTATGTAAGGGGTTGTAGGTCAGTCATTAGGGAGGACATCTCCCGCGCGGTGAGGCTTATCTCTCAGGGTGATGCATATGACTGTATTGAATTACATTTTAAAAACCCAATGATAGCTGGAGAATTACTAAATCTAGAATTTAGATCCTGTTCATCTGACCATTCAAGGATTCAGATGAGAACAACTCCTCCCCAAAGGTGGCTCTCTGAAAGAGGAAAAAGTGGTAAGGGCAATTTTCTGGCAAATTCGAGCCTGGATCGTAATGATTGACTCCAGTCTAAAGTTACTATTGGGGTGAGCAGTGATTCAATTAACAACAAAGTCCTAGGCCTCGACCTATTTAATGACCGGGGTATCCCACCCGAAGTGCCATCCTTGCTACCTTATTCGCCATCTATGGCTGCCCCCGAATATATGGCCGTTGAGTCAACTAAGCAGGATTGTAATGTGTCTACCATTGGTAAATTTGGGTCTGTTCTTTCCTGGAACATAGCTGGCCTCCAATCAAAAATGGAATCCCCGGAGTGGGTATCATTTGTTAGCCAGCACGATATATGTTTATTTCAGGATACTTGGCTACTGGACCCGTTACATCTCCCTGAGTATTTAAATTATCCCGGCAGAGAAGGGAGACAAGGGTCGTCTGTCTGGTGGTTTAACAATTTGGATCAGACAGGACCTTGGTGCCACTATAAAAGTCATTCACTCCAATCATAGGGATTTACAGGCCCTAAGTCTTGTGTTCCCTAATCAAGAGCCGATTAACATCTACAATGTCTGCGCTCGAAGTACTGCTGGGAAAAAGTCACAAGTACTTGCACTCCTGGAAGAGATGCTTCATTCCCCTTATCTGCATTCCAATTTAATTTTGGGGGGAGATTTTAATGTTACTTTTGAACCTCTTTTTTGTGAAAACTGGAATATATCAGACGATGAAGATAGGGAATGGGGGGTACCTAAACTTGACCTTAAACCCATTAAAAAGTGGTCAGATATAGTGATCCAAATGAGGAAGAGGTGTGGCGCCGCGGCCAGGGCGACGGACGCTGGAATCTGGGGATCACGGTTCGATCCCCGGCGCCAGTGGCAGGTTAGCCCAGCACCATGTGACTCTGGGCAATAGCTTGCTTAATCTTCCCAACGGCCCCCAGCGCCTAGAGACCCTTGCGGGTGATTGTGCGCTTTACAAATGTGGATTTATTATTATTATTTATTAATTCTATTTGTTTAAATAATGGTCCAAGATCAACAAATGGAAGATCACTGGGTGATAAAGCCGGGGCAATCACATACAAAAGTGGCACCAGAGAGAGTAGAATAGATTATATTCTAATCAACCTGGGGTTATGGAGATTCCTCCGAGACATGCTAATCATAGAAAGGATAGAGAGTGACCACAATCCCTTGTGCTTGACTCTCTCTCCTACTGGAGTACTCCCGACTATTATGGTAAGGAAGTGTCTCTAACTCCCATTACTGACACTGTCCTATCGAACGATGTGCACCATGTTCGGTGGTCAAAAGTTTTGATTAATCCAGTTAATATTGATTTCATAACTCGAAAGCTTGCTCAAGCAACATGTGACTTAGAGGAACTGCTAGAAAAGGATAATGCCTTTCCCTCTCTAGAGGAAGGAACAAGGGTCCATGAGGCCTTTTTTTGCGAACTGAAAAGCCTTTTCATTAAGCCTTGTATTAAAAAAGGCCCACGTATACCTGAGCCACCTCGTTGGTATTCGGGGGAATGCAGGCAGGCCCGTTTGGACCTGGGCAGAGCCATAAAAAGTGAGTCTAGCGAGAATATTCGGATGGCCAGATCCATGTATAAAAACACTGTCTTTAGAGCTAAACGTAACTGGGATGAAACCAGGTGGAATGACTTAAACGAGGCAGGTTCCAACAAAGACTCACGGAGATTTTGGAATGTGTATAGGTGGGGGGTCGAGGTAAACCCAGATAAGCCATGGAACTGGGTTTCCAAAGATAAATGGGAAGCCTATTTTCAGCCTCAGTATGCGAGGGGTAAGGGCTCGGAATTAATCCTAGAGACTCCCCCCATTTTAATTGCTGAGGATATGTTTACACTAAAAGATGTTTACTGTGCCTTAGATTTAGTGGTTCCTGGCAGAGCGCCATCCCTGCGGACCTATTTTTAAGGACAAAAACTCCTGGGGTTCCTACATACTCCTTTTAGCTAACATGATTGCCAGGGGAGCCCCTACACCTTGCTCATGGAATGGGGCCAAAATGATTCCTGTGTACAAAAAAGGGGACAAGTCGCAGCCAGGAAATTATCGTCCAATCAGCCTGATTGACACCTCCCAAAAAATTTTGGGCGGGTTGATTTTAAATAAAGTACTGGAGTGGGAGCGGGACAATAACATCTTGTCCCATCTACAGGCAGGCTTCAGGACCTCAGTTTGCACGGTCGACCAGGTGCTACATTTTACGATGTTGCACTGGAAGACCGTGCTGATCGGGCATGGTAGCCTATACGTAGCGTTCATATATTTAAGAGCGGCATTCGATCTGGTTCCGCGCGCTACCCTGTGGAAAGTCCTCAACGACATGGGTTTGCCTGGACCCCTTCTTATTCTTTTGAAAAAACTATGTGAACAAAACTATGCACAGATTAGGTGGGGCGGTCCTGGTAGTGTTACGCCCTCGTTCCCAGTGGAATCTGGAGTCTGCCAGGGCTGTGTCCTGGCGGCTACGTTATTCTCTTTATACATTAATGATGTGGCCAAAATGTTAATTGGTTCCAACATTGATGCCCCTATCCTAGCTGGAGCAAAAGTTCCTATTTTAATGTTCGCCGATGATTGCCTTTTAGTAGCAAAAACGCCAAGCGGGTTGCAGAAGGCCTTGGTGCTTTTTGATGATTTCTGCTCAGCTCAGGGTTTAGAAGTTAATGTAGCAACATCTAAATTTATGACTTTTAATGCCCCAAAATCCTATAAGGGTAATATGTCTATGAACAGGCGTCCCCTAGAAGGGTTCAGGCTTTTAGCTATTTGGGTGTCTGTATCCAGCATGACTTGAGATGGAAACAGCAGATTGAGTTGGCTACCCTGAAACACCGACAACTCTCTGATGCCCTGAGTCTGGAGCATTCCAGGTCCCTCACTAAACCGATAGCTCCCATATTAGCGGTTTACGATGGAAAAGTGGTTACTTCCACTCTATACGGGGTAGAACTTTGGGGACCTGAGAATCTACGGGGATGACAGCTTCAGAAAATGTATTTCTTTGGAATTTGATAAAACTACCACAGAGTACCCCCCTGAATCCCCTTCTCTACGGTCTGGGTTTGTCTCCAATAGCCCTTATTGCCTCTTTGCGTCAAATTTTATATTGGAGGCGGCTTTGGACAACCCCAGAATTAGAGACGTACAGAAGGGGAATGATAGATATAATTAGATGTGGTAATTCTCACGGAATTAAGTGGTTAGTACATATCCGGGATGTTCTGACTGATCTGGGTTTACGAGACCTGTGGGAAGACCCAACAAATGCAAGGTTCCCACCCAAGAAGTTTTTAAAGGACCTGTATTGGAAACTTGTGGCTGTTAAGATCTTTAGGACCACAGCTCCTTGTTCATTGACCGGTGTGTTTATGGACTTTAAGGAGGGACCGTACCTGGAAGACTTCTGGGATGTTATCTCAAAACCCTTAGATCGCAAACTTTATTTCCAATTGAGGATTGGTAGCTTACCTGTGAGGGCTTTTACCAGCAAGTGGTCTAGGGGGGGACAAAGCCGGCTGCCCAGCATGTCCGGCACTTTCTGAAACTGTTGGTCACTTATTATTTGAATGCCCAGCGTATGCGGCCCCACGACGAACATGGCTACGCCCAATGTGCAGGTTGCTGGGCACGGACAGTGGTCTGGCTGCAGTGAGAATAATATGTACCTGTCCAAATATGACTGTATATGTGACAGTGGCAACATTTCTGGGGTGGGCATGGACCATCAGAAGCAGTTTGTTAATAGATTAACTTTTCCCCTGGTGAAAATCAAATCCCTCTTGAGGTAATGTTAAATAATTCCTTATGTAAATATATTAGTATTATATCTCCCAAATTTTTAAAGGGAAAGAATTTGCTCATTTTTTAACTTTATTTATCTGTTTTAAACTGTATTTTTTATGTGGATTTTATGCTTTTATGACAATCGTCGAATAAAGCTTGCTTGACTTGACTTGACTTGACAGTCAAAGGGTGAGTGGGTGAAAGGAGAGATAGAAGGATGAATTTGTTTATTAATGGGAGGATGAATGGATGGAAAGATAGAGGGAAGTACAGAGGAATGGCTGAATAGATGTAAGGGTCTATGGATGAATGATTGGATGGATGGAAGGAGGATTAAGGTGTGAAATGCACTTTTTTATGGAAGATCAGGTTTGATCACTCCGCATGCTCGCTGTGATTAGAGTTATGTTTCATGTTAATTTTCAGCCTTGCCAACTAGAATAGAGTGAGACATATGTATGCATGGCATATAGGTTTTTATGCATACAATCAGCTAATCAGGCATGGATGTCTATTCACTAAAATGCCAGAGGGTATTGGAAGTGGAATCACATACACTTTGACCTTAATTGCATCATAGGAAGAGTCATCATATGACCCCTGACTTTTTATGGAAGGCATGTCACATGACCCTAACATCACAATCACAAGAAATGGGGATTTACATTGGATAGTTTCCCAAAATAATACAGAGTTACGGCGTGTGCTGCTTTGAATTATTTTGTATCCAGGGGGAATTCCATAGGTTGTGCATGAGCATTGCACACACAAGGAGATGATGGACAGAGTGTTGAAACTTTTCAGACACTCACCCCAGTCACAGATCTTGGTTGAATCCATAATTGTTCTTTAGCTCAATGCAAATCAGTCTTGACCCTGTGCCTCATGGGAACAGTCCAGTCCAAACTGCCAAGCCAGGTCTTTCCTGAACCGGAAACAAGCATCCTGGGACCGGTTTCGGGATAACCCCCCTCATCAGCCAGGCTAGCTTGAATCCAGTGGCAAAGTGGGCAAGGGACCCACGTCTGGGCATACCCTGCCAACTTAGGGCCAACAATACATTGGTAGAAAGGAATTTATGCGAAAATAATATGCATTTTTGAGACAGGTATAACAGAGAAAAATGTCTTAATTTCTCTTCATTTTCTCAACTTTGCATATGTACTGCACTGAAGAGCACACATGCAAAGTGAGAAACGCCTTAACCCCTCCTGTGCTCATGACGAGCTCAGCTCGTCATGAGCCACGGCGCTCCGGTGCTCATGACGAGCTCAGCTCGTCATGACCGCGCCCTGTGGTAGCAAGCCTCAGCCAGGCCTACTAGTGCAAGGGATTCGCCCTTCTCTGCTTAGAGTCCTTAGATCAATAATAAGAAGTTGGCACAGAAACTGTAATAGAAAAGACAGAGTTTATTAAACCCCATGAGGTGGAACTACATTCACACAATACCCTTCGGTAGAGTATGAGGTAGCACACTGACTGGAAGGAGCTTGGTCCTTTTATACCCACACAGGGGCTGAAATGAATGCGGTACACGGCACAGAGTGTTGGTTTCAAATACATATAAGGTCATACAGAGAGTGTGCTAGCAACAAGTGGGAAGGGCTGACAGCTAATTCTGGTGGACACCTCTTGACAGTTACAAGTTGGAGACAGCTGCATGCTCAACTGAGCATGTGCAAAGCAGAAGAGGATAAATATATATTGTCTCTAGGCAGATTTCAAGAGCAGTTAACAGGAAGGTAGGACAGAGCACATGGCAAACAAAAAGGCCGCCAGAAATACAAAATGGATTCCGTAAAACGGACAAGATAGTCTCTAAATACAAGATGTCTTCTGCTAATGCTTAACCTAATCATTGCTAAATTACCACAGCCCGTTAAATGGAACGCTCGCACGCTGGGCTGATTCCCCTGCTGTGCTTAACGTTCAATGGGAACGGGTGTGGCCATGACGATCTCAGCTCAGCTCGTCATGACCACCGGGGAACTGCGGGGGGCTGCTGTGCGTGCCCCCCAGCACAGCGGGGGAAACACCCCTGCAGTGAAGGGGTTAAAGCATAGTTTTTATACTGGAAGGGACCCTTTCCAGTGCAAAACCTATGCTTCGGAGAATGCACATACTCTTGAACTGCAGGACAAAGGTGTGAGCGTTGGTTCGTGGCTTCCAAACGTGCACCAGCACATGGGAAATGATAAAATGCACCATATCTTTTTAGATATAGCAAATCTTTTTTTTCTCCCTTTGACGCGAGGCAAATTTGGTGCAGTGATGCCTTGTGTCAAACAATGGAAAATCTGTGCCTCAATCTCACACAATCTCCATCACTACCTGTCACATGAGTTTCACTCCCTTTAACTCACACACACATGTTTTCACATACACACTTGCTCACAGATACACATGCTCTCTCTCACTTGAACAACTCTCACCCCCAATCTCGGATAAAAATATTTTTACTCACCGGAAATGCTACAAAAGGTCCTGTGTGCTCCATTTTTTATTACAATTAATAGTGAATAATAGAATATTATTCACTATTGGTGTAATGAAAAACAGGCAGATAATCATGAATGTGAAGCCACCCCTGTGCTCTTTGCACTCATTTCGATCCCTTGTGCCAATTGCAATATACAGATGCCCATCACGGTAAAGGAAGATTTACCAACATCCAAGATTCCCAGCCTTCTGCAACTGCATGCAGATGTTAGTGTGTATTCCAGCTGTAATGAGTTAATATGGCTTTAATAAAACAAGTCTAAACGCAAAGTATCACAAGTATTTAAGCTTCAGCAAGCACTAAAGTCACCGTTTAGTCATGCTACAAAAGATTGCAAAAAAAATAGCACTGGCTTTGTGAGGTTTAGGAATGATTGTGTTCTTAATTCTTCTGACAGAGAATTGCCATATGCATTACACATAAGTGCTGCTGCTCTGCAATATACCAAGATTATCTGTCTTGTCTTCACAGGAAGTTCCCGAAAGGATATCATCAGTAAAAGCCAGAGCTACAATCCATTTATCATTTCAGATAATATAAGTAGATAAAGTTTGAGTGCATTTTTCATATAACTTTTATACACGTTGGGCCTGGTTCACAGAGGGCCTCTGCACTCATGGCAAAGGCTCCGCAGTCGTTGGGGAGTTTGGGCTCTCTGGACAGAATCTCCCACATGAGAATTCTCACTGTGGAGATTCCGCCCCAAACGCAGAGACTCCCCCTCGACTGCGGGGCCGCCACCATGAGAGTGGAGGCCCTTTTGTGAATCCTGCCCTAAGTAATTAAAGTTTTAAAACAGAACACAGCTGGAGGCTAATTCAATAGTCTGCATATCATTCCAAGAAACATCTAGTTTCCAAGGGCTATTAAGAAATAATGTTACTTCACTGCTCCACGCTTCCTAACATAACTTTCTTCTGCTGTGTGTACCTCCCTCCCCGCTACACTGTTAGCAATATAACCTCTCCAAATAACAAGTTCGCCCCAAATCAATGAAGCAAATACCCTGATAGACCCTTTTAGAACTAGCAGCCCCAGGGGGTGCTGTCCCAGAGGCATTGAACTGGCCTGGGAAGGAGGCCGTCTCCCTGAGCCTCTACAGACCCCGGAGACCTTATCCTTGGGGACAAAATAATTTATATTAGGGGGGAAGCATGCAGACTTCCTTACTGAGCCTAAATGGATCCTAGGGACCCTATCTCCCGGGGCCATAGATTAATTATAGGGGAGAGTGGGGAGTGCCTCCCCCACCCCCCCTCCTTCAGCCTTAAGAGGCCCTGGAGACTCCACTCACCAGGGCCAAAAACATTTATATTAGTGGAGGGTGGTGTGTGCCTCCCCATGCCAAGCCCACATTTGCCCCAAGGAACCTATCCCCCTGGGGTATTAAATAACTTCAGCAGGGAAGGGGGGGCATGGCCCCCCTTTCTGAGCCTTAAGAAATTTTTATTGAGGAAGGAGTGCACAGTCCCCCGCCCGTGCCCAAAAAGTTCACAGGAACCCCATTTTCCAGGGCCATAAATTAACCATGGGGGGTACGTGGCCCCTCACTTATCTTTAAGAGGCCCCATGGACCTTATCCCCTGGGCAACCATATTTATATTAGGGGAGGGAGGGCACATGGCCTCCCTCCCTAAACCCAAGTGGCCCCCGGCGAACCCATTCCATAGGGAAACAAATATTAATTATAGGGAAGGGGGAACATGGCTGCCCACTCCGAATCTTAAGAGGCCCCGGGAACTCTATCCCCTGGGGGCATCCACAAAATATAACAATGGGGGCTGCGGAAGGAGCCCCAGGGCCCCTGAGGCCCCAGCTGGGGTCTGCACGGGAACCAGCATCGCTCCCTCCTGGTGGGAGCAACTATTTCAGCTTTCTCCCATCGGGCGGAGCAAGAACAGTTTCCTCTTGCGGGCACCAGGTGGGAGCATTTTTAAAGCTCCTGCTAGGTGGGAGCACAGCTCTTTCTCTGCCCATGCTCCTGCTTACAGGGAAAACAACTGTGTCTCGGGGTGGGCTCCCCAGGACACAGGTAAAGAGGCAGCCCTGGATGTTAGGGTCCCAGGCCCATTTGGGCTCACTGAGGGGAGCTGCATGCCCATTTCTGTAAAATGTAAGTTCCCAGCCCAAGGGATGGTGTAACTGGTGCCCACCTGGGTTTTGTGCCAAATGCCTTCCTCCCCATTATCATGAATTTCTACCTTGGGGAATGAGGTACCTGAGGACTATTAAGGTTCTGGGAGGGGTTCCTCAAGCCTCCCTCTCCCGTTATTCTTCATTTCGGCTCCAGGAGATGGAGGCCATGGGTCCTCTTAAGCCTTGGGGAGGGTGGCCACATGCACCCTTTCCCCAAATAATATATTAATAACCCCGACTGGAGTTTATTTTCTTTTTTAGATTATTCACAATACCACCGGAGTCCCACAAGTATCACGGGATTCCCGTAGGATTGCAATTTTGTTTTTAAAAATAAACATTTATTTTGGCCCTAGAGGGAGTTTTTCTGGGATCCCCCACCCCCACAGGCCTAGGGTGTCATGGTATCCCTATGCTGCACCCTTAAATTATCCCCTTAATGACTGCCTTAAAGACAGTCTATACTTATATCTTGTCGTTTCTGCCTCAATATTCGTGTAATTTTTAGGCCTTGATGAAATGTTAATTACACTGGAGTAATTGAACCCATTACCAAAATTATGCGAGAGTAATTAAGGGAAACAAATCCTACCGCTGGAGTATAGGAACAGCGAGCAGCTGCTGGCTACTGCTGTTTATGTCCTGTAGCATTTAGTACTAAATTCTTAGAGCAAAATACATTGCCAGGCCCATTTTGGACAACAGGGTGAATTTTTCACTAAGAAAATAGCGCCAAATCCTGGTTCACGCTTCTCACACAATTGCGCATAATTATGAGTAATTTTGCGGTAACTTCGAGTAATTACGCTAAAGATATTGACAATGCATCCAGAGTAAATATACACACAATATACAAGATAGCAATACAATTTTACAATTGTACAGTTCTACAAGTTCTGACATCCCATATTTGGAGGGATCTCCCCAGAGAAAAGGAGTTCTGCTAGCCCTGGAGGACCACGGACTCTGAGCATGTGTCAAGGCACGAGATGTGCTGAGTTATCTTCTCAGAGAATACATACCAGGACTAATATTTTTCCCAGGAACCTGGGCACTTAAGGAAAATACAAATAATGGTTCCCTGGGGTTAATTTAAATATACATAGTGTGTTGCTTTGGTATGGCTACTTAGCAATCCCATACAAGCTATTAGTAATTAAGGAGGAAGGAAGGGAAGGGAAGGGAAGGGAAGGGAAGGGAAGGGAAGGGAAGGGGAAGGGGAAGGGGCAGGGAAGGGAAGGGAAGGGAGGAAAGCACTAGAACATCTGAAAAACAAACCTAGGTATAAATACAATTATATTTAGGCACTGATGGTTCAGTGCACAGTGAAAAGGTGAGTGCCCAAATGATTCATATACAAATTGTAAATGTTATCACAGAACACGGTATCTGGGAAATTCAGACATCCCAGGTTTTGGAGGGACATTGTCACACACAGCAGTGTAGGCGGTGTCCACATGTACAGAGGCAAGGACTTCTGCAAGCAGAGGCGGCCGGCATGACTCGTGGGTGGTGAGGCCGGGCGCAGAGGAGGTCACAGGGGCACAAGGTTGCACAATACAAAAAGAAATTCAAATGTACACTTACCTTGCCACCGGGTCCCAGGAAAAGTACGCATGACTGGTTTGAATGTCCTGAGAGGGCTGACCAAACAGTCTTTGAGCACTTAGGAGTGGGCAAACCACTCCTCCCCTGCCCTGTTCTGAGAGCAGGGCAGCCCCGCCCACCCACCTACCAACAAAGTAAACTCTGAGTTATTATCATTTTGCATATTTTCTTTACTTCGCTGCTCACAAGCAGTGGGGTGATGCTCCTCCGCCATAGCAGAGGAGCCAGCTGCCATGGTCTGCAAGCCATAGAAAGACATTGGATGTTGGGCACGTCTTAGGGCACATGATATGCTGGAGGTATCTTGCCAGAGAATACACACCAGCACTATTTTTGTCACAGAAGTCAGTTTATGTAAATGTTGGGATTTAAGAACATTTCCAGACAATTGCTCTCCTGTGGATGATGGCAACATTCTGAGCCTATAGTGGCAAACATACCATGGTCTCAGCTGGACACACGAAAGCCTCTGTCAGCATATATCATAAATGAATGGTAGGCTGAGCCGTACCAAGTTGGGGCCACTGATTCATTACATAAAACACAGATCCATATGTGGTCAATGGCATATAAATATTGGGGCGGATTTACAAGCCGCTTGCGCCAATTATGTGTCACTTTTCCTATGTTAAAAGTAACGCAAAAGTGGTGCAAAGGGCCTGTAAATCTGCCCCATTGTATCTAGAAGTGTAAAACGCAAGACATAGGCAGGATAGAGTTCGTGTCCCTTGTAGCATGCACTCCTTTTTACTGACAAGCGATTGTTTCTTGTCACACTGTTTAGTTAATGATACCTTGGATCGGATCTCTAGGTATGCATACCAAGGTAATATATTATGTATATTTACATGATTGCATGACTATCCTCCCAGATACATTTGTGAACCCTCCATTGATACCACTGCACAAGAGAGCCCTTAGACCAGCATGGAAGAACCTACACGCTCAAATGTAAACATTTCAGTGTAAAAAGAAGGTATATTTAATAAATATGTAATAATGTGTACCATTGCATTGGGTAATAATAAACACCTATTATTCTGAGTCAAGGTGCCCTATGGGTCAAGCCCCTACACAATCAAACGTTATGCAGCTGTTTTATGGTAATAGAGTGTGTATGTTTTTGAAAGTGTTGTCCAGTCATCGCTCAAGTTCAATGTCTATGCCCTTGTTGATTACTTCATTTGCTGTCCTGTCAAACGAGTGTGTTATGTACAAATTAATTAAATTGCTGTAAAAATTCACCGGAGCCGCCAGGGCTAGAGGAATGGAGAAGAGGGTTGGACCTTTACATGGCAGCCGAGAGAGTGACATATAAAGCAAGGGGGTGCCCGAAACAATTTCGAAGGGTCTGGACCGAATGGCGGCATTACCATGGGTTGGATGGGGGGTTGTGAGGGGGGGAACTTGAAAATCTGGCTATTCAGTCGCAAGAGCACTGACAATAGAGCTCCGGGTGGGATACGATGTGATAATTGTACCTTATATCAGTGGACGTTGAACTGGGATGTTGCATATTGTGACAGAAATTTGTGGCTTTGAGGTGGGTGGGTGTGGGAGTAGAGGTCTATATACTGCTGATTTCACGACTGTAATGTTGAGTTTTAATAAAATGCTAATAAAAATATTTTTTTTTTAAAGAAATTGCTGTAAAAATGATTTAATGTTGGCAACATCGAAATGTACATTGATATAGCACAAACTCTTTTGAAACATCTGTGCATAAATACTAACTTTTTGACTGACAACTTATGTTGTTTTTTCATTCGTTTGCAATTTATCATTATGAAGTTATGCCGTAAGCAGATCTTACATGTTGTGGCACACATTCCTCTATTCTATGGGCACAGTGTGATACTCAAAGTGGTCATTAAAAATGCATATTTTTAAATGACCACTAACATTAAGGAGCTCTTATATGTTTAAATAAAGATGTTAGCCAAGACCATGAATGAATTTCTAAATCCTTCAAGTACATTTACTTTTTTGCCAGCATAAGTGTGTGTAAGGCTGCCATTGTATAAATTAGTGACCCTATAACACATGTACTGGTGTCGTTTTGCATGTCTATAACATTTATAATTGCTTTTTTGGATACTGTACGTTATTCTTAGGGTGTCTATTCTTTTCCATATAAAACTCCATTACTCAGACAATGCTTCCTCTGCAACACTGTCATGTTAGGCAGGATGCTAAGTGAATTGCTGTCTGAAATTGGAAGACTGAGATGAACCAATCATATATTAATTCGAAAACGTACATCTTCCATTGAGCCCCTATTATTATACATTTTTAGGTTTCGACCTGGCGAGGGGCAAAGCCCCTCCCAGATCGAAATCTTTTGTTTTCAGTAGTGAGGTTCGGACCGCCTCTGTTTCCAATTGGCTAGCTCCATAAATGGAGACTAGCCATTGGGAGACAGAGGCTGTCAATCGCGCTTTCTCACAAAAACGCGATTCGGGGGCGTTTCTGGTGCTTTTTTTAAGCCCCGCCCCTTTGTCCCGGGCCGCGCTGCGATTGGCTGCCGACCCGGGACACCCCCGTGACGTCATTCCCGGGCCGCGCTGTGATTGGCTGCCGGCCCGGGACACCCCTGTGACGTCAGCCAATCACAGCGCGGCCCGGGACCTGGCTTGTTTAGCGTTCCCCGGGCCGATTTTTAATCCCAATCCACCGGTACACGTGTAAAGGCGTAATTTGAACCCAGTCCATGAAAAAAGGGAAGAGAGAGTAACATATTCTTCAGGTGAATACGTGGGGGAGGGAGTGCGGCGCAACTCTATGGAGTGGGAGCGCTCAAGTTACCAACTAAAAAGGAACCGTTACTGGGACGTCATCAGCGGGTATGGCCGTTTTATAAAGCGCCTGTAAAAGAATCCTCGCTGTCGCTTCCAGGCGCCCCGAGGCTCGGGTCGGAGCTGCGCAGAGCGGGCGGCCTGGAGGAGTATGGGCGTGGCCATGAGGGCGGGAGAGACAGTTTACTCAGTCACGAGTTCTGGCAGCACACAGCGGCATATTTTGGGAACTGCGTCCGCGTTTCTTTCCATCACACGGGCCTGGCGCGGCCCCAACTGTGTCAGGGGGCACAGCCGCGTGGCCTGGAGCCGCACTGGACGCCGCTGCCGCCGGGGGGCGCGTGCTGCGACCGCGCACACGGGAGGGATTCTGGCGGTGCTGTAGGACGGGGTGCGAAGTAGAGAGTGCCGGTGTTCGCAGGGAGGCTGTAGGGTGTGCTGTTAACAGTGGAGCCATTGGCTGGTGTGTAGGTGGGGCGATGGTACTGTGGACAGAGTGTTGAGGGCGCGGCTGGTGTGGCGCTATCGATGGTGTGTGTTTTTTATAGGGTAATGTGCAAAGTAGAACTGCAGGTGAGGGCCTAGAGTGGAACGCTGTGAGGTGTCGAGGGTGACATTGGTGTGTATAGGTGGAGCTATAACGGATGCATTGCTGCGGTTGGTGTATTATGTAGTAGGTAAGGCGTGTGATGCTTGTATTTTTGCAGGTAGTTGTAGAGCGCAGACGTGTGGGGGGGGATGTCAAAGGTAGTATTGTTGTAGGTGAGCAACTGGTGGTGGATTTTAGAAGTGCATCTGCCTTGGGCGGGGTGGAGAGGGTGGCAGTGTTCCAGTTTTTTATTATTTAATGCGTTTTTATATAGCGCGGACTTTACCCGAAGGTGTCAGACCGCTTCACAGTAGGAACAGTAATGATACATGAGGAGAAAATTACAAGTGAGCAAATTAGAAAATCAAACGTTACGTTACATGAGGCAATAGTGACAATTGTGAGCAAACAAGATACCAGAGGTAGCCAACGGTACATTACAAGAGGGTGGATTTGTGAAAGGAGTGTAGCCGTTCGAATTGTAGGACGGGTGTAGTGAGGAAGTACTGCTGTAGGTGGGGACTAGAGGGCGGGTTGTTGTCGGTGATGTGTTGTAGCTGAGAGGTGGAGGGTGGATGTGTTGTAGCTGCTGGATGGAGGGTGGTATTGCGGGCTGGGGCTGCGTTTCTGCGTAGGGTGTAGTTGTTCCTCTTCAGTGACAACTAAGCTTAAGGTGAACATAGAGCAGCGGGTGGGTTGGTAAGGACGGCGATATCATCACCTACCTAGACTGCCTTGGGGGGCTTGCCTACTCTCTAAACCCTCGGAAGGGGTCTGCTTAAATGTAGGTCCTTGTCGTGGGACTGAAGCACCTGATGATTGTGCTGAGGTCTGCCCGCTGCGGTGCCCTTCGCAGCTCAGAGTGTACTCTCTGCCTGGGCGAGGACAGGGCCGGGCCCTCCCCTTCCTTCTGTAATAAGACACCAGCGCAGACAGCGGGCGGTGTGCAGAGCAAGCACACAAGTGTGGTTCATATAAACACAAGAGGATCTCCGTTCCGCCACAAGCGGGTGCACGCCCACTCAATCCGCCAACAGGCACGCTTTCACTTATAACCAGCGCAAACGCATATTCCTGGCTGTGGCAGAGCTGGCCTTTGCTCCGAGTGCCCCCGGCACTTCCACTCCCCAACCTCCCACCTACAAAACCAAATGTGGCGCCCCTCCATTTGTCATCTTTTTAAGTGTATGTTGAAAAAAATGGGAGCGGTAGGGTGAAGATAATGCGGGCAAGAGAAAGGAATGCCATAATGACGAAAAGCAGTTAAAATGCAGACCAGGGATTCCCTCACTACCACCATTTGACAGTGCTCACAAGTCTCCATAACTATTGTCTCTTAGATTCATTTAGTTTTATAGCGCTCACAAGCCTGTCATACAAGTCTGTTCTGCTGCATGCTTTTCCTGAGTGCGCCGCGCGTGCCCCTCTTTTGGTCTGTTGCTGCCAGCTGGAAGGGAACAGATTAATTATTGATGTGTTAGGCACACCTGCGAACAATTTAAAGTGCACAGGGGATTAAGGCTCTAAATCTGTTTGTCATCATTTTAGCACCCTCTACCCCCTGCAAACTTTCTCTCAGGCATGTTTTCATTTAAATGTTTTTGAGGCCATTGAAAAGAGAGCTTTAAGATTTCACTGTGGTCAGAATTTGTGAACAGAATGTGCAGCAGGCAGCCTTCCAGGGCGCCTGTAAAGTAAGAAAAGTGGTCGATTGGTCTTCAGACATTGGCTTGAAATATTATCAGACACATCTTGGATCAGCCACAGGAGTATTTTTGTTTCATCTTCTGTATGGGGGACTATTTTACACCTGATACATATATTATGTTACAAAAAAACTCACAGGTGTAAGGTGGCGCTCTTGAGCACTCCTATGTGCAGAATAATTTTGCAGACAATTCAATCAAAGTAATCCAATGGAAAGAAACAAAGTTTTATTCATGAAAGATTAAGCAATTGACATTGTAAATGACAATGCCATTTATTTATCTGTTTTCAAAACCAACTCATAAATAAACAATTTGTCATTTACAATGCTAATAGCTCTAACTTTGGCAAAGGCGAAACCGTTGCATTGTAAATGCTTGTTTTAAACTGTGGCTAAAGGTTTTTGCAACTTTTAGACAACACCAAACCAATAAAAAAAAGCATGCTTTTATAAGGTCAATAACATGGCAAAGGGTAGTTATATGCTTAATCATGTCAATCTCTGTTTTACTTCAAGTTGATATTATTTCCTTGGAAATGTACTGTACGTGCATTACCATTTTTGCCTTAGGCACACATTATTTGTTTTTGGGCTACATTCTTTTAAGGAGATAGAAATAGCTAAACACGCAATCAGTAAGACCCTGGGCAAGATTCTTAGTTGCTAGTCATGCACCAGAACGTTATACTATCAGTGAGGAAAAGTAACCCTCCACCAGTAGGGAGAGTGCCCCCACTAGATGAGTAACTTGCTTTGCAAGTAAAGTTGGCTGGGTGGAGGTTCTAGCGCCCACTGACGAAAGGGGAAAGAAATGACTATTTACTTATCAGTTATATTCATTACCCTGAGTCGTAGACCTTCCCGTCACAGTCATAACCATATGAGCAATAGCTCCTCTTCAGACCACCCAAGCAAAAACCTTCCTAGCCCATTCCCACATCCTGTGGCATATAACCCTTGACCCATGTATGCACATCCTGTACCCCCAAGCACAAGAAGCCGAACAGGATGGGAGAGATGGGAACCCAGACTGTGACTGGGAGGTCTACAACTAGGAGTAATGAATATTACAGGTAAGTAACCTGATTACCTCATCGTCAGAGATCCGTGTCACAGTCATATCCATATGAGCAGATACCAGAGAAAGAATCAGCTTCAACAGAGTGCATGAAACAGACTTTATTAATAACAGCAAAAAGTCACACTACCTGAACAGAAAGCAGCACAGCGTCCTTAAAGCCAGCTGAGTAGGCCTGGGAGTAGGACTATGCTACGCTTGCGTAGTTTGCGCAACTACTTGCTAGGCGAATTGCACATAGCACAGTGCAAAAATGCGTAGTGTAGCGGGCAGTTTTTTGCTTGGTCGGGGTCCTTAACGTCAAGTTGGTGACCGGGAGTGAGCAAAATAACATCCCGGCGAGACTTTTCCCTCAATCGCGATCAGCAACATCAAGTTGCCGATCGCGAGCGTGGAAAATAAACCTCCAGCAAAATTCTCACTGCGGAGAGGTCGGGTTTCTCATTACGAGTGGTCGCGCATGCTCGCGATGAGAAACTACCAGTCCACATTGAGAAAGCTGCCGCTCAAGTACAAATCTACACGAGCGGCAGAAAACGACTGCTTGCACTGTGCAAGATGCGGTTTGCACTGATTGCACAGTGCGGACACGCATAGGAAACTGTGCAATCATTGCGAACAGCATTTTGCTCAGTGCACTACGCAGTTCGCGTAGCTTGCATAGTGCGAAGTGCACTTCGCGTAGCTACGCGTAGTGCTACTAATCAAACTACGCCCAGGGTTACAGACCCTCTCCCACTCACCACCAAATGATAATGGGGCATAAACATGTGAGGCGCAGTCCAAGTAGCTGCCCGGCAGATCTCAGCCATAGATGCCCCCTGAAAACAAGCCGAGGAAGCAGCCACACTGAGTCGATCTCCAATGCATTAACCCAGGCGCCAGTACACTACAAATATCATATGCTGCCCTCACAGGCCACCTCATCCAACGACTGAGAGTAGTCACAGAAGGCTTCAGATCCTGACCAGCCAGACCAAAGGTCACAAAAAGCGAATCCACCTTAGAAAAAGGTTAAGTATACACCAAGTACCCCTTAAGAGCCCGCTTAACGACCAAACAGTGCAGCCGCACCTCAACCTCGAACAGAAAACGGGCAAAACCAGATCCTCTGAGCAGTGAAACAAGGAAGGAACCTTGGGCACAAAGGAAGGATCAGGCCATAGAACAACCCGATCCGGAAAAAAATGCAAAAAAGGGCTCTAAACAAAGCGAGGAGCCCAACTTCCCAACCCTCCGGGCCGAGGGGATAACGACAAGAAAAACTACCTTGATCGTCACAAAATGCAGATACACCTCAGCCAGATGCTCAAAGGGAGAAGCCTGCATGGCCCACAGTACCAATGGAAGATCCCAACTAGGTGCAAAGGAATTAGCCATGGGCTTCTGGAGGAAACAACTCCGCAACAACCAAGACACCAACAGAACCATAGGCTCACAGTCCGAACCCCTAAGGGCCCTCACAGGCTCCCAATGAGCCGAAAGGAGGACACAGCCAGACCCAAGTTGAATCCATCCTTTATGAAATCCAAGATACGCACAAGTTCCACCTCCAAGCAGGCCAACCCCGAGCTGCACACCAACTCTGAAAAGACACCCAATTCCTAGCATGAGACTTGAGCGTCGAAGGGCGCCGGGACTGATGGATAAACTCAGCCACAGTAGGAGAACACCCCAAAGCCACCAGGTTCAGCCTCTCAACAGCCAACCCGCCAGCTGCAAGCAGACAATACAAAACCGGGATCGATGGGGGAAACAACATGGGACAAGGAACCACTGGCAGCCGCCAACAAGGACCCATGGCCAATCTCAACAACAGAGGGAACCAAGGCCCCGGGACCAAGCAGGAGCCCGTGGGACAACGGCGGCCCAATTCAACTTGACTTTCAGCAGGACACTCGGATGCCGGGCAATCGGGGGAAAGGAATACATCAGTCCCCACTCCCACCGGAAGGACAGAGCATCCACCCTCCAAACAGAGTCCGACCGGACCAGAGAACAAAACTTCTCCCGCAAGGCATTCCCCAGGGCAGCAAACAGGTCCACTACTGGGACCCTGAACCTCTCCATCAGGGCCCAAAACACTTCCTGCATTAGGCACATGTTGGACAGGGAAGGAAACAACCTGCTCAGGCGATCTGCCTCCGAGTTCAAAAACCCCGGCATGCAATGCTCTCAGAGACAACAAATTCAACTCTGCCCACTGGCAAATCTGTTGTGCTAACAAGTTGATTGAAGTCACTTTTGCACTCCCCTGGTAGGTGACATAACACACCGCCACTGTGTTCTCTGACCGCACCAGCACAACCCGCTGCAGGACCCAAGGACGGAAATCATTCAAGGAAAACTGCACTGCCTTCAACTCTCTCCAATTCAAAGACATCTCTGCCTCCTGAACTGAACAAATTCCTTGCACAGATTCCTGAGCAACACCCCCTGTCCCCAGATTGCTGGCATCTGTCGTTAGCACCAACCGCTCCTGGTACACAAAGCGAGAGCCCTGGAAGAGGTTCTCATCCTCCAGCCACCAGGACAATTCCATGGCAATGTCCACACCCCCGGAATCAACTGTTCATAATTCTGAGATCTTGGACTCCAATGCCCCAAAAAATGATTCACCTTGGGGTACAAGTGCAAACAGGCCCAAGGAACAATCATTACGGCAGCAGACCTCAACCCCTGAACCCATGACCACTGCCGAGCCCTGGAAGACTTGGCTACCAACACCTTTCTCAGATTGCGCACCAGAGTCAGTCTGCGGTGTTCCGACATGAAAACCTTCCCCATCTTGGTGTTGAAGACCCCCCAATGAATAGTAGATCCTGAGTGGGGCTCAGGTGGGACTTTTCCAAGTTCAGAATCCACCCGACCTGCTGAAGATTCGAGGAAACCTCTTGGGTATGTGCTTGAGCCTTAAGGAAAGAAGAGGAAGATATCAACCAGTCATCCAATTACAGAAACACCTGGATCCTCTGAGCATGCAACAACCCCTCCAAGTGTGCCAACACCTTAGTAAACACCCTAGGAGAGGCAGACAGCCCAAATGCAACACCTGGTATTGGTAATGATCGATGCCCACACAGAACCGTAGAAACTTCTGGGAAGCCACATGAACCGGCACATGAAAGCAGGCGTTCTTGAAATCGAGGGAAACCAGGAAGTCCCCCACTGACAGGAAGGACAGACTCATCTGCAGCGACAACATTTTTAAAGACCGATGAGGGATGCACAAATTCACCGCCTTCAGATCCAGAACAGGAGAGAGGTTCCCATTTGGTTTTCAGATCAGAAACAGGATCGAGTAAACCCCCGACCCTGTTGACTCACAGGCACCCTCACCACAGCCCCTTTGGAAACCAAGTCCTGTACCCAACCCAACAGAGCCTGAAACTTGACCTGAGACCTGGGAAAAGGGGTAGCCATGAACACCTCTACTGGTGGAACCATAAATTCGATCTGATAGCCCAGCTTGACAATCCACAGGACGAGCGACTCCCAACCGGCGTCACTTCCTAACCCCACACATAGTCCTGATTTGGAATGCCCTGAAGAAGAGGAGGCACCCTGCTGAGCCTGGGACTTGTGGAAGAAAGGGACACCCTGGCCACGTCCCCTACCACGAAAGGGCTGGGCAGCCATTTTAGATTGAAACGTCTGCCCAAAAGCCCACTTATAACCAGCAAACTTCCCTTTCTGCGAAGAGAAGACTGGAGCCAACAACTTTTTGTCATCCGCCGTCATTTTAATCAAGGTCTCCAACTGTTCCACAAACAGCCTAGAGCCCGTGAAAGGAAGTTTCATGATGGCAGCCTTCTGCGCTGCCTCCACATTCCAAGGTTTAAGCCATAACTGTCTCTTAGCTGCCACTGAGGCCACAGCTGCCGCAGCACTAAGGGAATCAAAGGACAAATCAGCCAGGAAGCACAATTGTAGCTCCAGCATTATCAAAGACTCAGAGGGGTCCTCATCCTGTAACAGTTGCTCAGAAATACCCTGACCGTCCTTCAGAAGGGACTGAACCAGGTAGCTAGTGTAAGCGGCAAAATGAACCGCAAGGTTAGAAGCTGCAATGGACCTCTTCAAAGCCCGTTCAACCCTCTTGTACCCAGCATCTGAGGGAACCGAATCCTCGGAAACCACCAGGCTCTGAGATGCTAGTCCCACCAGTAGGGAATCCACCTTCACCCCCACAGGCGGAAACTCCTCCGAGACCCCTTGCAAAGGATATCTGTTAGCCATAAACCGGGGAAAAGTATGCTAGTCAATATCCTTCCATTCCCCCTGCAATACATTTCGCACAGATTTATGAATGGGAAGGCACTCAGGTTCCCGACCCTGATAAATGGCAAAAAAGTCCTCCGACTCATCACTTTCTGTGGGATTAAGGAACCCTATATTGTCCCACATATGCTGCAGAATACTTTGAAGGTCATCCCCTTGGACAAAACGACCCTTCACCTCCTCATCTGACTCCTCCTCCCGATCAGTGACAGCCGCTGCATCCAATTTCTGCCTCTTAGGCCCCTTGGATTACCTAGCCAGAAATGCTGCTGCCACAGCAGCTTCAATCATCTTCTGCACCTCTGAAAAGGAAGGCGCAGTGGAAGGCCCAGCAACCACCACCTCCTTGTCCTGGAACCCACTCAACTCAGATCACCTCTCATCCATGATGAAAAATAGCCAGAGAAGCATCACAGACTCATATACACACAACCGCCAATACAATTATGACCCTGTCAGGGCAAGTCCTAGGCAGCCCCCTGCGAAAACAACCAATACCACAAGGCCTCGAGGCTCACCCCAAAAGAGAGACAATCCTGGCCACCCCGTCCAATTAAAACCCTGGACCCAACTTGGACCTGCTCTAATGGTCCAAGGCAGAGTACCCGACTATGCCAAGCTATCTCCGAGGGATATTACCCCCAAATCAGTAAGTAACCCTTTCGGGAAGCATAACAAAAGTACAGGAAAGTGAGTGAACTGTGTAGAATGGCATAAGACCATATTACAACCATCATTTGGAAAGCACAAACCTGCTAGGCTCTGCCTTTCTACCCCCTAAAAAAACAAAGTCTTCGAGTGGCCCCGGCCACAGGCTCACTTAGAGACAATAGTCACTGGGCCCCCAGGATACATTCCATGCAAAAGCACACGTAAAGCCGAGGTCAGAGAAAAAACGCTGATATGCTTAAAGAAGTACTTCCTGTGAGTACTACTGCCTTCCGCATACCGGCTGCATGGTTAGGGAGTCATATGCCCCACTCAGCCATGCTTTGTAGGAACCAGCAGCTAGTCAGCCTTAACAATACAGATGCAACGCAAACCCGCCTCTGCCGGGACCCGTGCTCTGCAACGAAAGCCTGCCTACTCCAGGCGGAACGTGAACACACCATCATCCATGACAAACCCATGCGCTCTGCAAATCCCTTACACTCCCAGGAGGTCCCTGCTACATCGAGGGATCGAATCCTGAAGAGGGGAACCAGACTTCATTCCAGCAGTATTTGGGCATCAAGGAAGGCTTCCAAGAGACGAATAATTAAAACCACCAGCCTCAGAGTCAGGGACCATATTCACCACAGAACTACGAGAGCAAGAGGCCGCGAGTCGTAAAAACAACCATACTAAAGCAGGGACTTGACTTATAAAACCTACACAACGTCGCTATAGCAGACCGCTGCACACTCACCTATAAAGTCTGAGTCTTGCAAGGAGTAGTTTGCATGTGCTTACATTGATCAGGAGATATATGCCACAGGATGTGGGAGTGGCCTGGAGGGTAGGGATGGGTTCGGGAGTTTTTTGCTTGGAAGTTCTGGGGAGGATCGATTGCTCATATGGTTATGACTGTGACGGGGAGGTCTGAAGAGGAGGTAATGGATCCCACATGTCAGGAGGAGGATGACAATGGGGCTCTCCTTAGCTAAAAGGGGAAACTGTCATATTCCAAACTCACCATCATCTGGGCTTCCATTACACTTCAGTCCTCAATAAGAAAGAGCCTCTAGCTGCACCCCTTCTCTACTACCTCCTCCATTAACTACCTACCAGTAAGATCAGCAGCTGAGATACACTTTCAGCCTAGCGACACCTGAGTCCTCATATCTTCAATATACCAACACCCTCAATATATGTTCCAATGGCTGCTCTCAAGGAGGCCATGAGTGGTATAGCTGATACTGAGATAGCAATCTCTCAGTATGTATGGGATATGACTGGAGAAATGAAGGATGGATGCTACCTGAGCAAAACAGAGAACAAAGTTAACCTCTGCCATTCTTGATTAAAGGTATTACATCTAGTCTTCCTCAACAACATTCCCCACCTGCTGTTATCACATCTCCTGGTATGTCTTTTCAAGTTACTTTCCCCGCTGCCTCTTTGCATTTTTATGAAGTGCTAGCCCTATCCTGTGAAATAGCAATGAATTGGAGAATGATTCTTTCACAATCCTCGCTATGTTTTCGCCCTATGATTTTAATGACCAACCGTCCATTTCAATGTCCATTCCGTTCAATAAATCATCATTGTTCAAAAGTTCATAATGATCACATGTAAGCTTCAAAGCTTTAAATCAATGTTAATCCCCGTTCATGATTAATAGAATAGACCTGGTCTTCATTTAGAGTAGTGGGAGGGGGTTTCACCAGCGCCTGAATAGGTTGTGTCTCCCTTGCACAATGCTGTCTCCAACTCCTGTAGTGGAGCTGGGCCAGAGAGGATATAACTGGTTTGCACTGGGCTCAGAGATCATTTCTACAAAGATAACCAGATAAATTGGACCTTAAACCCCAGAGAATTAGATCATTTCTGGGCTGAAGAGGAAGTACTGCCAAGGAGAAGAGCTGAAGAGCTGTATGGAAGAGTACTGCCCCTTTGTTGGGTTGGCCTGCAGTTGCTGCTTCTGCCAAGAAGAGGACAAAGACTGGAACTTTACTGAGAATCTACTTGAAGAAGAATCTCCAAGGGCTTGGGTGTGCTTGCCTCCTATTCTGAAGTCGCAGGACCACAAAGACTTCACCTAGAGTCACTGACCAGCAACTGGACTCCTCTGTGGACTCCTGTATTCAAACAGGTGCCAATTTCAGTTCCAGGGCCCTGAGAATTGAATGGTTGATGCTGCAAAGGAAGAACAACAACTCCAATGCAGTCAGTGATGCCACCAGTGATGCCGCGACCTGCACCGAGGCCGGAGGCAGCACTCATGAAGCGAATGACGCACCGCCCCACCTGCACAGCCGCTTCATCGCTCTTCGATGCCTGCAGTTATCTGCCTTCCCGACATCATCGCTTGCACCAATGCCGTCACTGCCAGCACCAGTCCCACGTTATCACGGAGCCAATAACCAACGAGGGTGACTTCATGAACTCTTTGATGTCTCACTGCCTCATGGGAACCGACGCCTCATCACCTTCGCCGCATAACTTCCCCTGTCCTGGATTCAACACTTGCCTCCTCACGGACTCGAACTGGCTTAGCCTCGCCATTGACGCCTCAGCTCCACCACACCGTGCTTTGTCTGTTGACTTTGTTTCCATGGTACTGTTGTTTGCAGGGCGCATGTGTTCCGTGCCCGACCCGCATACCTCATGGTCGGCACCATACTTTGGATTTGTGCCTGTCAGGATGTTGAAATAGCCCCAGGTGGAGTTATTTTGTTTCTACAGGTTTCTATTTTTGAAGTAACCCTTCTAAAAGTATATTGTGGTACATTTATGTTGAAGTTTTGTCATTTGGTCTTGTTTGGTTTAGATAAAGATACTTTGTTTTTCTAAACTTGTGTGATGTCCATTTGTGGTGTTTCGACAATTTACTGTGTGTTAGGGTACAAATACTTTACACTTTGCCTTTGGGCTAAGCCTGTCTGCTCGTGCCAAGCTGCCAAGCTACCAAGGGGGTTAGCAGGTAATGAAGGAATTAAAGGTCCCTACTTAGACAAAGTTGCATACCTCTGCCAATTAGAGACCCTCATTTCTAACAGTGACTTTTTAATAAATATAAATATGATGTTCTACATAGCCAAGTCAGAGCATAGTGGTGATCCTGGCAGTCATATATTTTTGCGTAATCAAGAGAGAGAGGTAGGACCAGAAAGCTAGTCCATGTCCCCGGTTAATATATGATTAAATCAAAAAGAGACTAGCTCAAGTTACTTTAGGGGAGGGGGAAGACTCTGATATGTTTTGTCACGGAGTGTGAACACCCAGCAGGTGTGTTCAAAAAGCCCTCACCCACCAACCTAGTTGGTGGCATGCTTCATCATCGGGCCCACCCAGTGGCACCTAGCGTGCCCCGGGTGTGCTTCAACGCCTGACTACAGCGGAGCTGGTATTTTACTGAGTGTGCGGTGAAGATAGTTAAGGAAGTGATGTTAAAACGGCTGAACGGTGGTCCCAGTACCCGAAGGTAAAATTAGACTTTAATACCTGGGCCTCCGTCAGCGGTTAAAAATAAGGCAAGGGGATGTAAGGGGCGAGTTACGACCTCTCACATCCAATGGGTCAACATGTTTCAGCCAGTGCCTTATGACTAGACTGGCTTTCTTCAGGACCTAAAATAAGTGAGTGCAAATTACCTAATGGGGGTGTAGGGGAGACTATGTGTCTACACGCCCTAAAGTGTATCTACGTGTGAGAGGGGGATTCCCTTCTCAAGACCACCTAGAGCGCGCGCGCACCTAAGGCGCCCATACTTACTCCAGGCAGCATGACTCAGGCCTGTGAGTCTTTTCACCATTGCCCTCCACATCACAGGTGCACTTAATTAGACCAATTAACAAGACTACTTAAGACCTGGGAAAACACTCATTCCCCACCGGTATGCGAAGGAGGCACTACAGGTCCAGAGCAGGCTCAACCCAGAAGTACTGTGAGTATGAGAAACCACCATCACGACTCCTGGTAAGCGCTATTTTCTTTCCTAACAGGTCTCCCTAATCAGTATGGTAAAATGTTTGTCCCCCCAGGGTCAAGCCTTTGCCACCTCCCAACCTTGAGGTCAGACTGAGCAAATAACTTGCGTAAGAATCCCTCCTTGCGCCGCATTTTCACTAATGCACCCTGTTTTACTCCGTCTCTTAAATCACCTCACTCTCGAGTTATCAGTGCGATTCCCACTGTGATGGTACCACCAATACCATCACACCATAGCCGCCTATAGCCCACCAGCACTCGCTATAGTGACGGCATCAGATGTGCGTAAAACTGTACATCCTAATGACTCTACCTTCTCCCTGTGTGTTTTGTTTTGTCCTTCCATGTTATGTGTACAGGTGGTCTTGAGAAGGGAATCCCCCTCTCACACGTAGATACACTTTAGGGCGTGTAGACACATAGTCTCCCCTACACCCCCATTAGGTAATTTGCACTCACTTATTTTAGGTCCTGAAGAAAGCCAGTCTAGTCATAAGGCACTGGCTGAAACATGTTGACCCATTGGATGTGAGAGGTCGTAACTCGCCCCTTACATCCCCTTGCCTTATTTTTAACCGCTGACGGAGGCCCAGGTATTAAAGTCTAATTTTACCTTCGGGTACTGGGACCACCGTTCAGCCGTTTTAACATCACTTCCTTAACTATCTTCACCGCACACTCAGTAAAATACCAGCTCCGCTGTAGTCAGGCGTTGAAGCACACCCGGGGCACGCTAGGTGCCACTGGGTGGGCCCGATGATGAAGCATGCCACCAACTAGGTTGGTGGGTGAGGGCTTTTTGAACACACCTGCTGGGTGTTCACACTCCGTGACAAAACATATCAGAGTCTTCCCCCTCCCCTAAAGTAACTTGAGCTAGTCTCTTTTTGATTTAATCAGTCATATATTTTTGCCATTTTTGTGGACAGAGTAAAGAAACACTGAATCTAATAAATGATCATTGGTGCATTTTCTGCACCGTCAACTATGGCCTTAGAGGAAAGTTAAAAAAACCATTGAGTGGAACCAATTTCAACAATATCATTTTGGGATCAGAGCATGCATATTGGGGCACTGGATGACAGTGTCACAGTGCGCAGAGGCCTTGTAGCAGGAAACACAAGATCCAGGAAAAGGCAAAAAAATCTGGGGTGACCATGCAAAAGATGCAAACTGGCTTCAATTTAAGCCACCAACTGATGTAGCATTAAATTTGCTTTTGTGCCTTAGATCGCTGCCCGTCAGCAAATGGATCTCTCCACATCTTTTTTTTTTTTTAATATATTTATTTATTTATTTCAATTTTTCTGAAAATTCCAGTACAACTTTACAGTACAGATTTTGCATATATATACAGTTCGACAGTCAATGCCCAAAAGAAAAAGAAAAAAAATACACAATAGACAAACCAACGAGGTAGTCCCGGAGGAAGAATAAGAAGAGATAAAAGAAAAAAAAGACACATATTTTTAATCCTCCTTATTTTTCCACTGCACAATTGGTAACCGAATCCTACCCCCCAATGCCCTAGACCTTCTACCTTTCCTATCATAAATAGCTTTCTCTAAATTATATGTGGAAAGTAGCCTTGCTATCCATGTCTGAAATGTCGGAGCCGCTTTATCAATCCAGGCTTTTGCGATAATAATCCTGAGGACTGCCGTAACCATAAACATAAATTCTGGATATCCATTATTATCTCCTATACTAATACCTAACATTATCAGCTCATCCGTTAATTTGACCTTTAGCCCCATGGATCTCTCTAGAAATTCCTCTATTGCCAGTTTTAAAGTGTAAAGTTGTGGGCATTGTGCAAACATATGAGTAATAGTGGCACTTGTTGAGTTACAGCGTGGGCAAGTTATACCAGTGGTCCCACCCCACTGGGCAATTCTAGCAGGTGTATGATACAACGAGTAGACTGTCTTATAATGTTGAGTTTGTAATGTTGCTGAGCACAAGACAGTACGGCCCAGGTCTAATGAGGCTTGAAGAGCTTCGGGATGAGCCCTTACTTGTTCCACCCATTTGTTGACATATTTTCCTCTATCATCTATTTTATATTCCTGTAATTCTGCATACAATTGTCTAATCGTACATTGGAGACTGCTCCCTAGATAATCCATTATCCTACAATTTGTCAATCCTGCTATCCCACCCCGTTTTATTTGGCAATAGCTCCTCACTTGTAAGTATTTAAAAAAATTGTTCCCTGATATTCCAAATTTGTTTTGGATATCCTGGAACAATAAGAACCCTCCTTTTACATCCAGCAAGTCTCCTAATTTCTTAATCCCCCTGCCATCCCACTCTTTCATGACTGCATCCCTGAAGATCTCTGCAGGAAGCTCGTTATTTGTATATAGCCTCAGATATCTATTATACCTCCCTAATCCGAACTTTTTCTTAATTGTCCTCCAGATTTTATATACAGCGCTCAGAATCTTAAACCTCGTGTGTTTAAAATACGTAAAATCCACTGTCGTTACTAAGGCATTCTCTGCCGCCTTTCCCAAGATTGTTTCGTAAACGTTCCCTTGACCCGATCTCTCGCCCTGTTGGTCACTTCCTCCTAATAACCCTTTAGAATAATGGAGAACCGCCGCCCAATAATAAAATCTGAAGTCCTGTGCCCCCCAGCCTCCCTTCTCTCTTGATAGTGTCAAAAATCGATATGCTCTGCGTGTCTTCCCCTGTGCCCAAATTAATCTATTCACTGTTGATTCTATTCTATTAAACCATGTGCCATCAAAGTATAAAGGAATTGCCCTAAAGATGTATACAAATTTTGGAGAGGTTACCATTTTAATAAAATTGATACGTCCCATTAGTGTCAAATGTAAGTTGTTGACTCTCTCCATATTTCTTTTAACCTTCTCTAAAAGTGGTTCCATGTTAATCTCTATTAGGCTCTCTAAATCCGCAGTCACCCTGACTCCCAAGTACATTGCTTCTGAGACTACTCTTGTATCTACAAATATTGTGTGTCTATTCTGCACGACCTGTGTCTTTCCTCTATTTATTAAGTACCCTGAGACCGCTCCAAAATTCTTTGCCTCTTGTTCTATTTCAGTCAGTGCCCCCTCCGGTGCTGGTGTTGTAATAGCCACATCATCCACATAGGCGAATAGTTTGTAATCCTTCTCGTGGAGTCTAACTGGGAGGATCCTATTATTATGTATGAGCCTTCTTAAAAACGGGTCCAGATATATGGCAAATAGTAAAGGTGAGGCCGGACAGCCCTGCCTAGTCCCTCGTCTAATCTGTACTGCCTTCGTATAGGATTTATTAATTCTTATCCTAGCTAAGGGTTGTTTATAAAGTGCCTGGATTGCTGTTATATATCCTTTGCCTATACCTGCCCACTCCATAGCTTTCCAGAGATAGTCCCAGGAGACCCTGTCGAAGGCCTTCTCGGCATCCAAAAAAATAGCCACGACAGGGTCCCCTGCAGCCTCTGCTGCATCTAAGATGGTGATCATCTGCCTAGTATGTTGGGTAGTCCCTTTGCCTGGGATAAAGCCATGTTGTGCTGGGGATACCACCCCCTCTATAACCTTACTCAACCTATTAGCCAGTGATTTAGAAAAGATCTTTGCATCTGCATTTAGTAACGTTATTGGTCTATATGAGCCTGGTTCCGTTGGGGTTTTATCCTTTTTAAGTATTACTATAATATCCGCGCCGGCCCAAGATTGTGGGACTATTCTACCCCCCTGTGCCATGCAGCAGATTGACCACATGTCCTTAGCTAGCACATCCCAGAAGGTCTTGTAGAACTCAGCCGGTATCTGATCTTGGCCTGTTGCTTTGCCAGAAGGGAGGCTGAATGTCGCATCTCTTACTTCCTGGATTGTAAGCTGCAAATCTAACTTGTCTCTCTCCTTCATGCTTAATCCAGCCTGTGGTACCTGTGATAGGTATTCCTTAATCCCTATCTCTAAATTTGGATTATTTGTGTCTTGCTCATATAAAATCTCGTAAAATCTTCAAAACACTTCCTGTACCTCCTCTACCTTATTAACAATTGCCCCTGTGCTATCCTTAATTTCTTTTATCTCCCCTGCTGCTAGTGTTTGTCTGGTCCTAATTGCCAGGAGGTGTCCGACCCTCTCATTAAACTCATAACATTTTTCTCTTTTTGCTAGATAGTTCCCTGCTGTTTTCTGCACCAATGTGACATCTGCATCTGCCTTCTGTACTTCCAGGGCCAGCAGGTACTGCTCAATAGGTTCTTGCCTACCTACTGCTGCCACTAGGCCCTCCTCTAGTTCCACCAGAGCTCTAATCTTCTCTTCCAACTTCTCCTTTTCCTTCTTACTTCTTAACAGTGTATAACTTAGTGTCTCCCCCTCACTCCTGCTTTAAAAGTATCCCATACCATATCCGCTGAAGCCGAGTACCTATTTATTTCCCAGAATTGTGTTATCCATTCCTGCATCCTTGTGATGTATTCCTTCTCCTTCAACAACCCCCGTTCAAATGTCCATGTAGTTGTTGTCCTATTCTTGTTTTTGCCCCTTGATATACTTAGAATCAGCGGATTATGGTCTGACACTATTCTGGGAAGACGTTCTATTGTAGCTCCGCCTACAAGTGAACTAGATATAAAAAAGTAATCCAGTCTAGCAATCGTTTTGTGTGGTGCTGAATAGAAGGTACTTCCTGTTCCTATTGAATTTTTTTCCGCCCACATATCCACCAGAGCATTATGTCGCACAAGATTTTGTACTGCTTTGTATGTCTTTTTTTTCCTCCCTCGATATCTACCCCCACTCTTGTCAATTAGGCCATCCAAGCCATTGATGTTAAAATCCCCGCAACATACTATCGGTTCTGGCCACAGAGCTAGTTCTCCATCCATAAATTCAATCAAATCCGGTTCATCATCAGTTGGCCCATACAATGAAGTGAGTGTGAATCTACCAGCCATAGTCTCCATATCCAGCACCACCCATCTCCCATCTTGATCCTCTTTTTTTTTTTTTTTTTTTTACAGTGCCTTTCCTGGCCAAGATCGCCACTCCCTTGCTTCTCCCTTCCTGTCCTGTATAAGCAAGAACCTCAAACCCCATTTGATCCAACATAAATTTGTCCTTGCCGGCCACATTGGTCTCCTGTAAACAAATTATGTCAATTCTCCAAAATCGAAGCAATGCAGCTAGTTTTTGTCTTTTCTCTCCATTATTTAGACCACAAATATTAATTGTGATTACCCTAACTGCCATTTACTCATGCTTACTATTACCATATTTTCACCTGCCAACTTGAAGTTGTCCAGCTGCTTTCTCTCCTCACTTTGCTTCTTAAAAATCTGTACTGTATTTCTACACCAACCGTCACCTGTGCCAATGCCCCCCCCTTCGGCCCCCTGCTCCTCCCCCCCTCCCACTCTGTCGACCCACCCCCCCTGCTACAGGCAAATAGGTCACAACTGACCTATGCGTGACCACTGTGCATTGTAGTGTCGCCCCCCTCTCCTTCCCACATTTCTCCTTCACCCATTATTACACCCAAACAGGATCAGTGATATAAATATTTTTAACCCATCAGCCTTCTCATTTTCCTCTCTAGTAATTTCCCTTTTACTTCTTCCTAGCTCCTCCTTGTTCTGTTAATTCTGCCAAAAATTCCCCCGCCTTGATCTCTGAAAAAAACATTCTTGTTCGACCTGCAGCGATAACTTTTAGTTTTGCCGGGAACATTAAGTAAGCCTCTGCCCCTTGTCTTTGAAATGCTGCAATCAGTTGCCTGAGTCGCCACCGCCTCTCAACTGTTACGTGGCAAAAGTCTGGTCTAGCAAAAAATGTTATTCCTTCGACAGTCTTTCTAGAGTCTGGTCTGGCTTTTTCCATCAGTTCTTGTCTCGCTAGAAAGTTTCCAAAAAACACTAGCATGGCCCTTGGAAGAGTGTCTGTACCCCCTTCCCGCCTTTTCTTTATTGAAAGTGGGAACCTATGGGCTCTCTGTACTTCTTGCTCCCATTGCCATGGCACCTCCGGGAAGGCCCCTTTTAACAACTTGATAACAAAACCTCTGGGGTCTTGCCTCTCCACCCCTTCCTCAATACCAAGGAGTCTGGCGTTATTCCGCCTCTGGCGATTTTCCAAATCTTCCACCTTCCATTGTAGGTCCTCCACAATCTTTGTCTGCTCCCCTCTAGATGTCTGCCAGTCAGTGACTTCGTCCTCTAGTCTTCCAGTTCTTTCTTCAACTCCTAAGACTCTCTCCTCAACTTCCCCGAATTTTTTGTTTATTTTCCTGATTGAGGCTTGAATCTTTTTAGTATCATGCCTTGCTCTCCGGCTTTCTGCTCTGGCTTCTGTTTGGATCTGTTTTAGTGTGGCAAACATTATATCCAGTTTTCCTCCTTCACTTTGAGCCTCTTGTTCATCCTCTTTATACATACTAGAGGTGGCAGAGTAATCCCATAACAATTTCTTATGTGTGTTCGAGGGTGAGCCTGCCCTTCTGAATACCATCTTGCGTCTTTTTTGAGTACCTCTCCCCCTAGAACCTTCGCTGTCACCAGAACTCAAGCTTAACTCAGAAGTATCTCTCCCTTCGTCACTGCTTGCTATTGTTGATTCAGATTCTTCAGGGACTGAGAAGAACCTGTCTCCCTCTGCCCCCTCCGTGAAATCCGTCTCTGCCAAGTCTTTGTGTGCTCTGAGGCTCGCTACACTCTTTGTGCCATTATTCCCTTGTAGCTGAGCTTGCTCCTCGAACATCTCTGCTTCCACCTCTCTGAGGGCGTCTAGCATCTGTCCAGTACTCAGGACCTCCGCCCCACCAGCAGCCTCTCTCACCTCTCTTTCAGCGCCATCCAGCTCCAGCTCGCCTTTGCTCCCCAGCGCCAGCACTTGCTCAGCGCCGACTGCCGTCCTCTCTGTCGAGAGCTCCGCAAGAAGCGTAGAGTTTGTGTACCCCGGTTGCCTGGTGACGCTTCTGGATGCGTCCTCGAGGACGTTGCTGCTTGTTTCTTCGGCCGGCGGGGCTTCCGTGAGCGGCGGGTTTTCCCTGGATGCTCCTGTTATACTCGAGGCTGTTTTCAGGCTGAAGACTTCTGATACGGAAGGCTGTCTGTAAGTGGGGTCTTTCTCGCTTTTCTTCTTTTCTGTTGGCTCGCGCAGTGATTGATTACTGCCGCTTCGTGTCTCTTTTACCAGCTTGAGCTCTTTCTCCTTCTCGCTGGCTCTGTCAAGCTTGCGCTGCTGGGCTTTGGATACTGTAGCCACGGCGGGTGTCGAGCGTTTGGCAGAAGTCGGTATTTTGGCTTTCGGGATGGTGCCCGTTCTCACGGCCTCACTCTGGCAAGTCTCTTTACTTGATCCGCAAGGCATAGGCTGCTGTTTATCTTTGCCTCGAAACGCCATCTCTTCCTCAGATTCGGTTATGCGGAGTGCTTTGAACACGGAGACAGAGAGTGTCTTTGCTTTTCTCCATATACGTGTAAGACTGCCAAATATACGGTTGCACCTCCTCCAGCCTGGTCTGATGTCTCCTCCTTGCTGGTACTCAGCCCACCATACGGCTAGTTGCATATTATTTTTATTCCCATCTAGTGCCTGGGTCTAGTCTTGGCTCTAGTCCTGGGTCGGAGAGGGGATGTAGTGCGACTTTCTCCTACAACGCTTCGGCGGCCATCTTGCCTCTCATCTCATTTTTGACCAGGATCTCTCCACATCTATATAAATTAAGGATAGATATAATCAAGGTGTGAGCTGTAGAGTTAAAAAAAAAGTATACTCACACTTGCCTGCTCATACTTACCTTAACGATGTAGTGGTACTCGATATTCTGCAGTCAAAAGTGTTGCAGCTTGATATTTGACTCGCAACCCACCAATATATACATATATCTATATTTTGAAATTCAAACACAATGGGCTTAGTCAATCTGAGAGCTTTGTGTACTATAACAAAAATGTGTATGTAATTCTGCATTATTCGTTGCCTTCAGGCATTTATGCTAAATCGTCATTGCTTCCCCTTTGAGACACACACTTCTGAAATGGCTTATTAAATAACCTAGAGGCCTCTACTGTAGGGCACTTTCATGGTGATGGGGACACGTCGCAGAGCCATTGCTCAAGCAGCAGCAGGAGAGTGCATGCGAGAGCACCATCAGGAATGCTGAGCACATTCCATTCTGTGCTGAGCTGTCTCAGGCAGGCTTCTGCATCAGATTTTATGATGGAGAGAATATTATATGGTAGTGGATTTTGTTATTTTCTTTCCCAGGGGTTGTTACCTAAATGGATTTCTGGCTTTGGCTGCAAGTGTTTCAGAAGCATTTAGCAGCTTCTTTGTGAGCTCATTAATATTTTGTGCCTTCTTGAGCTATTTAACACATGGATAATTTTTCTGCAGAGATTGTGGATGGAAACTTCCATTCGTTTGCTCGAAAGTAAATCAAGTAAATGAGATATGATTTGCAGAATTTGAATAATTTAGGTAAATCATCATGCTGCAAAATATTCATTTCATTATCACCTAGTAAATGATCAGTTTTTGTTTATATGCAAAGGGCTGCGCAGTGTTGAGGTAGTGATTAAAGACAATATTAATTGCAAACTCTTTTCCATCAGGGCCTGGAACGAGGTTACTTGTATTTTCTTGGAACTGTTATGAAGTGTTAAACAGCACTTCATAGATTTAAATATACTTATCACTGCATGTAATTATAAAAGGCAGGAATACCTAGACAACTGTATGGCAGTGTTTTGAAAATCTATAGAGAAGGCAAACTCGCTAATTACACACACCTGATTAAGTCAGAGCAAACTAAACAGCAAATAGATTGTAACATTTCATACTAGGCTACTTGATGTAGACTAGTGACGTCATTTGACAAAATATTAAATCCTACTTTAGTAGCATCGCCAGCACATGCAGTTTTGAATGAAAACACAGCAAGTGTTAGACTGAAGGGAACTAGAGGTTCTGTGAACCCCTTGCATGCCAGCTTGGTGGGGCCTCACAATACTGCATCTTCTCTCCTGCAATCTATTATTGGGCTGAGTCATTGTGTAAGCTAATGTAAATTGTAAATTGATACTTGTATAGCGCACTACTCACCCGCAAGGGTCTCAAGGCGCTTGTACGAATACCGCTGTGGAACCCATCCTGGCTTTCCCTGTGAGGTGTCCACTCCTGGGCACCCCCAAGGTGGAGGCCAGGCATCCTTAGCGTTGTGGGGGCTGTTGTGGAGATTAAGCAAGCTATTGCCCAGAGTTGCAGAGTGGGACTCCATGATTGGAATAGGCACCGAGGCGAGAATTATCAGGTCCGTGGAATTTTGAGCCCAAGACCCGCCGAGGTGGGGAATTGAACCCTGGTCCCGGACTAGACCTCTGCATCAGGGTCTGCCTCTCTAACCATTGAGCCACACTTCTCCACTCCATGGGAGCATCACATGTTCAGCAGTACCTTTTGCATGACTGCGCATTGACTGATTCCTCTTTTAATGAAGGATCATCAGTGGGTGGGAATTTGGATGGCAGCGTTGGTGTTATCAAGGGTGGCTCTTGGTCTAGCTCTTCATGGAGGTCTGCACGTGAAAGAGACTCGTACTCATTGGAGTTTATGTACATAAGACACAGTTGAGATGTAATTCCTCCGGTGATAAATCCATCAGTCGATGGTCACAGGAATCTTCAAAAAAAGAAAATTGACGATAATATCCATATTAGGGGTGGGCAGAATTTGCGTAATCGCGTTACGCAAATCTCCGTGAAACAGTAAAAATCTCCACAAACACGCAGAAATTCCGCGAACACGCGGAATTGCTTGCTCGCGATGCTTTTTTACTGTTCGCAATTGCTTTTTGCGTGCTCTGTGGAAATATCTCGCGAATACACATTTTGTGAACGCGAACAAGCAAAAAAGTTCTCAAAGACGTGAAATGCAGAACTTTGGCCAATTTCGCGTTCTCCGCGGAACGCGAAATTACCCAAATTCCACAAATTCCACGAGCGGAACGGAATTTACCGCCCAGGCCTAATCCATATGAGAATAGCTCAAACAGGTAAATGAACAAGCTCTTCACCTTTTAAAAGTCAAAGGGAATTGACATAAAAATTCTGAAAAAAGACTATCTTTTGCTGTTAAAAGAAGCCAAAGATAGTCTAAGGAAGGAACTTTCGAGCAAGAAGACTAAGGTTATCAAGGCGAAAGATAATATCATTAGATATATGACACTACTCAGCGCTGAAAATCATGACATTTATAAGATTCTGAAACAATATTGACATTTTTGGATATCTACAAGGATTTGTCCATATCCATAATAAGAAACACTTAGCCCAAGAAGATCTGGCCTCTTGCAGAGCAGCCTCCCTACCTGGGTCGATATCGGCCCATGGGACCCCATCACCAGTGGGCTGGCCAATTCATTGGGGACCACGGGGAGCCTGAAGGCCCCCACCGTCCTTGCCAGCTCCTCGTGTCCTATGGGAGCCGGCATTGCTGTGAGACCTAGGGAGCTGCTGATTATGTAGCTTCCTGGATCCCAAAACATTGTGTCTGTTTTGCTGCTCGGTAGGCACCAGCAGGAAAACAGACACATGCTCTGCTTTCAACAAGCAAGAGCATTATCTGCTCTCGTTTGCTGAAAGCAGAGCACTTGTTTGCTATGGCTTGGCTAAAGCATTGCTCCTTCCAAGCCATAGCAAACTGCAAGTTCCCGGGGGTGGGCACCCCGGAACATTGCTGAAGCCGACCCAAGGGGTGGCGGTTGCCAGGACCAATTAGGGCTCCCGGAGTTGGGCAGCGCAGCTTCCCTGCTTTGTTCAAATGTGCCACAATGAGGTGGTGGTACCCGGGCCAGCGGGAAGCTGCAACAACCACCTTAATTATTGTATTTGTGCCCCGGGGAGGTTGTGGTCACCGGGGCAGTGGGGGAGGTCCACTGCCGCCCCCACATTACTAAAACTAAAAAACTGTGTGCCCTGGCGGGGAGGTGGTGGTCCGCAAGACACCCCCCATATTACTATATTATTGAAATTAGCCCAGGGAAGGTGGCAGTCCCGGTGGAAGAGGAGGTCAGTGATGCTTCCACATATTTTTTTAATTAGCCACAGGAAGGTGGTGGTCCCCGGGGATGGGGAGGTCAATGAGTCCCCCCCCACATAATTGGGATTAGCACCATGGAGGTGGCGCCCCCTCCTATATTTAGCATATGATCCCAGGACCTGGCCAACCTGGGGTTATTCCTAAGTAAGCATGGAAGCCCGAGGGTGCTTTTTTTTTGCCGCAGATCCACCCGTGAGTCTGAATCAACTTTTTAAAAGAAAATGATTTTTTTTCCCCTGCGTAGTTCCTGAAGGACCCCCCCACCATATCTGGGGGATCAGGGTATTCCTACCCTGCCCTCTTTTCTTTATTATTAACTTTTTTTCTGGGACTTGGCTTCAAGCCGAGGACCAAGATGGCTGCCAACACTTTCTGGTTGAAGTGTTGACAGGCAATCAAATTTTAGTAGAATCCATGAGTCCACTGCAAGGAGTCGCATCCCCAGATATCTAAAAAAAAATTAAGTTAGATATCTCAAAATCTACTAAATGGATTTACAAAAAGCACGCTTTCTGGACCAACATCTAGTTTTCAGATACATTTTGTGTAATTCCGTTTAGCAGTTTGGGCTGTAGTCAGTGCAGCAGCTGAACCAAAAAGGGCACCTTTTGTGTAAAGTTCATGGAGATTTGCCAAGATGTCCCAAAGTTATTGGCAAAACAAAAAAAGGATTTTTCAATGGAAACTTTGGTCCTAACTATAACTACCTACTGGTGGCCGCAAGTAGATAACATATATATAAATACATATACATATATAATAATTTTTTTTACATTGTAACTTTTATGGCTCTATTGTACCGAAATAAAGGAATAAAGAATATATGGCATAACGTGTACACAAAACATATATTAAGTGGTAAATGTGAATATGAAATTACATATACAATGATGGACTTTATTGATAAAAAGTTCTGCACTTGCTTCAACTTTGCATTATAATTTATTAGTTGTGTGGTATGAATTTTATATTAAATATATATGGTGACTATAATCTTCAATAGATGTTAAGTACATGCATCCCACTATTACACAGTTCATATATAGCTAGGTTTTTGGGCAATGACCTAGGCAGATGCATTTACAATAAATAAAAAAGTTGGTATAAAAGGACAGGGTATCATAGGACAGAGGGATCTAGTTAACAGCTTGTATACTTGACTTTATGGTCATTTGTCATGCCATGCGAGAAGACCTTAGGTGAACACTTTGATGAAAAGATATAAGACCTGCCTCCATTTTTTATTAGGCCACAATTTTCTATATTTTTGGAAAATCATCAACATGCCTTCATTTGGCACAGATATGGTCTGTCCTTATCTTTCCAAGAACTGTGAAAATGTCAAGTCGTTTAGATACAGACATTAACAAAACACTTGAGGCAACACACATTTTAAGATAAAAAATAGAAAAATAGTCAAAATAGTGTAGTCTGACTTGTCGTACTAGCATATATGTTTAAAGGAATGCGTCCTACACTAGCAACTTGATGCCTATTAGTTATAACAAACATTCATACGGTGACATTGCAAATTCTATCTCAGATAAGATATAGTAAAAAAGGTCTGCCACTTGACCACCTGTCAGGAGAGGTCCTTCGCCCCAGACTATCTCGAGCAAGATACTGTCTTGCCAGAAGATGATTCTGTCTGCCAGAGATGCTGCAGCCATATCTAACTTTACCAAAATCTGATACTGAGTCGAACCCGGGAGAGTTGATGCTGATACTGAACGCGTACTTTCCTTTGCAGGGAACACAGTCTCTCTGACTTCTTATATTTATAGCATTCTGCTATAAACAAGGTGTGCAGTGCACCCATGATCCCTAAGAAAATATATCTGCAAGTTATTCTTCTTTGCATGCTTTCCTAGTGTAGAGCATAGAAGTAGGTTTTAGTGTATTAGGATTTGTAATGACATTTTAACTATTTTAGAAATGTTCATTATATTTTCTTTGTTTGCAGTGTGCATTTGTACTGTGTTAACCATATTCTGTGTGTTTTTTTTAGATATGTTGAGAAACAGGGCGCCCCTGTTGAAATAAACACTGTTTTTAGTTAAATCATCCTTTCTCACCATATCTTATGTTATTGACGAGAGCAAAATAGGCTTGTTTCTGACCACCACAGTATACCTGGATCCCTGTTTAGGGACTGCTAGTAACCCAAAAGCATTTCCACCATTTCAACTATGTATTGGGTAGAGTTGTGTGGGGCTACAAATGCCTTTCTCACATTCAAATTTGATGCATTGAACTAACCTCTCATGTCACCCGTGGATGTGAAAGCAAACCTTGTAGAGCTGAGCCAGAGACTCAGTTTAAGCAACAGCATGACCAATTTAGAGTTTAATATTGGCCAGTAAACTGACGAAACAGCGTCAGAGCTGGTCATGGTATCCATGAAGGGTTTAAAGAGATCCTCCAGGCTTTTTATAGGTGCACAAGGAAAGCTACCACTTGCATGAAGCTTAAGTTAACATAAATACTAAGAGGAGAGGGTCCCAGCCTAAACAAACAATTAATATGAAAAGTTGAAATATAAAAATCATACAGAGAATGAATCCGTCCACATTGTTTTATTCACAATGGGGGAAGGTAATGAATATCACTTTTTTGAAAATTAACAATTGGTTGAACAGTGCCCCAGTGAGGGAGGGGGAAGGGGTGAGTGATATCAAGTGAAGACAATGTGATAGGGAAGGAATTAAGTGACAGAATAATCAATCAACTGGAGGTAAACGGTAAAGCGGAGTTACATATTATGTACATGAAAATGGACAATAAAGTTCAAACTATGTATTTACAAGGGTCATGCTCCACAATGCTCAATCAATGGACAGTTAGAACATGGAGTTGACAACAAAAGAACAGGTGGTTGTCGACGTTTCGACCCTCTGAAAAGCGCAGGTATTTCTATTATCCTTGCCATGGGGTCTTCATCAGGACGTGTATCGGGGCAGGCAACCTAATCAATATATATAAGTTATGAATTAAATAATTGGAAATGTGTGTGAACATCAACTATTTACAAGACAGCAACATAGATATAGCACACTGATCTTAATACGGGCTGGTGGTGGAGGGAACCATTAGATCAAACTTGAAAAACTTAATACACACAATTTATAGCGCCATTATATGACAATTATTAAATCTAGGATATGAATCAATCCCATTAAGGCATAGCGGTAAGTGCCGTCGTTTATGAAATGATCTAATCGGTTATTGAGAGCGACAAGAAGAAAATGGTCACGTGATGGTCTAGGTGGATGGAAAAATACCAACAAGGGAATTTTACCTGTATCATAAATGGGTACGATTTGGTGAAAACCAACTCATGGCTGTGTCTAAAAAGAGAGCACAAAACTGAAGTCACAAGAGCGGCTTATTATTTGGGGTAATTGACATATTATGAACCGGACAGGAGTTTGTTTCACGAAGAGTGACTCACCCGGTAATAACGTTCAAGACGCGTTCCTCGAAGGGGAACTCTTGACAGTGTCTAAAGGGAGCACAAATCAGGGGTCATATGGGCGGCTTATAATCTAAAATCATCGAATTATTGTAAACTAGACAGGAGTTGGTTGCACGGAAAATCACTCACCCAGTGAATGCGTTCAGGACGCGTTCCTCGAAGGGGAATGATTACTTGAGAGGAGTCGTGGACCAACAGTTTCTGTTGAATAATTTTAAAAGAAAGTAGTCAGGGAAGGCACGCGGCGGCAAGACAGATCAGAATGCCATTGATGTGGCGATCTGAAACATACACTTACCGGGTGCCGATTGAATCAGGCGGTGTACCGATTGAACTCGCAATGGCGAGTCGGATTTCCTGAATCATTAAGTTACCATAGAGATTAGGTCACGTGGTAGGTTACGCCCATAACGGGGTTAGATGAAGGACTTCGTATGCGTTCCACGGTTGTCATGGTGCATGGAACGCATATGAAAGTTAAGCCCTAGAGATAGAGAAGGCTTATTATTTTGTTGCAATAAAGGTCGTTAGAACTCACACGAATGGTGGTGCTGTCACACGTCATACAAATAAATGGATTAAAGAGAGACTGGTTCTCTGGAGAATGTCTGGTGAGTCACATTAAGCTAATTTCAATAGTGACGGCAAATGAATATAAGAGTGACACCAGTTTTAAGGAGTGGCACAAAGTGTAGGGCCTCAATCACTTGATGAGAAACTTGTACATTTGAAAAAAGACATTCAATCTAATGAGGGCGTACCTCTCACATGAGGGTATAGGCCAACAAATAAAGCATACCTTAATGTACTTTAACATAAACACGTAAGCCTGATGACATAGACAACCACTCTGTGGGACGCCCCTACGCAATTCAGGCATATGCATACCTTAAACATCAGGGTATTAGCAAAAAATGCAGCGTATGTAAACAGAATATCAAAGAACTCATAGGCTTGATTTTGCAAATGCTTAGGTTGATGAGACGTACCTTTCACATGAGGGTATAGGTCGCACCAATCAGCTGTAGGTTTGAAAAACTTTTTAAGACAGGGTGGCCAATTGAGAAAAAGAGCTATCATGCTCGTTGAGTCCTGTGTCAATGGAGTCATAAAAAAACATCCATTTCAACTCACGTATATTTAAGATGTTGGAGATATTACCTCCCCGGGGACCCAAGGCAGCCTTTTCGATCACTACCCATCTGAAACTGTCTGGTGAGTGAGATGCTGAGATGAAATGCTCAACTAAAGGGGCACCTTGTACCTGGCATATGATTCTGCTCATGTGTTGTAACATTCTTACTTTGGCTTTCTGTTGAGTCTGGCCTATGTATATTAATTGACACGGACAGATGATGGCATAGATGATGTTCGTAGAGTTGCAATTAGTGTGAGTTTTTAGCCAAATTTGCTTATTGCGAAATGTGAATTCTTTGGTTTGGATGGTAGTATCACAGGCCTTACAATTGCCACATTTGAAATGGCCCCTAACAGGAGGCAAGTTCCATAGAGTGGTGACACTGGGATCATCAGGGGTTGCTAGAAACGAGTGCACCACAAAGTCTTTAACGCTCTTCGCTTTCTTAAATGCATGTAGAGGTGTAATAGGTTGATCAATATCGTCCGATATTAAATTCCAGTGGTGATTGCTTATTTTCTTAATCCTGTTACTTTTAGTGTTAAATGTGGTAACCCACACGATCCTGTTATCTGGTTGATCCTTATTGTTCTTTGGGGACAGTAGTTCTTCACGTGGATAAAACCAAGCTCTTTTGCGTGACTTCTTAACTAGGCGTCTGGGGTATCCTCTTTGCATTAAGCGATTTGAAAGTTCCTTGGATTCTGTAAAATAGTCCTCTTTGTTTTAGCAATTTCTACGGATACGTCACCACTCTATGGAACTTGCCTCCTGTTATGGGCCATTTCAAATGTGGCAATTGTAAGGCCTGTGATACTACCATCCAAACCAAAGAATTCACATTTCGCAATAAGCAAATTTGGCTAAAAACTCACACTAATTGCAACTCTACGAACATCATCTATGCCATCATCTGTCCGTGTCAATTAATATACATAGGCCAGACTCAACAGAAAGCCAAAGTAAGAATGTTGCAACACATGAGCAGAATCAGATGCCAGGTACAAGGTGCCCCTTTAGTTGAGCATTTCATCTCAGCATCTCACTCACCAGACAGTTTCAGATGGGTAGTGATCGAAAAGGCTGCCTTGGGTCCCCGAGGAGGTAATATCTCCAACATCTTAAATATACGTGAGTTGAAATGGATGTTTTTTTATGACTCCATTGACACAGGACTCAACGAGCATGATAGCTCTTTCTCTCAATTGGCCACCCTGTCTTAAAACGTTTTTCAAACCTACAGCTGATTGGTGCGACCTATACCCTCATGTGAGAGGTACGTCTCATCAACCTAAGCATCTGCAAAATCAAGCCTATGAGTTCTTTGATATTCTGTTTACATATGCTGCATTTTTTGCTAATACCCTGATGTTTAAGGTACGCATATGCCTGAATTGCGTAGGGGCGTCCCACAGAGTGGGTGTCTATGTCATCAGGCTTACGTGTTTATGTTAAAGTACATTAAGGTATGCTTTATTTGTTGGCCTATACCCTCATGTGAGAGGTACGCCCTCATTAGATTGAATGTCTTTTTTCAAATGTACAAGTTTCTCATCAAGTGATTGAGGCCCTACACTTTGTGCCACTCCTTAAAACTGGTGTCACTCTTATATTAATTTGCCGTCACTATTGAAATTAGCTTAATGTGACTCACCAGACATTCTCCAGAGAACCAGTCTCTCTTTAATCCATTTATTTGTATGACGTGTGACAGCACCACCATTCGTGTGAGTTCTAACGACCTTTATCGCAACAAAATAATAAGCCTTCTCTATCTCTAGGGCTCAACTTTCATATGCGTTCCATGCACCATGACAACCGTGGAACGCATATGAAGTCCTTCATCTAACCCCATTATGGGCGTAACCTACCACGTGACCTAATCTCTATGGCAACTTAATGATTCAGGAAATCCGACTCGCCATTGCGAGTTCAATCGGTACACCGCCTGATTCAATCGGCACCCGGTAAGTGTATGTTTCAGATCGCCACATCAATGGCATTCTGATCTGTCTTGCCGCCGCGTGCCTTCCCTGACTACTTTCTTTTAAAATTATTCAACAGAAACTGTTGGTCCACGACTCCTCTCAATTAATCATTCCCCTTCGAGGAACGCGTCCTGAACGCATTCACTGGGTGAGTGATTTTCCGTGCAACCAACTCCTGTCTGGTTTACAATAATTCGATGATTTTAGATTATAAGCCGCCCATATGACCCCTGATTTGTGCTCCCTTTAGACACTGTCAAGAGTTCCCCTTCGAGGAACGCGTCTTGAACGTTATTACCGGGTGAGTCACTCTTCGTGAAACAAACTCCTGTCCGGTTCATAATATGTCAATTACCCCAAATAATAAGCCGCTCTTGTGACTTCAGTTTTGTGCTCTCTTTTTAGACACAGCCATGAGTTGGTTTTCACCAAATCGTACCCATTTATGATACAGGTAAAATTCCCTTGTTGGTATTTTTCCATCCACCTAGACCATCACGTGACCATTTTCTTCTTGTCGCTCTCAATAACCGATTAGATCATTTCATAAACGACGGCACTTACCGCTATGCCTTAATGGGATTGATTCATATCCTAGATTTAATAATTGTCATATAATGGCGCTATAAATTGTGTGTATTAAGTTTTTCAAGTTTGATCTAATGGTTCCCTCCACCACCAGCCCGTATTAAGATCAGTGTGCTATATCTATGTTGCTGTCTTGTAAATAGTTGATGTTCACACACATTTCCAATTATTTAATTGATAACGTATATATATTGATTAGGTTGCCTGCCCCGATACACGTCCTGATGAAGACCCCATGGCAAGGATAATAGAAATACCTGCGCTTTTCAGAGGGTCGAAACGTCGACAACCACCTGTTCTTTTGTTGTCAACTCCATGTCCTAACTGTCCATTGATTGAGCATTGTGGAGCATGACCCTTGTAAATACATAGTTTGAACTTTATTGTCCATTTTCATGTACATAATATGTAACTCCGCTTTACCGTTTACCTCCAGTTGATTGATTATTCTGTCACTTAATTCCTTCCCTATCACATTGTCCTCACTTGATATCACTCACCCCTTCCCCCTCCCTCACTGGGGCACTGTTCAACCAATTGTTAATTTTCAAAAAAGTGATATTCATTACCTTCCCCCATTGTGAATAAAACAATGTGGACGGATTCATTCTCTGTATGATTTTTATATTTCAACTTTTCATATTAATTGTTTGTTTAGGCTGGGACCCTCTCCTCTTAGTACTTAGATAACCCAGGTCCCAGTGACTATTGTTGGGTAAACCCCTTATTCCGTACACTAAGTTAACATAAAGAGAGTAACCATAGAGCCAGCTTTCCAGTGGATATTGAGGACAACATTTCCCAAGGGAGGTTTTGTGTGTGTATATTATTGCCCAAACATACTTTGATAAGAGGCAACTGCTCTAAAACATGCTGGTTTTTATGAATCTGCAGGTCAGTGATATAGCTGAACTTATGCAGGGGAGAATTATAGAGCGCCATTCAATGGAAAGTCTGCTGGGCAAAATTCGGTTGCACGTTAATGGTTTCCAAACCTGGAATAGGCCATGATAAACAACAGATTCACTGTGCCTTTGTCGAGTCTACTGGGATCAACACCACCAGGAAAAGCTCTGCTCAGGTGCCAGTGAGAGCAGTGTCTGCAGTGAAGGGCCTGAGTGGTAGAGGCTGCTGCAGGAGGGGGAGTATACTTTTGGGCAGTCTGAACATGGAAGCCTATAAGAACTATATATATTACCATTATGATATAGTGTTAGCAAGTAGATGAGGAGTTAAGAATAGTAATTCGAATGACAAAGTGTAGGGAGTATGAGCAGTTGGGCCCTAGACGGTTGATCAAGGGAAGGAGATAGTATGTCAAACAGTGGACAGACACAAACTGGTGAGCATGCCGCTGGGGAAGAGTGAAGACACCCGGCCCTGAGTGCATGAGACCCAGACACCTTATCAAACTCCAGAGGGGCATTGTCTCATCGCCACGGGAATGCTCCTTGTACCTGACTTTGGTGGATGGGGAGTGAGATATTGGGATGAGTAAGTGTAACTGTACTGCAGCTGCTCAATTTGTTGTTATGTCTGACGATTTTGAAGTATAAAATCAATAAAATGTTTTTGTAAAAATAAGAATGATAATTCTACACGTATCTTACATGTACTTACCTTGATATTATACATAAGGTAGATATTTTGCAGTCAACATTATTGATAGTTGATATTTAGCAGGGGTACTCCTTCCCAAACTAATAACCCAATTTCTGAATATAATATACTATGAAATGGAAATTCTAAAGAAGATAGAACCTGCTACTCTTTCATCAGATTTTTCAGATAGAGCAAAAGATGTGGAACGTTAACGATAAGGCATACAGTTACACGAATGGTCAGCGTACAAAGTACAGAGGGTTTTAAAGTAACCCTGGACTAATTTTTGCAATCTACTGAAGCATGCTTACGTATACAACAATTATATGCATGCTTGCATGACACACCATTGCATGTTCACGTACCTATGCCTTTCAGCTTTGCCTGGTGAGGCCTTTCTGCATTTGCTACACAAAATAACCTTGAGCTATCTGCTGTACCCATAGCATTTTGATGCTGCACTTTTAGATGTGCTTAAATTTTATCCAGGTGCAAATATTTGAGCAATTTTATAGATCTTTTATTATTAGATGTTTGTTTCATGACGTAATCCACACCGTATTTATTAAGGATTTTAGGTACTCATACAATAAAGATAATTACTTACTTACTCACAGTTAAACTAAAACCCTGTCTGTGCAGGAGTATATATATATGCACATTCATGTACTCATAAATTAGCGAAGTGCGGTACAAGGTAAAGGAAGGATGCATATTTGGGGAATGCAGGTACAATGTGTTGTGCATAGAAGAACAGTCCTTGCGTTTCGTCTGAGCAGGGTGTGGTCGTATGTTTCTTTGGCTTGTAGCTTCCTTGATGATGTGAATCTTGAATTTCTTGTGGAGGTGAGAGGGCCTATACAGCTCAAGAGGCCTGGTAGGTTGCTGCCAGCGGGCAAACAGGACATCTCTGTCACAGCCCTGCCCTCTGTGAACATGAGCCTGTGAGGGTTGAGCATCTGTTTACATGGCAACAAGGCAGGAGGATCTGTGATGCTAATAAAATAAAAAATAAACACCTCTAAAGAAGTGACCCCAAACCAGGAGGGGTTTTTAATTCAGCTGGGCGGTCTGGAATTATTCAGATTAAGACAGTAGCCAGTCCGCCCCTGGGCAGCATGGAGTTCCCGATGCTAGATGTGTCATTGGGTTCTAGCTGTCCTGGTCTTCTGCTTCTTGCAATACATTGATTTGAGTCTTCCATTGTCACTGTTTCGTGCCTTGTTTGCCAGCGGAGGTCTTCATCTGGCCTTGCCTTGCAGGGAGGCGTGTTCGAGGTTCTATCTTTAATGCTGCTTTGTGTACCACACGTTTCCAACCCTCCCTCAAAAGTCTATCTGGTTCTGTTTCTACAATTTGAAGACTCAAATAATGAGAAATCTGCACAATTCAAAATATGTTCCGGGCAGTGGCAACATGATAGTTACGAAAGAGTTTAATTTAGTAACGTTTTTAGGAGAAAATGCCAGATCTTCGTATTCTGACTTAAAATTAACATTTCGGGAACATTGTTTTTCTTCACCTGATGAGGTTGAGTCTATAGCGAAGAATACTGCGGATTGGCAGCCATCGCGGGCGCCGCCATCACTCTGCCCACTCAGACAGCTGCTGTGTAAAATGCGAGCTAATGAGTCAATGGCGGCCTTGGCGATTCTGGGAATGAGTCGTACCTCGCGGCACTGACATTTTCTGTATTCAGAAGGCGTTCGAGGAAGCTGTATCCTTTCACCGTTTATTAATAAGGTGGAGGAAGCCGGATGTTTACAAAGTCAAATACATTTAATAGACGCAATTATTTTTTCGAGAATACCCTTCACATTCAAATAAAACATGTCAGGGGTGGGTTCCTGATGGAACAGTTTTACTTCCAAAGAAATTGGATGTTCCTACAAATGTTATGTCTGACAATAACTTTTTATGTTGTTTTGTTTCCTTGGCAAAGCTGTAATGTATGAAGAGGAACTGGAGGGATATTGTGTTGCCCATAAATTTCGCTAAGAATGGACGAATTTATCATGGTCGTAGACGCCTAATCAAACTCTAGCTAGGCTGGTCTACAATAGTACAAGTCCCCGTACAATTTTGGAGATAGAATTAAATTCCTTAAACCTCGAGTCATTTTTTTAATTAGAATGAAGTAATAGTTCCTTTATATGAATACAAATAATGTATATAGACTGCACTGACAGCCAAGCTTCTCTCACCAGTGTGTGCATTTGATTTGAAACTAACAGGTAGTCCCCCCCACACACACTTAAGGCAATCAGATATATGCATTTTAGTAGTTTTGCTGAAGAAAGTTTGGCATAACGGTCTCCCCCTACTAATTTCGGAAAACTGTAAGTGCAGGGGCCCACTGTTCCTTTAGTAGGCACTACTGGCCCTGCCAAATGCAGTGGCTACAGAATATCAAGGCTGCCCACTATTAATTCCTCTAATGCCTGTCTCTTCCACTTCATTCCACTTCCCATCTCTTTCTCTTTTTCATAACTGCTTTCTCCCTTTTAGTGGGTCTCCAAGACTCTACCAACAAAGCGTCATCAAAATTGCTCACCTACCCAGAACGTTATCAGACTACTGCCCTCTCCTCCTGGAACTTTGCATGCGGACCTATGTCCTGTGAGGAGAACTTGTAGGTTGCCGCACGACCACTTTCGCAAGCCAGTATTCAGAGAGTCCCTCAAAAGTAATGTTGAGGAATAGTTCATAGACAATGAGGGCAGTGGCATAAGAAACTTGAGGCACCCCCCCTGTAAAGCACAAGGGGGGATATGCCCCTGCCAGACCCAGTCAGTATACTGTGCTCTGAGGGGGCCTCCTGGAGCTCAGGCCCCCAGCAGGGAATTCAGGAGCTAATGTTATGCTATTGACTGTTGCCTCAGTTCAAACGGTGGGAGTGCTATGGGGGGCATTTAAAGTGGTGGTTTGGGGAGCATGCATAGCCAAACAGACAGGAATCCTTTAAAACATACAACAGAGTCTAGATCAGTTTGAAATGGGGCTTAAACCATTGGAGGTAACCTTTTGAGAGAGGCAAAATAAGGGGACACTAGAAGTAATACAGGCAAAAATTACTCAATATGAGGAAACATCCGCTAATGAGCTAAAGAAGGGGAAGTATGGCGAGGGAGAGAGACCACTCCATACCCTGCCAACTTGATACTACATCTTTGGGCAAGTGCGGCAATTCCAGCACTCAGAGTATACACAGTCTCATCCTACAGACATATGAAGAGTATTTTGCAAATTCTGCACTGTACTGTACTGCTTGCAAACTAGCCCCATGAGAGCCGACTATGAGTCTTATTTTGACAATAAAGCCCTCTTGTGGCTTGAAGAGGTGTTCAAGCAACTTCTAAGGTCCATTATACTTCACTCTGTGATTTAGAGGCTTCCAAGCAGTAAGGTGCTCGGGCCCAATGGACTAAAAGTCCAGCTTTACAAAGAATATGCCCCCTTCTAGTGTCCGATCTTATGGCCATATACAAAGAGGCATCTGAGAAGGGTGAACTCCCCCATGTCTGAGAGAAGTCTTCATGGTAACCCTACTAAGGCAAAATAAGCCACCTGATCAATGTGACTCGTATCGCTCCCCTGTCAATAATAAAGCTGAAAACAAAATCTTAGCCAAGATCCACACAAACCGGATAGTGCCCCTGCTCCTGTTGATCATTTGGCCAGCTCAATCAGGGTTCCTCTCTGGACAATCCACTTCACACAATCCTCCCATACCAGCTCAACCCTCAACTCAAGGCTGTGGCAGTCTTTATGGATGCCACCAAAGCATTTGATGCACTAGAATAGGCTACTAATTGTATTCGCTAGAGTGCTTAAGATTTGGCTCCACATCTGTGAGATGGTCCCCGCCACCCGTATACAAAAAAAAAGACAAGAATAAAACCCTGTGCTGATCGTGCTAGGCACGCGACTGAGTTGGAGCCTTTTTGGCTTGGTATGAAGTCCCTCGCTGTGCGGATTAAAAAGAACCACAGGGAAAGAGGGCTAAGCATTCTCACATTCCACATTCTAGTCTTCATATTTGCAGATGACGTCACTCTTTACGTTAAACACTATAAAGACAACATCTCCTCATTGATTCAGGTATTCCTCAGGTTCCTTCCTCTGTCATTCATTTCGATTATTGGAGTCACCCACACCCAATAAACTAGTTTCTAGGCTCTACAGGAAAATGCAAGAGAGTGCACCCATATGTTGCCCCCAAAGATAAACAGAAATGAAAGGAGGATACCCCACACTTATTCACAGACCTGCAACTGACATCTTACTGCAGATTGACCAGAGAACCTCCCCCAAATTATAGGCCTCAGCCAATATACTTTAGGTTTATGCGTAAAATATACTACACACCTGCTACTCTGAGGGGACGCGCCTTCTGAGCCACTTTTGCCGCATTTTTCCCTACCTGGAACTGCTCCGCTGGATCTCTTGTGCCCCTTACTGGCTGTGGGGCTTTGCTGACTCCTGGGGGGACTGTCGCTTGCTCTGGGCTGCCGCCTCCTCCATCCCGCAGACCGCGTGTTGCCCTGAACTCTGTTCCCCAGTGGGCACCGCGGTCTCGCGAGAGGCGTGCAGGAGTTGCCCCGCCCCCAGGACATTAAATCTCTGCTTGGCCTCCCGCGGCGCGGGACGCCCGCGGGCTCGCCCGGGCCAAGGGCGGGGCCGCCAGAGGACGGGCTGGTCCAGGTCATTTAGATTTTTTCCTCTGATCATTTATAGCCTTTAATGTACTGTTTGTTCCCTGCATATTCACATTGACTTGCTATTTATTGTTTGGTTTTTAACTCGCTGGGTTATTGTCTACCTTCACAGGGTTGTACAGATGGGGAAGAAAAAGACCCAGGTATCCTGCTCAGGCCACCTAGCGGCTACTAAATCTACTGTTACAACAATGGAGGCCTTCCTCTCGAGGGCTGGGCTAGTTATTGATAAGGAAATTGAGATGGTTAATAGACGTCTATCTAGGTCACCTACAGGTACCCTGCCTCTCCTAAAGAACATCGGGAACATGGGCCCTAAAGATTCCTCCATGACGCTAGGTGGCATCTCACCCCCTTTAGTTGTAGTGGGAGACACTCTTGTGGAGGAGAGGTCCCCTGGTGCCATGGAGGGTGCAGGGGTGCTCCAGCATAGGCCTTTATCGCCTGAAGTGATAATAACAAATATGCAGGCTACTTCACAAAGCGTTATGTCAGGGGAGGGTGGCCGTACTATAGGGAACACTGCTATACTTAATGAAGGCAACAATGGATTGACTACATTAAAGGGCTTAAGGGATGATTGCAGTTCCATTTGGACAAGGAAAAGAAAGTGTAAAGCCATTTCTAGCCAAGCAAAGAAAACCAAACCCAATAATCCGTCATCACCAGCCCCGGCTACAAGGGGTATACAGGCGGCAATTGTACCTTCGGACATACATCCCCTACTAGAATCTATGAAATCCCTATTAATCAATTTATTGGAGGATAAATTGGCCCCTATTGTGTCTAAATAAACGATATAGAGCAAAGTCTTGTAGCTCATATGAAAATCTTGCCCTTACAGGATACCGCTGAGAATACTAATAATGACGTAATCAGCTCTGATCCCATTGTGTCTTCCCAACATTGCATAGCAGGTCAGGGGATTCCAACCCTCCCCAATCAAACAGGGCAGGTAGCGGGTGGTTCTAGGGAGGGTCTGCCCAGGGCAGGGCCTCTTCCAGCTTTACTACAGGCTCAGGTCCCTCGGCGTTTGGGTGACAAGAATGCTGGAGTTGCGGGCAACCACTCTGCTGTTTCTCCAAATTGCACATCTATTAATATACCCCCTCAATCAACACCTTTGGTGGTAATATTAGGGAATGTTCCACCTCTCCTCTATGGCACTAATGAAACATTTAGCCAGCTCAAGAATAAAGTCATACATTGGCTTTCCAGTAACATCCCTGTAGGCCCGGCGATAGACCGTAATATCTTAATGGTCTGTTGCGTGGGCTGGGTGGGTAATACCAGAAAAACAGGGACGGGGGATTGTATAATTGTAAACTTTAACGATCGAATGACCGTTGATAAAATATTTAGAGAGTCCCATTTTGGTCAGCCCTATAGGGGCTCTAATATACAAATTCTACCCCTGGGCTTCTTCTACAATCCTATATCTTTTCGTAATGATAATCGACATGGCTACAACCATCGACATGGCCAGAGTGAGAATAGTGTGAGCCAAGACATTCCACCTTAGAGGGGTGTCCTTTGTTCCCAACTCCCCAGGGGCCAAATAGATATATTGCTCTCTCAGGTTTAGAAGACTGCGACTGACTGAGTTCATGTTCCGACCGGACGGTTGTAATTTTGGCTCCGCAGTCACCTGCACTCTTTTCACATTGTAGGCAGGCTTCGCCAAGGGCGTGTATCTCCGTGTCATTAGAGGTGCAACTGAATGTCCCCTTGGGGAATCCCTCAGAGAAAGTACTATATAATATTATTTCCTGGAATATTGCAGTACTGACGGGGAAGTTCCTTGACCACAATTGGATCAAGTTCATCAAGAAATTTCTGGTGATTTGCTTGCAGGAGACTTGGATGGTGGAATGTAATTTATTCCTAGAGGGCTATAAAGCTTTTTTTGTCCCCGCATTGCCCTCAGTAAGGGGTAGAGCTAAAGGCGGTCTGGTTATCTACATAGCCCTAGCTCTGAAATGCAGAATAAAGTAAATCTGTTCCCCCCACCTAGATCTCCAAGCTTTTGTTTTAAAGCAAGGGAACGCAAGCCTTTGTTTGATTAACTTTTATAATGCAGTACACGCTGCGGGCTCCTGTAAGATCACCCTATTGGGCGAATTTGTTAAACAGCATTGTGGTTCTCTTTCCCATTGCCTTATGGTAACCAGTGATTTTAACTTACGACCGTGTGGAGACCCGGCATCAACATGCATGGGAGAATTGGGTTGCACAAATATTGGGGGTCTGCACTTTGAGCACTGACTACAGGGAGATGCACTTAATAGCTTACTCAATGAATTAGATTTGATTTCAGCCATGTCCACGGTAGACGATTCTATAAAACAGATTGTTCCCTCCTTTAAAGGTCATAATGGGGGCTCTTTTATAGACCACGTTCTTATTTCTGCTGGCCTACAATCATCTCTTTTGGAGTTTAACATTAGAAGTAGCATCTTTACTGACCATAATCCTATATGTGTATGTCTCGGTGGGGATTTACTGACTCAACAGGGGAAGAAAGCAGTGTGCGGCGTGTTGAAACCCACGGATGGTAGACGCCGACTTAAGTGGTCCCAGTTGGACCCCCTAGCCTTCTATGATAATATTCGGGAATCTTGCGCTATTGATTTAACTGCATGTGTGTCCCCCGATTCATCTCCTGGGAATGTACTCAATGCCTTTGAGGGCATCGTCATCAATGCGGGAACCTTGCTGTCTATCCCCTCCCAAAAACCACTGCCTAGAGACCCTAAGTGGTTTGACAGTCTATGCGAGAGAGCAGCGAGAGAGCTAAAGGCGGGCCTGAGGTCCATCCCAAGAGATCAACCTCGGATCAGGCTTCTCCTCCTTAATTATAAAAGGGCCCTGGCAATTTGGAAATCCGAAATAAATGTTGCAATATGGAAGGAGCTCCTCGACCCAGATACTTTAGGCAACAGTTCGAAATTTTGGGGAATAATCAACAAACCCCTATTCGAAAGGGGAGGGGCGGATGACATTGGTACGAATATTACAGAAGATGACTGGTTACACCATTTCGGGTCTATATTTAAGTGTACCACCATTAAGTTACATCCCAAGTTAAGAGGAAGTAATGAAATATTGCCCCCATTCACGCTGTGTGAGGTCTAGAAAGGCATTTCTGGCCTGTCCTGTAATAAGAAGGCTCCTGGCCCGGATGGCTTGCCCCTGACCTTTTTAAATCAAATCTGTCCCTTTGGACTCCGGTCCTCATGGCTGTGCTTAATGCAGCGGTGGTGGAAGGTTGTCCAGAGTCATGGGGTACTTCTACGATCGTCCCAGTTTTCAAGAAGGGAGACCGTAATAGCACTAGTTGCTACAGACCGATCTCCCTTATTGATTCTGTTGTTAAGGTAGTGGGGGGAGTAGTATTGAAAAGACTGACTTCCTGGGCTAAAGAAAACAGAGTTATCCCTGATATTCAGTACGGGTTTCGCCCGGGGCACTGTACCCTGGCACAATGCCTAAACCTGTATATGATCCTCGGGAAGTACACTGTTGCCCGTAAGGGTGCCATATACATGACGTTCATGGACCTCTCCTCCGCATTTGACTGCGTCAATCGGGGGAGATTGTGGCAGTCCATGGACGCCATTGGGGTGGATGTCACTCTAGTTAACTTCCTGAGGGATCTACACAAGGACACCAGGGCAAACATCAGATTCTCCCAAGATCTTGGAGTTTCAAGGGACTTTGTAGTTGATCGGGGAGTAAGGCAAGGGTGCATTTTAGCGCCCTTTCTTTTTAATTTTTAATTTATACATTAATGAGCTTGATAAGGCTCTGACTGAAACTGGGGTGGATTTCCCATATGTAGGGCGCAGGGGGCTTCCCGTCCTGCTCTAAGCGGTAGATGCGGTCCTTTTGGCTAGAACCGCAAGAGGCCTGCAATCTCTATTGAACGCTTTTCGCGGCTTTATGGCTGACCGCGATCTAGCCATAAACAATTCTAAGTCCTACATATTACAGGTTGGAACCCGCCCGAAGCGAGACTACCCCTTCATGGTAAATAACGAAAAAGTGCCCATAACTACAACTTTCTCCTACTTGGGAGTCTTATTTGAAGACCGTTTAAATTGGGGGGCTTTAGTTCAGAGGAAAAGAGAGGAGATCACACGGGCGAATGCCGCTATCTTCAGTTTTGCAAATAAATGGGCAAACGCCCAATTGCAGCAATGCTGAAGTTATATCAGGCAAAAAGCGTCGCAACTGGAAGTTACGGGAGTGAGCTATGGGGATATGTAGCAGCCAAGGGTATTCAGGTGGTGGAGAACAACTTTCTAAAACAGCTACTGGGAGTACCCAAAGGAACTTCAAATTTGATCACTCACGAAGAAACCGGGCTCCCATTTATTGGTGACACTTTAGCTATGCGCCCTCTGCTTTTTTGGCTTAAGTGCTGGCTAAATAAAGATCTTACCCTTAACCACCAGCTGCTTAAGTAGGCCCTGTCCTGGGACAATATGCTTAATATCCCCTGGCTAAAATATCTAAAAACCTGCTTTAACAACCTGTGGAGTCCGGACTATTTTTTATGTCCTGACACGATCTCCATTGGGGATGTGGCTTACGTTAAAAAGACATTTTCTTCATGGCAAAAATGTAATAGAGATGGGGAAGAATTAGTAAAATCCAGCGTACGTAATTTTATGCTGCTCAAAACTGTTCCATCGCTGGAACCATACCTTACATGGCCCCTCTCTCCCCATGAGCGGTTCCTATTAATTAGGTTTAGGTTTAATTACAACCATCTTTTACTTGCTGTTGCAAAGGGAAGCCATAGAGGCCAGGTGCTGTCTCCCTGTGGCTGCGATGCTTCATCTCCACAGGACCTGACACACTTTATGTTTTTCTGCCACTATTACGATGCCCCTCGGAGGTTCTTTTTAAAACTATTGTTAAGAAAGTTGAATTGTATCCAGGTCCGCCCAGCCCTTTGTTTTTTACAATTGTTGAGACCAGAAAGTACTTTACTTGTGGTCGGATTTTTAAAATCTGCAATGCGATTGAGAAAAAGTCTCCCGAATTAACGGATTGCCTTACAGTGGTTATTGTATCAATTACATTTTAAATTTTACTCTATAACTTGTACATATTTTAGGGATGAGAGTTTTTAATATGTTTGTGTTAAAATTTGAATGAACTGTTTACAATATTTGTCTATGTCTGATGTATACGTAATTGCCCCTTTTTATTGCTGTAACACTGCTTTTATGGTTTTCTATTTGTAAAACCGAATAAAGTATTTTGACTTTGACTTTGACTATGCTACTCTGAGGCAGATGGTCTTAAGAGTGGGTGCACTCTGCTCCAGGTATGGGGTAGAGTTGGTAGATTTTAGACACTTAGGGGAACATTACGATGGAGGATTTTCCGCATCCTCCGGGCCGGCGGAAGCCACCGCTGGCCCGGCGAATGCGGAAAATCCTCTGCGGACTCACCAAAGACCCACCGCCACATTAGGATGGCTGGTGGGTCCTGGTTTCAGTCCGCTGCTTTTCCGCCGCTGTTGGCTTACAACCGCGGCGGAAAAGGCCTAATATGGTGGCGTAGTCTCTCAGACACAGCCAGCCATATTAGGATGTCTGGAGTTCTATGCCTTTACACGGCGGCATTTCTGCCATGCAAAGGCATATGGATTTTTGTTTGGGGGCCCGTTGCGGGCCCCCAGGGGTGAAGGGGGGTGCACATGGGGGGTACATATGGTACCCCCCTGCATTTGCGTCCACAGAGCGGCAGGCACCGTGCTTTCATTTTTATCATTGCGGCGGATGCTGCTTCAAGTAGCACCAGCCGCAATGTTCAAAATAGAGGATGTGACCGCCAGGGTGGCGGTCACATCATAATTGCACATGAGGGAACGCCGCAGCACATGCGGACGTTCCCTCCTACTCAGGGCTCGCAGACGGACGCAAGTCTGTCCGCGATCGTAATGGGCCCCTTAGTTTGGTATTGCCCTCTGATTTGTAACTTTTAGTGAGACATAATAAAAGAGCTGGTAGTTGTGATAAATACCAACATACAGCCTACATTGGAGATGGCGCTGCTGGGGTATGTGAAGGACTTTCGTTCATCAAATTGCAGTTTTCGGGAAATGGCTCTACTGCTCGCCAAATGAAGGTTAGCTATACTCTGGGAGAAAAGTCCCCACCAAAAGTCATAAACTTGCTCCAAGACATGGCATACTGTAGGGGACAACTAAAGGTATACTGCAACTTAATGTCAACGCAACACAAAAGTATCCCGCCCAACAGATAATAACAACTGGCCACTGTTCTCTAGTCAGGAGGTCTCTTCAGATGTCACATCTGGGAGCAATTACTTTTTGTATGGTAACCCTCACACACTCTGGTAGTGTCATGCGTCATCATCAGTTTCACCCTGGCTCCTAAAGGCCAGGGTGGGCTCAATCGTATTCCAGGGAGCGCTTTGGAGAACAAGGCCAGGGGGATTAGAGATTGGAAATCCTCCAGATACTCCAGGTATCCACTTAATATGGAGTACTGGCAGGATATTAAAATAAAATAAATTATAGTGTCCCATGGATACAATGGTCCTAAGACCCTACAACCATTGCCAACAAGTTTCAGCCTCTATGGGTCCACGGCTTTCACCAGGGAAAAAACACAGAGATAATTCCCTCCCGAGATCCGATATACAATCGAGATTATGACTAGTGGAACAGGCACACCCATAGTGAAATGAGAGTTCCACATTTCTCGAAGGCATAAAAACTTTTTAAGGAAGAATTAAAAATTGTCATCTGAACACACACATACATTAGTAATCACATAAAATTGCATGTGATTTACTTCTTGGCAGTCAATATCTGAGTGCGCCCACCATGGAATACTGCCCAGAGCCCATTGTGCCGGATATGACAAGAATATTAACATAGTTCTTACCCAATTTGGGTGGACTCCACGCATCTCACAGAGTGCAGAGAGACGGGGCAGACCTGTAGTCAGACACTTTGCACAGAAAGTGATAAAGAAATCAATAAACAGAAGGTAGATAGGCAAGTACAAGTTGTACTATCAACACACACTGTGCCCAAATTAACCATGCGCGGGCAGAGCACAATTGTCTTTTTCTTATTACAGGTTGGATGGACCAAGATTTATAAACTCGATTGTATATCGGATCCAGGGAGGAAATTATCTTTGTGTTTTTGCCCTGATGAAAGCCATGGACCCATAGAGGCCGATTACTTCCTGAAACATGTTGGCAATGGTTGTAGGGTCTTAGGACCATTGCATCTTTGGGGCGCCCTATAATTTATTTTATTTAAATATCCTGCTGGTACTCCATATTAAAGGGATACCTGGAGTATCTGGAGGATTTTTTATCTAACCCCCTGGCCTTGTTCTCCAAAGTGCTCCCTGGATTACGGTTGAGCCCACCCTGGCCTTAAGGAGCCAGGGTGAACCCGATGATTAAGCATGACACTACTAGAGTGTGTAAGGGTTACCATACAAAAAGGAATTTCTCCCTGATTTAATAGTGACACCTGAAGAGACCTCCTGACTAGAGAACAGTGCCCAGTTGTTATTTTGTGTTGGACGGGATACTTTTGCGTTGTGTTGATATTTAGTTGGGAGGACGTATCCCCTCCATCCCTCTTCCAATATTGTGGAAGATCCTCTCCACCCTTCGGGCCTTGGCCACTATTTTGTACAATAATGGGACCTAATGCCACCAGCGTCTCGACCCACAGATATCTGGACTCCACTCCTGGCGTATCTATTGAAGGTTAGCTACACTGCTGAAGGTGATGACAGATTCACCACAGGCACAAGTTAAACTCCCCTCACTGTTCCATAGCTGGTTAGGCTGGACTAGTGAAGTTTGGTGGCAGTCTCACCTGCTGCCCTGTTATACTTTTCGTAGACCTGCGTTGAAATAGAGTATTCTCCATTTTGCAGAGAAGCAAGTATCCACAACCTCATTATATGTTAAGTGTCAAGAATATCGCTGTAGAAAGACTATTAAAAGCCACATTTCTTTGGATCAGAATGTACAACTGTGTCTATCCACACATTCAAGTCCTGAGAGTGTTTTCCATTGGAAAACATCTTCCCCAGCAATATACCCTTTACAATCCTGTATGAAAAAATTACCATGAATTAAATTGAATGTACCACTCCTCTCCTTCTACCTTAATCATGCCTCTTCTGAATATAGCCTACTCTAAATTGCATGCCTGTCCTAATTACTTTTTTTGATCCCTGTATCCTAACAATATCTATTAATTCCAGAAAGCCTTTGCTTCTCACGTAACCCCAGCTAAAGGGCACACGTAAGTCAGTACCACAAAGAAACGGGAGTAAATACATGGAATGGTTTGTTTCAGCAAGACCCGATAGCCAATTCACTGACCACCACCTCTGGGCTCCAGAGTAATGTGCTCCTAACAGCAGAGTGCTAAAGAAATGCAATTTAAGTTCAATATCAATATGCGTTTTGTGAGTTTTGAGTCTGTGATAGTATATCAAGCTTGCTGCCTTTTCTGCAACTCTGCAGGAGTATGAACATTTTTTACTCTCACAAAACGTGTCATGTGACTTTTATAATAGCAGTCAGCAGGGTGTCTGAAATGCTCCAATTCCTTATTATGGACCCTAATAGAGATCTGCTGACTCCATAAAATGCAGTGCTATAATCAACAAAGCAGGACAACAGCTTATATGTCCTGATGGAAATTACCTTATTACCATTAACTCCACTGCCATTACAGATACATGAATCCATTCATTGTAGTGCCAATATGTAATCCATTGTATCCACTGAAGTCTGTTTGAAGAAGTGCAATCAAGCCTTTCTGCTGCTCAAGTTTCAAGCTCTTGCAAGAAACGTTTAGTGAAGATGTCTTCCCTCATTGTCAAGTATGGCAACCGTCAGGTAGTTTTCAGACCCAGCATCACCCTTCCTTATTATTGTCAGGAAGAGGCAGCCTTGCCAAGAAATCATCATGATTTGTGATTCAACTGATGTTTTAAATATCAGGAAAAGCAAATTAGAGTAAAGTGATTGATCATCTTTATGGAGTCTGTTTGGAATACCTTTTGGACACCGGCACACCATCAGAATACGTAGTGTGTATTAATTCAACAATGTTCTCCTCCATAAGGGAACAAGATCCATAACCATGCCTGACTACACCTATTAACAAGAGGACAAGATCCCCATATGCTTTCTCCATATTCTTAGACTATTAGGGATCCGCTGTTGGACTGCTTGTCGCTAAACGTTTTCAAGTCAACCAACATTTTTATAAAGTTCTAACATTTCGTACCCTCCATAATTTTACAAATGTTATAAATCTCAAGCCATTACTATCCAACCTAGGTTCTTTTCTGAGCCGAAAGGTGATTCTTTTAAGCTTTAATGAATGGGTTAATCTCAGCTTTCATACCAGAAATAGAACCTTTGGACCAGGGCCAGTAAGTTTAATTTCATTTCTGGCTTTCCACAAGTTAGCAGAAAACCACTTCAAGGATTTTCACATATTTAGCAAGCTGTTCTTGGGGCTGTATAATTGATGGGATACAGCTATAAAGTCCATCGAAGTATGAATTGTCTGTGCCCAAATGGAACGAGCCCTGTCTGAGTTATGATAGGCTGATGCTATCTTAGTCAACAGTACCTTTGTCTCTGGAGGCATTCCAATGTCTAAAGGACTCAATTTGTGGAATACCCCAACTTCCCTTTTCATCAGCTTCGCACGAATAGTCACAGCAGTTTTCTTGTATTCCAGAAAGCTCTCTAGGCAACTCGGAGTGACCATGCTCTGATCTGCATGGTAACTCCAAATTCTATGTACTATCCTAAAATCACCAAGTAAAGCAATGTTTTACACTGAGCTAACAGTGTAGTCAAAATGTCTAGTCAAAGAATGCCCCCTGTGAAGATGAAAAGTGTGTAATGATGATAGTGATGTCCTGTTTCAACCTCCCATTTAAAGTACTTCGAAAAAACACTTACAAGGAGGTAAGTCACTGTTTTCATAAATTATCATTTATCTGTATAGGGATACAGCACAGGGAAATGTACCACAATTGAGCAGTCTAAATATACAAAGCTATATTCAGCTTAAAATCAAAGTAAGAATAATACACAGAGGAACTTTAGAACTAGAATCTTGTCAAATATTCAGTATTTTAGACTGGCATTAGGAAGGATATATCGGTTAGACCTGGACAGTGAACTTTGCTCCGTTCGCGGAGTTTGCAGAGTTTTCTGCACTTCGCACTCCGCGGAGTTCGCAGAGTGCAGAAAACTCCGCTTTGCAATGTGCAGCTGAGTTTTTTACCCGCTCGCGAATGGTATGTTTGCAGCGAACAGTAAGTTCGCGAGCTGTCGCTCGGGTAGAATTTCTACCCGAGCGGCAGAAATACCAGCACAAACTGCAGTTCGCACTGCATTCCGCCACTCGCTGAACTTCGCAGAGGTTTTTTGTAACTTCGCGGAGTTCCGCGTAGCAAAACTCCGCGAACTACGCCCAGGCCTAAAATAGGTGAACAATTAAAAAAGAGCTTCTGTTAAATGATTGAGCTATCTACACTTTTCTTCAACTTCTTGGAAGCATTGGCATTCTGTGCCAAAGATAATCACTGAACATTGTAGCCAATTAGCCACATATATATATGCAGCACTTCTCATAAGCTCAAAAGGCTGGCACATAATATTCACTATGGCAGAATGCCAACTCCTTTCCTAAGAAATGTTTGACCCACTAAGCTCTAGTAGCTTCAGCCTCTTTACGCTCGCAACTATCAGATAGGATAATCAAACTTTCAGGGAGTATTAATTGATCAGCTAAAATGTCTTTACATGTCTGTTGGATAGCCCCACCTATTTGGGCATTCATTGAAGTTGTATCCTTAGGAGTTATAAACAGGTTTTTAAATTTGTTTAATAAACCATGCAAAACTTCAGGCAGTATTGACAATTTATTAACAATCTGGAATGTTGCCATGTGTTGGACTTGGCCCTTTTTGCAGGGTCATCCCAGAACTTTTTGCCTTCCTTCTTTATTTTGTCTGACCTGTCGTTGGTGGTTTTAGGACTCCTGGCACTTTATCACTGCTAAAGAGAATTTGCTCTCTATGGTAAACTTGGGAAGATTGGTCTAAACCTGTTTGGCATATTTAATTTACCTGTCTGTCCCTTGTACAGTGGTATCTCATATACCCAGAGCCAGTAGATTAAATGCTGCTGGTGGGCTTGCAGCGCTGCTTGTGCCATCCACCAAAGTAGCCTTTCAAGCATGTCTCAGGCCTCTGCCACTACAGGGCATGCACATGCAGTTTACTGCTGCTGTGGTGTGGCGCATAAAGTGGTTGCCACATCTGTGACTCCCCTTGTACTACATATCAGTCACCCCTAAGGTAGGCCCTAGCTAGCCCTATGGGCAGGGTGCGGTGTAGGTAAAAGGTAGGACATGTGCCTTAACTGTGTGACATGTGCTGGGAGTGACAAACAGCCTATTTGGTTTCTCACTGCTGTGATGTTGCCCTCTCATAGGAATGCATTGGGGATTCCCTGATATGTGGTTCAGTGTTACTTCCTGACATGAGAGGGGTACCATGATTAGGTTCGGTATGTTTGGAATAGTGGTGATAAATGCTGCGTATTGGTGTTCGCAGATTTATTATCACTATTTTGGAAATGCCACATTTAGAAGTAGGCATTTCAGCTTGCTATGTGTCTTTGTGCCTGCCTCTTGTGTATTAACTGTCTGGCCTTGGAGTGACAGGGGCTGGTGAGGTGCAGTGACTCCAGAGAGAGTATAATAATCATTGCTAGGCTGAATAGGCCTGGTCTGCATTTGGAGTGGTGGGAGAAGTTGCACCTGCACCTGAATAGGGCTGTGTCTGCCTTCCACAATGATGACTCCACTCCCCTGTGGTGTGTCTAGGGCCAGGGCTTATACTTACAATGGGGAGTGTTGTGCACTTGCAAAGTGCCCCCCAGAACTGGGTTGGAATGGGCTCAGAGCCCTGGGCCAGGGGAGGACAAAGACATTTACTGCTATAAGTACCGGGGCTGTGACCCCATGTCTTTTGAACTGTACTGAAGCTTGCTTGGAACTGGGGAAGACACTACGCTGGCAGGGAACCGCCACTGGGAATTTTGCCGGGGGAGCTGCTGACTGAAGGGACTGCCCTATGCCATGGGACCATCTGTGCATGCCTGATGCCTGTGTTCTTAAACTCAGTGCTCAAAAAGGAGCCCAGTGGGAGAGGAGCGGTGCCAGCTCCCAGTTACGGGTCTACATGGTGGAGACAGGTTGAGCGCTTCATTTTCAATTGCCCTGTAGCGTGGGCAGCACAGCGCTCCCTGTCATGACCGGGAAGCGGGAGGGGAGAGCTGAGAAAATGGAGTGCTCTCCCTTGCCTGCTCATGCACCTGCACTAACGGCTGCAGCTGGGGCTATGGTGAAATGGCCCGTCCTGCTGGGACCTAACAGATACTTCGCTTCGTGCTCCCGCAGCTGCCGGAAGTCAGGCAGTGGAAGCCTTGTTGCGGGCGGGGTTCCCTCAAGGGAGCGAACAGCAAAAGTAAGCCAGGTGTGACTAAGTCTGATTGTGGGTGGGGCCCACTACGAGAGAAGGAGCCCCTCCCGTGGGAGCCCGGCGGGGATGTGAGTGCAGGCTACACCAGCGCATCCCGGTCCCGAGCTGCGCTATTCGGGGCAGGACTACTAGAGACCAGGGGAGGCCTCCGACGCGCTCCAGACAGGAAGGAGCTACGTCCTATTCTTCCCAGTTGCTGCACCGAACTACCTCAGAGGCGTTCACTGTTCCCAGCCTGGGAATCGCGGTGAGGCCGCCCGCATGCACAGTGCTCGCAGCCGTTCGAAGGCCCCAGGAGGGCCCCGGATGGGCTGCTGTACCATATGGACAGTGAAAGGAGTAGCAGGGTTATTTCATGGTGTGTGTTGCATCCCCCGAAATGGATTTGGTGTGCTAGGCCCCGGGGCCATTCTTTCTGGGGTTAAGCTGGGGCAAGACCTCGACGGAGGGCCCTGGTGGTTAAAACATCCGCATTTCCTGCTGTAGGGGGGCACGTGGCCCAGAGCCTACGGGAGGGACATCAGGTATCGTCATAACAGTGTGGGTGGTGCTCTAACTGTTATGCTATCCTAGGTTAGTGTATCCACTGAGGTGGTGAATCCTGCGTTGCTAATACGCACTATGGGTGATCTGCATATGTCTAATGGGGGCATGATGTATTTGTGATGTACGCCCTGCTTTAGGTGTTGCCTATGATGCACTGCCAATGTGGTCTGCATAACGTATGTTGCTAAGCACAATCCTACCGGTAGTAACTGGTCAGCCTAATGTGATATGTTATGACAGTGGCCCGATTGGCCTATTGGTTTATGTCAGTGGCTGGATTGGCCTAATGATTTATGTAATCCCTGCAAAGTCATGACAAGTGTCTGGTGTCACAGTGTATATATGTGATTGGTATTTTATGGATTTTATGGCTAATACTAAGGTTATTTTTATATAACCTTGTGTGGAGTTTCTTTTGTGGTGTGCCTAGTGCGTTGCTGCTGTGTAAGTGTGTTGCGCAAATGCTTTACACATTGCCTCTGGGATAAGCCTGACTGCTCTGCCAAGCTACCAAGGGGGCAAGCAGGGCTTATCTTCAGCGTGTAACTCCCTTGCCCTGACTAGAGTGGTGGTTTCTGCCTGGCTTAGGAACATGCCCTACCCAACCAGAAATCCCATTTCTAACACCATGACATGATTATCATAGATTTAATCCATCAATCAAACAAGCGGTATTTCTAAAGTGCTGCTCATCAGCCAAGAGGTTATCCAGGTGCTATGCTGCATTGTCATTTGAAAAGCCAAGTTTTGAGTCCCTTCCTGAAATGGGTCAGCAAGAGTGAAGTACGGAGATGGAGGTAAAAGGGAAGGGCATTAAAAGACTTGGCAGCGAGGTGGGAGAAGGAGTGTCCTTCCATGCTGCTGCGTTGGATATGTGGCATGTGTGCGAGTGTGAGATGAGCAGAGGTTCCTAGGAGGCAGGTGGAAGTTCAGGCAGTGGTTCATGTAGGCTGGTCCTTGGTCATGGAGGGCATTGTAGGCATAGGTCATGAGCTTGAATTGGCATCTCTTCTCGATGGGGAGGTCTTTCAGGTCCTGGGAGATGAGGGTTCTCTTCGGCAACTTGAGGATGAGTCTGGCTGCAGAGTTCTGGATCATCTTCTCATGATTTCTGTGTTAGTGCCTGCATAGAGTGTGTTGCCATAGTCCAGTCTGCTGGTGATGAGTGCCTGCATAATGGTTTCCTATGGTTGATGGGGAGCCAATTGAAGGCTTTGCGGAGCATGCAGAGTGTGGAAGCAGGCAGAGGAGACAGAGTTGTCCTGGTGCTTGATGGAGAGTTCCCTGTCCAGGATGATGAAGAGGTTGCAGTTGTGGTCTTTCAGAGTGGGTGGTGGGTCAGAGTTCCAAGATCCACCAGGAGTTGTTCCAGAGCGATGTGTGTGCCGAAGATTAGCACTTATGTTTTGTCCGTTTTAAGCTTTAGGCAGTTGTTTTTCATCCAGGCTGAGACGTTCTGCAAACAGTTATGGAAGTTGGTCTTTGTGGAGGTGGGGTGCGCTGAGAGCAAGAGTATGAACTGGGTGTTGTTGGTGTAGGAGACTATATTGATGTTGTGGTTTCAGATGATGTCCATGAGGTGTTGATGAGGGAAGGACTCAGCTGAGAACCTTGTGGGATGCAGCAAATGGTGCGATTGGGTTGAGAGGCGTAGGGAGGGAGATGTATTCGCTGTAATGCGCGCTGTGAGAAAGTATGCCATCCATTTGAGCAACTCGTCTGTGATTCTGATCTGTTGTAGTCGAGTGATGAGTGTGTGGTAGGAGACAGTGTTAAAGGCTACGGAGAGGTCAAGCAGTATCAGGGTGGCTGATTATTCTCTGTCGAGTTGGGTGCGCATGTCATCTGTTGCGGCGACTAGTGCTGTCTCTGTGTTGTGGTTCGCTATGAATCCTTGTCCAGCAGGTTGTTTCTCTCCAGGCTTTCGGTGAGTTGAAGGTTGATGGCCTTCTCCAGGACTTTGGCAGGAAACAGGAGCAGAGAGATGGGACGGTAGTTCTGGTTTGTCCTGGGGTCTGCCGATGGTTTCTTGAGGAGGGGTATGACCTCTGCGTGCTTACAGGCAAGGGGAATGGTTCTGTGGTGATGGAAGTGTTAAGTTGGTGGTGGGCTGGTGGCTGATCTCATCTCCTCCCAGGTTGAAAAGTCAGTTGGGGCAAGTGTCGGTGGATGCTCCAGAGTGGGTGGAGCTCATTAGAGCATTTGTGTTCGGTGTACTGAGCTGTTCCCATGCAGAGAGCAGGGGCTTCGGCAGCAGTGCTTGATGGGATGCTGAGGAGGTTGGTGGGTTGGGGATTGAAGTTTTTGGTTTAAATCTTTTTATTAGCATTTCATAACAAAGGCCAACAATAAGCTTCACGTATGTTTACCAGCACATGTCAAGTTAAGCAACAATAAATCGCAGGTTATGGAAGAAACCAGCTGTATTACTTCTGCGAATGGCCAATAAGGGCCCGACCCAGATCTCATTCCCAGCGCATGCGCCCTGAGTTGTAAGCATGTGTATGTCCAGCTAGCAGCATCTTATACAGATCTGAAATTAGCTTTTTGTCTGATGAGCGCGTGAGCAGCAATTTTTCGTATGGTGTGAGGAGACGCTGTGCGTGTGGCTTTACGAGGGAATAGAGAGCCCAATGACGGAGCTGGTTATAATGGAATCGCTCCGACTCTGGGATCCAAAAGTGTGCCCGGACCTGAAGGAAAGAGAGAATCCCGTCAAGGTCAAATAAGTGCCCCAGAGACCGGCAACCTGTAGAGCGCCAGCTTACAAAGGAAGCCTCACCTATCCCCGGTTGAAAATCTGGGTTGTCGAAGAGCGAGGTAAGGGGAGACAGAAAAGAAGTCAGGTTGTATTTCTGACAGGTCTGATCCCAGGCCTCCAGAATCGTCCTGGTTATATGGAAAGTGTAAAGATTAGCAGGTCTATGAGCCTGTGCAGGAAGGGAATTCTCTGCAAAGTCGTAGCTGCTCCCGCTTGATCTTGAAACAGTCCGTGTTTTTCTGACTCGGATCTGCTCCATTCTACTAAATGTCAGAGTTGTGTCGCTTGAAAGCAGAGTCGGAGATCCGGTACTCCTAGATCGCCCTCCTCGGGAGGCAGTCTCACTGTGGCACCCTTCATGCGGGGCTGGGGGCCCTGCCAGATGAGTTGTGAAAGTTCTGATTGAACCTGCTTGATCCACCCACTGGGTGGTCATAGAGGAAGAGTCTGGAAGAAATATACAATTTGGGGTAGAATTGTAATTTTTATAGCAGCCATTTGCCCCAGCCAAGAAATAGGGAAATACTTCCACCACCGCAGTTCCGCTCGGATCTGTGTCAGCAAATTAGCATAGTTGGTGGCAGCTATCTCTGGCAGCGTGGGTGCCAGCTGGATGCCAAGGTAGGGGACAGGCCCGTCCACCCATTGATGGGGGTGCGTTGCACGTAGGTGCGCCAAGGTGGAAGGCAGCATGGAGAGGTTAAGCGCGACAGATTTGTCAACATTAACTTTGAAGCCCGATATCTGAGTGAAGCAATCCAATTCCGCCATGAAAACACCCAAGGCTCGAGAGGGATCGGAGAGAGACACCAAGACGATGTCAGCATAGAGGCTTATGGTATGGACATCGCCACCGAATTTAATCCTGGTGATAAGAGGATTGTGCTGAACACATTGGGCAAAAGGCTCCACAGAGAGCGCAAAAAGCAGGAGGGAGAGAGGACATCCCTTTCGGGCCCCCCTGGAGATAGGTAGACGGGACACGGTGTGACTGTTAACGCAGACTGAAGCCGTAGTGCGTTGATAGCAGTTGAGAATGAAAGTATGGAATCTCTCCCAGAACCACATGCGGATCAGCGCCTGTTCTAGAAATGGCCAATGGACCCTATCGAAGACCTTCTCCACGTCTATGGTGAGGAGCATATATTCCCCAGGGACCCGAGATGCCTTCTCAATCAGGTGGAGTACTCATTTAGTGTTATCGCTCGTCTGACGTTGAGGGATAAACCCCACTTGGTCTGGGTCAATAAGTCCCGGCATATCTGGTGCCATTCGGGCAGCCAAGATCCCTGTAAAAGGTTTGAGGTCAATGTTGAGGAGCAAGAAAGGACGATAGGCCCCACATCTGGTCTTATCCTTCCTAGCCTTCGGGATAACCACGATGGCTGCTTCCAACATGTCCTCCGCTATTGCCCCCCAATTGCAGAGGAATTAAAGAGGCGCATCAAGAGGGCTGCTATTGTTGGGCAGAAGGTTTTTATAAAAGGCGGCTGTATAGCCGTCAAGTCCAGGCGAGTTGGCCAGCTTGAGGCGTGAGATCGCGGCTATGACCTCTTCCACACGTATCTTCCCTCTCCGGGTGGTCTGCCTGAGCCTGCGTGAGTGAATGAAAGTGTGCTGCAGCTAGGTACGCCTTGCTAAGCAAGCTATCTAAGGTTTGCGCCGCATACAGTTGTGCATAGAAGTCGGGGAAGGCATTTGCAATGTCCGCGTCGGCTGTTACCACTCGCCCCGCGCCGTCCTGGACTCCTTGACGTTGCCGAGCCTCGCGCAACTTATGAGTGAGTAAATGGCCATTCCGGTCACCTCCCGTGTGAAATGCATGGTGCAGGCGTAGCATAGTGTATTCCGCCTGATTGTTATCAATGGCCGCGAGCTGGGCCCATGCGGTGTGCAGCTGTCTCCAAATCCTATATGCCCTGGTGCGCATGTGCATATGTTCCAACTCCCTAGTGCGTTGTGTGAATTTGTCCTTCTTGCGCTTGCGGTCAGCATTATCTGCCATCGCAACAGCAATGATCTCTCCCCTCAAGACTGCCTTAAGCGCTGCCCAGCATGTGGAAAGTGTGGTTTCATTGTTATCGTTATCTTTATGTCAGGAAGTCGTCTATCACGCGTTGCATCTGTTGGACCACTTCTACGCGCTGTAAGAGGGTGTCACGCAAGCACCAGTGTCAGGAGGGTCACTGTAATGGAGGAACCATCACGGTGCGTGATCGGAGAGAGAGGCAGTTAAGATCTCCGACCCCACCAGCAGGGTTCGGAGCGCCTCCGTACCCAGGAAATAGCCAAGGCGGGCATAAGTCTTATGGACACACAAGTAGAATGAGTATTCACCGTTATTAGGATGGGTAATGTGCCAAAGATCCACTATTCCCAAGTCCGTCAAGCAATCTAAGCCCCTCTGGGAGAGTGCCCCCGTCTGACCGGAACGTTGAGCCGAACTGTCCCACGCGTTGTCAAACACCAGGTTTAAGTCACCACCTAGCAGGATCCTATGCCCTAAAGTCGCTGCGGCTTCAGTCATTGTGTCATGCAAGAACTGTTCTTGCCCCTCATTAGGGGCATAGATAGACCCTATAATAAAAGTCAAACCCACAATGTCGAACTGGATTATGAGAAGCCTCCCTCTTATTTCTGCCTCCCTCTGAAGAACCTATCCTTGGAAGGAACGGGAAACCAGATTGGCCACCCCTGCCGTTTTAGTGGTGCTAGAGGAAAAAAGCTGAATGGGGAAGAGACGAGATTCAAGACGGTGGCAGTCCCGGGCCAACAGGTGCGTCTCTTGACGGAGGCAGATGTCCGCCCTCAAGTGTTCTAGATAGGATAGGATTGCCCTCCGTTTGATGGGATTGTTAAGGACCTGCACATTTAGGGTAAGGACACGAAGTGTAGTGGGACTCATCTACCGAGTGAGACCCCAGATGCAGCTATTAATCCCGGGGCCTATCAAGCAGGGATGAGTAATGACCTAAGGTAGCCTACAGCTGCCAGTAGTAAAAAACAGTGGACGAGGGCCCTCAAAAAGAAGGAAAAAAAGAAAAAACAACCACACAAGTATCAAAACTTTGAAACAAGAAAGTCTGTCATCCCAGGATGAACAGAAAGAGTTTGGCAAGGGGCCCATAAAGTGGCCAAGAGTAACCCCTCCCCGCCTCCCACCTCAGAATGATAAAGAACGGGCAGCCTCTCCTACTGTCCTGAAGGGTGGGTTTTCACCAGTTCCTCGGGAAGTGCCTCGAGTGCCGCCCTCTGGCTCATCGCTATTTTTGCAGAGTCCGGACGTTTAGGGCCAGCCCGATGATGAAACGCCGGCTGCCGGACTCGAGCCGCGATTACTTCCTTCCTCCTCCGGCAGCTCAACGTCAAGAAGCCTGCAGGCCTCCGTCAATGAACGAAGCTGGTATAGTTTCCCGTCCAAGCAGAAACTCAATCAAAACGGGTGACCCCAAGAGTAAGAGATGTCCCGTTGGCGGAGATGAACCGTGATGGGGCAAAAGAGCCTACATTTCTGCAGGGTAATTGCCGCTAGGTCTTGGTAGAGGGTGGGACGTTGATCCTGATAAACAATCGGATGCATGTCCCTTTCCTTATGCAGAATCTCTTTCTTAGTGTGAAAGTCATGAATGCAGGCCAATATGTCAGCTGGGACTGCCCTGTCTGCTCTGGGGGGCCCCACCCGGTGGGTCCTGTCGATTTTAATTTCGGAGGTAGATGGATTCCCCAGCACGTGATTGAAGAGCCCCTGCACATAGGCGAAGATGTCCCCCACCTCCGAGTTCATGGCCAACGCTTGAATTCTTATGTTGCGCCTCCGAGAGTGGTTTTTGAGATCCTTCAGATGCGCTTGGAGGTCGACCTGCTGCTCGTGGATATGTATGACCTCTTGTTGAAGCGAAGAAAGTTCTGTGTCTCTGTCATCGCCCTTGTCCTCTAGCTATGCTAAGCGTTCCCCAATGATATCGACGTCCTTGTGAATGTCATTAATCTCAGAGGTGAGGTTGGGTTTCATGGTTTGTAGATCCTCCCGAAGTGTAAAGAGAGACTCGAGAAAGGCCTGCATCACCGGTTCATCTCGGGCATCTCCTGACATTGGGGTGGCCGCCGTCTCCTGGGATGAGTGGGCCATCTTGTGAGGGCCTCACTGGGTGCGCAAAAAGAGGTCCTTCACTGTAAGTTCAGGCTTGGCGTCCTTCAGGGTCTTGTCTCTCCTGGTGCGGGTGGATGACATATCCCAGGCCCGCCCGAGTGGTGGGCGAAGCAAACCTGTTCCAGCGCTATGTCCAAGCAGGGCCGCGCAGATCAAGCAGAGGCACCAGGGCCAACTCCAACAGCTCCTCAGTGCCCAGTCCAGCTTCTGCCAAGGGAAGGCGGGGGGAGGGCGGCAGCCAGAGCGTCACAGCGTTGAGCGCCATCCACTGCTCCTAGACGGCTCACTCCAGGCACTCACCCCATGCACCCCCAGACCAAACCCCTCTCAGGCCGCCAGTCACCGATGCCGGGAAGGTCCGGCCACTACAGTGGATGGCACTTAGTGTTGACTTTCAGACCCCCAGGTGGGGTCCGTTATCTTCAGGGACCTCCACCGCCCACTCAGGCCCAGTGGTCATCTGTCCCAGCAGCCCACTGCGCAGGTTCAGCCAGGTGCAGCTTACCTCAGGTGGTTTCGTTCTCCAAAGGCCAGTCAGGAGGCACCACAGGGCCGATCTCTGAGGCTCCCCGCCGGGTCCACCATGGGCCGGGGGCCGCCATTATCATTATTATTATTATTATTATTAAATTAAATGTATAAGGCGCTCAGCTGCCCGGAGGTTTCCCGGCGCACGGACACATAGCAGACTGAAAAGACAGCACTTAAAGGTTGAATAGCCAGGTCTAAAGGCCTTTGCGGAAGCTTTTGTGGCTCACTTCGTAACGGAGTAAGGAGGGTAAAGAGTTCCACAACATAGGAGCCAAATACGAAAATGTGCGACCGCCCATATGTGAAAGTTTAAATCTGGGCACTAGGAAGTTAGCTTGAGATGAAGAGCGAAGAAGACGAGTGGGAAGATATGTCTGGACTAAGGCGCATAGGTAGTGTGGTGCCGTACCTAATTTAATCTTATGCATATAACATAAGGCCTTAAATTTTGTTCGATGCTCAATCTTAAGCCAATGAAGGTCACGCAAAGTGCCTGAGATGGGGGATGTTTTGGGTACATGACGAAGTAATCTGGCTGCAGAATTCTGTACTACCTGCAACGTACGTACTAACTCCCTATTCACCCCTAGATATAGGATGTTGCCGTAATCCAGCCTTGACATAATCAAAGCCTGGATAACCATTCTTTGGGTGGGTTCAGGCAGCATCCATAGTATCTTGAGGAGCCATTTGAGAATAGTGAAACAAATAGATGTGGCCTTAGCTACTAGCTGTTTCATAGTAAGCTGATCATCAATCACTATGCCCAAATTACATGCAGTCTGCACAGGTTTAGGAAGTTCCCCCATTTCTGGTGGCCAATGGTGCGGGCCCCAGAGATCTTTATCTTTTCCCATGATCAAAACTTCTGTCTTTCCTCCATTAAGCTTCAACCAGTTAGTGTTCATCCAACTGGTGATTTTACGCAGCCCTTCCTGAAGGGATGAGACTCTGGAGTTTTTATTGGCGGATAGTGAAAAGAGAAGCTGGGTATCATCTGCATAAGAGAAGATTGACAACCCAGCCTCTTCTGCGATGGTGGCTAAAGGGCTGACATAAAGATTAAAGAGCATAGGGCTAAGTATCGAGCCCTGTGGTACTCAATGAGGAGTTGCATCGGACCTGGAGCACGCTGAGGGGAGAAGACCTGGATCGTCCTGTCAGTCAGGAAGTTTTTGATCTGTTCTAGAGCCGAACCAACAATTCCCAGGGACTTGAGCGCTTTTAAAGGGGTACGATGAGACACCGTATCAAAGGGGGCACTTAGATCTAATAGGATAAGTGCTACAGTTTCCCCTTTATCCAGATGCTGCCATATTGTTTCTGTAACTCCTAAGAGAGTAGACTCTGTGGAGTATCCGGCTCTGAAGCCTGATTGGGATCCGTGTAGAATGTTATTAACTTCCACAAACCGTGTAAGCTGTTGGTTTACGTGTTTTTCCAGGATCTTAGAAATAACAGGTTGTAGGGAAATTGGACAGAAGTTTGAAGGCACCGCTGGATCCGCATTTGGTTTCTTCAAGAGAGGGAGAACCATTGCGTGTTTCCACTCTGCTGGTAGAATGGCTTCCCTCAGTGAGGCATTAAGTAGTTCCATAACAATCTTTAATGCAGAGAAGTTCAGTTTTCGAAAGATATTAACTGGGAGAGGGTCGTTGGGGGAACCAGACTTAAGACTATTCAAAATAGCATTAAGGACAGAGAGTCTAAGTGTTGCCAGTTTGTTATTTCCACATTCACAGCCGAGTCCGGGGGCCCAGCTGGGTTGTTACCGGCAAGCCTGGGGGATGGGTCCATTATGTGCTGTTCCTTATTAATATTTGACGTCTCTAGTTCTTCATAGACCTTTCCGCTTTTTCGATAAAGAACATTGCCACAACTTCGCAGTGTGCTTCATCAAGAGTCGGAGGCGAAGGTTGGCAATTAACTCCTGAGAGATCCCCAACTAATTTGAATAGGACCTTTGCATTATTGTGCGCAGATGCAATAGTTCTATTCACATAATCGGCATGCGCTGCTTTACATAGAGAATGATACTCTCTCTTGGCAGTTTTATAGCAGTGTTTGGATTCCTTCCTCCAGCATTTTTCCAGTGCCTTACATTTGGTTTTCTTAATTTTTAATTTTTCGGTAAACCATGGGGCAGGAGGATGATGATTATTTAGTTTCTTAAAGGAAGTAGGGAGGCAGGTATTCACAGATCCCATAAGCCAAGTGTGGATAGCCACTGCATCTGAGATCTGGATGGAGGAAACATCAGGAATATTGCTCGCCAGATGTTGATCTAAAGCGCCAATATCTAATTTCTTCCAATTTCTATTTGTAACTTTAGATGGCCGGGCTGTTTGTCCTTAAGTCCAACTCAAATTTAAAATTTACCAAAAAATGGTCAGACCAAAGTAAGGGCAGGGCTTTTTGGCTTGAAATATTGGGTAGGTTAGAAAAATGGGGTCTAACAAGCGACCTTCCCTATGAATAGGGCCTGAATTGTAAAGGGGTATATTCATAGCCTCGAGATCGGCAATCAAGCTGGAGCCAATCTTACAGGTAGGGTCGTCAAAATGAATATTGAGGTCGCCTACGATGGTAAAATTGGCTGCATTGAGTAAGAAAGGGGCAATGATGTCTGGAAAACTTGCAGCCCATGGGCCTGCTGCACCCGGGGGGGGCGATAGTCCAGAAAGCCTGTCAGCGTGAACTGGGGAGTAAGGAGGAGTCTAAAAAAAACAGCTTCACAACCCTCACAAATAATCTTTTTTTTAAATAATAGCGATACCTCCACCGATTTTAACTTCACGGTCCTTCCTGACAATTGTGTAGGTTGGCGGTAAGGCTGCTGCAATATCCGGACCAGAGCTTTCATTAAGCCATGTTTCCGAAAGGAAAATTGCGTCAGGCTGAGGTTGTGAATTATCGAGAATGTCAAAAATGTCCTCCTTATGTTTAGCGAGGGATCTACAATTAAGGTTAAACAATAAGAACTCTTTAGGTTGAGTTTTAATAGCGCATCTCCCAGCTGGGTAGTAGTATTTTGCAGATGTGATGTCTTATATGAAGGCGTAGAGGTGAAGTTACAACATGGGCATGATAAGAAGGGGCGATCGAGCTTAAAAGGAATACAATTTGCCTCAAGTCTCTTGCGCAATCTATTTAGGCAGCCGGGGGAATATTTCTTTACCTCTTTAGAAAAAAGGGGAAGGGTTATGGCCCCAGGCCCCGGTCAGCCGCGGAGGGGCTTAGATGGGCGCAGACGGGCAAAGGCGGGCTTGCCTTTGGCGCGCTGCCGACGCGCCCACTGGGTGCATCCGCTGCGCGGAGAAAGAGGCATGAGTTTTAAAGCCTCCAAAGTCAGCTGCCTGCTGACGTCAGTGCTCCGCCTCCCCCTGTCTCTGCCCGGGAAGCTGGAAGACCACTGCTCCCTCCACAACAATCGGGCGAACCGGTGGTTGACCAGGGAGCAAGCGGCAGAAGAGGGCAGGTAAGAAAGTGTGCACAAAGTTAAAAGTAATTCACCCCAAAAATAAGTTTTTTAAAAGATTACCACAGCTAGTGCTACTGCTGCTTGCAATCGCGCGTCCGCTGCGCAGAGAAAGAGGCAGGAGTTTTAAAGCCTCCAAAGTCAGCTGCCTGCTGACGTCAGTACTCCGCCTCCCCCTGTCTCTGCCCGGGAAGATGGAAGACCGCTCGCTGCTCCCTCCACAACAATCGGGCGAACCCATGGTGGACCGGAGGCAAGCGGCAGAAGAGGCCAGGTAAGAAAGTGTGCACAAAGTTAAAAGTAATTCACCCCAAAAATACGTTTTTAAAAGATTACCACAGCTAGCGCTACTGCTGCTTGCAATCGCGCGTCCGCTGCGCGGAGAAAGAGGCAGGAGTTTTAAAGCCTCCAAAGTCAGCTGCCTGCTGACATCAGTACTCCGCCTCCCCCTGTCTCTGCCCGGGAAGATGGAAGACCGCTCGCTGCTCCCTCCACAACAATCGAGCGTACCCGTGGTGGACCAGGGAGCAAGCGGCAGAAGAGGCCAGGTAAGAAAGTGTGCACAAAGTTAAAAGTAATTCACCCCAAAAATACATTTTTAAAAGATTACCACAGCTAGCGCTACTGCTGCTTGCAATCGCGCGTCCGCTGCGCGGAGAAAGAGGCAGGAGTTTTAAAGCCTCCAAAATCAGCTGCCTGCTGACGTCAGTGTTCCGCCTCCCCCTGCCATCAGCTCCAGTTCAATCGAAAGAGTTGGGCGACAGTGCAGCCCCCTCCAGGGGATATCAGCTGTGAAGGCACGCTCCTCTCTTTTGGGCGGAGGAGCACCCCTGGCGCCAGGAGAGCCCCACCTGACCCGGTCCGGGCTCCGAGTCACTCGCAGCGGCAGGGAGCCACCCGTATAGAGGCCCCTGCTGGGCGTCCGGGTCAAGGAAGGCAGTGCAATCACGTGGCTCGGGCGCCGCCAGTACACAGGCCGCGTCACAGCCACCGTGGTGTTGTGTCCCGCTTCTGGGTCTCCTCTCAACAATTCTGGTGTCAAGGCTCTGGGGGAAGGGCCACGCAGCATCTCAGCAACATCCACCGCCTAAGCAGTCACCAGACCTCCACCTGGCGTGGGAGGGGGCGGCAATGGACGCGGATCTCTTCCGTGGTGCGGCCGCTGCATGGAAGGAGGCCGTACTGCCGCTGTGGAAGCTCCAGGGCTCAGCCCGATCCGCTCAAATATCAGCGCCGGCGCTGGCTAGAGCCACCCCTCTGGGCGTCCCAGGTGCAGAGTCTCTCGTAGCAGCCGTCGACCCCAAGGATACTGCTCCAGGAGGCTGAAGGCTGATGCTTCTTTCCTTCCTCTCTCCTCACTTTCTTTCTCTCCTTCACATCCTTTACAGACTGCAAAGTCTGTTTTGGAATGGCTTGAAATCTGACAGTTTCCACCTTCCATGTGGGGTCCCACAGGCATCGGCCTCATCCCCGACATTGTTTAACATCTACGTCACTGCGTTGGCCAGACTTTCAGGAAGCATGGTTTCGCACTGGTCTCATACGCTGATGACTCACAGCTTGTTATCTTCATCTGCAAGCAATCTGAAGCTACAGCTGCCAGATTTCATACATGTCTCTCAGAGATCATGGCCTGGATAAACCATAGCTTCCTGAAAATTAACACCTATAAAACGGAAGTGATAGAATTCGGTTATGGCCAGTCCCTGTGGAATGACTCCTGGTGGCCGATTGAGACCGGGAATTGTCCTCGTCCCATCCCCAAAGTCAGGAATCTCGGGGTCATCTTTGATGACCAGTTGAATTTTTCTGCGCAAGTGAATAGTCTCACTTCTTCCTGTTTCTTTCTATTAAAAACTTTGAGAAAGATCTTTTTCTATTTATCTCACAGGAACTCCAAAAGACAGTGATGGTGAGTCTCTTTTTGTCTAAACTAGACTACTGCAATGCTCTCTTTTTGGGCATTGACAAGACTCAGATGAGGAAACTCCATTCCTTACAGAATGCGGCAGCAAGACTCCTCTTGAATATCCCTAAAGGACAACCAACCTCAGCGGGTATTAATTCACTGCACTGGCTTTCAGCAGCAGGTGGAATTTAAGGCTTTGTGCCTGCTCCACAAAGCAGTTTACGGTGGTGGTGCTGAGGAAATTTCGAGAATGTTCTCACCCTACATCCCTCTGCGTGCCCTTAGATCTGCCAACTTAGGTTTACTAAGATTAGGCGGGCAGGATGGGGAGGAAGGACATTATCGAACGGTGCAGCAAAATTATGGAACAAATTGCCAACGGCCATGAGATTCTAAGCAAATCGGCAGCTTTTTAGGAAAGATCTGAAAACAGGGCTTTTCTCATCCATATAATCCTTCTGGTAATATAAGCCTTTTTTTTTTACATACACTAGCGCCAAGTCGCCAGGGCAATCGAGCGCTTTATAAACATACATCCTATCCTATCCTGTCCTATCCTTTGCTTCGTTGCCCTTTCTTTCTGTTTGCTTTCTCTTTCCTTCTCTTTCCATTTTTCTTTCTTCCTCTAGTCTTGTGTTATTATTGTCTTGGTTCATTCCTTCTTTCCTTTGTTCTTTCCCTTTCGTGCTCGCTATCTTTTTTAACTTCAGTTCTTCTTTCCTTCTCTCTTTCCTTCAATCTTGTTTTTTCCAATTTAATTTTCTTCTCTTACCTTCTTTTTCTTTCTTTCTTTTATTACTTCTGCCCTTCCTTCCATCATTCCTTCTTTCTTTCCTTCTTTCTTGCCTTCTTTCCTTTTGACTTTCTTACTTTCTTTCTTTATTGCAAGTGCTCCTCCTCTTTCTTTCTTCCTTATTTCCACCCCTTCCTTCTTTCTTTTTCTTTGCTTGTTTGTTTGTTTGTTTCTTTCATTCTTTTTTCCTTCCGTATTTCTCTCATACCCTCTATTTCTTCCTTCCTTTTCTTTTTTCTTGCCTTCTCTATGCCTGCCTTCTTTCTTTTTTTCCTTTTTCCTTTCCTCCTTTCATGTCTTCCACCTTTCTTTCTTTCCTTCTTTCTCTTTTCGTTCTTTCTTTCTCAAAGGCAACAGACGTGCAGCCTATACTAGACTGACTGACTTTTTTAGGTCTGTGTTGGCCAAGACGTTTGTGATTTTACTAACATTATGTGCATAACTTAGTTACTTATAAAGGTTTCAGCCAGACTTCTTCCATTAGTCTGTGGTTGGTGCCATTCAAATTGATCTTCCACCCACTCCAGCAGTGTGCATTAAGGGTCATTGTATCAGCCTACCTCAGCCATCGACTGATTTCACTACGAGTTACATTATGCCACCCTTTTACAAGGCACACACACACACTAAGTAGTTCCCTTCAGTGCCAGGGAATACTCTGAAAATGTGTGCTTTTTTTAAGCCAATAATACGTTTTTGCCTGTAGCAAATGTTTTTAGATAGATGAAGCCCCTGCATATTCCCAAACAATACTTTTTTGCAAAAACTATGACAAAACAATAAATTCCAGAAGGCTATTGGCCATTGCCTGAACTATTTATTATCTTTGCAATAGCTTGTTTTTTTTTCTTTTTGCTATTTTCAAACCTTTTTTAGGGATTTGGATTTAGAATTGTTTAGAATTGCTGGTACTGTTTGTACTTAACATGCATTTGTTTGGGAATTGCTTGGCTACTTATCCCACAGCTACCAGAGATTGTGCTGACTTTCTCGTAGAACTGCGTTAAGACATACATGAGATTTATTTATTGTTTATCCTCTCCCAATTTAGTAACTTACTTTCTGTCAGGTCGGAGTTCAGTTTTGTAAGCACTTCTGTGCGTTCACAAATTTACCAGGCAAACAGGGTTTTGTAATACAAACGTCCTACCCATTGTATCGGGGTTATTACTGTTGTTTTCTCCACACACTTAGCAGAGAAATGTACAGCAGTAATTCCATTTAGGCCTCCTAGGAATCCCTTTGTGAATTCCTGGCAGGTTTAAGTGGGGTTATTTTCAGGCATAAGCAAATGTTTACAGCATAAAATACATTTGTGAATTGAACCCAATGTGTTTTCTGCCAACAGAATATCTTTTGTGATTATCTTGTGAAGTTTATTCCTGTGAGAATTTCTCATAGTAGTAGTTATACTTCGAAAAAGCATACAAGCACGGTCAAGATCTATGGAGCTAATGATAACACCTGTGATGTTATAACAGACAAGATAACCTATCTAGGATGGCTTCTGCACTCTTTAATCCTGGTCTTAACACACGAAATCAAAATATTGATAAAATAAAGAATGGATAAATTAACCTGCAGCCACAAGAGACAATAATTTTGCCTTTTTTCCTTAACACGAAAGACAGAAAAATACAGGAAAATGGTTATCAGAAGGCAAGAAAACAAATTAAGGGGCACATTACGATGGAGGATTTTCCGCATCCTTCGGGCCGGCGGAAGCCACGGCCGGCCCGGAGGATGCGGAAAATCCTCTGCGGACCCACCAAAGACCCACCGCCACATTAGGATGGCTGGTGGGTCCTGGTTTCTGTCCGCCGCTTTTCCGCCGTGGTTGGCTTACAACTGCGGCGGAAAAGGCCTAATATGGTGGCGGTGTCTCTCAGACACCGCCAGACATATTAGGATGGCTGTGCAAACATGCTTTTCCGCGGCGGATTCTCCGCCGAGGAAAAGCATGTGGATCTTCACCTCGGGGGCCCGTAGCGGGCCCCCTGGGTGAAGGGGGGTGCACATGGGGGGTACCTATGGTACCCCCCTGCCTTTGCGTGCACGAAGCGGCAGGCACCGCGCGGTACCTGCCGCTTTGTGCATGCAAATGCACTTCTTTCATTTTTTACATTGCGGCGGGTGCGGCTTCAAGCAGCACCCGCCGCAATGTAAAAAATACAGGATGTGACCGCCAGGGTGGCGGTCACATCCTAATTGCCGTGGAGGGACCGCCGCTGCCCATGCGGACGGTCCCTCTTACGCAGGGGTGGCGGACGGACGGAAGTCCGTCCGCCATCATAATAGGGCCCTAAATGTGCAAACTAGAAGAGAAATGTGAAAGGCTGTGAAAGCAGGACCAAGGATGGACACCAACTAAAAGTAGAAGAATTATAAGGACGTCCCTGAAAATAGCTCTCGTTGAGAAACAAGCAAGCACTGCTAAATTTTTTTTGCCTGAAGACAGAGGACGGCAACGTTCAACACATCTTTCTCTGCCTAACTTAATCGCAGGTTGATAAGAGGTCAAAGAAGCATACTGATATTTTGCAAGATTAGGCAACGTACTGTAATAGTAAATAATGTATTGTTACAACAAGATTTGAGTATAAGTCACTAGGTTCAAAGCAGCTTAGTTCTTAGCTATTGATGAGCTGAAGAATAGCCCAGTGCTCCAAATGCAGGTGCATACATTTCTCCACCCAGCTTCCCAAATAGTATGTAGCAAAACAATGCCCTAGTAAGAGGGGAAAAATACATTTTATTTTACGGAGTTTTATACAGCGCGAACTTGACCCGAATCGGGTATCAGAGAGCTTTACATAGCACCAGTTGCATTACATGAGGACACATTAATTTTTTTAAGGCACGGGGAGATTAAGTGATTTGCCCAGAATCACAGGATGTTCAGCGTCATTGCCGAGACTCGAAACCAGTTCCCCAGATTCGTCGTTGACCGCCCTAGCCATTAGGTCAAATCCTCTCCACATTGTTGCAATGCTACCATAACTAGTGAACTTAATTGTTTTTTAGGTTTTGTACCATAACTATAATGTCCCTTGTAGTAATATTTTCAGGAGCATATCTGTTGTTGACTAATCCTATTGCCCTTCCTAATCAAATCAAATCAAATCAAATCAAATAAGCTGTATTTCGGTTTTTGAGTTTAAAACCATAAAAAGCAGCAAAAAGAAATACATACATGTATCAAAATCAACAGTTCATTACGGATATTTAAAGCAAACTAAAACCAAACTAGTGCGAAATAAAAACGCATGGTAAACAGAGTCCCCTTTCACTAAGAGTTATAGTTCAATGCTCTGGGGCCAGGGTAAAAATCAAGCAAGTCCCAGATAGAAATAGGGCCATCTCCAATTTTGGGCTGGGAAAATCTTAAAAATGGGACAATGTTCCTGTGTTTGAATTTGATTAGTATCAGGTCTCCCGGAATGTCTTTAGGCAACATCCCTAGCCATCCCACCCTCCTGGCGCTCAGGATTCCGCCATCTAGATCAGGTGGCAGCGGTCTGTTGTTATTAAGCCAAAAGATGGCTTTATTCAGCAGCTCCTGGCTTGTTCCATGTTTGTCCTGACTAAGTTCAGGAATCCCGGAGAGAACAGTCACATAGGGGGCGGCTTCAGGGGGTAAATTCATTCGGTGTCTTCTTTCTTGAGGGAGCCTAAGGGGTTTAAGAAGGGGGCGAGTGGGCTTAGAAGTAACTTTACTGCCGCTTAGGATGGGTGTGCTGAGAGAAGGATCAATTGTTCGTTCTTTCCTGTGTTCGATGGACTTGGGGTTCACAAGGTTAGTAAAGAGGATAGGACAAGAGGGAATAACAGTATTTACAGGTGATGGTAGAATCCTTTGTACTATTTGTTCAACATCAGACAACCTATTTCCCAGATCCTGAATTTTTGAGAGCAGAGGTGATAAAGCCGTATTCAACAGTCGCTCAATATGGGCCAGTAGGGTCGTTTGGAAGGGGGAAACAGAGTCAATTGAAGTGATCACTGTCTTAAGTGGCGTTGATACGCTTGGATTGACGGAGGAAAAAGAGGGGCTACAACACATTCGGGCGGCGTTTGGTGGGGTAACCTCATTGTGCCTTTTGCTGACTGGATCCCGAAACGGTGTATCAGATAGAGGTAGGGTTATTTCAGGAGCCTGGGGAGTGCAGTTTATGAGATCCGTATCTCTGTTCATTGTAGGGGAAGTAGAAATATCAGGGGCATAGTTTGTGCCACACAAGGCATTCAGATCTTCCCAGACAGACATAGTAGTTTAGTTACAAAAAGGGCCCCAATAAGTCACTAAACAAATCACAACGCACAAGAAAAGGGTAACGTGTCTCTATACCTCATCTTTTGATGGGGCCAAGTGGGGTGGCCCGTCCCGTCCTCCTCGGGTCCTCTAAGGGCCGTAGAGGGCCCGCCCTTTGCCCGGGCTTCGCCCCGGGCGCTCCCGCGCGCGACTCGCGTTGCGAGAGGTGTTGCTTGTTTTTCAGGCACCTCCAGGCGCGAAGGTAGCGTCAGGGACGCGACTCGGCCGCCGGGGCACCTGGGGTTTGGAGTTCTTTGCCCCGGTGTAGCTGAGCTGGTTTGCGTGGCTGCCGTTCCCCTCACGGCGCTGGACTGTGGATGATCGAGCCGTTGCCCTCACGGCAGGTAGGTAGGGCGAAGCAGGGGGACCCTGAGCGCTCGGCGCTCCTTGTTTTTCAGGCGCCTCCAGGTGCGAAGGTAGCGTCAGGGACGCGACTCGGCCGCCGGGGCACCTGGGGGTTGGAGTTCTTTGCCCCGGTGTAGCTGAGCTGGTTTGCGTGGCTGCCGTTCCCCTCACGGCGCTGGACTGTGGATGATCGAGCCGTTGCCCTCACGGCAGGTAGGTAGGGCGAAGCAGGGGGACCCTGAGCGCTCGGCGCTCCTTGTTTTTCAGGCGCCTCCAGGCGCGAAGGTAGCGTCAGGGACGCGACTCGGCCGCCCTGGGGGTTGGAGTTCTTTGCCCCGGTGTAGCTGAGCTGGTTTGCGTGGCTGCCGTTCCCCTCACGGCGCTGGACTGTGGATGATCGAGCCGTTGCCCTCACGGCAGGTAGGTAGGGCGAAGCAGGGGGACCCTGAGCGCTCGGCGCTCCTTGTTTTTCAGGCGCCTCCAGGCGCGAACGTAGCGTCAGGGACGCGACTCGGCCGCCGGGGCACCTGGGGGTTGGAGTTCTTTGCCCCGGTGTAGCTGAGCTGGTTTGCGTGGCTGCCCTTCCTAATCCTTTCTCCCATTTACGAAACCTTCTACAGTACAACACACCAATACCAACGTTCTGTCGCATCTGGGGTCACCGGTGTATTTATACCAAGAGTGCATGGGGAGTTTTCTGTAAAATTATTCTCAGACAGATGACCCTTACGGTTGTGTTGAAAACATGTACAAAAAATGCCCATGTCCCAGTTACCCAGACTCTCTATAGAGTCAAGTGCAATATCATTCTTTCCATCAAACTGTCTGTTTTCCTCATCTTTCATTCCCGTTTCCATCAGGTAAGCAATTCTTTCAAACAATAACATAAACATTCAATCTTATCCGCTTGAGGGGTATTCTCCTGAAACACCGTAATGTGCCATCACAGCCTTGTGACCATCATTTTCATGGTCAAAGTCAATGTGGTCATTAGGGGCATAATTGATTCAACACGGTCCTCTTGACTTTAAGGACTATCATTTCTCTCCCTGATATTGAGAAGTTGATATATATGCAGGTTGATTAGACTTACCAAGATATAGTGACATTCAACCCCTGAGATACCATTCAGGATCATTTAAAATGACCAGGACGTTTACAGGCATTCAGACCTACTTTCTGTAGTAGTAAAGAGTAGATCATGTCAGCCTGTAGTAGAGGCCAGTGGAGTTGTTTGAGGGTGATCATGATTTTGAAAATTTACTGAGTACTTTGATTATTTGGACAGCGGTATAAATGCACTTCTGGAGAATTATATGTGAGTGTTTCTCAACCTTTTTAGAACCACGACTCCGTTTTCAGAAACTCAAACTTTTGCAATCCACCTAGCTTGAATGGACATCACACCAACACTTAATACCTGAAGCTGTTAATTGCCCTCAACACAGTTATGGTCCCGAGCTGCAGGCGAGGGGGCATAAAAAGGGGTAGCAATTAACAGTTGTTGTTGCCCTGCATGCAAGAGCAATACGGCAATCTTCACTCCCATCTGCACAATAGGGAGCCCTGTAGGAAATGGACTGCCTGGTACCAGCTCTGTCTGCTAAAGAAAGTCAAACCAAAAAGTGACTTTAAAGCTGGTGTTTCAGCCCTCATGCTCTCGTATCTGGATGGCCTCTCATATTCCACACTGGCACTCATTTCTGGCATCCTACACGCCGGAGCAGGTCTCATCCAGAGCCTGATGAAATATGTTCACATCACCCTCACTCTGAAGGAACTCCATTGGCTCATCTTGCCAGCCAGCACCATCTTTAAAACCAGCTGCATCATTTACACAGCCATCACAAGCAGCACCCCTAGTTATCTTGCAGACTAGCTCACCATCTCTATTAGTTGTTGGTAAACCCACAGCACGGACAACATCATACTGCAGAATTAAGAATTCTGGACCACCCCAAGGCTACTTTAATTTAGGACACAGTTGAAGACCAACCGCTTTAAAGAACACTACATCACAATGCATTAATACTCCAGAAATCAGCTTCCTGTCCTATTACTAAGCCTGCTTTAAACCATGTATGGCACCCTGCTACCTTTTTGGCGAGGTTTGAGTTATAGAAATTCCATATACATACACACAACTGCCTTTTACATCCATGAAAGGGTGAAAAAACATGGCTCCATTCTACTGCGGTTCTCCTGTGGCGCTTCGTCATCCTCACCTGAAGACACTGGCTTGGCTTGGCAGTTCGGTGTCTACTGTTCCCATCAGGAATAGGGTCAAGACTGATTGTATATGGCTGGGTCTAAACTGGGGTGGCATAGTGAGCTAATCACATTGTTATTGTATTAGTATACAAAACCTGTAATGTCAGAATCGTGATATGTGATATGGAATATTAGGATCTAATACATAAATGTTCAGCTGGTATATGTTGTAGCCAATGAAACTCCAATTCTACTGCTGGTGACATACAGTTCAAAAGAATAAATAGCTTTGGACTAATCATTGGCGTTATGAATTTTCACAATGGTGATGCAGGGGCAGCTCATGGAAATCACTACCCTCGCATTACAGGCATTTGGGTTTATGTGAAGATTTTACATACTTCTCAATCTGTAGGAAATGTAGCCGAATCTTCACCATCCTCTGGCCTGTGATCCTAGTTACTCTCACCTTTGGCCCTTTGTGTAACGCTAACCAGTACTCTGATGAGCCACATCCTTCAAAGTATCAGCATAGTGCTGGATACTACAGCAATCCGGTAGCGTAATCTCTACCAGCCCCAGCGTACATCTTCCCACCACAGCAGGGGTAACTCTACGTAGCCGCAAAGAGGAGCACCCCAACATTGGTTACCACAGCTCAGCTCTTATGTTTGCTTTTTGACACCATACTCCACCCAGGTCTTCACATTCAGAACAAAATACAATTGGCACAAATGCAATGCTAAAATCTGATCGCCTCATGGTAATCATATTTTATAAACACAAGGGAACTTTGCCCCACTGCTTAATTACATGCAGTGCTGTAACGCCTGAACTGGCCAGGCTCGTGCTCTACATAGCTCCACATTTTTAAACTAAATCATGTCTCAATATGAGTAAGCTCTTCATACATTACAGGAACATGCTGTACCTTCTGCTGCATAATTAGACAGGCTTACTCGCAGGGATTTGCTCAACCGAGGTTTGCAGCTGTGTAATTCCTTCTTGGCATGCTGTTGAAATGCTGAAAAAATACAGTTCTGTTTCAATCAGCTGTCAAAGCTTCTGATTTTGTTCTAGTTCAACTAACTTCACTTTGGCTTGATTACTTGAATTACAGTAGATGGATTTATATTTTAAATTGTAATGTCCCTTTGTGCCCTTTATCCAGACAAATTTGTGAAAGGCTCTTCGGTAGGCTTTACCCATTTCCGTAATTTTTTTAAATTTCTGTTCAAAGGAAGGAAAAAGCTTTTACATCTGGTTCTGATTGTTTAGGATTTATAGTTATCATCTCTCATGAATTCAAGATTAGCAAAAATATACCCAATTTTGAGTCAATGGAGAAATTATGTTCACAACGAAGTTATTAAGGAAAATGCAGATAACTCAAAGACTATGTGGTAGATAAAGAAAACTATAGTTTAATTAATGTTTATGAGACAGGTTCTATAGCTCGACAATTGACATATCATTTCAAACTGCTAACTCGGTTTCCTGTGTATTTATCCAGTAGTTTTATATAGCGCTACACATTGCTTTATGGGTACTTCTACGCCCTGTGACAGTATGAATTACATGTCCAAGTGTATGTGATAAGAGTCAAACTAAGTAGGGGCAGGGTCCCTATCCAGTATTCTTCTGTCAGTACCAGAATGTCTGCTATTTAGCCAAAGACCAGTTTTGTTTTCAGGTCGAGCATTCGAGATCTCTTGTATATACTTTAGTATGGGAAACATCCTTTATAACGAAACTTTCACAACGCGGTACCATTACCACGCAGGTTTTACAACGCAAGTCGTTACAACGACTTGCACTGGAGGGCGCTGTAGGATAGGGAATAGTTTAATTTACTATCCAACACCTTCCCTACTGTCCACGGGGATTGGAGTTGGAATAGTAAATTAAACTATTCACTATCCAGCGCCTCCCAACGCAAGTCGTTGTAACGACTCGCATTGTAAAACCTGCGTGGTAACGGTACGCTTTGTGAAAGCACGCGTTGTACCGTCATACATCCCTTTAGTATATACTTACTTTGTGGGCTCTGGAAATCAGCCCTAGGACTGGCCTCCTTCCGCTTAGGGACTCTTTTTTTCTGTTCAACTGCCTCTATTTAATTGTCTTAATAGAAAACAACCATTAAATATCAGTAAAATACCAGAATTGCTTTCTGCTGAGTGACTTTCTTTTTTTTATTATTCTGACAACCGCCTCTATTTAACTTTCTTGAGAGAAAACGACCAGTAGCGGTCAGTAAAATACCAGAATCACTTTAGCCTTCTCTAGATTCCAGTCCATAGAAATTGTCTTCCACGAGCACCGGTAGACAATAATATATTTTTCAAATCCTGTATTTTCAGTGATATGACCACCGAAAGCCCTGATTTTATATTAAAAACAGAGCTTTGCACTACACCATTTCCCGCTGAAAGGCAATAATTCTCTCCATGTGTTCCCATACCTGGTGTGTCACACAGTTTGGTGATTACTTTCCGTCTATGTTAAAGAACAGTATATGTTTCAGCACCCAGGCTAATGTGCTGTATAGCTAAATACATGTAAGGTCCCAAAGGCAAGACCGATTGCTTTGCAAATGCTTGTTTAAGTATTCTTGTCGCAGGTAGTTGGGAATGGTGGTTTAGGTCTGGGTCAACCCATTACAAATCTTTTCTTCATTTCCTTCTTGCACTTATAGAAATCTGTCTTCAATATTTAGCCCTTTAAGTGTTTGTTGAGTATTGCAGGAGGATATAACTGACTGAGGGCCAGATGTAGGTGGCCATTTACCGGCCGGTAACGGCCGATTTCGTCCGTTACCAACCGGTAAATGGGTAATTGGGATGTAGGGGTCAATTTTACCGAATCGGTAAATTTACCGATTCGGTAAAATACCGAATCGGTATTTTTACCGATTCGGTAACTTATATATGTAGGTGGGACTCTTCTGAGTCCCAAAGGCCTTTCAGATTCGGTATTTTACCACCCAATCCAATTGGGTGGTAAAATACCAAATCCAGGTGTGCATGCACATGTGTGAATGCACACCTATGCCATGTGACAGACAGACATGCCCTTAGGGCATGTCTGTGTGCCACATGGCACACATGCCTGTATTTGGGGTGCTAGAGGGTGTCAAAGTGACACCCCCTGCACCCTTGCTGGAATCGGTATTTACCGAATCGGTAAATACCGATTCGGTAATGCCCATTGATTCCTATGGGCTTCAATGCCCATAGGAATCAATGGGCATTACCGATTTGGAATTTACAGAATCAGTAAATACCGAATCTTAACGATTCGGTATTTACCGATTCTGTAATACCTACATCCCCCCCTCTATTTTACCACTTCTTAAATACCGAATCGGTAAAATTCGGTATTTAAGAAGTGGTAAAATGAAATTACCTACATCTAGGCCTGAAGATCCATTGTTGAGATGGAATGGGAAAATGTTTTGCATTTATCTCTGCCCATTCTTCCTGTATGTTTTGTGTACCATATGGAGAACTACGGAGAACTTTAAACTTAAGGACAGATATACTAAGCATTAGAATAGCAATTCGTTATTTACAAATGTATCAGAAATGCAAATTGCAAAATGCTACTCCATAATTATTCAAATGAAATTCAAAGTTTTTGCGATTTTGGATTCATAAATTGTGAATGTCTGTATTGCAGCGTCAGATGACATCACTACCAGGAAGTACATAAACATATGCTTTTTGTAGCCAAGGAGAGAATGTAGGAGACGAGGAGAGCTACTTTAACTAGCCAGGAAGAGGAAGCATGAGATTAGCGAGAAGGAATCAGATCCCTGTAGAACATTCTGTGACTCATAATGATGACCTTTTTGGGAAGTCATCTTTGTCTGTTCCAGAGTCTAAAAACATATGGTTAAATATTAAAAAATCCATCAATGCGTTGGATGTCACTCATTGTCCCACTGATGAAATCCGAAAACGGAACTATGACTTATGTTTTCGTTCAAAGTTGAGGCTGGTTACACAAAGCAAAGAGGCAAGGACCATTGGAGGTGGTACACTAACTGAAGAACCATCAACTTCTATTGAAGAATTAATCCACGCAACAAACTGAGGCATTGTCTGGAATTACCAATATTAATACTTCTGTCCATCCTCAGGTCAAGTATTATCTTCAAATCTTCATTTATACACATAGATAGATTATGAAACCTATGTGAAATGGATGTGATATTACTATGTAAAGCAGTGTGGGCATGTTAAATAAATGTTATGTCTATTGTTACTTTACTTCTATTTGAAGCAAAGCATTTTGTGATTTGTAGATCTCTCATTTATAAATGTCATTAGACATAATGATTTAAATAAAAAATAAAAAATTGTTGATTTACGTGATGTGGGAAATACATTATAACTTATATTAAAAAATATTATTATAAAAAAGTCTGCAATGTTCTATTTTTTTCTTATAACAGACATACCACCATTTAAGGAGGAAAATTAGGAGGAATGCTAGAAGAATTGGAGATAATGGAATCAATATGCACCAGTGAACACACAGAGGGGCATATGTACAAGGGGCTCATGCCACCTTAGCTGCACTTTTCCAACGGTTTTGCGGCGATATATTTATCGCCATATGTACAAGTTGTCGCTAACCTCTGTTAGCTGCAGTTTTCTGGGAAAAACGTCCATTATAAAGATCACCACTTCTGTTAGTGATATTGACATGCAAAGGAGGCGTTCCCATGCACAAATGGCCTCTAACCCCACTTCACGATATTTACAATTGAGTTTTCTAAGTTTGGAGGACCAAAAAAAACTGCCTCTAACAGCAGTTAGAGGCAGTTTTTTAAGACCAGAAAATAGCTAGTCTTAAAAATGGAGATAACCCTGGGGCCTCATTGCAGCAGGTTTTGGTGCTGGACCGGGCTGCAAGCAATGTTGCTGTGCAGCCCTGCGAAAAAACTACAGGGCAGTAATGGCGACCTATCAATAAGATAGTGTGCATTCCTGGGCCTCACTAATGAAAAGTGTTGCAGCGCTGCAACAAGACAGCGTTGCAACACTTTTCACTACTCCCTTCTTACGACACCACGGATGCACTATATTCACTGGACAGCGCCCATGACGCAAGTATAGCCAGTTACGTCTGGAATCCTGACGTATCTTTCTGCTATAAAGTCACGCATTGCTGCAGTCATGTCACAACCATGACGCAACTCCAGCAATGCATGGGGCCAGCCTATCCCTGTGGCGCTGCGTCACCCCTATGCCTGCCATCCTGCTAGCGTAAGGTACTGACGGAGTGCCATTCCTGAGGGGTGCCCGGGAGTCGGCGCAGTTGGAGATTCATCGGTGGTGGTTGCGCGCTGTGGTGTCATCTTCCGTAAGCGTTGGCGGAGTGGTGGTGCTTTGGGAGTTGACGAGACATACTTCGGTGTCCTTGATACAGCTACGAGGGGGCCGATGATGGCGGTTGTGTTCGGGTATGCATGATGAAGATGTGATGTATACAATGATGGTCCGTCCAGGAGAGTCTGGTGGTGTGGCTGTAGTTGAAGGTCCCACTGGCAGAGGAAACGTGCTTGACCGCGTGTCCTGCTATGTGGCTTACTGCGATAACTAGCTGCTTGAGTCTGATGTTGGGGAGCTACCCCAGGAGGGGTGGTGTTCTGGTCACTTGGGTGGTCTAGGTGGAACTTGAGTTCACCGAGTAGGATGTCGTCGGAGGATGGGAGAGCCTGGTGTGCAATGAGGTCTACAATGGTATTGAAGAATGGGTGTCCATGGCCTGGGGGTCTGCAGATAAGGGTGCTGCAGAGGATGGGGTAGGGGTTGGTCCGGATCTGGAAGTTGAGATGTTCCATGGTCACCGTTGGGTCATTAGAATGAGTGGTCAGTCGGAGTGTGCTTCTGTAAGTGATGGCAATGCCTCCTCCTGAATGGTCGGGGTGCTCCTTGCGGGTGATTTAGTAGCCGTCAGTGATGGCGGTTGTAGGAAGGTGGATATCTGACTATGGTTACCCCCAACTGTTTGCCTAGTGTTTAGCTGGTTTTTGACTTAGTTGGCCTGGGATCCTGCTAATCAGGGCCCCAGGCTATCTGCTCTCACTGTAAAATGGACTCCATGTACTTTATGTACAAATCCAATTGGGTATTGGGTCACCTTTGTGAGCCCCTGTATAGAGTCAAACCAAAAGGGAGAAGCGTAGAGGTACTGATAGAATCACCCTCCAAAGTAAGCTTTTATAACCACAGAGATTCTATCAAAAAAGTGAATATGTGATATTTTTTGTATATATACTTTTTACCGTTTACACCAGGGTGCTAGGCTCTCTCTTACACATGGAAAGATGGGAGCACAATGTGCTTGTTAAAATACCCCTCACACTCTAAAAAACCAAGTAGAGTCATGCTTCATCATAGGGGTCTTCCCGCCCCTATAACGGGACGGGGCGTGCTACGACCAGACGGAATACGCGGGAGCACTAAGATGTGACAGAGGCTATGTGTAGGTGTATAGGAGTCAGTGAAAGTGTAGGGACCTAACACTAGTGAGTGTGCAAAAAGTGAAAAAATGGAAAAGATTTAAAAATTCCCTGGCTAGTAGAAAAAAACATTTATTAACTTCTCCAGCTGGGAACATTAAGAAGGGGTTGTGTGGTAGAGCATTAGCTACTACCTTGTCGACATGTTTCGTAAGCAGTCCCCTACTGCTTACTCATCAGGACCAAAAGAACAGTCCCTACTGTTATTTACTCAGTTTCTAACAGGTAATGCCTACTGTCCTATAAACAACCAACAAAAATAAGTTGGATGTTTAGGCCTCAGGGCATGAGTTGGCCCACGGGAGGCAGAAAAGATCGACCTATTATGGTCTCTGTAAGAAAAAGGAAGAGAAAAACCAACATAAATTTATGCACGGACATTGTTTTCTAAGTGGGAGAGAAAACAAACAAACAGGTTTTTTCTTGTAGGGGACCACAATTTCAAATGTTTAAAAGCGGTTCTACTTTCATACATGAAAATCAGCATGTATTCATGTGTCTCTTAGTATCACTGCCCTATGTGGGAGACACCAATGGTACCGTTTTGTCGGGACCTTTGTCATAATTTCACACACACACACACTACCAATCGTGACTCAATGCACTAACAACACACTAACAAAAGAGGGGAGGGGGACCTCCTTGTAAAATGTTTCAGAGTTCGGAATGGTGACATACTTATCTCAGCAGTTATCATGCCCCATGAGGTTTTGCAGGCGAGGGGTAATCTGCGCAGTTTTACTGAGAAAGACAAAGGTTCATTTCAGGTGTTTGTTTCTAAAAAAGCGCAGCGAGATATTAGTGCGTTTGTCTACCCCCGCGACCTGTTTATTAAAGACTCAAGGTCGGAGTCTATTACTTACGTCTCTGCTAGCAAAAGGAAAGCATTGTTCCTACCCCCGTGCACCTCCGAGGATTGCCGGGCTCAAGTGGCTTGATGTTTTTGAAAGCCGTTATGCTTCCGCGTTCATTCCGCGCTGGGTACCGCCCCCTCTGTTTTGTGCTAGAGCGTCAACCCGTTAAGATGGCGGCCCATTTTTGGCACAGCGAAGGCGCAAAAGATGCGGAAGTCTTTTTTCTTGTCTATTAAATAGGATCCTAGTAAAGCAATGATATTATAACATTTTTCGAGACCTGATTAAATATAAATTCAAATTGGGCAAGTCAATTAGAATGATTTAAAAGGTTTCTTATTTTATAACTACAGCCTCGTGATGGTTAGTAGTAGCGATATGAAAAAGGAGGGATTTCTTGGGGGTTGATATTTCTTACCGCAATGGATCTGTGAGCACGACATTTGCGCAGAGTACTTATAAGATATATGTAGAGACTTATTGCTGATACGCTCTCACGGTGGGAATGACTGCTGAAGGGAGATATGCTGGGGCTAGCCTACAGTTGGCTCCAGGGTATGTCATCATTCAGCCCATGTTTATGTGACTGGACGCGGAAAACCCATCGCTGTTCTTTTTCCAGCAGGAATCTTTCGTTACTTACTAGTTCTATTACTGTCCATTTAATTTCCTCGGGTTTGTGGTTCATTTCGAGGAAATGGTTGGTAAGTTTTGTACTTGTTTTTTTGCATTTGATTGTGCTCTTATGTTCGCCAATCCTAACCTTGATTGCCCTGCTTGTCATGCCTACATATTCTAGTTGGCATGGGCAGGTAATCAGGTATACAACATTCGCACTGTTGCAGTTGCTGAATGCCCTTTGCTCCCACACCGTGCCATTCCTGAAAGTTATTTTCTTACTTTTCTTGGTCAGTCCACATACCTTGCATCCGCCACATGGGTAGTGACCTTGGACAAAGTTGGGTTTTTTTTGTATGTTGATGTCAGATTTTGGTCTTGTGTGAACCAGGACATCCCTCAAGCTCTTTGCTTTCTTATGTGCGAACATGGGTTTTGATATGTCCAACCCCCCGCTGTTCAGGATTTTCCAATTCTTGTTTATGATCTTGGTCACTAAGTTTGAGCTGGTGTTATAAGTGGTCACGCAGATCGGACGTTTTTCTTCCTCTTTTGCTGTTTTCTCTTCCAACAGGCTTTCCCGGCAGTTGTTTCTTGCTCGTGTATAGGCCTGATTTATAACATGGTCAGGATACATCCGTGCTTTTAATTTCTTTTTGAGGTCGCTTGACTGGGTTTTAAAAGTCTCAATCTCAGTGCAGTTTCTGCGTAAACGCAAGAACTGTCCATATGGTAAATTATCCCGCAGATGTTTGGGGTGGAAGCTATTGTACATGAGGAGACAGTTCTTGGAAGTACTCTTGAAATGAGTCGTGGTCATCAATTTCCCATTTTTAGGAAAAATATTTAGGTCCAGAAAGACCAAGTTGCTCCTGGATACCGTGCTGGTGAACCTTAAGAATTCGTCCTGCAGATTTAGCCATGTTAGGAACTGTCCCGAATCCTTTTCATCTCCATCCCAGATGATAAGGATATCATCGATGTAACGTTTCCATAATCTGATCTTGGGTCTGAATGGGTTGTTGGGGTTCAATATTTTCGTGACCTCTAGATGATGTACATATAGACCAGCTATACTAGGGGCAAATGTACTTCCCATGCTGGTCCCATGCTTTTGTACATACAGGGTGCCCTCATACTCAAAAAAGTTCTCTTTTAAAGCCAATGCACAACAGTTCATTACCACATTACGCGGTGTTTGGTATTCCCAAAAGTCCTCGAACAGAACATCCTCAATGATGTCTAGGGTGGCTTGGTGGGGCAGACTTGTGTATAGACTCTCAACATCACAGCTGATTAACAGCTGGGTTTCAGGATCAAAACGTATCCCTTCCAGAAGGTTTAGCACTTCTTTTGTATCCTTCAGATACGTAGATGTTTTTTGGACCATTGGTCTTAGAAATGCGTCTGCGAACCTAGAGACTGGTTCCAGAACCGACCCAATACCCGAGACAATTGGTCTCCCGGGGGGGTTTTGGAGGTTTTTATGGATCTTTGGTAGGGTATACAGGTAGGGGGTTCTTGGATTCTTTTGAATTAGAAAATCCCCCTCCTTCTTTGTGATCCAATCGTGCGATAGTGCCTCCTCGACCATTGTGCCTATCTTGGTTTGTATGCTGACCGTAGGATCATTGTTGATGACTCTGTAGTTTCTTTCATCCTGCAGTAGCCGTCTACACTCCTTGTCGTAGTCTTCCACGTTCTGTATCACCGTTGCACCACCCTTATCGGCAGGTTTTATTATCAGTCTTCTGTTGTTACTCAAGTCGCGTAGAGCCTGTCTCTCTTCACTAGTGGTGTTTTGAAAAACGCGCTTTTCATTCGGATTTATGTTCTCTAAATCCTTCATTACTGCCTTTTCAAAAGCAAGGAGTTCGACTGGAAGGGTGCTGTCCAAAGGTGTAAAATTGGATTTGGGTTTCAGATTTGTATCCCCATGGTCTGAGGTGTCCTCTTTGTCTTTAAAGAAGACTTGCAGTTTTAAGCGTCGCATGAATTCTTGGACTTCTTGGCAGAGATGGAATTTGTCCATGTTGGCTGTAGGCACATATCCCAGGCCTTTTTCCAAAACCCTTCTTTGCGGAGGGGTGAGTTCAGTGTCTGAAAGGTTGACAATCAGGCTCACTTCTTGCTCGTTGTGGCACCCGTCATGCTCCTCGTTGCGACTCGAGGAGTTTCTTCTTCCTCGGTATTCCAATGGACTGTGGACCCTCTCCGATTCCTTCCTTTCGGTCGTCCTTGGCGCGCCCCTAAAAAAGGAGCCGATGGATCAAAGTATCCGTAGTCTTGTTGTTGATAGCCCCAGTTGGGGTATGGTCCTTGCGGATGCTGGAAGGGTGGTGGTCCATATGGTTGTTGCTGAGAGTACATCATGGGAGGGTTGAAGGTATTCCATCCTCTTGCACCCCTGAAGTTAGGTCTGCGGAAATTCCTCCTATTTCCCCGACTCCGACCTTGAGTCTTTAATAAACAGGTCGCGGGGGTAGACAAACGCACTAATATCTCGCTGCGCTTTTTTAGAAACAAACACCTGAAATGAACCTTTGTCTTTCTCAGTAAAACTGCGCAGATTACCCCTCGCCTGCAAAACCTCATGGGGCATGATAACTGCTGAGATAAGTATGTCACCATTCCGAACTCTGAAACATTTTACAAGGAGGTCCCCCTCCCCTCTTTTGTTAGTGTGTTGTTAGTGCATTGAGTCACGATTGGTAGTGTGTGTGTGTGAAATTATGACAAAGGTCCCGACAAAACGGTACCATTGGTGTCTCCCACATAGGGCAGTGATACTAAGAGACACATGAATACATGCTGATTTTCATGTATGAAAGTAGAACCGCTTTTAAACATTTGAAATTGTGGTCCCCTACAAGAAAAAACCTGTTTGTTTGTTTTCTCTCCCACTTAGAAAACAATGTCCGTGCATAAATTTATGTTGGTTTTTCTCTTCCTTTTTCTTACAGAGACCATAATAGGTCGATCTTTTCTGCCTCCCGTGGGCCAACTCATGCCCTGAGGCCTAAACATCCAACTTATTTTTGTTGGTTGTTTATAGGACAGTAGGCATTACCTGTTAGAAACTGAGTAAATAACAGTAGGGACTGTTCTTTTGGTCCTGATGAGTAAGCAGTAGGGGACTGCTTACGAAACATGTCGACAAGGTAGTAGCTAATGCTCTACCACACAACCCCTTCTTAATGTTCCCAGCTGGAGAAGTTAATAAATGTTTTTTTCTACTAGCCAGGGAATTTTTAAATCTTTTCCATTTTTTCACTTTTTGCACACTCACTAGTGTTAGGTCCCTACACTTTCACTGACTCCTATACACCTACACATAGCCTCTGTCACATCTTAGTGCTCCCGCGTATTCCGTCTGGTCGTAGCACGCCCCGTCCCGTTATAGGGGCGGGAAGACCCCTATGATGAAGCATGACTCTACTTGGTTTTTTAGAGTGTGAGGGGTATTTTAACAAGCACATTGTGCTCCCATCTTTCCATGTGTAAGAGAGAGCCTAGCACCCTGGTGTAAACGGTAAAAAGTATATATACAAAAAATATCACATATCCCCTGTATAGAGTACCATAGGTACCCAGGGCATAGGTGCATCCAAGGCCTACCAGGGGCTGCAGCATGTATTATGCCACCCCTGGCTGGCCATCCACACTGACACAACTGGCTGATCAGTCAGCTGGGGCAATGTCGTGTAATCACCCCTTGCTTAGGTATAGTATCCATATACCTACCATTATATATAGACACATATATACCTATAAGTCACTCCTATGGCAGGCCTTAACAATCCTGGAGGCAGAGTGCTTGGTTTTATGTGAGATGGTGCTATAGCATGAGCTGAGCCTGTCTGCAGCTTTCGGAACCATGTCCTTATAGCTGTTCTATGATATAGCCATACCATATACTCTTAAGTGCATTATAATCCTCGCGGTTAATGCTAACTTTGGTTTGGCTTTATCAAAACATGTTGTGTAAGGTGTCATACGCTGTGGAATACTACCCCCCCCTGCTAGTTCTGGCAGCGGGGGTAGCATTCCACCCTTCTAGAGGGAGAAGACATGTAGTTGTAGCTTTACCCGGTTAAAGTTAAACAGAGCCTCAGCATCACAAAATGGATGCTGCTGCCACAGACACGAATCTGACCTCCTGCTGCTGGACGAAACTCCGGCAGGGGAGGCCTGGACAATAGGTTTCCTGCCTTGGGAGGTGCAAGCACCTCCCCAGACAGGCTCTTGTGTATTGGGGCAGGGTGGGTTGAATGAAATGAGACACTGCCTGGGGCACACAAGGTGCCCCATGCATAGCCCGGTTCAAACCAGTTGCTGGGGCACTCCAGCCCCAGCTCTGGCACGAAACTGGACAAAGGGAAATGGGTGTAACCACCCCCTTCCCAGGTCCCACCCATAGGAGGAACCTAGCAGGTAAACCAGCCCCTCAAATCTGTATATAGGTAGGAGCTGAGTCTAGAGACTTTAGATTATCCTGAACTGAAACTCTGAAATGAAACTCTGGACCTTCGACATTCTACTGCAACTAGAAGACTGAAGAATCTCACTTGTGGTCAAGGAGTGACCACCCTGTGCAAACAGGCACCCCCAGTAACTTGCTGGTTTGCTTTGTCAACGCTCCAGACGGAACCTGACAACCTAGCGATGCTGCCTCTGGACTTCCAGACTTCTCTGACTCTGACCTACAACCACAGCAAAGCTGAGACCCGTGGCGGACATGAAGGACATGGGACTGGACACCCTGCAGTACTTGCTTTTTGCTAACTGTGCAGCTTCTGAGGTGTCCTCGAAGTTGTGCATTGGGGTTTGAGAAGCCCCAACCCCGAGCAGTAATTGCACCAAAGCTCAGCCCTCCACACTCCACGAGTGCCGCATGGAGCTTGTGCCTGCATTTCTCCTCAATGCGTCATTGCGGATGCTAGCCCATTGGATAGTGGCCCTCCTGAAGACACCATTTTAAATCAACACCACTTGCCTGGTTGCTCTGGGCTTGCTCCTACTTTCCTGTAACAGGGAAGCTCCTCAGACCTTGCTGGTCTGTAAAGAAGCCGATCTTCCTTTTCTACGTGGGTTGCCTTTGCCAAGGCTTGTTGACTCCAATCCAGAAGCCGATACCGCCAACAGCGAGATCCTTTGTGGGACAGTCCATATCCAGCTCTTGGTTGTCGTCGACACCTCCTGGTCCATGTGGCTGCAGAGACAAGCTTCATATCATTACCTGATTGCATCTCGACATCGCCTGGTTTCTTCCTGGTTCCTTCCTGGTCACTGGCTAGTGACCCAGACTCTGTCCCCTCTGCTTTCAGGTTCTTCACTTCTCCGATCCACCCTTGGATCCACCTGGACATCTTCCTCCTGGTCGCCTGCAGCATCTTCTTGCAGCTCTCCATAGGATTCAACGACGAAACCCGACACGACTTCACACCTATGCACCCGGCTTCCCTGGGCGAGGTAACTCGAGTACTCCGGTGCTCGAATGGGTAACAACTATCCAAGTGTCCTAGTTTAACTGGGTTTTCCCGTAGTCCATCCGGAAGTGTCCTAAATCAACTACTTTGTGACTTTTACGTTCCCATTGACTTTCGATGGTAACACGCATGTAAGTTTAGACACTGCACACGCATCCTGTGGGTCTCCTACTTCCAGTCCTTTGGTTGATCAGTGTAGCCCCAGCGATTTCCTAGGCCCCAGGCCTACTCACCTTTCCTGAAGTGGTTCTTATACCACTTCTTTAATATATGGTTCGTGAGGCCCCTAGGGCAGAATTGTATTTGTGCAATTTATAGTATGCTTATTGAGTAACTTGTGCTGTATCTCGAACTCTGACCTCATAAAGAGTGCAGAGGGGTTGTGTTAGTAATACATACATATATATTTTATGTACACCTTGTGTGGTGTCCTTTCATCTGGTATTCAAGGGATTGTTATTGGTAAAACAATTAGCTTCACATGCTCTCTGAAGTGTTAGCCTAAGACTGCTTTGTCCATGCTACCACTAGGATAGCTGGTCTATAAGGTTGACTTTACAACCATCACCATAAGGGTTGTTGGACTGGTGCAAGGTGCTCACTAGAATAGTGAACATCATATGCCAGGCCAACTTCTCACATTGGTGTGCAGCGGTTGGGATAAGTGCTTGCTGATTGTTTTACCATAATATCTTGAGATATCATCTGAAAGATCACATTAAGGTACCTAGAGGTACATATAAATCAAGTCTTAAATACATAAGTTCTACTGAACTTAATTGTTGTAGAGCAAATGGCCTAGCACGCCCTGACTACAACTCCTAGAAAGGTTTAGTAGATAACACTTAGTGTAGGTAGGTGCACACACCACACCTCACTAGATCATGTCTCTGAGAGCAGAACCAAGTGGATCTCTCCCAGTGGAGGTAGATCCTTTAAGGATACCTTCCAGATATGATACCCTAACCTTCCATGGTTTGAGGCACTTGTGCACAACTAGGAGGTTAAAACAGGGTTCAAACCCTACCCTCAAGCACTTGATATAACTCATGAAAGAATATGATGCTAAGAAAGCAGCTAACCCAGGGCGTACAGGCAATGCAGAAGAGGGTCAGACCTCGGCAGAGGATTACCCTGATCACAATCTAGTTGATGAGAGTGAAGTAGAGGAGGACTCTGAGGAGGATGACAATAGCCAGGTCCAAGTGGGAGTACTTAGCCAGGCTAACCTAAGCCTACATGGGGCTGGAGAGGGCATAGTACCTTACAGACCCCCAAGCAGGCTTAACTCTGAGCACAGAAGGAGGAGATCCCTATCCAGGGAATCTCATCACTCTGGTAGCTCAATAGGGTCAGATGCTATCAGAAGAATGGCTTCCCCTGAGGGAAGAGAACATCAGGCCAGAATGAAAGAAGTCAACCTGAGGATTGAGGGGCAACAACTTGCCCTAGCCAAAGAGAGACTTGCTCTTGCAAGAGAGCAAAAAAAGTTAAGTGGGTTAGAACCCACTGGTGGCGGCATTATCCCTAAGGATAGAGAAAGGTCAGTTGACCATAAAAACCTAAGTAAGATTATCCCTCCCTACAAGAGTGGGGATGACAAGCTCCTCACAGTTAGTGATAAGGATGCCGATATCTACCAAGTCCTGAAGAGTGCTCTGATAGATGGGTTTGGCTTAACCACTGAGCAGTATAGGTTGCTGTTCAGGGATACCCAGAAGACACAGACTCAGGACTGGACTGATTTTGTAGATTGTGCTACTAAGGCTCTGGAGGGCTGGTTATTGGGCAGCAAAGTACATGACTATACAGGATTGTATAATTTGATTATGAGGGAGCAGATCCTTAGTAATTGTCAAAACCAGCTTCTATACCAGCACCTGGAGGACTCTGACCTGACCTCTTCCCAAGAATTGGGTGAGAAGGCGGACAAATGGTTCAGAACCAGGATTAGGCCTAAAAATCAGGGTGGTGACCAGAAGAAAGATTTTACCAAGCCTCAAGAGAAAGGTGGGGATAAATCTAAGGACAAATCCACTACAGGGCCCCGAAAATCCTCTGAGGGGGTGGGTCCCAAAATTATTCCTCTAACACCAAGAAACCCTATTGCCATTTATGTAAGCAACTTGGCCACTGGAAGACTGACAGTAGTTGCCCAAATGCCAACAACAAGGAAAATATTCCTCCAATTATTACTCCAACACCTCCTGTTACTACTAGTAGTATTCCCCCAGGTGGTCGGAGTGTCCCCAAAAATGTGGCTGGGTCTACTTGGGGAACTCAGGTGGACTCTGGCCTTACCAGGTCCCCTACCATAGCTATCTTGTCTGTGAGAATGGCATGGGGTTTGCCAACTTCACTGCTTGTCCCAACACTTTGGGCAAGTACAGACAGAAGCCCGACATCAATGGTCAGAAGGTTGAAGCCTATAGAGACACAGGGGGCTAGCATCACTATGGTGACTGAGAGTCTAGTCCCCTCAGGACAACTTTTACCTGGGTTCACTTACCAGGTGATCAATATTGATGGAGTGCAGAAAGATCATCCCATGGCAGTAGTAAATCTCAGCTGGGGAGAGGTCACTTGCCCAAAGAGAGTGGCAGTGTCTACAAACTTGCCTGTAGATTGTCTACTGGGAAATGATCTAGAGATCTCAGCCTGGGCTGAGGTAGAACAAGAAACCCATTCCAAAATGGTAGGTCTTCCTGGAAAGGTTAGTGGGGCTGTGATGGCCACAGCCCCAGCTCAAGATTTCCTCCCTGAAAAGGTTGGTAGGGCTGTGATGGTATCAGCCCAATCTCAAGCAGACTCCTTCCCTGAACAGGTTGGCAGGGCTGTGATGGTCACAGCCCAAACTCAAACCGAGTTCCTTCCTGAAAAGGTTGGTAGGGCTGTAATGGTCACAGCCCAAACTCAAACAGATTTATGTGTTGTGTAGCCTGAAACTATGGATCACTCCACACAAACAGAGAGCATTGGGGAGGAAGAAAAGTCTCCCTCCCACCAGACTTTAGGTAAGGGTCAGCCTCCTCAGGGAACTGATCCTACCCTTTGTGAAGAAACTGCCCCAGAGGTAGCCAGGTCTGGCCTGACAGAGCCTCTGATGTCAGTGACCCTTCCAAGGTGGGACCTAGTCTGGAGCAGGTAACCTGCCCCTTTCTACCCTGCCTCAGCTGTAGACATCAGGGAGGCCAGTGGACCCCAAAGGGCCCCCTGTCGAAAGGAACTCCCCCATCAGCAGATTAGGGGCACGAAAGCTAGCAGCCCTAGCTAGGTTAAAATTCCAAAAACTCCTGAGGGATCTCCCTTACTCTTAGTTAGGAACCTCCCCCAGATGGACTCTGTTGGGCACAGCCAAACCTGGGACCTGGTGGCCCCAAACCTGACCTGTCCCTCCAGTAAGCCAACAAAAGGGACCCAGCCTCCAGCTGTAGGTAGCCAGAGGTTGACCCTGAGAACACAGTACAACTCAGTCATGGAAAGAAAGGCACACATGGTGGAGAGTGATTGGAGGAAGCTGAACCCCACATTAGAGGAGCCTCACTTCAGTACTCCATCCCAACACCAGCCTTTTACTTTGCCAAAACACACCACAGGTAGAGATTCCCTATGGTGGAGACCCTCTGATGCCCCTAGGGTGAGGGATTGCTTAGTGGACCATGAGACAGGGGGTAACCATGCTAGTGCAGGTACTTCCTTATATGGCCACTTAGGCAATATAGGCTTACCTGGTCAAGGATAGCCTTATCTCCTTTCGTTTGGGGGGGGGGGTTGTGTAGGAAGGTGGATATCTGACTATGGTTAACTCCAACCTTTTGCCTAGTGTTTAGCTGGTTTTCGACTTAGTTGGCCTGGGATCCTGCTAATCAGGGCCCCAGGCTATCTGCTCTCACTGTAAAATGGACTCCATGTACTTTAGGTACAAATCCAATTGGGTATTGGGTCACCTTTGTGAGCCCCTGTATAGAGTACCATAGGTACCCAGGGCATAGGTGCATCCAAGGCCTACCAGGGGCCGCAGCATGTATTATGCCACCCCTGGCTGGCCATCCAAACTGAAACAACTGGCTGATCAGTCATCTGGGGCAAGGTCGTGTAATCACCCCTCGCTTAGGTATAGTGTCCCTATACCTACCATTATATATAGACACATATATACCTATAAGTCACTCCTATGGCAGGCCTTAACAATCCTGGAGGCAGAGTGCTTGGTTTTATGTGAGATGGTGCTCTAGCATGAGCTGAGCCTGTCTTCAGCATTCGGAACCATGTCCTTATAGCTGTTCTATGATATAGCCACACCATATACTCTTAAGTGCATTATAATCCTCGCGGTTAATGCTAACTTTGGTGTGGCTTTATCAAAACATGTTGTGTAAGGTGTCATATGCTGTGGAATACTACCCCCCACCCCACCAGTTCTGGTGGCGGGGATAGCATTCCACCCTTCTAGAGGGAGAAGACATGTAGTTGTAGCTTTACCCGGTTAAAGTTAAACAGAGCCTCAGCATCACAAAATGGATGCTGCTGCCACAGACACGAATCTGACCTCCTGCTGCTGGACGAAACTCCGGCAGGGGAGGCCTGGACAATAGGTTTCCTGCCTTGGGAGGTGCGAGCACCTCCCCAGACAGGCTCTTGTGTATTGGGGCAGGGTGGGTTGAATGAAATGAGACACTGCCTGGGGCACACAAGGTGCCCCATGCATAGCCCGGTTCAAACCAGTTGCTGGGGCACTCCAGCCCCAGCTCTGGCACGAAACTGGACAAAGGGAAATGGGTGTAACCACCCCCTTCCCAGGTCCCACCCATAGGAGGAACCTAGCAGGTAAACCAGCCCCTCAAATCTGTATATAGGTAGGAGCTGAGTCTAGAGACTTTAGATTATCCTGAACTGAAACTCTGGAACGAAACTCTGGACCTTCGACATTCTACTGCAACTAGAAGACTGAAGAATCTCCCTTGTGGTCAAGGAGTGACCACCCTGTGCAAACAGGCACCACCAGTAACTTGCCGGTTTGCTTTGTCGACGCTGCCGATGGAACCCGATAACCTAGCGATGCAGCCTCTGAACTTCTAGACTTCTCTGACTCCGAGCCACATACACAGCAAAGCTGAGACCCGTGGCGGACATGAGAGATGGGGGATCGGACACCCTGCAGTACCTGCTTTTTGCTAACTGTGCAGCTTCTGAGGCGTCCTTGAAGTTGTGCACTGGGGTTTGAGAAGCCCCAACCCCAAGCAGTAAGTGCACTGAAGCTCAGCCCTCCACACTCCACGAGTCCTGCGTGGGGCCTTTGCCTGCATTTCTCCTTGACGCGTCTTTGTGGTTGCTAGCCCATTGGCTAGTGGCCCTCCTGAAAACACCATTTTGAATCAACACTGCTTGCCTAGTTGCTCTGGGCTTGCTCCTGCTTTCCTGTAACAGGGAAGCTTCTCAGACCTTGCTGGTCTGAACAGAAGCCAATCTTCTTTTTCTGCATGGGTTGCCTTTGCCAAGGCTTGTTGACTCCAATCCGGAAGCTGACACAGCCAACCGTGAGATCCTTTGTGGGACAGTCCGTATCCAGCTTCTGGTTGTCGTCGACACCTCCTGGTCCACGTGGCTGCAGAGACAAGCTTCACATCATCACCTGATTGCATCTCGACATCGCCTGGTTCCTTCCTGGTCACTGGCTAGTGACCCAGACTCTGTCCTCTCTGCTTTCAGGTTCTTCACTTATTCAATCCACCCTTGGACCCACCCAGACATCTTCCTCCTGGTCGCCTGCAGCATCTTCTTGCAGCTCCCCATAGGATTCGACGACGAAACCCGACACAAATTCACACCTATGCACCTGGCTTCCCTGGGTGAGGTAACTCGAGTACTCCGGTGCTCCCGTCAGTAACAACTATCCAAGTGTCCTAGTTTAACTGTGTTTTCCCGTAGGCCACCCGGAAGTGTCCTAAATCAACTACTTTGTGACTTTTACGTTCCCATTGACTTTCAATGGTGACACGCGTGTGTGTTTAGACACTGCACATGCATCCTGTGGGTCTCCTACTTCCAGTCCATTGGTTGATCAGTGTAGCCCCAGCGATTTCCTAGGCCCTAGGCCTACTCACCTTTCCTGAAGTGGTTCTTATACCACTTCTTTAGTATATGGTTCGTGAGGCCCCTAGGGCAGAATTGTATTTGTGCAACTCACAGTGATGGCGATGTACGGCCGGAGCAGAGGTTGGTCCTGGCATGCGATGTGGCGTCCAGGGTTGATGGCGAGGAGGGTGTTGGCACCATAGGGGTGGAGTGTCAGAGAGGAAGGGTTCTTGGTGCTGAGCGCGTTCCAGGGGCAGACGGACACAGAAACGCTTGCCTATGGCTTGCCTTTCCCACGGGAGATGTCCATTACAACGCATGTATTACATCGTAATGCCTTTACAACGCAAATCCAGCAACGCAGGTGCCATTACATCGCATTCCATTACAACGCATTGTGATGTCAGTAATGGGGTATTTTTAAGTTTTAGGGTGGGTATGGGTTTCGGGTGTCGGAGATGGAATGTGGGGTGTATTATGTGGTAAAATTTGAAATTTGGGGTGTGCATTTGGGTCAAATTTGAAATCTGGCGTGTGCCTTTGGGTCAAATTTGAAATTTGGGGTGTGGATTTGGGTCAAATATGAAAATTTGAGTGCATTTGAGTCAAATATGAAAACTAGGGTGTGCATTTGGGTTAAACATGATTTTTAGGGTGCGTTTTTGGGGCTCAAAGATGCATTTTAGGGTTCAGGGTTTGCTTTGGGGTGCAAGGGTTAGTTTTAGGGTTGCACTCACTGAAGTGGAAATAGTAATGTTTACATCTCCACAATCCAACACCTTCCCTACTGTTGCAATACGCCTAGTATTAGTATGCATTGTATTGGAATGCAATATAATGGTATGCATCGTAACCCCAGATATACCTTTAGCACACCAGTGGTATGCCCGTTGCGCATGGCCGCCATTGAGTAGTGCTACGGGGGGACGGGACAGCTGGGAGGTGGAAAACACCGGAAAGAACACTGGATGGGGCGTGGACGCGGGTGTGTGTGTGAACGGGTGTTGTAAATAGTTATATGAGAGAAATCTTACCTCAATGCCGGGTCCCGTGTCTTTGTTGCTCCTGGTCTTCTGAGTCTGCTACCAGGAACAGGAAGTAGGCAGCCAGGCTCCCTTCCCTAAGCCAATCACAACGCTGCAATGCGGCATTGGGATTGATCATTGGTGCCGGGACGAGGCGTTCAGCCAGGGGCTGGAGGTGTGGGGATGGTCTCCATGCAGGCTGTAATGCAGCCTGCATTGCGAACAGGACAGTGCGCATGACTGCGTTGTGCGGCCTAAGTGGGCCGACCAAACAGTCACCGCGCACTTGCGTGGACATGCCACTCAGTCCCTGCCCTGCTCTGTGAGTGGACCAGCCCTACCCACCCTCCCGCCCACAAAGGAAACATGGCACGATTACATCAAGAAGTTATCATCATGTGATGATTGTTCCTCTTCTTGCACTGCTTTAAAGCAGTCGGGCGACGCTCTTCCACCATAGCAGATTAGCCGACACTGGGGGTGCTTCATCTACAGGTGCTAGGCCTGGGCAACTCGACCAACGGCCCTCCTCCACTATGTATCCCACCTTCTCTTTACCAGGACATTAACACCATGGGGCAATCCACAAAACTGTCCACATCTGTCACTCAGCCAGCAGGAGCCTCAGGCAGGTGGAATTTCACAAGCATGGGTACAGCAATCGCCGCCAAGTCCCATGGTGAACCTCACGATGCAGATCATACAGCAGGGGACCCTTAGGCGTGAACTTGCAGCGCTCTTGCAACACAAGTTTGGCACAGCTCAGGGGCCTCACCCTCCACAGCATCCGGCCACTGCAACCACATCCAGCCTGTGATGCAGAGAGGTGTCGCCCACCATTGGTAATCACCTCTGGGCACCCCTGTGTAGTGGTGGATCGTAGTATCCGAGGCAGACCTCCTTACGTTGGTGCGCAGGAGTGCCTCTACCATTTACAGCTCCAAGGGGCGCAAGGCGGTCTTCTCACACAGGTCAGCAACGTGTCTCCATGCGACCGGCCAGACTTCACCACTAAGTCTACCACCACGGCTCATCGACTCAACAGCTCCTACATATCACACTCACAGGCTCCAGACGCAGGTCTAGTGAGGCATCCAGGCTCCAGGCGCAGGTCCAGTGAGGCATCCATGCTCCAGACACAGGTCCACTGAGGCATCCAGGCTCTCATCCTGGTCATCCTGGATGTTGGGTGGCTTGAGGGGGTTATTGATGTGTGCTGCACTTGGCCCTGGTTGCTCCACTCTGTATTCCATTGTTTTATTGCCTATTTTCTATTGGAGGGCGACTGATAGGCTATTTTTTCCAATAGAGGCAATTAAACTCACGTTGGACTGACTAACGTGTGTTTCTGTGCCGCTAATGGGCCTTTCGTTGGTTCCGCCCGCTAACTCCGGAATTCCTATTGCCGTGACGCTAATGTTAGCAGCAGTTTTCACCACTGATCCCTGAAGCAATCGCCATGTAGTTACGTCTTGTACATACGTCGCTAACAAGGCGATAGTTTTCAGCGGTACACAGCATTAGCGGTAGTTTTTGCAAGTCCTTGTATATATGCCCCAGAGATTCCTGTTGCACCTGAAGGAGCAGGATCCATAGCGCCAAACAATACTAAGGTGCCAGACACACTATGAACCTCAACATAGGAGTTCAAGACAAATGCAGCACCAGCTAATTCGGACGCAAAAGTTAAAAAGGAACTAAAATAGAGCACATGCTTCAAGAAACTTTGATGGTGGAGATGCAATTCCAATTTTGGTAGAATTTAACAACCTTGCGAAATCTATGCTAGATGTCCAAAAAACTGTTTCTGGACTTAAAGGATAGATCTTCAAAAGTAGCTGGGCTGTCTGATGAAACCAAAGAAGGGACTATAAGGCAGTATGTGATAGAATAAATGAAGGCTTTGAATCTTTCAATGAGAACATGGCGTTCTGAACTTGAGCTGTCACAGCCTTGTCCCCTACCATGAAAAAGTAGGGAAAATCACAAAGATAAAGACATCACAAGCTGACTGGACATATAGCTAGGGTTAACCATCTTGCTAATTCCACAATTATTTTGTTAGAATCCAAAGTAAATGTGCAGGTCGAGATGGGCCATTACAGTGGTGATGTGGTATGTGGATTAGTTCAAGTCACCAGCTGTGTTAGGTAATATGATTGTTTTAAAACACTGTGCTGCTAACCTCATGTTGAACGTGAAAACAAGGGGGAAACACATGGTTATCTCTGGAGGATGTGCTGCTGTTAACTCGCAGTCAATACACCCCAGGTAAGTATATCAGAGTTTTCACATCACAGGTAAGTACATCAAGGGTGGTTTTTGGTACCTTTACATCATGGTAATTTACATTGCAGGTAAGTAAAGCATTTAATGATTTTGTGTAACGCACAGGGGTGTGAGTGAGTGTGTGAGTGTGTGTGTTTGTGGGCATGTATTAGCCACAATGGGGGAACTGACTCAGTCCTCACAGCGTGGGTTATCCTTGTCAGAACCTGATAAACACTATCTTGGTGAGGACCAGTGCTTGGTGAGGACGGGTCTCAGTAGTATGTTTAGGTACCTTAGAGCAAAAACGAAAACTAAAAGTGCGGTTAGATTTGCCCCGGTCTGCTTTATAACCTTCCCTACTATCAAAGTGTGCAAGGAGTTAGAATAGTAATTACACACTTCATTACAGTCAAAGGACGGTCCTCATAAAAATAGGTATGGGGGTGTGGGTGTGTGTGAGTGTGGTGTGTGTGTGTTACTCACATACAGTTGTTCAAGCTGCACCAGGATTAGAGCAGGTATGAAGAAAAGAGAAACCAAACAGACTTTTCTCTCTTCCTAACTCTGCTGAGTTTTCATATGAGTACTATTAGCATGTTGTTTAATGGCGATCTCTAATTGATCAAAAGCAATATTGGAGAGAAAGGGTGTTAGCCAATGAAGGCAGGGTCGGGACTCCCAGTCCCCTTAATTAATAATTCAACAACAAAGTAAGGAGTTAAACCCTATGGGTAGGTCCCAGGCTCTGTGGAGGGAGGGCCCAGCCTCTGTGGAGGGAGGGCAAGGTGCGTTAATCACAACCCCAAACGGGACGTCCTTTGTCTAAGTATGATGTTGGTTTGCGTGTAGTGTCGATTGTCTGACGATGTGCATGGTTTGGCGCTTGGCTGGCGGTGTCTGTGGACTGGTGCTTGGCTGGCGGTGTCAGTGGACTGGTGCTTGGGTGGCAGTGTGTGTGGACTGGTGCTTGGCTGGCGGTGTGTGTGGTCTGGTGCTTGGTTGGCAGTGTGCGTGGTCTTGCGCTTGCCTGGTGGTGTGTTGGGATTGGTGCTTGGCTGGTGGTGTGCCTGGGCTGGTGCTTGGCTGGCGGTGTGTGTAGAGTGGCGCTTGCCTGGTGGTGTGTGTGGACGGGTGCTTGGCTGGTGGTGTGCGTGGTCTGGTGTTTGGTTGGCGGTGTGCGTTGTCTTGTGCTTGCCTGGTGGTGTGTTTGGATTGGTGCTTGGCTGGTGGTGTGCCTTGGCTGGCTGTGTGTGTGGACTGGTGCTTGGCTGGCGGTGTGCGTGGTCTTTTGTTTGGTTGGCGGTGTGCGTGGTCTTGCGCTTGCCTGGTGGTGTGTTTGGATTGGTGCTTGGCTGGTGGTGTGCCTGGACTGGTGCTTGGCTGGCGGTATGTGTGGAGTGGTGCTTTCCTGGCGGTTTGTGTGGACTGGTGCTTGGCTGGTGGTGTGCGTGGTCTGGTGCTTGATTGGCAGTGTGTGTGGTCTGGTGCTTGGCTGGTGGTGTGCGTGAACTGGTGCTCGGCTGGCGGTGTGTGGGAAGTGACTTAATGCTGGTTACTACACACAGTGCTAGCTGAGCGCCACTCCATGCAATCCATGAGTTTGTGTAGTTGCTGTGTCAGGAATGTGGACATGTGAAAGTGATGGGCCCTTGATTGGCGTTGTCTGCTGGTGGAATTGTAGTAATGTGATGGGTCCGCGGCTGGCGGTGTGAATGTTTTGTATGTGTCACATGTATGAAAGGTGTATGAATGGCCTGTAAAGAGGTTGGTGCCTTGTCGTGGCTTAATAGCTCACGAGCTGTGAGTCAATGGTTCAGTTTCTCGTCCTTTCCATTATTAACAGTGTATTTCATTTTTTGTGAAATCACTCGCTAATACAATGGTATATACTGAACCATCACTCACCCTCGTGCCAAATCCAACCAGTATGTGTGTGTGTTTGAGGACTTGATATCTGTGTAGTTATTTTATTAATTTTTTATTTTTTGAAGCAGGACGCACCTTGTCACTTTTTTGTAAATGTTGTGATGTGTTGCTTTTGTGTCTGGTGGTGTGAATGGTCTTCTGTGTGTCAGGTATGAAAGGTGTGTGAATGGTCTGTAAAGCGGTTGGTGCCTTGAAGTGGATTTACAGCTCACAAGCTGCGAGTCATTGGTTCAGTTTTTTTGTCCATGTAATTGACAGTGCATTTCATTTTTGTGAAATCTCTTGTTAATAAAATTATATATACTGAACCATCATTCGCCCTCGTGCCAAATCCAATCAGTATGTGTGTGTGTTTGAGGAATAGATGGCTGTGCAGGGATCTTGTTTTTTTTAGTCTCCCTGCCAAGTGTACATTCCACCTACGAATAACCTACCAATTGTAGATATTGTTGAAAACCCATGGGAGTCTCTCTGGTGAAATCTAACAATTAATTTTATCCACAATATCCTGCAAAACTCACAATGTCCGTCATATTTTCCTTGCAATATTGCGCCCAAATTTTTACGCTGCACAAGTAAACAACTTGTTATTTTGTCAAAACTAATTGGTTTAGCTAGGGGGGTCACATAGGTTTTTCACTCCTTCCTCGGTTGCCATCTAGGGAAACGTAGCAAACCCACACATTTCTGGAAAGTAGACACCCAGGGGCTTTCAAGGGGGTATGGCTTGCGTGGATCCTCCAACTTTCCTTTTCCCAGAATCCCTAGCAAACTTTAAATGCAGCTAAAAAAAATTTTTTTTTCAAACATTTTTGTGTGTAAAAGTGTGGCATCACTGGGCTCACACAAATTTCCACCCACCCAGCGTTCCCCCAGGTCTCCCGATAAAAATGGTACCTCACTTGCGTGGGTGATTCAAGGACCCGCAATAGGCAAGGGCCCAAAACTTAATGAGGCAACATCAAAATTACCTATCACAAAGCAATCTGGTTTTGCAAGGGGGTTCCCATGAGTTTTTGGCCCGGGGCTCGGCAGCCATGTTGGGAAACCTACCTAAACCATACATTTCTGGAAACTAGACACCCGAGGCACTCCTGCGAGGTATGGCTTGTGTGGGTCCCTCATCATTCTCCTACCCAGAATCCACTGCAAAGCTAAAATGTCATTAAAAAAAGCTTTTTTCTCACATTTTTTTGTGCTAAAGTTGTGGAATCTATGTGGATCCTCAAATTTCCTCCCACCCAGCGTTCCTCCAGTTCTCCCGATAAAAATGGTACCTCACTTGTGTGGGTTGGCATAGTGGCTGCAACAGGAAAAGGCCCAAATTGTACGGTGGAGACTTAAATATTACCTATAGCAAAACTACCTTATTTGGGTGGGGCACCTGAGTTTTTTGCCCCGTGGTCCGTGGCCATCTTTGGAAACTACCAAACCCAAACAGGTCTGAAAACTAGACACCCGGGGGAGTCCAGGGAGGTATGGCATGCGTGGGTCCCCCAACGTTTTCCTACCCAGAATTCCCTGCAAACCTTAAAATTAGGTTACAAAAACACTTTTCCATACATTTTTGTGTGGGATCTCCGTGCCGGCACAATTGTCCTACCAACCAGCGTTCCCCTTGTTCTCCCGAGTAAAATGATGCGTCACTTGGCAGAACAGGCCAAAAATGTATTTTTAAAAAATTGTAGAATTCGGTATTTAAAAGAAAGCACCGAGAATTCTACTGTTTTGGGGTCATTCTAGTCACAGGCCTTTGGCCCACCCACACATGGTAGGCACTTTGCTAAAAAAGGGCCAGTTTTCACTGCAAAATTGAGGTGCGTCCACGTTGCGTTTTGCGCCGCTTCCTGTCGCAGGCACTAGGCATACCCAGGCAAGTGAGGTTCCATTTTTCTCATAAGACTTTGGGGAACGCGGGGTGGGTGGAAATTTGTTGATCCACGCAGATTCCAGAACTTTCCACCATAGAAATGTGAGGAAAATGCATTTTTACCCCCAATTTGTTAGGTTTGCAAGGGATTCTGGGTAACAGAACCTGGTGGGAGGCAGTTTAGTCACCCCATCCTGAATTCCCCTGGGTGTCTACCTTTAAAAAATGTATAGGTTTGCTAGGTTTCCCTAGGTGCCGGCAGAGCTAGGGTTCAAAAACTACAGGTAGGCACTTTGCCAAAAAAGGGCCGGTTTTCACTGCGAAATTGAGGTGCGACCACGTTGCATTTTGCGCCATTTCCTGTCGCAGGCACTAGGCAGACCCAGGCAAGTGAGGTACCATTTTTCTCATAAGACTTTGGGGAATGCGGGGTGGGTGGAAATGTGTTGATCCACGCAGATTCCAGAACTTTCCACCACAGAAATGTGAGGAAAATGCATTTTTTTCCCCAATTATTTAGGTTTGCAAGGGATTCTGGGTAACAGAACCTGGTGGGAGGCAGTGGAGTCACCCCATCCTAAATTCCCCTGGGTGTCTGGTTTTCAAAAATGTATAGGTTTACTAGGTTTCCCTAGGTGCCGGCAGAGCTGGGGTTCAAAAACTACAGGTAGGCACTTTGCCAAAAAAGGGCCAGTTTTCACTGCGAAATTGAGGTGCGACCACGTTGCGTTTTGCACCGTTTCCTGATGCATGCACTAGGCAGACCCACGCAAGTGAGGTACAATTTTTCTCAGAAGACTTTGGGGAATCCGGGGTGGGTGGAAATTTGTTGATCCACGCAGATTCCAGAACTTTCCACCACAGAAATGCGTTTTTTCCCCAATGTTTTAGGTTTGCAAGGGATTCTGGGTAACAGAACCTGGTGGGAGGCAGTGGAGTCACCACAACCTGAATTCCCCTGGGTGTCTAGTTTTCAAAAATGTTTAGGTTTGCTAGGTTTCCCAAGGTGCCGGCAGAACTAGGGTTCAAAAACTACAGGTAGGCACTTTGCCAAAACATGGTCATTTGTCCCTGCGAAAGTGAGGTATGACCACGTTGCGTTTTGCGCCGTTTCCCGACCCACACAAGTGGGGTACCATTTTTCTCAGATGACTTTGGGGAATGCAGGATGGAAGGAAATTTGTGGATCCACGCAGATTCCTTAACTTTCCACCACAGAAATGTGGGGAAAATGTGTTATTTTGGACACTTTTTTAGGTTTGCAAGGAATTCTGGGTAACAGAACCTGATGGGAAGCTGTCAAGTCACCTCTGTAGGTAGCGCGGAACGTCCGTGCCACAAAGGAGTTGCACAGCCGTATGCACAAATGTAAATGATATTCACAAGTATTCCATATTTTCACCAGATTCATCCAATTTTTATTCCAAGTTTTATTCCAAAGTTTACTCGTTTTTTCACCATCACGTCAAAGACATAAAGTTTTCATGTTTTATGCGTCTTAATACTCTGTGAGTGCCCATCCGGGCTTAATCACAGGCTATAACTTAAAACTTCATAGTTCCAGAACATTCCATTCTACCCAATGCATTTCGGTCTGCACGACCTTCTTCGGGGGTATCTATAATGTTAAAAGCATATTTTAATAAACGCTCCATTTGCACGACACTGCTACAACTGACAATTTGCCCAAGTGTCCCTCCCAATTCATCAGTGATATACCTGAATAATATGTATTGACTCGTGCGTGCGCTGTTAACTACCCCGCCCCAGTTCCCATTAAACATAATCTCAATGTGCCCTCCCGGTCAGCCTCACGCTAGAAATCTATTTTAAGAAAACAAAAGTGAACAATCTGCAAAAGTGCAACCCACGTCTACATTTCTAAACTCGCAGTCAATCCCTGGACATACCTGCTCAAACGTTCTAAGTATTGAACCGCCTATCTTTCCTCATCTCCCTTCGACTGCATGCTAAGTTATTCCACTCTCCGCGTAGCCGTTTATAACCCTTTCCACCCACCTGTGTTCATTTCATCATCACGTGGTATGTGTGCCTCTCCGTGTTTCTTAAAGTGCACCTTCCCCCTCACTCACTCTAATACTAAAGATATCCAATACTGATAGTCACCCGATTCCCTATGTACATTTATAAACGTAAAATTAGCAAACAGTATGAGTCGCCACATAAAATCATCAAATCAATTACAAATTAAGACATATATATAACGTTATACGAATCAGTGCTGTGAATGTCCACTTGAAATCAAAGTCCATTGCAACAATCTCCACAAAAAGGTTGCTCCTTCATGTTCCGAGAAAAAGTCTTTGACGTGACTTTATAGTTGTACCAATTTTAACCGGTGTTCGATATTCAACGGGGTGCTCTAGCAGGATTAGGGACAAGATTCAATAAACTGCACTGTAATTAGACCTGAAGCACACCTTCTTTTGCCTTTTCAAACTTCATTTTTCTTTTAATGTTTTTTTCCATTTTGGCGTGCAGCACTCCGTGATGCTCCGTCCCAAACAAGCATCTGAGGTAAACAGCTCTGTAGGTAGCGCGGAACGTCCGTGCCACAAAGGAGTTGCACAGCCGTATGCACAAATGTAAATGATATTCACAAGTATTCCATATTTTCACCAGATTCATCCAATTTTTATTCCAAGTTTTATTCCAAAGTTTACTCGTTTTTTCACCATCACGTCAAAGACATAAAGTTTTCATGTTAGAATGGAATGTTCTGGAACTATGAAGTTTTAAGTTATAGCCTGTGATTAAGCCCGGATGGGCACTCACAGAGTATTAAGACGCATAAAACATGAAAACTTTATGTCTTTGACGTGATGGTGAAAAAACGAGTAAACTTTGGAATAAAACTTGGAATAAAAATTGGATGAATCTGGTGAAAATATGGAATACTTGTGAATATCATTTACATTTGTGCATACGGCTGTGCAACTCCTTTGTGGCACGGACGTTCCGCGCTACCTACAGAGCTGTTTACCTCAGATGCTTGTTTGGGACGGAGCATCACGGAGTGCGGCACGCCAAAATGGAAAAAAACATTAAAAGAAAAATGAAGTTTGAAAAGGCAAAAGAAGGTGTGCTTCAGGTCTAATTACAGTGCAGTTTATTGAATCTTGTCCCTAATCCTGCTAGAGCACCCCGTTGAATATCGAACACCGGTTAAAATTGGTACAACTATAAAGTCACGTCAAAGACTTTTTCTCGGAACATGAAGGAGCAACCTTTTTGTGGAGATTGTTGCAATGGACTTTGATTTCAAGTGGACATTCACAGCACTGATTCGTATAACGTTATATATATGTCTTAATTTGTAATTGATTTGATGATTTTATGTGGCGACTCATACTGTTTGCTAATTTTACGTTTATAAATGTACATAGGGAATCGGGTGACTATCAGTATTGGATATCTTTAGTATTAGAGTGAGTGAGGGGGAAGGTGCACTTTAAGAAACACGGAGAGGCACACATACCACGTGATGATGAAATGAACACAGGTGGGTGGAAAGGGTTATAAACGGCTACGCAGAGAGTGGAATAACTTAGCATGCAGTCGAAGGGAGATGAGGAAAGATAGGCGGTTCAATACTTAGAACGTTTGAGCAGGTATGTCCAGGGATTGACTGCGAGTTTAGAAATGTAGACGTGGGTTGCACTTTTGCAGATTGTTCACTTTTGTTTTCTTAAAATAGATTTCTAGCGTGAGGCTGACCGGGAGGGCACATTGAGATTATGTTTAATGGGAACTGGGGCGGGGTAGTTAACAGCGCACGCACGAGTCAATACATATTATTCAGGTATATCACTGATGAATTGGGAGGGACACTTGGGCAAATTGTCAGTTGTAGCAGTGTCGTGCAAATGGAGCGTTTATTAAAATATGCTTTTAACATTATAGATACCCCCGAAGAAGGTCGTGCAGACCGAAATGCATTGGGTAGAATGGAATGTTCTGGAACTATGAAGTTTTAAGTTATAGCCTGTGATTAAGCCCGGATGGGCACTCACAGAGTATTAAGACGCATAAAACATGAAAACGTTATGTCTTTGACGTGATGGTGAAAAAACGAGTAAACTTTGGAATAAAACTTGGAATAAAAATTGGATGAATCTGGTGAAAATATGGAATACTTGTGAATATCATTAACATTTGTGCATACGGCTGTGCAACTCCTTTGTGGCACGGACGTTCCTCGCTACCTACAGAGCTGTTTACCTCAGATGCTTGTTTGGGACGGAGCATCACGGAGTGCTGCACGCCAAAATGGAAAAAAACATTAAAAGAAAAATGAAGTTTGAAAAGGCAAAAGAAGGTGTGCTTCAGGTCTAATTACAGTGAAGCTGTCAAGTCACCCCATCATGGATTCCCAAGGGTGTCTACTTTTCAAAAATGTATAGGTTTGCTAGGATTCCCTAGGTGCCGGCAGGGCTAGGGTGCAAAAACTACAGGTAGGCACTTTGCCAAAAAAGGGTCAATTTTTAACTGCGAAATTGAGGTATGACCACGTTGCATTTTGCCCCGTTTCCTGTCACAGGCACAAGGCCGACCCACACAAGTGAGGTACCGTTTTTATCGGGAGACTTAGGGTAATTCAGATTTGTAAATCAACTGTTATTACCTATTGAGTTTTCATGCATTTCTCCTCAAATTGAAAGACATTGTGTAAAAAAAAATCATTTTGAAAAATGACCAATAATTCTCATGCTAGTATGAGTATTCCCAATTTTGAAAATGTGGAAATATATACTGTTTCTAAACTCTATAATTTGTACCCAATTCAGAATTACATAGGTGTCTTTCATACCGATTTTTCCATGTATACATTTTCCCAGAATAATTGCTCTATACCTGGTACATAATAAAAAACCATTGCAAGTTGCTGCTCAGTTTTTGGCTCTGGGTTCGTCGGGTTCTAGGCGAAACTACAAGTCCTGTATATCCCCACAACCAGGAAGGTCTAACGGATGTAACGGTATATTGCTTTTAAAGAGCTGAAAAAATTACAAGAAGTTACAGGTGAAAACGTTGAGACAAAAGGCTGTTTTTTTCAACTAATTTTCAATTTTTCCAATATTTAACTGTTGATTTCTATAAAGAAACCTTCATGGATTTAGACAAATGACCCCTTTCTGAATTCAGAATTGTGTACTTTTCTGAAATGTATAGCTTTCCAGGATCCATTAATGCTTTCAAACTCATTTCTACCATTAACTGGAAGGAGGTTGAAAGCACTAAAAATAGCAAAAATAGGCTATGTCCCAGAAAAATGCCAAAACTGTGTGAAAAATGTTGGTTCTCTGACAAACGACTGTCATTTCCTAAAAGCTGAGAAAATGCTGATTTCAGCCCCAGAAACCCTTTATTGATAACATTTGCAGGGAAAAACACTGAGGCTTTCATTTGCAACCCGTTTTCCCCATTCTTCTGAAAAAAACTAACATTTTACTGTATTTTGCTTAATTTCTGGGACCCCTCCAAAGGAATCCACAAACCCTGGGTATCTTTAGAATCCCATTGATGTTGGAAGAAGAGGACACAAATATGGCATGGATACCTTATGTGGTCAAAAAGTTACAGGGGCCTAAGCGCACACTGACCCAAATCGCCAAAAAATGGCTTAGCACAGGAGGGGAAAAGGCCTTGCAGCGAAAGGGTTAAGTCACCTCCCTCTCTGTCCCTGTGATGAAAAGTCAAAACAATCCACTTTGCACATATTGCTCTCCTGTTCTTTTTATGCTATAGAAAGGAAAGAAGTTTATTATTGCATTGGTGCGGAAATTTAATCTCCGTTACTCTGTATTCAACAACTAGAAACCCCATATGTATGTTTCGCGACTGCCTCATATTTACTGGCAGCTGTAAAAACTTGTGGGCCTTAATTAAGCATGAGCGCAAAATCCGTTACGCTCGCGGATTTTGCGAATTTTCGGTAAATCCGCGATCCGCGAACTCTCGCGAATTTACCGCGAATTCGCAAATCCGCGAGCGGCGGATTCCGAGGGCAAAAGTTCAAGCCTTGCTGGCCTGTTGTTGTAACAATTTTACGATGGCGCCGGCAAGCTGCCAGCGCCATCCTAAAATAGTTACTAAATTAGCTTCAACAGGAAGCACTAATAGATAAAATAAAGCAGGCGCTCGTGCATCTGCTTTATTTTATCTATTCGAGCTTCCTGTTGAAGCTAATTTAGTAACTATTTTAGGATGGCGCTGGCAGCTTGCCGGCGCCATCGTAAAATTGTTACAAGCTGGGCAGCTGTGCCCTCTTCCCAAATATACCATCAAAAGTCGGCTGTGATGCTGGACAGAGGCCTTTGCATCCTTGACTTTCACGAGCGCAATCCTCGTGCTGTTCCTGTGGCCAGGAGCTTTTATAGCTCACTCAAGGGACCCCTGCGCCCTTCGGCGCGATTGCATAGTAACACACACCTGGTCGCTGTAGACAACTCTCTGGCACTTTAGGCAGCTGTAGTGTAGTGAAAGCACTATACATTTACCCAACGAGGTATGGCACAAAACGGTGGAGTCTTCTTGAATAAATATGAAGGGCAGGGTTCATTCTGGCACGATGGTCCTGGCACAAAAATTAAACCTCAACCGGAAGCACTTACAGATATCATTTAAGCATGTGCCTTAGTTGAAGCTTAAATTCAGTGACTCATTCATCGGCCCAAAAAACAATTGTGAGCGTTGTCAAGGCTGGGCAGCTGTGCCCTCTTCCCAAATATACCATCGCTAATCAGCTGTGATGCTGGACAGAGGCCTTTGCATCCTTGACTTTCACAAGCGCAATCCTCGTGCTGTTCCTGTGGCCAGGAGCTTCTGTATCTTCATCCGCTGCTCTGATCGGTCTCTGACCTTTTATACACACAAGAGGCATGTGCACTCTCATGGAAGCCCCGCCCCAAATCCGCAAATCTGTTAATCCGCAAATACGCGGATTTTGCGGATCCACGATCCGTGAATACGCAAATCCGTGAATCGTGGATCCGCAAAATTCGCCCATGCTTAGCCTTAATACACTAACAATTTACTATGGGGAACATTTCGATGTTAACAAGGTCTTACTATGAAAAGATTATGCATTTATTGTACAGTACCTTGCAAGTTTTTTAACCAAATCCAATTAAGACAGGTTATTTTATCCTCTTTGCGATCTTGGAATTTTGGCACATATAGATTGTGATTCTGCTGCTATACTTCGTAAGGAAATTTTGTTTCTAAGAATTATTTTAAAATTGAAATTTTTACTTGAAGTGGTTGACCTAAGGCAGTATAGGCAAACCAGTATTATTAAGAAATTATCGATACCGTGTTTTTAAGGAATTTTAATATTTGGTTTAAATCAAATGATCCTGGATTTCACCGTAATGCTATTTATAGTCTTTATTTTAAACAAAATGTATTCCATTATCCAATGGACCAGTTGTGGGAATACAGGGCTCCAGAAGCAACTCAAAAGTTAAATGGGGGAACATAGTCATGAATGAACCAAGGAGAATGTCTCATTCACTCTATCTCACAAAGGCCATCATAGGTATTACAGATCCAGCCATGGATAGCATAGGCAAAGTGGATGACAGGAGACATGATATTTTGTATAGAAAATGGAAGCTATCATATTCTATCGGGATTGTTATTGGGTAGATCTCAAATGTCTGTGTGTGATGCCCATGAAAGTAACAATCAAGACAAGCTGCTTCCTTGTCAAGGTGTACAGGAATCATTAGCAGGCCTCCTTGAGAATCAGTGGGCCAATGAGTGCAGATCCAGCAAGAAGAAAGACTCAACATCTGGCAATCAACATCAGATACAAAAATTCGATTTTCATTTTACTGGATACCACATAGGATTAAAGACCTTAAATTCTTGCTTTATTACTTCGGATACTGACATAATTACATTCCTCAAAAAATGAATTAATGGTGGGGCAGGTCATGAACATACAAACATCTGCTTTTGGGAGAGCGTACTTATTGCAAAGGGCTTCATGTGCTCCTGTCAATTTTGAGAACTTGTGAAGAATATATTATACCTTGTGTAAGGTAAACAAATGATTCCACTTAAGTGTAGATGGTATTACAATGGCAAAAAGAGTGTTAAAAGATACTTGCCATAACTTTTCCAACTATGCGTTCAGCAAGTACAATGCTAAGTGGGGTAGAGTGAAAGTCTCTTTAAATACTTAGCTTGGCATAATAATTCATACAATTTTGCAACTTCCTTGAAGGTCATCCCAGTATCTTGACGTTGCATGTCAATGTTTGTTGATTTCCATTCGTTATTTTGTATGCCAGTCTGAAATACTGGATTTTCATTAGTGCATTGGTTGTATTTGCCACTCCTTTGTGTGCTTGGACTCCGCCCATGGTGACTGGCCCTATTACAGGTACTCTTCACTTACTGGTGCTCAACTCCACTCCACATTAAAACAGAGGCCACTTCCTACGCACACTGGACACGAAGGGGGAAGTAAGGCATTGCAGAGGGCACGATACCACGCTGATACCATTCTGCTTGTATGTTTGCTGTGATTCCCTAACTGCTTACACCACTGAGTGTTCTGTGTAGGCGGCATTTACATAGCGCCAGTGAAACTGATTACGAGTTTCACCTTCCAGCACACTTTAATCATTGTTTTCTTCTGTGCTACTTGCACCGTTTTTAAAGCTGATTACGAGTTTTAAATTGCTGCACTTTTACTAAAATTACCAGATTTCCTTACCTTAGTGCAACTCTCCCCGGTTCACCGCGAGATCTCTCGTTTGAGTGGAGGGAGACTTGGACAGACGCACTTCCGGTGGAGTGTGAGTTGGCGTTCTAGTGCTCAACTCCGCTCCACATAAAAAAAGATGCCACCACAAGTGCGCAGCGGACGTGCACAGCGGGCGCACCGCTGGTGCGCTGAAGGTGCGCCAAAGGCAAGCCCGTCTGCGCCCGTCCATGCCCGAACGGGACCAGGGGCCAGAACCCCTGCACCCCGGACACACTACGGACACAAGTATACCGCCTCTCAACTAAAACACCTGAACAGCCCTCTGGAGCAACACTGCGCGCACTCAATCTTAGTCCAGAACTCCCAAAATAGATACCCACAGTGTCAGTTAGAGATCCCCTCTCTATCGGTTCTCCCTCCCTGCCGTAAGACAACATCCAAACTCCTTCTGCTCAACTGCAGATCCCTACCCAAACACTCCAGCGAAATCTCCATCCTCTTAATTGACGAGGCCCCTGAAGTTCTATTCTTGACAGAAACGTGGTTTAATGACAGCTCTGAACCAGACATTGTCCAAACCTTACCGCCAGGATATCTAATTCAGAAAGTGGACAGAGGGGTAGGAAAGGGTGGGGGAATTGCTATCATATATAAGGACCATCTAGCCTGCCGCTTGTTGGGCAGCCCAGTATCAGATTGTGAGAACACACACTTCGTGATCGATTTTACCCCCTCCCTCACACTATCCGGTATCCTTATCTATCGTCAGCCCGGAGCAACAGGACAATTCGCGAAAACACTGTTAGAGACAGCAGGGACCCTTGCGAGTCTCGCGCCCAATTTTTCCCTTCTGGGGGATTTTAACTTACATTTTAACGACCCTACGTCTGCACCGGCCATCGAACTAGCCCACGACCTAGCAATGTACCAGCTTCTTCAAAAGGTTTCCCTCCCCACCCACGAAAAAGGCCATCTTCTGGACCCCATTTTCTCCAACTTAGAAGTTCTCGTAAGCAATAATCCCACCCCCTTTCATGGTCAGACCACTTCTTAATACCCCTTCTTTGGACTCACCCCCAAAAGTCCCCTCACCTCCCCCCGCCGCACACACTAATACGACCCCGGTCCAAACTCTCCACAGAGAAATGAAATCGGAATTGAATAAACTGCAACCTAGCCCCGTAACGGACCCTGTGATCAAGAACAAGACCTTTCATGACTGGATCAAGGGGTCCCTCAACCTGTTGCTCCCAAAAGTATCTACCCATAAGAAAACGGGCCCCACACGTTCCCAATGGTACACCCCCAAACTCCGCACTTTAAGGCAACAGTGTAAAAAAGCAGAAAGATGGAGGAGAGAAAAACTAGAGCATAGGGCATCCATACGCCAATATAAAAATGAAATTAGAGCGGCCCAGGCCTCCTTCTACGAAGGCAAAATCCTAGCTGCCAGTAACTCTCCCAGAGAAATCTTCCATATTGTCACTAAACTTATGAAGAACCCTAATCCCGTTGCCCCCCCCTGACACCACCAGCCACCGTTGCAATGAACTGGCAAACTTTTCTCCACTAAAATCCAGAACATCCTCGAACACTTGCCTCAAGAAAACTCAGACACAAACACTTCTAGCAAGGACACTTCTGTCAGGATACAATCGGACAGACCGGAATTGAGTACTTTCCCACCTCTTACGCAGGAATCCTTCCTCTCCTCTCTATCATCATTAAAAAGTGTCTCCCTCTCAGATCCCGCACCCCCTAACATCCTAGCTTTATTCGGATCTACCATTGTCCCTATGGACACTCAACTAATCAATACCTCCTTCGACACTGGTACGGTTCCCCCCAAGTGGAAAAGGGCAATGGTTCGCGCCCTGCTAAAAAAAAAACAACCTAGATCCCACGGATCTAGGCAACTACTGACCCATTTCACTTCTACCGGGCATAAGCAAGATAGCAGCAAAACATGCCAACCGGGCACTTTCGGCCTTCCTCAAAGGCAGCGGAGCCCTTCACCCTTCTCAAACGGGCTTCCGTCCCGGTCAGGGAACAGAAATCGCCATACTATCAGTAGTGGAGGAAACCAGGAAAATCCTGGATGCCGGAGGTACAGCTGCAATCATCTTCCTAGAACTAAGTGCAGCTTTTGACACGGTTAACCACTGTGTCCTGATCCACCGCCTTTGGAGAGCAGGAGTGTTGGGAACAGCACTAACCTGGCTGCAATCCTTCTTAGATGGAAGATCTTTTCAGATCTTCCAAAACAACCTCACCTCACGAACCATGTCATTAGGGTGCGGAGTACCACAGGGCTCCTCGCTTAGTCCCACCCTCTTTAATGCATATATGGCCCCACTAGCGGATATAGTAGCCCCATTTGGAATACACGTGGTTACCTATGCGGACGACACCCAGTTGGTCGTAGCACTGAGCCACCCCGGCCAACAGGATACGGGCCTCCAACCCTGCCTGGAGGAGGTAGTAAACTGGATGAGTCTCTCCCACCTGAAACTCAACGGAGAGAAGATAGAACTCATGATCCTAGATGACCAACAGAGCCTCTGCACAAATACCCTCTGGCCAGCCTTGATGGGTCCACTGCCCCCCCAAAGCGGAAATAAAAAGTCTAGGAATATGGCTAGACCAGAACCTCTCCTTTAAATCTCAGGCAAGAAAGACAGCTGCCTCATGTTACAGCCTTCTCAGAATTATTCATAAGGTCCTCCCTCTCTTACCCCCTCTTGCTAAAAGATTAGTCACCCAGGCCCTCATTTTATCCAGATTAGACTATGACAATGCCCTCTACCTAGGGGCCCCCAAGGAGGTCATCTCTAAATTACAGGTCATACAGAACTGTGCTGCAAGGCTGCTTACTGATACCACCACTCGCTGCTCAGCAAGACCAGCACTGAGCTCGCTCCACTGGCTTCCTGTGCAGCAGGGAGTACATTTCAAGGCACTCTGCATAGCACACAAGTCCATCAACAACCATGGGCAACCAATCATCAGGGCGATGATACGACCTTACAGAGCAACTAGGGCACTCCGCTCGAATGAACTTCATCTAGCAACTATTCTCAGGACTAAGAAGGCCAGAAGCAGTGGTAGGCTCTTTTCACTCAACTCCTCCAGACTATGGAACACTCTCCCTTTGCAGCTACGTGGTGAACCCAACTACCTGAAATTCCGCAAACATCTGAAAACCTGGCTGTTCATCTAGAGCCCTTCCCACCCACCTGTATCTACACAGCGCTGGGATGCTTCCAGGTAGCCATGCGCTATACAAATGCTGATAACAATAACAATAACAATAACTGGTTCCCTCTCTCCCATCATTGCTTGTGGTCACCCCGTCTCAATGCTTGTTTGTTCAGGCGTTCTAGAAACACCCTCTGCTGGCAGCATTAGAAACTTGGGTGAGCGGGGGTGGGGAGGCAAAGTTTGCTGGTGCGCCACATGTAACTTCCGCAGTTCATTTCTGAGAGGCAAAAACCTTGTTTTTCGTGTTGTTGCCCCCTTCCCTCCCATTCCTCTCCATTGCATACTGGTACCCCTCCCTCATGCCATGCTAGTAGTTGCTGCCTTCTCAATACTTGTTTTTTAGCCCTTGTGGAAAAGCTGCCCACACACAAAGCACCAGTTCTCTTTGCCATCCCCCACTCTCCTCAAGTCTTTTGGTCACATGTATCATTCATTTTATCGGTCACAAATGGTCCGCAACACCAGCACCCTGCTCGACAACCTCGCCACCCTTGGACTCAAGCAGCTGGTGTCCACCCCCACCCACCTCGCCGGACACACACTCGACGCCGTCTTCTCATCCAGCACAGACATCGTCTTCAGCCACGCCACAGGACTCCACTGGACAGACCACAGCTGCGTCCACTTCACCTTCAAAAGAACGACGACCCACCACCACCAGCAACAGGTTGCTCGAAGAAGCTGGAACAAGATCACAGCCGACCAACTCGCCGCTTCCCTGAGTCAGCACCCACCTGCCAGCTCAGCGAACCCCAGCCAGGCCGCCAACAACCTCACGAAGTGGATCAACAACTGCGCAGACGAACTCGCCCCTCTGAGGACCCAGCCCAGCAGACCCGGCAGCAAGAAAGCACCATGGTTCACTGACGAACTCAAGAGCTCCAAGAAGAACTGCAGAGCCCTCGAGAAAGTCTGGAGAAGGGAACCTACACCGAACAACATGACCACCCTCAAGCTCGCCACCCGGAAGCACCACCAACTGATCCGCACCGCCAAGAAAACTGCATTCAAGGACCGACTGGACAACAACGCACACAACTGCAAGGAACTCTTTAACATCGTGAAAGAGCTCTCCAACCCCAGCGCAGGAAACAACGACATCACCCCATCGCAAGACCTCTGCAACTCCCTCGCCGCCTACTTCCACAACAAGATCGCGGACATACACAACAGCTTCAGCAGCCAACCGACGCACGCCACCACCGCAGCAACGCCACCCACCACCACCCTCCGCGCCTGGACCCCGATCAGCACCGAAGACACGATCCGCATGATGAACTCCGTCCACTCCGGATCTCCGACCGACCCCTGCCCTCACCACGTCTTCAACAAAGCCGACGCTATCATCGCACCCCACCTACGGGACATTATCAACACCTCCTTCGACTCCGCCACCTTCCCCGAGAGCTGGAAGCACGCCGAACTCAACGCTCTACTCAAGAAACCCACAGCGGACCCCACCGACCTCAAGAACTACCGCCCCATCTCGCTCCTCCCGTTTCCAGCAAAAGTCATCGAGAAGACCGTCAACAAACAGCTTGCCGCCTTCCTCGAGACGAATGGATCCCTCGACCCCTCACAGTCTGGCTTCCGAGCCAACCACAGCACCGAGACCGCCCTCATCGCTGCCACCGACGACATCCGAGCCCTGATGGACAACGGAGACACAGCGGCCCTCATCCTCCTAGACCTCTCCGCGGCGTTCGACACGGTCTGCCACCGCACCCTAGTACATCGCCTCAGCAACGTCGGAATCCAGGAGAAGGCACTGGATTGGATCATCTCCTTCCTCGACGGAAGAACGCAGAGAGTCCGCCTACCACCGTACAAGTCAGAGGCCACCGAAGTCATCTGCGGCGTCCCAAAAGGATCATCTCTGAGCCCCACCCTCTTCAACATCTACATGAGCCCCCTCGCGGCCATCGCACGCCAACACAACCTCAACATAATCTCCTACGCCGACGACACCCAGCTGATCCTGTCCCTGACCAACGACCCCGCCGCCGCCAGAGCCAACCTGCACGAAGGGATGAAAGATGTAGCCGAGTGGATGACGACCAGCCGCCTGAAACTGAACTCAGACAAGACAGAGGTTCTCATCCTGGGCTCCTCGCCCTCCGCCTGGGACGACTCCTGGTGGCCCCCCGCCCTGGGCACCGCACCCAAACCGACAGACCACGCACGCAACCTGGGCTTCATCCTGGACTCCTCGCTCTCCATGACCAGACAAGTCAACGCCGTCTCCTCATCATGCTTCAACATCCTGCGCATGCTACGGAAGATCTTCTGGTGGATCCCCACCGAGACCAGGAAGACCGTCACCCAGGCCCTCGTCACCAGCCGACTGGACTACGGCAACGCCCTCTACGCCGGTACCACCGCCAAGCTCCAGAAGAGACTCCAGCGGATCCAGAACGCCTCAGCCAGACTCATCCTCGACATCCCTCGCAACAGCCACATCTCCGGACATCTGAGAGACCTGCACTGGCTCCCCGTCAACAAAAGAATCACCTTCCGTCTCCTCACCCACGCACACAAAGCCCTACACGACCAAGGCCCGAGCTACCTCAACAACCGAATCAACTTCTACGCCCCGAAACGCCACCTCCGATCAGCCAGCCACGCCCTCGCCGCCGTCCCCCGCATCCGAAGAGCGACAACAGGAGGAAGGTCCTTCTCCTACCTCGCCGCCAAGACCTGGAACTCCCTCCCGACCGACCTGCGCCTGACCCAAGACCACCTTTCCTTCAGGAAGAAGCTGAAGACCTGGCTATTCGAGCAGTAACGGCACCCCCCCCCCCCCCAAGCGCCTTGAGACCCTACGGGTAAGTAGTGCGCTCTATAAATGCCTTTGATTGATTGATTGATTGATTGATTTGCAAAATTGGGCAGTTTTTCGACAGGTAGAATGCATTTTGTTATGTACGAATTCCAATTTGTAATTCAGTAACATGTTACCGTATCGTAATTTTGAATTGCGAATACATACCAATTCGGTATTAGGAAGAGGGGTGTTTAGGGCGTCCCTTCCTAACACCGAAACACAGCAGTATGTACGAGTGTGTTGCGACTGAAATGCTGTTGCAGAACATTCGCATTTTACCACCTACTTCAAGTAGATGGTAACCCATTCACAAATAGGAGGAGAATGGTAGTGAAGAGGGTTTTTCGAGCAGGCACAGATCACTCCCTGATCTTAAAAAAAGAAAAGAAAACTTTTCATTTTTATTTTTTAAACACAACACATTTTCCTTTGAGGAAAACGGGCTGCATTGAGAAAAAAAAGGATTGCTTTATTGAAAAGCAATCACAGACATGCTGGTCTGCTGACTGAGTGTTTAGAAAATAGAATAATCCCACCGTCCATACTAAGAGCTTTTGCTGAGATAACAGAGACAATTAATGTTGTATTATGAGGTGACAGGAAACTGAGATTACATAGGCCCCACAAATGGTTTAACAGTGATTGTTCACGATCTCATAGTAACCTTATTAAGGCACTAAAAAAAACCTCGGGCTAACTTAGTGGTGAAATAAATATATAACAAAAGGAGGGAGGGAGAGGGAAAGTGGATTCGGTCTCCCCTGGCAATTCACATAAACAAAATGGAATCCACTCTGGTAGTGGTAGTGGTCCCCACAGTGGTGGGAAGCACACAGTGTTGTTTTGAATACCCCTCACACACCAACAGGCCCCTTGGTGTCATGCTTCATCATTGGGGTCTTCGCACCCCTCTACGGGATGCGGCGTGCTACGACTCACGACTACGTAGGGGCACTTTAAAGTGTACTATTTGTTGGTGTGTGTGAGGGGAAGATAGATGTGAGTGGTGAGGTAGTGGAATGTGATGGTTAAAAGATACCTGGCTCGTAGGTAGAAAAATAAAATGTATTAAGCCCTCGGCTGGTATCGTTAAAAGGGGTGCAGAGTGAGGTTGTTACTGTGTATTAGGGTACATCAACCTCAGAAAGTGCGTCGACATGTTTCGGAGTGTGAAAACTCCTTCTTCAGGACCAGGATATGCACAACTATCCTCACCTTACTCACATGTAGTGTAGGTGTAAAAGTGAACTCTACAAAAATTATTTAAAAATAGGCTTAATGTGCCTAATAGTGTATAGAACTGTAGTCTGTTGCGCCCAATTGGCGTTTATAGAACAAGACTTATAAACTACAACTAGATGGCCTCATGAGCCTATGCGTGGTATTGGCGGGTTTTTCTCCTGCTCAATGTGGCAACGATTTCTGCAAGACCCAGTAGGCTGCCTTCCCCTTAACGCGGCTCTGACGTCGGAGCCGCGTAGAGGGGAAGGCAGCCTACTGGGTCTTGCAGAAATCGGCGCACAGCTGCAATCAATGAGAGGCCAACTATAAATAGAGCAGTCTACCTCCCGTTCGGTACCTCCCGGGGCGAGCTCTAGTGGGCATCGAGGTACCGACGGACAGGTAAGACATTTTGCTGCCAAGGAGTTTAGGAATTCTTTTGGATATGTTACTATGGATGTTTTAACTTAACAGGGTACTTTACCTCACTTTTGAAGCTTAAAATCTTGTAGTTCTAACCTGCATTACCATAGGTATTATCTGAAGCACATGTGGGTCCCTACTATCTTGCTATACTCAGGAGTATTTTTGCTCTCCCTTTTGACAAAAGCTACAATTTTGCTGAGACTAGAGAAAAATGTATTCACTTAGACACTAATATTATTTCCCGTAGAGCGGGGCCTCCCTCCAGAGCAGCCAGCCAGGTAGAGGTGAGGCAGGATTATCCTACAATTGAGGGTAAGTCCATGTTATCTGTGACTATCTCCACAGCACAATAATTTGCAATACAGTGACTAACGCACTTAGTATGCACAGCATCACATGTGATAATTCAGCAATTTGTTTGTGTTTCTCTCTCTCTCTATTTTCTTGTGTTCATTTATAGATACCTGAGTATGACCTGACAGACAAATGAAACGCAGGAATACTGGTGTTGTATAATACTTTTTTTTTCCAAATAGTATAATTTCTCACCTTTTGCAGCAGCATTAGCACATAATACATCTGGTCCTGAAGAAAGCCGCTGATACTTTGGAATAGATCAATAGGCTGAAACATGTCGACCATCAAGTGACAGTGGTTTTATATCCATACCACTGTGCTGTCTTATTTTTAACCCTGTCAAGTAGAGCACATTAATAAAGTCATGTAGTGATTTTACTTAGTCAGTTTTAATCTCACTCACTCACTCTTTATCACAGCGCTGCACACCTCACTACATCCATCATCTCACGTATGGGATTACCATCCTTACCTCATAAAAACATCTCTGAGCTCCTTCTTTAAACACCGAAGTAGTAGCTCCCAGTGCTGACTAGGTTTCAACACTGGTAAGGAGGACCCATATGATGAAGCATGTCACCTTCGGGTGAGTGAGGGTTCTTATCCTTAAGGGATGTCTTCCCCAGCTAATAATTTTTTTTGTAGTATTTAGTTTGAGAGAGGTACTACATATTTTGCTCATACACATATGATTAAAGACCATAGGTGTACTATTTTGTATTCATACTGTAGTGGGAACATACACCTAGAGGTCTATAATTTGTCCCAGCAGACCCCCAATCCACAGTAGTTTTTTCTGGCCTCAGAAGGAGCCTGGGAACTGTTGAGCAGTGTCTCAACCTCTACCTGGTCATAAGCAAGTACACACTAGTCAAAAAAGCTTCCATCTATTTGGGTTATATGGACCTTACATTGGCATTTGACTGGATGGAGAGAGGGGAACTATGGAGGAAAATGCTGGATCTGGGTATAGACACATCTTTAGTTCGTTCCGGGTCAGGTATGGGGCAGATGGGGAACTTATCTCTTTAATTAAAATTAATCGTGTGGTATGCCAAGGGTGCTTGCTTGCCCCTTTCTTATTTTGTCTTTACATCAATAACTTGGAAAGTTATATTAATCAAGGCAATGTTGATGTTCCCAAGATAGGCTCTAGAAATCTTCTGGCGTGACTCTACGCCAATGATTGTGTGTTGATGTCTAGAACTGGTGTGGGACTGCAAATGCTTGTCACTAGATTTAATGATTTTATGTCTGATTTGGGTCTTAAGACCAATACGGTAAATTCTTATACTATGGTGATAGGTAAATCCTCCCTTTTAAAAATCATGCTTTATCAATAATGAGAGGTTGTTTTGTGTTCCAACTTTTTCATACCTAGGCATCCCCTTTAACCAGAAAGGCACTTGGTATCATTTAGTTGAAACTAGGGTTAATAGTTTCAACCAAAACTTTGAGGCTTCATTAGGCTTACAAAGCAATTTGCATCCAGACCTATTGACTCGATAATTAACATCTGTAAGGCTCGCTCGTGTTCTGTAACCTTGTATGGGGCCAGAGTGTGGGGCTTTTGCAATCCGTCTCACCTTCAGGCCGAGGAGAATACTTTTCTTAGAAGATTATTAACAGTCCCAAGTAGTCTACCAATTATTTTTTGTCACAATGAACTTGATCTCACCCCTTTAACCCACCATATACAAATTACTCCAACTTTGCTATGGCATTCTGTATGGCCAAAGGATGAGCCGACCCTTAATCGTGCAATACTACTGGATTGCTTTAGCCTTGATCATATGCAGAAGATATCATGGCTTAGTTACATAAAAAGGCAGTTGGAGACAGTGGGGCAGGTGGATTGTTTTTATAACCCTGAACAAATTGCCAAGAATTCAAAAATCCAGCTGAAAGAGGATGTTCTCTCTTTTTCAAAGTCGACCATTGAGCACCTGGAGATTGGGAAAAAGAGAGTTCTGGAATATTTGCCTTTGGTACGTTCCCCATGTGTAGCACCCTATCTCTCGTTTTTCATTTGTCATACGAAAATGTTTTATCTTATTAGATTTAGGTTAAGCATTGCATATTTCCTTGTTTCTTATCCTCGTAAAGTTTATTGCGATGCCGTACTTGAACCATGCCCATGGGACTCTAAATCAACACAGAACATGCATTTTTCGTTCTTCTGTCGACTCTACTCTAAACAGAGGAAGGATTTTATTATCCCTCTATTAAGTCTCTTAATTATTAGGAAGTGTAGGCTGGCTTTGTATCATCTCCAGCTTTTAAACGACAAATAAACATGTTTAATGGTGTATAGGCACATTTCTACTGCAGTCAGTCTACGGAATTTACTTGGGAAATTATTTTACCAATTCGTAAATTGCATTTTGGTTTTATTTTACTCTTAATGAATTGCCTCAGAATATCATGATTTTTAGGTCGAGCATTCGAGGCCTCTTGTATATATTTTAGTATATACTTTATATACTTAAATGTGTATGTACTTTGTGGGCCCTGGAAATCATGTAGTGTAGTTCCTATAGTCCCAATAGGCTCTGCGCATTGGAATAATATATTCAGCAGTGTAGACGTAGGACTGAGGTTAACTAGGTCTCTACTGACTATATTAGACTTAAGTGTTTGCCAGCTAGCTCAGAGGTCACTAGAAACTTTCTCGAATAGGCGAGGAGGAGTTTTACCTCCCTGGATAGACAAGAAGGGATTTAGTTTCTGACAACCATAAAACATGACAACTTTGCTCTCCCTGATTAAGAGTATATCTCTGGAGTCGTGTGAAAACAAAAGACAGCTATTTCACTCAGTCAAAGGTGCGTACTTAGTTTCACCAGATTGCAGAGAAAAGAGAGACGGGCGTTTTCAATAAAAGGTGTTATTTATTGAGCAGTCTTCTTCCTCATACAAGAGAAATGAATTGCTACAATGGCAATACTTTTAGTAAAGTAAAGTGCGTACAGTAAAAGCAGGATTATAAAATAATACTGTAAAAGCATTGATATGGTTTCTTAGCCATATGATACTTTAAAATAGATAAAATAGATACATACATATATACATTGACTAATCGTACTCAACTGGTGCTTCTAAATACGCCTACCCCGGTGTACCTGACCTAAGCCTAATAAGTGGGAGGGAGTAAGTAAGTAGCAGTTTAAGTTAAGTTTGTTTTGCCAAGAATCTGACTCAAGAATTCTCTGTAAGGGTTTAGTCAGTTCCGTACCTGGGTAATAGAAAGCAGGAGGTCTGGTATCTCTCTCTCAGGACTCGATATCCCAGCAACCCGCAAAGGTAGGCTGGAAACGCCGGAGCTGGATTTCTCGGCAGGAGAAAAGACAGCGTCTTTCTCAGCGCGTCAAGGAGGAGGGGCAGCGTCCGTGGGCTCTCGCATCAGCTGGGCTCTCGGAAGTAGACAGCTGCTCCGCTCCAGATTCACCACCGTGTGTTTGCTTAAGGCAACGTTGGTATATTTATACCTGAAAGGTGCCTGGGTTTGACGTAAGGTTGGACATAAGACGTCAATAAAGATGTCACTAAGAACTGGCCGTTCTTACAGTGCTTTACAGGAGTTCTAGGACGAAATCAAAACAATAGCAAGGGGGATTTCCCAGGGTGGTGGAGGCTTGGTTTTGTTTAGAGAACTCGGTGTGCTTACTAGGGGGCCGGAGAAGTCTTGCTTAATGTGACAGCATGTGCTACGACTGAATTATGGATATGATTATTATGCCATTGTATGGATATTATTGATTATAGCCGGACAAGGGCATGAAATGGGAATATCAATTCAGGTTTCCTAGATAACACACTACACCCACTCCACAAATTAATGTCCATCATTACTAAAACTAAGCAATAGTAAACATAAAAGGTGCACGTGTAAATCAACCCACCCCAAAATACGTTTTTGCATTTGAAATTGTGTATGCGAAATACATGAAAATGATTATAGGTACTGTACGCGTTTCAAGCAGGGTAATCATTCATTAAAAAAGTATGCATATATATATCAGCATGAATGATTTGCAAAATTTACACATGAAATGGCTCTTAATAAAGAAAAAAGGGTCGAGACCATTCCATCACATATAATTACAGTTTTTTGTAAATATGCTAGAGGCTGAGGTAATATATTGTCTCTAGAGTTCCTAAAATAGAAGCTCTGTTCTCTAAGAATAGTTCTACTTCAAGCAGAGTACATGTGCCAAAAAAAAAGGTAAATATTTTGGAATCGGAAAAAAAAAAAATCGCTTTCAGGGGAGAGAAAAAAAAAATATTGTTCCAAATATGTTCAGTGGCTTTTGTTATCAAAGCCGAAGGCCGAATTCAGAGTTCAGGGAACGCTGTGTACTAGTTTGCTTAAAAGTTATTCTTTTTGTTCGGGGGAAAACATCATTTCAGACAGACTTTCAAAAAAGCAGTTTACCGCTTCAGGTGAAAGTTCGATTAAGTTGGAAAATGCCGCAACTGTGCAGTCATGAGCATGATTGCTATCATCGATGACAGGATCAGCAGTGCTCACAGAAGGTCGTACCTGGGTGATGTTGCTCTCATCTCGTACTTCACTACCCTTTAATCGCAGTGGTAAAGTCTCAACGAATGCCGTCATCAGGATGGGTAACCGCTGGGGACAACACGATGCATGAGCCGTTACAGGACTTAGCAAAGTATCTGTATCCAATGGTACTTCTGATTGTAGTGTGAGACAGACGTCTAACACGCATTCTTCTCCGCACAGCATACATCTTAACACAGGTAAGATACAATTCTGCCAGATGGGTCTGAATGAAAGAAACCAGGTCATATTCAGATCTCTTAGCCGGGCTAATCCAAGGACTTTAGTTATTCGGTCCCGATAGCGTATAGCTAGGATTGTTTCTTCCATTGTTGCTGGTGTCTTGTCTGTGACATGGCTTGCCATAACGAAGCAGGAGAAGCAAAAATAAAATGCCTGCTACGAGTCCCAACAGGAGTGGTAGGCCGCCAAAGACTGAATGGACAAAATTAGGAAAAATGCCCAGAACTGTTGTGAAGGGTGTTAACAGTCCAGAAAAAATTGTCTTAAATACATGCGGGATACCATTCGTATCGGACATGTTTAGGATTTGGCTTAGCATTTCCGCAAAATGTAGGGGGCAATTTGCTGATAAAAGGCTATGTATCTCTGCCGTTGTCCTTGCAACTTGCAGATCATACGTTTCTTTTGATGACGTCAAGGGCACAGTTTTCTGCAAAAGGACAGACTTTATTCTGCTTAAAGTATCAATTCGAATAGAAGAGATATTCAAAATGGGCCAAATGTTTTCCTCCCTGTCTGGGGTGTTGTTCGGAAACAATACTTGCATACAGCAAGTGACCATGGAAGAGACGCTTACTAGATAAGCTTTTCCTGGCACCAAGCCACAACATCTGTGGTCCACTATTAGAATGTAGCTCCCGTTAGAAAGCCGTCTAAAAAATGGCTCTATTCGAGTTGCAGGTGTGCCATGCTGGTGGCATGAGAGGTTATTTGAAGTCCCCTCACAGGCCCCATGTAGGTTTATACCATGACATAGAAGTATACCACTTAGTGACCTTTTACAATTATCACCACTAAGAAATACATGCTGTCCTTTTTCACTATAACATGTGTGTGTGTAAGGTAATTTCCATGATGACTTAATGTATTCTTTACCCAACCTTTCATACTGGCCTTCTCGTATATACTCTTGGCAGTATTTAAATTGGAAAGTAGTTATCGGAATAGTTATGATTCCGTGTATTATCCATTCAATGACAGGTCGTTCTGACATTGTCAATGGTAATCTCTCTAGTTTTTCAATGCTCAGAATTGTATATTCCGCTCCTTTTTGTGCCAAGCTGATTTGTGTATCAGTAAGGTTAAAGATAGAGAATAATGCCGTTGTGTTGATTAAACGCCAAGGCACGTAGCCTGAACGCAGATTTTGTAACGTCCAGCCAAGCTGTACAATAGAACGTAGTTGGGACTGACCATGTTGTAAATCCTGTTCTATTATATCAATTGCAGATGATACAATACTGTCCAGTGAATATATTCTGGAAGACAGAGTCATTAACCCATTGTCCACAACAGAAAGTGATTTTTCCAAATTAATACGGTAAATTTCTCGTATTTATTCTGCTGTTTCAATTTGTGTTTCTTTCCAAGCTTCGTTGTATGCCGCATATATACTGGCCGCTATGAAACGTTTTTGACGCTGTTTGCGTGGTCCCATTATGAAATAACGCAAGTCAGCACCTTCTTTAAGTAAAGTCAAGTGTTGCTTCATTTCTGCCAGTGTGGATGTCTGTAGCCATTCGAGGCAGAGTTTTCCTACACTGTATGTTGTAACTATCCCTGGATGTTGTCTCTGGGAGTATCTAGGGTCTGGCCTGGTCAATTTGAACCCCTGCATTTTGTTCAGGAATCTATCTTGACAGTTATTTGTGTCTGTGGGCCAGATCAACCATTTCTTCCAATCAGGATGTGTTCTGTTTTGGTTAAAAATATGGGATACGTCTATCTCAACATCTGTAGTGCTGTTACTGTCAGGTGTTGGCTTTGGAATAGACGGTTTGTTCAAGTCTTTAATTTTGGCTAGGCCAAGACAGGTTGTCTGTTGAATGGTATCATTCAAGAATATAATTTGTTCTGGGATCATGCAGGCTCTAAATAATGATTCTATACCTTGGACCTGCCAATCTTTGGTACCCCAGATGGTTTTTGTTTCAATATTGTTTTTCCAAAAATCAAAACCAAATGTAGTCATTTTTTCAAAAAATGTTTCTGAATAGATTAATTTAGTGTTTGTCAGCATGGTTTTCATTCCTGTCTTATTTAACAGTTTGAAATAAAACGTTTCTGCATCACTTGTGTTAAACCCTGAGAAGTATGGGAATTTATCAAAAAATGTTTTTGAACTGCCTTTTGGTGGAGTTGCACAATGTTCCCATTGATTATAATTAAAAACATTTCTAGGTTGAGCAGATTTATGCAAATAATGGTTAGCATAGTGATTGTAGCAGTACATCTGTTCATAATTTGATGAACCCTGTAAATAATCATGTTCTGTAAATTTTGCTGACATAACTAAATCTGACATCATATCATTAATAATTTCAAAGTCCCAATCATCAGAAAATGTGCTCGGTTTTACAAAGTCACTTAATGAAACCTTGAATTGGTGTGGATACTTCAAGAGCTCGACCGGGCCATAAACATCGTATTCTGTTTGGTCCCAAGCTACCCCACCGGATATTGGATTGGCTGTGAAATTTACTGATGATAGTTCTCTTTTCTCAATGTGGGATGACTTGTGTGGCTTTAGGACCAAGTTGATGTTCTGACTTGCTGTGTCCATTGTACTGTATTTTCCCTCAATGAATTTTCCCAAACAAAGAACCATGATGAGCCAAAGCAGGAGGAAAAGTACACCTAACACAATCCAAAATTAAATCCATGGAGAAATCAGATAGGTTTCTTTGAGTTGATGAAAGAGTTCTTTTGCTTTGTCTTTAAAAGATTTTGTTGTTGGCTGTTCTTCAGGCTCGCTTGGATCCTCACAAAAATCATCGAAATTGATGAAGTAGCCTGATGCAGTTCTGTCAATTGTTGGAATTGCTTCCGGATTTTTATTTGCTTTTGGAATTTTCTTTGTTTCATTAGCATAGTCTGTGGCTACATCGTTGTAGACAGGTGTTTCTTGATGAACTGTTTCAATTTGGGCTTCAAGAGGCACAAGTTCCATGGCATTATTGCATAGTCCTTTTTTAATCACTGCAGGTTTATCAAATGTGATTAGTCTCTCAGTTTGAACCTCTTGGATTGTAGCAAGATTTGGTCTTCTGCTACATCTTGGGAGTCCACTGGGCCTACTACTTATTATTAGCCACATGATTGTGGTTTTACCAGGTCGATGGATACAACTTGGTTCTCCTTTTTACCAGCAAGGGGCGGTAGTACAACTGATCTTGTTCCGTTGACAGTTAAGACAGGTACTGCTTTTCTGTAAGAAGGCCCAAATTCCTTCTTTACCGCGATCTTCTCTCTGACCAGATCCCCAATCTTTGGAATCCAGACAGGCCTTGCTGGGACAGGTGGTTTCTCTTCAGTGGCTGTTGGCTGTTGTTTTAGCTTTATGTTGCTCAGGTCTTTTCTTGTTTCATTTAAGTCCTGTAAAATAGCCAAACGATCTTTGATATCAAAGCATTTTTCTTCTACCACTGAAGTCTGACTATCGAGGTCCTGAATATGCATTCTAGTCCCGAACAATAGTTCATATGGACTGAAACCTTTTAGAGAATTTCTTGGCAGATTATTAAGACTACGTTGGACATTTGTTAAATGTTGGACCCACCCAGTACCCGTACCTAATACCCTCGCCGTTATAGATTGCTTTATGTCTCGGTTTTTTCTTTCCACAATCCCGTTTCCCTCAGGATGGAAGGGACAAGAATACCGCAATGCAATGCCCATGCTGGTCATGGCCTCCTTATAATCTCGAGAGCTAAAAGCAGGACCATGGTCAGAATGTAGCATGCCAATTGCGTATGTGCCGATATAGACTCGCAAATCTTTTATAACAGTTCTGGCGTCAGCCGAGCGCTGGTGTCTACATTTTAAGTGAATCTAGTCTTAAATAATATACATTGGGACGCATGTTTCCTGTTTAATCATGCGTATAGATCGCCTTATGCTTTCTACTAGGTGTTCTGGCACTACTTCGGCCGGTTCGCCACTGCGATCTCTGTTGCAGTTTTGACAGCTCATTACAACTTTGTAATTCTGTCAGAGATTCCTTGATCATCTTATGCCTTAGACCTAATCCCATATGTGCTTCTTGTATTAAGAAGATTCTCCTGTTCGTGTTTGGAATTACCCTATCCCCCACTCCTGGGATTCGAGCAAAAGGAACGGAGTTTGCATCGATTATGTATGTATAATTGAGTGGATAGTTCACGGGTAATGCTGCACAGTCGCCTTTTGAAGACGTTTTTACCGCCAGCACGGTTTCCCCGTCTATGTATTTTTCGGAACGCTTTTTTGTGGCTACGGAAGCCGGTTTAGTTGCTTCCGCTGTGGCTGTCTCAGCCAATGAATTCCCTGCAGCGTGAATGCCATCACGCTGATGACTCAGTGTATGTATCACGTGAGTCTTTTGTAGTTCTTTCTTTACAAGAACTACTTGTTCCCAAAGCGATTTTTGCTTAATTGTGGCACCTGTGTCATCTTTGTAACCATTTTCAACCCATTTCTGCAAGTCTTCATTGTATGATTTGACGCAGGAATGCGAATCGCACACTATTAGTGTCGGGAATTCGTGATCGGCAATGTCGAGCGCCATATTTAAAGCTATTAACTCAGTTTGTTGACCTGAATTGTCTTTTACAGATTGTGACATTGTTACCAGTGGCATCAATTTACGTCCGCGCCACCGGCATTTGACAACCTCGCACATAGTGTTATAAGCTTGTTTTCCCCAAACTGAGGGTTCTGCATAACTGTTTGTGTATATTACACAGGCGTAAAGTTGTATGGGCAGAATGTCGCTAGGCAGAGGATATTCTTTCTCATACGTTAGATATTTCATTTTTTTCATTTCCGGGTCAAAATAGTATTTCACTTTTTCTGTAGCAAGAGAATTTTCCCATTGTATCCATTTTGGATCTAATGCCACGGTAGTTAAATTACATGGGCTTGTTAATGACTCAAAGGCTGATTCTGCTGTTAAAACAGTAATCCGTCTGCCTTGGGCCTGGGCTCTTTCTTTTGTTACAGCTGTTTGAACCGCATTTACAACATTTTTCGCAAGACTGAATGTTTTTTCAGCCTGTGAGTACCAGTGTGATTTGTATGCTATTGGTACCTTTTCTCCCTCATTAGAGGTCAGGTACGTGAATCCGCATCTTCCTGGGATGACTCGGATTACAAAGTTGCGTGTATTGTCGCGAGTTTGCAATTTTGTTTTTGCTAACATGTCTGTTTGCAATGATCTCAAAATTTCTGTGTGTTTTTTTTTTTCAAAACAAATTTTTATTAGGTTTTGGCAGTTGACAGCACAATAGAAATAATCCACCGCTCCCCTATTATCAGAGAGGCAGTGGGCATAGCAAAAACAGCATATTCAAATACAGCCAGCTAAGATTCCCCCAGTACCCACCCACCATTAACCCACCCCGAACCCTCCCTCCACCCCGCACGGTGTCTGTATTGTCCATCTAGAGGAGCTTAGCAATGGTAAACGCTGCATGTGAGCCACGTCACCCTAAGCCAGTTCAGACGCGATCTGCGTCGGCGACCCGAGGCTCCGGGGGGTCCAGCAGAAGGCCTCTGTAGTCAGCCCATTTCTTCCAGGTCTTATAATGTTTTGCAGGACACCCCCTCGCCTCAAATATTGGACGCTCTAGTCCCATGTTAAAGTCCAAACCTCGTTTCCACACCTCCAGCAGTGGGGCTCTAGTAGCCTTCCGTGCCCTAGCTATGTCCCTCTTGGCCACTACGAGGCCCAATAGGAGCAAGTGCCGCTTGTAGAAATTCCCCCCCCACCTGTTCCATGACATGAAGAAGGCCTAACTTCGGCGAGCGGGGGAGCTCCCAGCCCAGCACCTCTTCCATGCACTCCCACACTCCTGACCAAAAATTTCTGTGTGTTTTTGAGTCCAATTAATTGGTTTAAAATCAGGTTTTATTAATTCATAGAGAGGTTTAACCCTCTCTGCATAATTTAGAATGTATGTTCTTCCGAAATTCAGGAAACCTAGTATTGATTGTAAGTTTTTCAGCGTTTTTGGTGCTTGGATTACAGCACATTTCTCTAAGAAATGGTCTGCTAGGCATTTGCCTTCACTTGATAATTCATATCCTAAAAACAGGACAGTTAGATGGGCAATTCGTGACTTTTTAAAGTTGAATTTGTAACCCTCTGCTGCGAACCCAAGTATTGTTGTGTTCGCTCTTTTCAAGTGAGTATCCAAGTCATCATCTGTTAGATAGATGTCATTGACATAAGATAATGCCTCATCATCATACAGTTGTAGTAACTCTGTTACTCTTGCTGAGAATAATCCTGGACTGTTCTTGAACCCCTGTGGGAGTCGACAGAAATTTTCTGCAAGCCCATTATTGAGAAAGAGGTCAAATACCTGCTTTCAGGTGCAATGTTTTGACAAAAGAATCCATTAGAGATGTCTAATGTTGTTTTATATTTTTTGCGCACGATGTTATTCATTAGTGCTGCACTGTGTGAGTTTTGTATTGCAAATGTCTTGCAACATGAGTTAAGGTGTCTGTAGTCCAAAACTAGGCGATATGAATCGTCTGGCTTGGAGACAGGAAACAAAGGATTGTTCATTTGTGAGGTGCATGTTTCAATCACCCCCTGGTATTCAAGTTGATCTAAGATCTCCCTGACCTGTTTTTTAGCTTCTTGCTTAATTGGGTACTGCCTTTGTGCAGTTGGTTGACATTTTAACTGGATTTTGTGAGGAGGAGAGTCCTCATCCCATCCTACATGATTTTTATATAAAGCAGGAGCCTGGGCTACTGCCCACTTTCTTGCAAGTGTATATTTTTTATGAATTGGAATGTGATTTGAGAAGGCAGGCATATTCATTTCTTCGCCATGAGGGCACTCCCTGACAAACTCTGGTGTCCAGTCTTTTTCAGCTAAAAGGATGTCATAGCCTTTGGAAAGGTTATCCCAAAATAGACCCCTTACTTTCCTAGTCTTATCACCCTCTATACGTAGTGTTATCTCGTATATTTTATGAGGTTTGCTAACTCTGCTGTCTGCAGTTTCCACTTGAATGTATTCATTCATGTCCACTGTCTCCAGATGATTCATCAGGATCTTGCGAGCTATGGTCACTTCTGCTACGCTGTCTAGCGCTGTCTGGGCCCACTCTCCGTTTTTCAGCTGTGTCCTCAGTATCCTCGGCATGCTTGACTATTTTAATGCTGGCTACCTTCTTTCTTGGAAATTGTAATTTTTTACTTTGATGAGCAGGTTCTTTGTCTTTGGATTTGACGTGCTCTTCCCTTTGTTCTGACCGTCCTCTTCTTTCCGATTTCTGCGAGGAAGTCTGAAAAGATCGAGAGGGACGTGTATCAATATCTTGATATCTATCAGGTTTCTTAAGATTATCCCTATTTCTAAGGTTGTATCTTTTCTCAGAGGGCTCCCTCTGGGGAGACTTGTGTCCTTGGTCCGGAGATCTTTATCTCCGCCGAGGAGACTTTCCTCTGGACTGGAATCTTTTTTCTTTGGGACTGGATTGTTTATTTCAATCCCAGCTCTTTTTTGGAGTGTTTAGATTATTTTTAATAAATATTTTTTCAGGATTTTCAGTTAGTTGGGGTTTTACTGGTTTCCCACCCAAACTATCTCTTCCTAGTTCTTCATAGGATTTTTCTATGATTCTGGCAAGTTCAAATGGTTGTTCTGCTATATCTGTTACTTTCAATTTCTGGAGGAAAGTTATATCCTCCGTTGCCAATTCAACCAACTCTCTATATGCCTGTGTTAATTCTTTTATTTTAACTAAGTGTTCTTCACTTGACATTTTTTCAATGTCTGGATGTGGTGTGTAGCTGGCTAGAACCGGCCATGTTGCTCCTGGTCTACCTAGTGGACCAAGCCTCTTGATGTGATTATTATGTTTTAGGGCGCCTTTAAACCAGAGCAGGTGCTCTTGGTATTTTAATGGGATTTCCACCTCCTTGAAAGGAGTGTACTCTTCCGGTGGTTCCTCTATTTTGTAATAGTGGAACTCATGTGTGACAGCGTTTGCTGCTGGAAAGTTTATCCATGAATAGAATACCTCTGTCTGCCGATATTCATGTGCCTCAATTACGAATACGACTATACCACCTCTCGATGTTAGTCCATTCTCTATTAGTTTAAGACTTATGGTTTTTCTTATGTTGACCGGAATGAGTATTGCATCCGGGTCGGTCTGTAGGAGACTATTGTCATCCTCTAGTTAACATCTGTAAGGCTCGCTCCTGTTCTGTAACCTTGTATGGGGCTAGAGTGTGGGGCTTTTGCAATCCGTCTCACCTTCAGGCCGAGGAGAATACTTTTCTTAGAAGATTATTAACAGTCCCAAGTAGTCTACCAATTATTTTTTGTCACAATGAACTTGATCTCACCCCTTTAACCCACCATATACAAATTACTCCAACTTTGCTATGGCATTCTGTATGGCCAAAGGATGAGCCGACCCTTAATCGTGCAATACTACTGGATTGCTTTAGCCTTGATCATATGCAGAAGATATCATGGCTTAGTTACATAAAAAGGCAGTTCGAGACAGTGGGGCAGGTGGATTGTTTTTATAACCCTGAACAAATTGCCAAGAATTCAAAAATCCAGCTGAAAGAGGATGTTCTCTCTTTTTCAAAGTCGACCAGTGAGCACCTGGAGATTGGGAAAAAGAGACTTCTGGAATATTTGCCTTTGGTACGTTCCCCATGTATAGCACCCTATCTCTCGTTTTTCATTTGTCATACGGAAATGTTTTATCTTATTAGATTTAGGTTAAGCATTGCATATTTCCTTGTTTCTTATCCTCGTAAAGTTTATTGCGATGCCGAACTTGAACCATGCCCATGGGACTCTAAATCAACACAGAACATGCATTTTTCGTTCTTCTGTCGACTCTACTCTAAACAGAGGAAGGATTTTATTATCCCTCTATTAAGTCTCTTAATTATTAGGAAGTGTAGGCTGGCTTTGTATCATCTCCAGCTTTTAAACGACAAATAAACATGTTTAATGGTGTATAGGCACATTTCTACTGCAGTCAGTCTACGGAATTTATTTGGGAAATTATTTTACCAATTCGTAAATTGCATTTTGGTTTTATTTTACTCTTAATGAATTGCCTTTGAATATCATGATTTTTAGGTCGAGCATTCGAGGCCTCTTGTATATATTTTAGTATATACTTTATATACTTATATGTGTATGTACTTTGTGGGCCCTGGAGATCATGTAGTGTAGTTCCTATAGTCCCAATAGGCTCTGCGCATTGGAATAATATATTCAGCAGTGTAGACGTAGGACTGAGGTTAACTAGGTCTCTACTGACTATATTAGACTTAAGTGTTTGCCAGCTAGCTCAGAGGTCACTAGAAACTTTCTCGAATAAGCGAGGAGGAGTTTTACCTCCCTGGATAGACAAGAAGGGATTTAGTTTCTGACAACCATAAAACATGACAACTTTGCTCTCCCTGATTAAGAGTATATCTCTAGAGTCGTGTGAAAACAAAAGACAGCTATTTCACTCAGTCAAAGGTGCGTACTTAGTTTCACCAGATTGCAGAGAAAAGAGAGACGGGCGTTTTCAATAAAAGGTGTTATTTATTGAGCAGTCTTTTTCCTCATACAAGAGAAATGAATTGCTACAATGGCAATACTTATAGTAAAGTAAAGTGCGTACAGTAAAAGCAGGATTATAAAATAATACTGTAAAAGCATTGATATGGTTTCTTAGCCATATGATACTTTAAAATAGATAAAATAGATACATACATATATACATTGACTAATCGTACTCAACTCTTGCTTCTAAATACGCCTACCCCGGTGTACCTGACCTAAGCCTAATAAGTGGGAGGGAGTAAGTAAGTAGCAGTTTAAGTTAAGTTTGTTTTGCCAAAAATCTGACTCAAGAATTCTCTGTAAGGGTTTAGTCAGTTCCGTACCTGGGTAATAGAAAGCAGGAGGTCTGGTATCTCTCTCTCAGGACTCGATATCCCAGCAACCAGCAAAGGTAGGCTGGAAACGCCGGAGCTGGATTTCTCGGCAGGAGAAAAGACAGCGTCTTTCTCAGCGCGTCAAGGAGGAGGGGCAGCGTCCGTGGGCTCTCGCATCAGCTGGGCTCTCGGAAGTAGATAGCTGCTCCGCTCCAGATTCACCACCGTGTGTTTGCTTAAGGCACCGTTGGTATATTTATACCTGAAAGGTGCCTGGGTTTGACGTAAGGTTGGACATAGGACGTCAATAAAGATGTCACTAAGAACTGGCCGTTCTTACAGTGCTTTACAGGAGTTCTAGGACGAAATCAAAACAATAGCAAGGGGGATTTCCAAGGTTGCTGGAGGCTTGGTTTTGTTTAGAGAACTCGGTGTGCTTACTAGGGGGCCGGAGAAGTTGTCTTGCTTAATGTGACAGCATGTGCTATGACTGAATTATGGATATGATTATTATGCCGTTGTATGGATATTATTGATTATAGCCGGACAAGGGCATGAAATGGGAATATCGATTCAGGTTTCCTAGATAACACACTACAACCAGCCCTAGGACTTGTCTACTTCCGCTTAGGGACTTTTTTTCTGTTCAACTGCCTTCATTTAACTGACTTAATAGAAAAAGACCAGCAGAGGTCAGTAAAATACCAGAATTGCTTTTCGCTTCGGGACTTTCTTTTTTTTAATTTTTCTGGCAACTGCCTCTATTTAACTTTCTTGATAGAAAACGACCAGCAGAGGTCAGGAAAATACCAGAATCACTTTAGCATTCTCTAGATTCCAGTCCATAGAATTTGTCTTTCATTAGCACCCGTAGACAATAATATTTTTTTCAAATCTGGTATTTTCAGTGATATGACCAAGAAGACCCTTATTTTATGTTAAAAACAGAGTTTTGGACAATACAATTTCCCGCTGATCGGCAGTATTTTTCTCCGTGTGTTCCCATACTTGGTATGTCATACAGTTTGGTGCTTATTTTCCCTCCATGTTAAAGAACACTAGATGTTTCAGCACCCAGGCTAATATGCTGCATAGCATAATACATATAAGGTCCAAAGGCGAGACCGATAGCATTGCAAATGCTTGTTTGGTTATACAGTACTGCTTTTAGCATTAATATTTGTATTGTCTGTGCAGTAACTAATGATTACTGCCAATTTATTGTTATCTTTGCCTTTTTTTAAATTAGGCATTTGGTGCTAAATTAATATGAATTTTTATTATTATGAATTTTATTAATATATATATTGTCTGTTTTTTTGTTTTAGCTTTTTGATGTCTTCGTTTAGGGTTCTAAAAAGAACCAAATAAAGAATATTTGACCGACTGACTGACCCCAGCAGGCCACTATCCCCGTGATTTTAGCGATTCCCAATGGGTTGCAAATTGTGGCCTACCTCATTATTATTCATGAAGTAGGTTGATTTGCAACCCTCTCGGAATTGCTAAATGAAATTCATGGCGTTTCATACATTAGGAATAGTGATTACCAACTTGCATGTCGCAGAAAATCGCAATTAGGTAACTATTTGCACTATTGATACATGTGGCCCTAAGTAACATGAAGTATAACTGCAACAAATGATGGACGGAATGCTGAATGATTAAAACATTCTCCCCCCGTCAAGAGATCTGGGTTAATTCCATCGTTCTTTTGCCCACTACCCCACCCCAGTTTGGACCCAGCCATATGCAAATCAGTCTTGACCCTGTGCCTCATGGGAACAGTCCAGACCGAACTGCCAAGCCAGGTCCTCCCTGGACCGGAAACCAGTCCTAGGCTGCTTGTTTCCAGTCCAGGGAGGACCTGGCCTGGCAGTTTGGGCTGGACTGTTACCATTGGACACAGGGTCAAGACTAATTTGCATGGGTTCAAACTAAAATGGCATGGTGAGCAAGGAAATGATGGATTTAGGCCCAGCACTCTGTACTGGGATGAATGTATGGTATTGTTCCGCATTCTGTCCATCAATTGTTCTATTTTGCATTTGTCACCCCGAGTGGGACGGGTATGCCCAGACATGGGTCTCGTGCTCTCCATGCCACTGGAGTCAAGCTATATTGCCTGATGTGGGGTGAAACCTCGAAACCGGTCCTGGGATGCTTGTTTTCAGTCCAGGGAAGACCTGGCTTGGCAGTTTGGGCTGGATCGTTCCCATTGGGCACAGGGTCAAGACTGATTTGCATATGTCTGAGTTCAAAGTGGAATGGCATGGTGAGCAAAAAAACGATGCATTTAGACCCAGATCTCTGTACTGGGGTGAATGTATAACATTGTTCTGCATTCTGTCCATCAATTGTTCTTTTTTGCCTAAGTTACATGATACATTGGGGTCCTCTGGTGTCTGGGGAACAATCCTCGTGGGCAACCACATAATGAAAGGCAGACGCCTCTTCTCTAACCCCTGCAAGGCTTATCGCTTAACTATTTTAAACCTTATATTGGGACTGAAAGGAAAAAAACGTTAATATAAGCCAAAGTCTAGTTGCCACTTGGAGGGATGTAATAAAGAGCAACTTTAGCGTGCATTAATAACGGTGTGGAATGGCAAACCACAGCTTCCCCTAGCAAAAGGTGGGTCAATAATTACTGCAATGGCAGACATTGGTGACAACTCAATTGTGCACAGAGATGCGTGCAGTCAAATCTGCAACAGCCATATACAGAGAAGTGTTTATTATTCATCCTGTCGAAAGTACTTTGATAACTAGTGTATCCATTTAACACTGTGTCATTCTTCATAACAAGCTACTTTGTGTGCCGCAAGGCGCTCATGTGACATAAATTACTTCTAACTGACTTATTTTTATGTATAGCACCGAACTAATGCGGGACTTGTAGCCTTGAGTTAGATTCTGTGTGCTCTTGCAGCAGTCTTTAATGGCCACAGACTAGTGGAGAGGCGTCCTGCTTGAAAACAAGTTGGTATCGATGTCAAACCGGTGCAGTGCCAATAGTGTTCAATTTTAGCCAAGAACGATGGTGCATCTTCGTTTCTGCACTAGCCTCGCCAGTGGTCCGTGCTCCATTTATTCCCTATCAGTGGTTCCTATTTCCTGCCTCTGATGTTCCTCTTATTGGCTCCTGTGTCACTGCCCCCTTCCTCTCTGCAGCAAATGTGCCCGCCATGCTCCCCTCTTATCGAGTTCCTCGTTACCACGGGCCTCTCTTCCAGTCCTATAAGCTCTGTCTTCCTTCTACTTTGGTCAGAGTTTTTTTTCTTGTCTCACTTCGAAGTATCTTCCATTTTCACTACCAGCTCGTGGAGTCTCCTCGAGTTGGAATTGTCCTTCTCACTTTCTAACTTTTTTCTCAGTAATAATTAGGGGACCAAAGGTAACACATTGACAAGAAATAAACACACCACGTCCTCATTTTTGAGAAAATGTTCGATGAATTCCTAACTGCGAATTTTCCAAGCTCCACAGTCTACTTTTTAATTAATTTATGGTCTCCCCGTCCTGTAATATCTCAGAATATTTTTGACACAACACAATTATTTATTGCTAAACATATTAATAATAAATTTAAAAAAGGAAGTATTGCTGGCGAGTGAACGATCAAGCCATGTTTGTTAGCTGGGACTTCTAGTTGCCGAGGCAGAACCCTCATTAATAATAGTACATTATTGCTCAGAGTCAGTCTGTCCACTAACAAACGTTTATGACCAACAGAAATGGCTCACAGTGAAGATATGACATATCACGCAGATCACCATCAAAAAAGTGGTTATTTCCAGCAGCCACCTTAAGCCTTTGTTCATGGGACCATATTATATCTATGGCCCTCTGCCATTTTTTTTGTCTATTCCTCTCTCTGTCCTGTGTTATCCCAGCCCTGTTCCTCTGACTATCTATACCCCAGTTGTTCTCCCGGCCCCTTCCTACCTGTGCCTTTATCTCCGTGGCACCCTACACTTCTGCCTATCTGTCCCGCTTTGGCTCGAAGCTTATTTTGATTTTTCCCTGCCTGTGACCCTCTACCTTCTTCTCTTCTGTCTTGCTTTATCTAACTCTATCACGCTGTATGTATCTTTCTTTCTGTCGTGATTTTGCTGCCTCCCTCTGTCTCTGTCACACGGTTTGCTATCGTCTGTCTCCACATCTTGATTTCTGTACCACCTTGTTTGTCTCGCTTTATGATCCTCTGTATGTTTATCCTTCGGTCTATCTCTATTCCCCTGACCTCTCTGTGTGCCCCTCTGTTTCCAAACACTCAATGTACTCGCAGGGGTTACACCTCATCCACCCGATTACCAGCCTAACCTGAAAGAACTACAAATCCCAGAATGCATGCCCCTTGAAGAAGCAGTGCACCCTGGATTCCATCAACTTCCCACTCTGGAGCAGGAGCTACCTCGGAGCACCCCTAACAACCAGCGAAACTGGAGCACCCTCGGAATCTGGTGCACTTACCACCCTGCCTGAAGCTCCCAAGGCTTGTATGTAAAGCTATACCTTCAGTGAGCAAGAGTTCAGACACAGACCAGAGACAACTGTACTCCCTTCTTTTGCCAGGATTCAGCAGTAAAGACAGATTGATACCCATTTATTAGCTGATTTGTACAAAGTTAAACCAGAAAACCTAGACACATTGTGGATTCCTTGCTTAAATTTATTTTATCAAGCAAATTATTTATTTCACAAAAAATCGTTTTACTTCATTATCACAAAAACACTTCTAAAATTTGAGTTAAATCTACCAGTTGTACAAAAATAACACTTTAAGTGCAAATGGGAAGGGAATGTTTCAATGCAATGCTATAATGAACCTATTAGTGTCAAAGCTTCCACATATAAGAACAGTAGATGTTATAGCACCCGGGAAAATGTGCTGCATGTCTAAATACTTATGAGGTCCCAACGGCGAGACCTATTGGTTATGTCAATACCTGTTGATCATGCGCTAAGTCAAAAATTAAATAATTCCTAGGGGAACGTTGTTTTTTTATGATACTCTAAACCCCGTCACTTATGCAGCACACTGCACAGTTTCATGTACTCGATATATCTCTATATCCAACAGTTTTGCAGGATAAATCCAGCTTAACAAGAAGACATGCTCGTCAGTGATGATAGCCCAGATAATGGAATGAGACCGGCAATACTCGAAGGAACTTGTTGGCTTGTCACCTGCTTTGATGGACAACCCCAAGAGGGGTAAATATGGGAACTCAGATGTTTTACATGGCGTTGAATTGGTGGTACTGGCATCAATAGGGCCTGAGGTAGTCCTCCCATTGATATCATTTTTAATGGGACCATTATGATCAACTGGGATTAGAGTTTTCACATTACATTTAGCACCGCTGGTGGTGTCCTAGTAATTTGGATACTGATTTTGTGTAATCTTAGTAAACTCAGGCAGCTCATGTTGGAGAGGAACACCTGAAATTAAATGGAGGCCATCTCTTTTCAATGCCCTAACTGACCACAATTATAACATGACCCTTCTGAGGAGATTTGTGCACCTGTCCCCCGTACATTATTCCATCATGTCCACCCTCCTCCCTGGTCACCTATTCCCCTCTGGAGATTAGGCCTCTCCAACCCCTTCCATTTACAATCTGTTAAAGCAATTACATTAGTAAAGACATTAGTTTGGATTTGTTCAACTCTTTTTTCCTTTTCTAAACACAGGGCCACACAGTGATTTGCCAATGAATCTAATTCCGCTGAATTCTTAGTTTGCCACCAAATGCAAAGGGAGCACAGCTGATTTTGTAGTTTACCTAAAAATCCCTGCACAACATCAGCACCAAGAGCTTATTGAGCTTGTTTTTAGGGCAAGCTAAGTCCAAGTTACATTCAAATCATATTTCAACTTGTCCAAATAAGCTGCAGGTGGCTCTCCTTAAAAATTGTTGTCCAGCCAGGGTTGAATGGGCACAACTCTAGTCAACAACCTCTCCTTTGCCGCCATTAAAGCAGCGACATCCTGAAATTCTTTTCTCAGCCAATCATTCTTCTTGATCAACTCATATCTCACCGCATTTGGCACAACCAATCTCATAAACTGACTTACGTCCTCCCAATTTGCCTTATACACTTCAAGAAACTTTTGCGTTTCCTCACAGAACTTTGAGGTGTTGTTACGTATACTGGGGGACTCTTTGTTTATGTTAATCAGGTGGGCTGTAGACCATGGGGTTTGTACTGTTGTTGTGCCTCCAGAGCAGGGTTAGGCTCTCAAAGTGAAAAGGGGGAATCTGAGACGAGGTCCTCATTTTTGCCATCACTAGAGGAAGAGGAGTACTGATCTTTGCAGTCGCTCCTTACTATCTCTCGGGCAATATGCACCTCAAAATCTCAGAGGAAATGGTTGGACTTTGGGCTTGGCCTATCTTGTGTCTACGGAATGGGGTCGGGATCTACAGCATGAGCGCTGAATGATAGAGTCTGCCTGACATCTGTGCACTATTCTCTAGTGCTCACCGTCTGTTGCTTGTCTCGCCGCACTTGCACATTACTTCCTTGTGCCCGACTCGATGATTGTGCTGCTGATACTGCCCCGTTTCCATGTGCGGCCACAAATGCATCCATGGTATCTCTTGTGGGCATGGGGAAATTGACATCATCTAAAACATCCTCCTCCTTATTTATATATATTGATGATGTGGTTGAATGATGTGAGTGGCTAGGTAAGAAGGAGGAGGAGCATTGTGGGCACAAGCTCTAATCCTGACCCTTAAGTGACTTTTTTGTCATTGAAGGTCTGATTCAGTCCACAGATCAGAAACTCATGCTTATTAGCTTCATTCCAATTAAAAAGTACTGGCCAATGTTCTGGACTGATTTCATTTTTAAGCTATTTCAATCGTTTTCTAAAATTGCGTAATTCTAGATTAAGGGTACTTTCCCCAGAAATTGTTATCATTAGTAAGTTCAGATAAAAGAACACATGCAAGAGTCTCCAAGTCTTGTGCTCCAGTTCTTCCCTGGAGAGGAGAAATGGAAAGACAGGACTGGAGAGAACCTCATTTAATTTATTCTACATGATCTCATGGAGAGAAGAAGGAACTGACCATGCACACTGACCCACCGATCTCTGGTTAACGATGTGAGGCTAGCGGAAGAGATTGGACAGCTGGATCAGTGATCCCTTTTACACACATTCATCCTTTTGGGTCTGTGCGATGGCCCTGGAACTACTACCTATATTCTCTTTTCTGGAATATTCTCTAGAGTCCTCTTGCTCTTTACAGTAGAATTGACAAACACTAGTTGCTGTCTCCTGGGACTCTTCCCATGCCTATCTACCCACTGTCTGAATTGGGTGCGCAGATTTGGCTTTATGCTGTTACTTTGTATTTCTATACCCTTGTGGTGAGGTGTGTTAATGTTCAATTATTCTGGCTTTGTAATAAATCAAACTAACCTTTCTAAATTGTCCTCTGGTTATTGAGTATTGGGAGGTGGTGTTCTAAATTGATTTGCATTAATGATTTTCTCCTCCTCACACTTTCATGCTGCTAAAAAGTTCCATTGGAGAGTGTCTCTAGAAAATAACCAACCAAAGAAATAGAAAAAATAAGCATGATAGATTTCACCTTTTAATTTGGTTGTGCTATCGCTAACCAACCTGATCAGTGGGTAGAGTGCTGGGCTGCAGGGCTGTTTCCTTGGAGAAATATCTCTCCTATCTTTGAAGTCAGGTTCGTCATGTGATGCCCAGTCTAGCATGCTTCATACCTCAGCTCAAAAATAGGCAGTTCTTGGACCAAGGCTCCATTCTTTGAAAGAAAAATATCTCTCCATCCCCACTGGAAGTCTAAAGGATGTTTATTAAGCAACAGTGATATCACTGCTCAAATTTCCTCAGCATTTACACATTTTCTTCACTTTTGCAATTGAAGCAGAAGCAAAACCTTTAGATTGTGATGTTAGCAGGTGCACGGCTGTCTCATGAGGTAAGTGCAAAAAGAGCTTCAAAAAGATACAGCGCCTGGGATCTCGGATGTTGAGCATTCAAGAATGAGAATGCTTGTTTCATACTGCGAGGCATGGAAATGAGGCTAATAGTGTCAGATGCAATCAAACTCAAGCACATTAGCATACAATAGGCATACAAATTTGCTGCAGGTCATTCAACATGGTGGGTTAGCAGATATTGTATTAAGTCATTAGGAAACAGCAAACAAGTTAATAAATATATATCATGATGGTAGTATTAAGAATCGACAGAGGGACCGTCAATTTAAGCAATTCTGTGAAAGAAAAGCATTTGGTTTACAGAACAAGAGAGTGAGGAGCAGGGACATGATTGAAAGAAAGATTAGGGAAGGGTGAAAAGACATGGAATAGGGAAGGGTTCACGCCCTTCCCTATTCCATGTCCTAGCAGGACAAATCAGGAAAAATAACCCAGGAAGACAAGTTTAACCTTACTGCCATTGTGAGCGTGGCCATTCAAGATAGCCGACTGGATGTGCTCCTGAGAAGTTCCTCTATAATCCTTGTTTTTCCTACATAACTATCCCCACTGAAGTTCTGAAACCCTGGTATTTGGCTGCCCCTAGTGCATGTACATTGTCTCCGAAGGCCTAAGAGGGTGTTGGGGGGACTGACTCAGGTGCTGAGGAATCCAGCCGGTGGGCTGAAGTCTCGCCACAGTTATTGCTTACATCTAGAAGGCCACTGAGCCGGGTAAGAGAGCCTGCTCTTGTCTGCCTCTCTGTTTGCCCCCCACCTTTGTAGAAGGGTAGAGTTGGCTGTACCTTACTGCCCAGGGAGCTGACAGATCCCTGTCAGTGGCCTTGAGACCAGCCACGGCCACTCCTATTGTTGAACATTGGGAGGCCGCTTGGCCAGGAGAGAGGGCCTGCTCTGGTCTGCCTTGCTGCCCCCATTGGTGGCTGGAGGTGACTGGCTGCTTCTGATTGCCCAGTGAGCTGATAGTCGGGGCCAAAAACTTCTGTGGAGCAGCGCAGACTGGAGCCACATGCACGAGACTCACGGAGGCGGCTGATGCGACAGAGGATGTCTTCTGGAGATTCATCATGGTGTGGGTCTGTGGGTCTGCCCTTTTGCCGCTGCCCATTACTGCCCTTGATGGGTGCTATATTGATCCCTGGAGACAGGAGGACACTCTGCCTGATGAGGTGTGGGGGGTTTTGGCCTCCATGCACCTAAACGCCAGGGAGGGATCATTGGGAGGCCCCTTATAGGGCCCGGTTTGCAGTGGCGGGCCCCTCTGCTGAGCGACTCCTGGTGGACTGGATTCAGCAGGCTCTGTGGCCACAGGGCTTATCCACAATGTTGTTAGTGGAGTTTGCTCACAGAGTGTCCCCCAGGGGCCCCTACTAGAGCTCTTATTGCCCATATATTCCCCATAGTAGATAGAAACTGCATTGTAAAGGGTACTAGAGAGGCGGGCTTCTGCAATACGAAAATCATAAACCATAAATTCACTATTTACCAAAACTATACCCATAAAATTCAACTCAGAGAATCATTCATGGTGTTTCATCAAAAGCTCAAAGCCATGAACTTGCAGTGTATGGTCCTTTACCAGGCAAGATTGTGCGTGATAGTGAATGGAAAACCCCACTACTTTGATCGTCCGAAGGAGGTTTGAGCTTGGCTGGAGCTCTGGGACAAAGTGCTCATGCGTAGATTGGGTGCGGCGGGTGGCCTTTGTGGTGTAGGCAGGTCAAGGAGACAAAGCGGGAGACCCTATGACCTGCTGGGGGCTCTTGGAGTTGTGTTGAGCAGGACCCCTTGTGTGCTGGTCCAAGAGTATGGTACTCTGAGATATCCTCTTCAGTAAAGAGCCTCAGTCCTGCAGGCACACAAGTGGAGAATGCTCTTGACACACCAGCAACAAAACATGCAGGTGATGAGGAGCTGGTAAGTGGAAAGACCTGATAAGGGTCTCACCGCAGGGAGATCTCTATTGGGCTATAACAGAAGACTGCAACTTGAAAATTACTTGTACCTGTGTATTGCTGAAAAGCGTACGCTAGTGCATATTAAAGATATCCTGTAGACAGTTGCTACGGTGCCTGAGTGGGAGAATGGCAGCTGTAGAAATGAATTGATTGTAGACTGTTTCACCAGTATGATGCTGGGGTTGGCCCGAAGAACACCATCCTTAAGCTTGTGGGGGGATGTCAGTCTGCTGGGTAATTGTCTTGCAAGGGTGGGTGTCCACTGTTGCACTATGGGGACTGTCCATTCTCGGTTGCGACGGGGAGCCTCCCGCTCCTGACACTAGATGTCTTGTTTGAGATAAAAAAAATGGTTTAGTAATAATTGAAATGTTGGAGATTTCCCTTACAATTGGGGAACTGAGCTGACTGTTGGAACTAGCCAGACCTTAATGGGTAGAAACAGAATTGTGTGTTTTACATGTGTTTACCCGGGGTGGGTCTATTGGGAGAGACTGTTTATTAAGTTTTACCATGCAGTGTTCTCTTTCTTACAGCATGCTATTGGTGGCATTGACTCTCCCTTGGTACCGCTTGCCCTTTTATGTGAGAGGGATTCGCTCTTCTGGTTCCTCAGCCCTTAGTGGGGGTTTTGAACTCTCTTCCATTTAAGATTGCACATCTATGGTAGATAATTATCATATCATCACGTGCAATGTTCGTGGTCTTGTTGGGTACATGAAGCGGCACAGGGTATTAACCTTCCTGAAACGCAATACGATTGCTGTGGCATGCTTGCAAGAGAGTCTGAGACCCATCTCACTGAGGAAGAATGTCATAAGCCTGCAAAAAAGCAGAGTGGCAAATTGTTCTTGGCCATCTCCTCTGGGTAAGGTAGGAGACGGTGTTGATAGCTTCAGTTGCACCATTTAGACTCAATTACTCTGAGGCAGACATAAAAGGTCGATACATAATATTGTTTGGCACACTGAATGGGAAACATACTTAATTGTTATGCAACAAACCCTGGTGATACAAGATTCTATTATACAGTACAGGACTTATTCACAGAGTATACAGGGACAACTACATTTTGGGATAGGGATTTCAATTGTGTCTTGCCTGGTAGAATAGATAGAATGCCACTGAGACAGCACACTAAACCAGAATTGACGATGTCATGTCAAAAGCCATTTATGTGGATATTTGGCATGCCATATACACAAAATCCAAGGAATATTCTTGCCACTCACTAATGGTTAACACTTACACTTACAGCTGACTGGATCATATTTTAGTCAATGGTCTGGGCATGCATTGATTGGCATTTGTCAGATATTTGGGCAGGTTTTTGTCAGATTTATTTATTTATAAAGTTTTATATAGCGCGAACAAGATCCGGAAGGATATCAGACCACTTTACAATAAGTTGCAAGAGAGGACAAAAATGAAATGTACACAGCAATTGTGAAAAAAAACGATAAACAGTAAACAATGGTACACATATAAAGTATAATATTATGCAGAAGAGACGATCCGTGACTGTTAGTTGTGCCATGGAGATAGAAACCAAGAACAACCACCTTAGGAGTGCTTCCACCCGTTATGGTAAGACTTTGCTCATTAGGAATCTCATGGCTTCCAGTTTGAGATCCGTCGTCGAGGAGAGTCTGCGTACGTCTGGATGTAGAGAGTTCCATATTTTAGGGGCAGCACCAGAGAAGGCTCTGTGACACATTCTCTTTTTGCTAAGGATGATCGGTTTCAGGAGGAGAGTAGAGACGCTTCTTGATGCCCTCTCCCCACAGGATAGTTCAAGTTTTTGTGCCAGATACGTGGAAGTATTGTAGTGAAGGGCTTTGTGCACCAGGATTGCAATCTTTAGCTGGATTTGTGCTTCAAAAGGTAGCCAGTTGAGAGATTTAAGGACTGGGCATATGTGCTCATTCCAATTGGAGCCAGTAGTCAGTCTTGCTGCGGAGTTCAGTGAGGCCCTAAGTGGAGCCAAGGTGTATTTGGGAAGGCCACAGAGAGTTGCACTGCCATAGTTCAACCTTGGTAAGACAAGCGCTTGTACCACCTGCTTGAAATCATTTTGTGGTAAGAAGGGTTTGATATTTCTGAGTGTCCTCGTCAAGTGGTGCGCTCCCTTACAGACATTGCTGATATGAGTCTTCATACTCAGGTGCTTGTCCACTGTGACTCCGAGCGATTTGGCTGAGTCTATGATGATCGGAGTGCAGTTGACAGCAGTGAGGTGAGACATCCAGACATCGATCTTAGGGGTGTGGTTCGATGGGGAGATGAGCAGGAACTCCATTTCGGAGGCGTTGAGCAAGACATGGTTCTCCGTTAACCAATAACGTGAGGATAGAATTTCGAGGGATGATATTTTCCGGGGATGAAATTTTGAAATAGAGTTGTGTTTCATCGGCACATGTGTGGAAGAGAATGTTCATGGAGCTAAGTGAGTTAGCAAGAGGTTCTAAGAAAAGGTTGAGGAGGGTAGGAGAAAGAGCGGATCCTTGGGGGACCCCCATAAGTACTGGAGAAGGCTGAGAGAGAGAGTGGTATGTCTTGACTGTTTGAGATCTGTGAAGAAGGAAGGATGAGAACCAGTGGAGCACCTGATCCGAGAAACCCATTCTGTTTTGTAGGATGGATAGGAGAATGTTATGACTAACTGTATTGAATGCAGAGGAAAGGTCAAGGAGGATCAAAAGGCAGGATTTGTTTTTGTCAAGAATTTTCAAGATGTCATCAATAATGTGCATGAGGGCAGATTCAGTGCTGTGACCCCTCCGAAAACCGGCTTGATGATGGTCTAGGAGTTGGTAATCCTCAATGTGAGCACAGAGCTGGGATTGGACACATTTTTCAAGGAGTTTTGCTAGGGTGGGAATGTTGGAGATAGGGCACAAGTTATTGAGATCCGATTTGTCGGTGTTGATTTTTTTTAGAACAGCTGAGAACTGGGCTGCTTTTAGGCAATCGGGATCGACCTTGAGATAAGGAGGCATTTACAATCCTGGTCCAGGTGGGGATAAGAGCGCTCTTGATCTCTTTGAAGATGGCCAGAGGCAACGGGTCACCGAAGTGGTTGGACGGGTTGATAGTCTGGAGAATTTTTTCAATGTCTTTTTCACTAACAGGGGAAAAGAAGCCCCATGAAGCATTGTTCTTAGCGTCAAAGATGGCCGGGATATGCTTTTCAGGGAAGTCGGAGGGCAAGAAGGCAGCTATAGAGGGGGGCAATAGGGCCTTCTTAGAGGTGAGGTTAATGGAGATGAGTCGTGATTTCTCCGTGAAGAAAGCATAAAATTCCTCGCAAGAGGGTGGGTAGCCACTCAAATCAGAGAGGCTTGGAGTAGTAACAGATTGCTGTTTGACCAATTCGAAGAGTTTCTTGGGGTGAATTGCCGCTTGGTCTAGTTGTAATCTGAAATAGTCAACCTTAGTTGTCTTGATCTGTTTATTGTAAAGGCTTCTTACATCTCTCAGAAGTTTTAGTTGATCCGGGGAGGGATTGGATCGCCAGGAACGTTCAGCTGCTCTAAGGTTGCGACGTTCCCAGTTTAAGTTTTCGTTGTACCGCGGTTTGGAAATTTTTGATGAAGTATTTTTAAGCTAGAGTGGAGCAATGCCGTCCATGATTTTTGCGATGCTCGAATTGTAGTGGTCCATGAGAGTTTGAACCTCAACCAAGTCAGCTTGGGAGGAAAGGACGGATTTACATTGGGCAACTAGTTTGTCGTGGTTTATTGATCTAAGATCTTGTTTCCATAACTTTGATTTAAGCGGTTGAGCCTTCCTCAATATCACCTCCCTGTTAATATAAAAGAGGATGCTTTGATGGTCCGACCAGTCACAAAAGCTTATAGATCATAAAGAGATGGTCTGTTCCTTGGAGATGATGAGGTCTAGGATTTCCCCTTTCGTGTGGGTTGGTTGGTCACAGTGCTGTGACAAATAATGATCATTTAGAAATTATTTGAGACAGGATACCGCTGGGTCATTGTGATTGGACCAAATGCAGGTTGAAGTCCCTTAGGAAGATTTGTGATACTGCAGAGTCGACATTCCTAGAGATGATTTCCATTAAGTGCTCAATTAAAGAGAGATTGTTTCCCGGTGGGTGGTAAAAGGTGTGAAGTTTACAGATCTGTAGGTTCTTACTTGAGATGCTGAGACAGAGGTATTCACATGAGGAGGGGGAGAGGACTCCAACTGGGAGATCAAGAGAATATTGCTATAAATGCAAGCTAGACCACCACCCAATTTCAAATTTCTGTCAAGCCTGACTATATCATGCGTGAGAGGTACTAGGAGGTCTAAAATAGGATTAGAAGCGGGATTTAGCCAAGTTTCGGTGAGGATGATAATATCTAAATAATTGTGTTGGAAAAGGTCAAAGATATCTGAGGCGTGTTTACTGGCTGATCTGCAGTTTAATAGTACACACTTGAGACAAAGAGGATTCGAGGGGGAAGAAGTCTGTCGATGTTCACCCTAGTGAGGTTGTCAGAAATGCTGCATCTCAGATTGTGGAAAGGATCTCTGTTCAGGTTGGGAAGGATGGAGTGTATTTGCCTCGGAGGGGTCAGGTTAGCATTGGTCCAGGAGGAGCAGAAAGTGAGATGATCTTGAGGATCAGTAGACGCCAGGCAGGGCTTACTGCTTCTGGGGCAGGGTGGCGAGTTTGGAGAGGGAGTAGATTTCAAGATGATGCCCTTTGTGATCGCTAACCCCTGTAGAGACTCTGGGACAATTATTACCACTGAACATGGTGAAAAGATCATTCAAGAGGGCCTTCACGTCATGTAACTCCGCAAAGAGATGGAACAGTTGTAGAGATATATCAACAAGGCATGCAGACAAACCTGGGTAATGTTGGGGGGATGAAGGGGGTGCAGGAGAGGCTCAGGGTGTCAGAGGGCCATGGTGAATACATGTGGGGTCCACTATGGTGGTGGGAGGTTCCTGGATAGGTGGGTGGTCAGAGAGTACTAGAGGGCAATTCGATGGTGAGGTAGGAGCCATCGCATGTAAGGGGGGTCATTGATCAGAGGGCTGGGTTGAAAAGAAACCAAAGGGGAATGTTGTCCAGAATCAGGCATGGTTGGGGGCAAAATTATAGGGGAGGGGGAAGGAGTATCATTGGTTAATCGCTGAGATAATAGGGGTTGAGGAATCCACCCATCACGAGGGTCACCCTGAGTTGGGCTGACAATCGGAGGGGCGAACGAGACCAAATGAACTTCAGCTAGCTGAGGTGGTGATCTGGGGGGTTGAGGCAGACCAACCGAGGGCGAGGAGGTTCTGAGGTTGCCTGGCGGGGAGGGGTTCAAGGAGGGAGATGAACTCGCAACTGTTAATGGGGGGTACTAGATAAACGCAAAAGTGGTGGGGAATTTCTTTGACCCCACCGCAGCGGCGACAGCCTCATTTTTAAATGTGCTAATGCTTCCATTGTTTCATATTTAACTTTTTATCTTTTTATATTCATGTCTTAAACCATAGCTTATGCACTGCGCAATCATATTCATTTAAGTCGTATGTCTTGAACTTCTCATCATGCAAGGCAAATGCAAATTTCCCAAGTTTCTCATGTAATGGCGGGCCATCCGAACCTCTTGACCAAAAACACGAAATAATGCAAGGTTCCATTCAAGCAGTTTGTTTATTTGTCCAATGCATTTCGGACCCATTGGGTCCTTCGTCAGGGAACATACTGTAAATAACAATAAAACATATATAAGCAACCCACTATTTAACCCATGGACTCCTATTCTTTAAAACCCTTTTCATATCGTACTGCGTTTTGGCATACATGTTATTTAAACATACATATTATTTAAACATGTCATTCATACAGCGCTTAAACGAATGTCCTCCTTCTATCTAATTCGTTAACTTAACATCATCCCCTTCGTGATGTTAGCCAAGCAGGTATGTTGAATGTGAAGATTCGAGAAATAAGGACGAGGGCGGGTAAAGAGAAGAAGTGAACTAGAAAGAAGATGGTAGACGAAGGGTGATGGAAGGTTTAGTTGACATGTGCAAGCAAAACTATGGGTTGAAAGGGTGTGGCAAGCTATTACGGAAGGAATGTAGGGAGGATACTGGGCTGACCCCCAGGGAGAACGAAGAAACTCTTTATTCTGTATACACACGAAGGGGATGATGTTAAGTTAACGAATTAGATAGAAGGAGGACATTCGTTTGTTACTGCAGGAGGTGAGGACTCCTCCGGTGTGCTGTCTGGAGTGTCTGGATGCTACAGCCGAAATTATGCAGAGAGCCATAAATGACACATTTGGAGCACACTTAAAAGGCATTTATCATAAAGGGTGATCTGCGTTGCCTTGAGTTACTCTGGATTTATTAAACCATGCAAAGGCACGCAAGGTGTCTTTGTATGGCTTAGTAAATATTACTTAAGCCATTGCATTCTCTTGCTTAGCCTTGTGTGATCTACTGGCACTGCAAGGGCTTACTGTATCTGGGTTACGGTTCTGTGCAAAGTCCTGGCCAATTGATTTGAACAGGTTTCGGACAGTTAGTCCATGAGGACCAGCGTGGGTCCATACTGGTGTGTTCATACCAGGTCTCAGTACAACTATGACCATTAGGATACTCACCCATGTGCTGCCCTCTTTTGTGGACTGGGATGAGGAGCTTTCTCTGGTACCGGTTGACCTTGAGATCCCAATCGACACTCTGAGTTGGCATTATTTAATGGAAGTGCTTCAGGCTGTGGGCTTTTGGCTTGTGTTCTGTGGTTGTGTCCAGTTGCTCCACATGGGCCCTATGGCACTGGTTAGGTCGGGTGGGATAGTATCGGAGAGCTGGACCATTGAACAGGGCACACATCAGGGATGCCCGTTATCCCCGGTTCTCTTTCCCCTTGCCCTGGAGCCATTGGCTACCAAGCTTAGGCGAGACTTACATGATTAGGGAATCAGAGTTGGTGACTTGATACACGTGGATCCTGTATGCTGCTGATGTTTTGTTTACCTTAAATAGCCCTGGGTCTCACTACCAAGACTGATGCAGCCATTGAGGGCATTTAGGGAGATCGCGGTTCTCCAAGTCAATCAACACAAGAGAATTATTTTCCCCTTGGGGGCTAGGTGGGCAGGAGAGGGAGCAGCTCCCTGACCCAGGCGTTAGGTGATAGATGGATAATTTTATCTATCTGGACATCAATGTTGTATCAGCAGCTGAGAATACATGTATAACCTGGGGTTGGTGATAGATGGGCTTCACAGATCTGTACGATTCTGGAGCATACTTCGACTTTCCATCATGGGACAGGTGGCGGTGGCCACGTTGTCTGTACCATCTACTAAGCACCCTGTGATTTCTGTAACCCGAAGTCTTTAAGCAATTAAACATCACCCCAGTGTCTTTGGTGTTGGCTGGCAGAAGGAGCAGAGTTGTGCTGCAGGTACTATTCTCGGACCAGGAATTGGGGGGCTTGCCAAACCTGGAATTATATTATTACACGGCCCACATACAACATGCTGAGAAGTGGTCAGCTGATGAGGATAATTGGGAGTAATGACTACTGCGGGGCATTTAGGGTGGGGAGCCTTTGTCTGTCCTGCTCATGAGGGGTGGCGGCTTGAGTTGTGCCTTCCCATGTGTAGTGCGGCAGACTGCCCGCATCTGGGAGTGGACTGTTATGAGGGTCGTCAGGTGCTAAACCTTTGTTATAGATTTAAACATTTGGGTCTTCCAGTCCTTCTGCTGCATCAGTGGTGATATGATGATTGCTAGATGAAGAGAGGGGGGTGTCAATTACTAGGTGATTAATACCCTGGGAAACGTTTATTACCTTCCAGGAAGTACATCTCCGAGCACACCATCTAGATCTGCAGATTGCCCGAGATGTGAAACAGAGGAAACATCCTTTCTACACATGGATTGGAACTGTCCGAGAGTCATAGACTACTGGGTCAAGGTTAGCGCGATGATACAAGGGACGTTGGAAATTAATCTATTCCTTCATCCCGACAACATTGTTTATTAGGCCTTGATCATTTACATCAACAGAAGAAAATGCAATACAAATTCTTATATTTGGACTTGTTAGTTATAAGGCCTGTTACTACTGGCTGGCTAGATATGCGACACCCCAGTGTGACATTATGGGTGAGGAAGATGTTGCATTGGCTCAAGAAATACATCTTAGAATGACAAGGAAATAAAGTGGCAGACGACCTGGCAATTTAAGGGGATTTAACACAGCAATTGGCTGAGACGGTGGACAATGAGGAACAAGTGGCTTCTCAGGAACAACCTAGGTCATGTGACTGCGTAATGGCTGGTTAAATCATCCTTCAAAAGAACTTACTCTGTTCCAATATATTATCACAAACATTTCTGATGGTTACTCTAAGAAATTTACACAGTGAAACTGGTGAAATAGAACAGTTCAATGGGCTGTGGATGGAAAATTGTGCCCCGTGCTTAATTTCAGGGTGTACTAAGGTGTCTATCATTAATGCTCCATGTGCACAAAAATGTTCAACACTAACAAACGTGTAGGCAACAATTGACTGAAGAACTCTATGGGTATGGATAAACCTATAATTAATCAAAAAAGAAACAGACACTTGTTACACCTCTTGACCATTGGTAAGAAAGTGGATTTTTTGGAGTAACCTCAAAAAACTCTATGCTGTTGTATTTGTGCGGTATATATGTTTCATCCGCCCCGCATTGATGTTTGCGGCAGTTATCATTGGGTACTCCAAAGTAGTGGTTTTGCCCGCCTCAACCCGAGGCACCTCTGGTCTTAAGTGCAGTGTCCAGAGAAGTGAAAGTAGGAAAGTGTGAAAACAAATTCTCAAAAAAAGGAAGAAAATTTAAAAATCTGGCAAATCACCCTTCAAAAATTTTTAATATTGGCGTGATTTCCAAATCAGCTTTAAAATGGTAGGTACTACTAAGTAGATCGAGTTACTGGATCTAACAGTATTATATATACAACGTCGACATGTTTCAGCTCTCTGGGCCCTAGGGGTCTATAGAGCTTTCGTCAGGACTCACAAACACAAAATTTCGTACTCACACCATTTGTGCAGTATTGTTAGGGTTGATTCCTGATAGTATATCAAGAAAAATAGCTCCTCCGTATTCTTTAGCCGGAGGTTCCCTATGGATAAACCTGCCAATGATGGGGCCCCTTTTTGTTGCCCTTCGCCCAGGCACGGCCCGTGCCGGGCGTTATACTGGGGCGGTGACGTCAGACAGGGGAGGCTCAGGGTGGTGGGTTGTAAAATGCGGGATATGGACCATTAGAGGTAAATACCGATAAAAATAAATAAAACGAATTTCGTTGCCCACGCTGCATCGCCAAATGTGATGCAGCGTGGGCAACGAAATTCGTTTTATTTATTTTTATCGGTACTTACCTCTAATGGTCCATATCCCGCATTTTACAACCCCCACCCTGACCCTCCCCTGCCTGACGTCACCGCCCCAGTATAACGCCCGGCACAGGCCGTGCCTGCCTTCGCCTTTAAACCATGTCCTGTCTAAATCTGTATGCAATATGATTACTAATCTTTATAACAGAGAAAGTATTAGTTCGGAAGAGTCTTGTGTTTTCAATATATTTGCCAGTTTATGAACGTGGGGAGATGTGCCCTTCATTTGACAGTAGGGTCACCCTATAGCACTCTTTCCAATCATATATCAAAGTAGCGCATGCATAGATCAACTTTTCCCCCAACAAAATTTGCCAAGTAAAACCTGGCAGAATTTACGTGGGAAAATATTACAATAAACAGAGTTTAGCATCTTAGAAAAAGGCAAACACGCAGTATTTCTGCATTATTCCCAAGTCTGAGAGGTGATACTCGAAACGGGGAAGGAATCTCCCAACATGTAAACACCACACCCTGCAGTATCAGCATTCACCCGGTCTAGAACTACCGACCAAAACAACAGACCACTCACACCGAGGCTGCTTTGTAATACAGCACTTTAAAGTTTGCTGTCCTATAGCTCCGGTCGCCTACATTCTTGTTTTAAAAACTGTCAGATCGTGCAATGTAGGGAGGGCTCTCTGTGTAAATAGCTGACACATATTTCTCTTTTGTTTAAGGTGTGTCAGACTTGTACAGACAGATAAAACGAACGACTTCTATTTCTAAAACACCATTGTTCAGAGAGGGGTAAAACCACATCCAGGAAACCTTTTACCATAGTAGAGTTAGGAAAGAGGTGTGTGGGGGCGTGACTGCAAGTTACAACGTGACTGCTTTAAGACCTCATTTTGCAATGCATTTCCACTGAACTTTGTACTTGTGTCACAATAAATATGCAAAGCTTTGGGCAAGGTGTTACATGCTACTCACCTTTACTGTCAATGTTCTGCACTTTAACAACGGATGACGTTTTCTAGGTTAATACAGTGGAATTAGAGAATGCAGATGAGCCTCATTTAAAGACCGGGCCCTCACTTCAGTTTCTGTCCTGCACCGAATTCCTAATCATAGTTTAAACACAACCCATCAATGTCTCTGATAGCCTGAACACACGAGAGCTAATATCAGCGTGGTACTTGGTGTCAATGGTGAAATTGACTAATAATGCTGTTGCAAATGATGGATATATCGAATAATAAAAGAGTGTGCTGGAATCCCACTATGCACAATTATGACATGAGCTGTGTGGTGTACAAACAGAATTTCGAGTTTCAAATATCGATATACAAAAATATCGAGTTTCAAATATCGTCATACAGGAATATCGAGAGCAACAATATCGTGGTCCAGAATATCGACATGAGGTAAGAAATATCGTTTTTGAAAATATCCAAGTTAGTAATATTGTTTGCTAAAATATCGTTGTTCAAAATATCTATTTTTATATCAGTGTTTTGTATTTTAGTATGTATTTTAAAAGTATGTGATGTAATTTGTTAGTATAAGTATTGATTTTTGTTTTTTAATATATGTGTTACAATTTTAGTTGTGATTAATTTTATGTTAATTAAATGTAGCACTTTTTAGTTCTGTAGCGGGTTATGGGTTTAGAGGGGAATAGGGTGGGAAGTAATTTAATTATAATAAAGTAATTCATATCTTTAATTTATGTGTACTTATTTAAAGTAGATGTTTAGTGTTAATTGTGGGAATTAATTTTGTATTCATTAATTATTTATTGGTTGTTAATTTTTTTAAATAAATTAATTGATAGTTATGTTAATTGTGTTATTTTTTTAGGAGCGGGTTGTGCATTTATAAGGGAATAATAGGGTGGGAAAGTAATTTAATTATAATAAATTAATTAATTTTTTATTAGTTGTATTTATATAATTTAGATTGTATAGTGTTAATTGTGGAAAATAATTTATTATGAATTAATTACTAATTGGTTGTTAATTATTATTAATTAAGTGGTAATTATGTTAATTGTGTTATTTTTGTAGGAGTGGGTTGTGGGTTTATAGATGAATAGGGTGGGAAGTAATTTAATTTTACTACATGTAGTAATTTTTGTATATTAATATGTATTTAATTTGTAATTTATAATTGTGGGAACAATTTATTAATATTTATTTATCAATTGTTTGTTAATTAATAATAACTAATTAAATATGTTGTAATTAATTATGTTAATTGTGTGATTTCTCAGGAATGGGTGGTGGGGATTATAGGGGAACAGGGTGTGAAGTAATTCATTTAAAATAATTTATTATGAATTGATAATTAATGGTAATTAATTTAAGAAAAATTAATTATGGCAATTGTGTCATTATTTTTATATTTTCAGTTGTGGGGTTCATGGTGGTAATGGGTGTGAAGTAAATTATTTTCAAATAATTAATAAGTTGGTAATTGAAACATTTAAACATTTAAAAAAAAAAAAAATAGTTACGGAAATTGTGTAATGACTTCTATGTGTGTGTTGTGGTGTTTACTGGGGTAGAGGGTGGAAAGTATTTTAAGTTTTATTATTTAATAATTATGTACTCATTATTATTCATTCTTTAATTGATACATTTTTATGGTTATTGTTTACTTTTATTTTGTGTGTGGATTTTGGTCTTATATGAGTAATAATTGATCAGTACATTAATATTATATGTTTTAATTTTATTTTTAAGTAATAATATTTGTTTATTTGATTAATAAATATATTAATTATAGAGGTATCATTTTCTTTAGAAATGTAGTATTGTGAAATTTGTGTTGTTTTTTGGTATGAAATAAAGAATATTTATTTTATATAACAATTCATATTTTTGATTATAATTAATTTATAATAAATATAGTTTTTGTTTGTAAACATTTTTTTTAATTTTTATGAAATAATGTTTGTTGGTAATTTTTTGATTTTTTTTACATTATAACATGTTTCTATTTTTGTTAATTTTAATATTTTGTATATATTTGTTATTTTTGTCTTTTTAACAATTTTTGCATTGTAGTTGTTCTTTTGTTTGTTTTTATTTTTTTAATTGACTTTATTGAGAATATTCATTTTAACCCTCTGCTATCCAACCCTTTCCCGACTGTTGCACTCACTGGAGTGGGAATAGTAATTGTTACCCCTCCGCTATCCAACACTTTCCCAACTGTTGCATTCACTGAAGTGGGAATAATCATTTTTCCACCTCCTCTAGCCAACACTTTCCCTACTGTTGCACTCACTGGAGTGGGAATAGTAATTTTTACCCCTCTGCTATCCAACACTTTCGCTACTGTTGCACTCACGGAAGTAGGAATAGTAATTTTTACCCCTCCGCTACCAAACACTTTCTCTACTGTTGCATTCAATGGAGTGGGAATAGTAATTTCTAACCCTACGCTATCCAACACTTTCCCTACTGTTGCACTCACTGGAGAGGGAATAGTAATTTTTACCCCTCCACTATGCAACACTTTCCCTACTGTTGCATTCCTTGGAGTGGGAATAGTAATTTCTAACCCCACGCTAAGTAGTGTGGCTCACTGGTTAGAGGCGGCAGACCCGAGAGCAGAGGACGGCCCGGGACCAGGGTTCGATTCCCGGCGCGGCAGGTTTCTGGACCAGGGTCAGCGGACTCGATAATTCCCTCGCCTCGGTGCCCACTCTGATCAGCGTTCACATCGGCAACTCTGGGCATTAGCTTGCCTCATCTTCACTAACGGCCCCACCAGACCGCCGGGGATGCCTGGTCTCACCCTGGAGATACCCATTAAGGGACCATCTCTCAGGGAAGCCAGGAAGGGTCTCGCAGCGGTCGAAGCGCCTTGGGACCCTACGGGTAAGTAGTGCGCTATATAAATGCCTATACATTTACATTTACATTTACATCCAACACTTTCCCTACTGTTGCACTCACTGGAGTGGGAATAGTAATTTTTACCCCTACGCTATCCAACACTTTTCCTACTGTTGCACTCACTGGAGTGGGAATAGTAATTTTTACCCCTCCGCTATCCAACACTTTCCCTACTGTTGCACCCACTGGGGTGGGAATAGTAGTTTTTACTGATGCGCTATCCATTACTTTCCCTACTGTTGCATTCACTGGAGTGGGAATAGTAATTTTTACACCTATGCTATCCAACACTTGTCTTACTGTTGCACTCAATGGAGTGCAAAATGTAAGTATAATTTTTTTAAAATATATTCATATTTTAATTTACAATATAACGTTTTTTATTAGATTATTTGTTATAGTTATATGTACATATTTATATATATTTATTTGTTAATTTTTATATATTTAGAACATTTTAAATGAAATTAAAGTTTTTAGTTATTAATTGCATTAAATAAATAAACATTTATATATTACATTGTATGTGTACATATAATTTCTTTTAATTAAATGTATTTATTATATTTCTTTGAATGTACTTTACATCTAAATATTTTTAAGTTAATTTTATTATTTAATTTATGAAACATTATTTTTTATATATAAAAAATCGCTATTTTGTACATCGATATTTTTTACATCTATATTTTTTTCGATATTTTTTTATTTTACATTTTAAAGATAGGATATCGATATTGTGGCTGTCGATATTTGTGTGTCAATATTTATGTATGGGGATATTTTTGTAGTCGATATTATGACAGTGATCCGAGCCGTGTACATGCACCCAGGTTTACTGGCTGAGGGAAGTCAGACATGATATTACGGGCTGTAAAATCCACCCAATAATCACTTTGAGAAAGGAAGGAACTTGCAGATGTTAAGGGGAGGAGAGCTTTGGAAATGAGCCACACTGAGAGCTCTACTGAGATTTCAGCTATGATGGATTTTGGAGGAATAGTGCTTTCTGGACAAGAACATGCCACACTTTAGAAGAAGTGGCCATGCCTGGGTGGCAAGTTTCATGTTACTTACCTTTACTGTCAATGTCCATCACTATAACAACAAATAACGTTTTTGGCTATATACAGTAGAATAAAAGAATGCAGAAGACCTAAACCTAACCCATCAATGTTTCTGATAGCCTGAACATACGGCAACTAATATCAGCATGGTACTTGGTGTCAAAGGTGAAATGGACTAATAATGCTGTTGAAAATGAAGGATATTTTGAATAATAAAAGCGGGAGCTCGAATCCCACTATGCACAATTATGACATGGGCGGTGTTTGTTCACCCAGGTTTACTGGCTGAGGGAAGTCAGGCATGATTTTACTGGTTGTAAAATGCACCCAATAATCATTTTGAAAAAGGGTTGCATTGCTGCCTGGACCCAGTCCCCGACTCCCCCCCTGGATCTTCAGCCAAAGCACGGGGGATCATGTACTGCTCCCCCATGCCAGGTAACATTCTCCACTGGCATCCCCCACCTTCGCCACCTCTACAACACTTTCCCCCTCACATAGTTCCCTCAGACAATTACCACCTGCTCGAGTAGGGGGATAAATGTCCATGTCAAACCCTCAGAAGAGTGAATATTGCACAGATTTCCTCTTGGGCATTCTGGGTCCACAGAGGTATACCCCATTCCGAGGTGTTTAACATGTGATAGCAGGAACTCTATGCAGAAATACCAGCCAGTAAGGTAAACTCTGGCTTCGTGGAATCTCCAGGTAGGAGTCCTCCTAGCTCGTAATCAGGGCCCTAGATGGATCACGTTCAAGCCATGAAAGGGAATTTGCTGCAAAATGGAGATTAAAGGGGACTGTCCATGTGCACACAAAGAGTATCACAAGTTTGTGGCAAGCATAATAGAAGCATAATAGAAGAGCGTGTTTAAAAATTAAATTTCAAATAATGACTGTAATAAATTGGGTTATTAGTTGTGCAGGATATGGGACTGCGCAATTAATAGTTGCATAATTTTCGTCTTAGTAGGAGCCAAGTACCCCATTGTAGCACTTGATACCCTCAGGGTACCGATGGAGAGAAGTTCAATGGCTACTCAGGGGAGGTAGCTTGGGCTAGTAATCGCTGTTCGTAAGCACACAATATCAACACTCAATAAACGATTGTCCTGTCACTGCTTTTCGGGTTGAAAAGCACAAATATTAACCGCTTCCGTGCGGCGCGAATTCCCCGGCCATGCTGACTCCGCCTTGCTCGGGCGGAGTCATGACGGAACGGTTCCGTCATGAGCACAGCTCAACCGACGCTCATGACGGAACCGTTCCGTCATGAGCATGGAAGGGGTTAAACACACACACACAACTAAATGCTATACATTAATTTACAAATATATGTATCAGGTTGATGGAGCTACCTTTAGAGACATTATGAAATCACATTTGACCCCTAGAGGGTCTTGACCCTAAATAAATCACATTACCCCTCACTTATACCACATTGAGCATCATAATATAAGGGGGACTTCAGTTTAGATAAAGCAGGGCGATTGGCTTTGTCATGGGGTCACCACATCAATTCATAAGGCAAGCCTATTGGCTTTGTCAAGGAGTCACCACAATAAAGTATAGGTGAAGGCTAATGGCGTTGTCAAGGGACACTGCATTATAAGTACAACAAGCACATGTTAAAAATCACCATCAGATCACTGAAATCAGTAACCATGTTTAAATGCAATCATGTTTGACAATAAAAGCATTACAATTCAATGTTTAGCAACAATCATTGTCAGACAGATATGAGTTAAATAAAGCAGTGATATCAAACATAACTGTCTGAGTTGTTCTTTTACACACTTCAGGCCACATAAAATGCAGCTAGAGAACCAACCTCTAGGAGTCCCTGCACTGTCAAGCAGTAATACAAAAGCCGACACCATGAGTGCTTAAAACCTAAGGTATAGTATCCCTAGGTTATATATTCTGGGGCCTGGGAGATATAGTGTTAATGTTTTCCTTGTTAAACAAGGGGGGCTGCTGCATTCTCCTCTAGCCCCCAAACACTTCCTGGGTCTTCTTTGGGGCACCACCTTAGAGGGCATTATGGGGCACTCCAGCCAGAGGCAGTGAATGTTTTAATAGCGAGTCACTAGTCCAAGAAGAAGTCTAGAAAATGTGGCCCTTGTACTCGTCTCCCTGGGAAAATTAAATATTTAAACCTTTGCTGACCCCTGGCCATTGGCCCACCCCATGGGGTATCTTCAGAATGTATAGCAGAGCTCCATGAGCTTCGTTTCTTGAGCAGGGGTCAAAGGTCAAATTCTTTAACAGCGAACATCTCGGACCCCACTGGCCAATTGGCTTGATCTTGGGCTAATTTCTCTCCTGGTGCCGAGCTCTAGCAACCAGCAGCATTTTAAACAGGTCTCCTGGCCCTCAAAGGGCACTCTTTTCAGGCAAATGATTTTAGTGGCTCCATGCACCTGCTTTCTCCTTTGCCTGGCTCCAGCTGTACAGACGTCCAGGTCTTCCCCGAACTTGTTCTCAGGGGACATAAGGAGGCCAGCATCACAAGGAGGCCAGCACCACCATCCATGAAGAAACGCATCTAGTACTGAGGGTCAGGTGGATGCCAAAGTCCTTAGTCCACAAAGCAGGGCATCAGGTGGTTTTCACCATCCAACTGTCTATGGTATTACTTCTGTGGACTTCCAGGGTATTACCCCTCCCTTGTGTAGGAGTCCTTAAGCGTGGGTGGAAAGTTCTCGATGCCAGGAACCCATGGCTAATCTCAGAACGCCACATTATCCTTCCATCCCTGTCACAACCCTCATGTAAGCATACTGGGACAATCCAATATGCTGCCATTAAGTTGTCCATGTGCAGAGCTCCGCCACGACGGAACTGGAGCAAGGTCACATAGGAACACATCTGCACCGCCCTCCGTCAAAGTTCCCCCATCACCACGAACGACACCAACTCCGCAGCCAGAGAATTCCACCGCTGGCTCTACCACTGCGCCAATAAGAATTTAACCCTCTGCCCCCGCTAAACATTGCCCTCTATAAGCCGCCTGGTTCACCAGAGAACTTCAAGAAGCCAGAAGCGCCTGGAGATGCCTAGAGAAAACCTGGCGGAACTTGAGAATCACGGAATCATAGAACAACCACAAGAGCGTCCTGAAGGACTACTACCAACGCATAAGAGACAGCAAATGGACCTTCATAAGAGACAAAGTCGAGACCAACATATCCAATGCAAAGGAACTGTTCAATGTCATACAGCAGTTCGCCAAACCCACCTGCGAATGCACGGACGTCACTCCCTCCCAGGAACTGTGCGACAAGCTCAGCTCAGACTTCCATCTGAAGATCAACTTCAACGAACCAACGACTAACACCACCCCCTTACCCACCGCCACCGACAAATATACCTTCCACGTCCTGGCAACCCACCACCGTCGAACTCATCACCGCGACCATGAAGAAAACACACTCTGGAGCCCCAATGGACCCCTGCCCACTGCACATATTTCACAGGGCCGCCGCAGCCATCGCACCCAAACTGAAATGAACCATCAACGCCTCCCTCAGGACAGGCATCTGCCCAGACGACTGGAAATGGGCAGAGGTAAAACACCTCCTCAGGAAAACAATGGCCGACTCTACGGACCTGAAAAACTACCGGCCCATCTCTCTCCTCCCCTTTGCAGCCAAAGTCACCGAGAGAATCGTAAACACCTAGCTAACCGCCTTCATAGAAGAGAACTCCATACTGGATGCATCTCAGTCTGGATTCAGCAGCAGCCACAGCACCAAGACGGCCCTCCTCACCACAACCGATGACATCTGCATGCTACTGGACCAGGGACACACGACGGCCCTCATCCTTCTAGACCTCTCTGCAGCATTCAACACCATCTCACATCGCACGCTTGCTGCCATACTTCACAATGCAGGAATACAAGGAGCCGCCCTCGACTGGATCCGGTCCTTCCTTTCTGACAGAATGCAGAGGAACTGACTCCTGCCTTTCCTCTCCAAGCCCACGGAAATCAGCTGCCGAGTACCCCAGGGATCATCTCTCAGCCCTACGCTCTTCAACATCTGCATGGCCCCCCTCGCTGCCATCGTCAGACAGCTTGGACTCAACATCGTATCCTACATCGATGACACCCAACTCATCCTCTCGCTCACAAAGAATCCAGAAGAAACCAGACTCTGCTTCCAGGAAGGAATGTAGAACGTAGCTGCCTGGATGAAGGAGAGCTGCCTGAAGCTAAACTCAGAGAAAACCTCGATCCTTGTTCTCGGACCCTGCACAACCGCCTGGGACAACACCTGGTGGCCCTCGGGAGCCCACCCACCCCTACAGACCATGCTGGGAACCTCAGAATCATCGTTGACTCCTCCCTCTCCATGCACCTCCAAATCAACGCTGTTGCCTCCACCAGCTTTAACTGCCTTTGCATCCTCCGTAAGACCTTCAAAGCGATCCCCCCAGACTGCAGAAAGACCGTCACCCACGCACTCATAACCAGCAGACTGGACTACGGCAACGCCCTCTACCCCAGAACAACATAACTCTTCTACACAAACTACAAACCATCCAGAACGCCGCACCAAACTTGTGCTTGGGACCCCGCGCCATGAGCACATGACCCAACACCTATGAGGCCCCCAGCTTCCCTGCCTCACTTCAAATCCATACCATATGAGATTATCAAGCAATAACAAACCAGACAACTGTGATTATGCTGAGTTTTATTTTACCCCATAAACATAACAGGCAAAAAGTACTATTATGTCATAGACCCTAACACTTTAGATCCAAACACAACCTCTAATGAAGTGTTGTGATAAATTTGATAATGATTAACAAAAATCAAGGGAGTGGCCCAGGTAGATGCGCTGCAAATCTCATTTCTATGTGCCCCTTGCAACTCTGCTGTAGATGTAGACATACTTTGGGTTGATCTACCCTGAATTTCTGCTGGTGGTATCTTATGCAATACTTTATAAGCCATGGAATTTAAGGTTCTCACCCAACGACTTAATGAAGCAATGGACAGCTAACCACCTCTTTTGACTACCTCAAAATTGACAAATATTTAAACTGCCTTAGAGAGGATACCTCATCTAAATAAATCAGTAAGGCCCTGCGAACATCTAGGCAATGAAGTCTAGTTTTCTCTCCTGAAGACGGGTTGGGAAAATTACCAGCAAAATCAACTCCTGCTGCCTGAGAAAAGGGGAATTCACCTGTGGAATAAAAGAAGTTAACAAGGATAGCAAGGATAGCGCAAACCTGCCCTGAAATATTTTTCATTCTGGAGATTTATGAAGAAAGTCCACCTAACTCTCCCAAAGTAAGAGCTACTAGAAAGAAGGTGTTTAAGGTCAAAACCCTAAAATCTACTTGGCCAAGGGGTTTAAATGGAGAATTGGTCAAAGCCCTCGACACCAACTCCAAATTCCACTGAGAAAGCTGCTTCTGTGATGGAGGAGAAATATTGGCCAATCCCATATACAGATGGGAAACCAGCCCATCCGAATCCCTAAGGCTGTGGTACCCAAAGTACGGCCCGGGGCCGCAGCGGCTCTCCTGACCTTCACATGCTGCCCCCTCTTGAATGACTGTACTTGGCTACTGTTTACTTCAGAAAGCACTATCATTCATAAATATGTTAAATAAATGAGAAGCGTTTATTTACAGGATAACTGGAGTAAATAGAGATAAATCTAATCACTAGTATATGCAGTAGACCTTTGTACTCTTACCATTCCTATGTGACCTTTAGAGTTTATCCATTCATATCCCTTCCCTATGTATATAGAGATAACTCTAATCACTAGTATATGCAGTAGACCTTTGTACTCTCTACCATTCCTATGTGACTCTTAGAGTATATCCATTCGTATCCCTTCCCTATGTATATAGAGATAACTAATCACTAGCATATGCAGTAGACCTTTGTACTCTCTACCATTCCCATGTGACTCTTAGAGTATATCCATTCGTATCCCTTCCCTATGTATATAGAGATAACTCTAATCACTAGTATATGCAGTAGACCTTTGTACTCTCTACCATTCCTATGTGACTCTTAGAGTATATCCATTCGTATCCCTTCCCTATGTATATAGAGAGAACTAATCACTAGTATATGCAGTAGACCTTTGTACTCTCTACCATTCCTATGTGACTCTTAGAGTTTATCCATTCGTATCCCTTCCCTATGTATATGGAGATAACTCTAATCACTAGTATATGCAGTATACCTTTGTACTCTCTACCATTCCTATGTGACTCTATCCATTCGTATCCCTTCCCTATGTATATAGAGATAACTCTAATCACTAGTGTATGCAGTAGACCTTTGTACTCTCTACCATTCCTATGTGACTCTTAGAGTATATCTATTCGTATCTCTTCCTTGAGTGACTTTACTATTTGTACATTTGCAATTTTTCTTTCTGTTTATATCTCTTCTTTGTGTGACTTTACATCTTGTACATTTGCAATTTTTTCTGTTTGTATCTTTTATGTAACGCATGTAATCCTTAGTCCTTATGTTTTGCAACTGGTTCTTATGTAAAGCGCTCTGACACCTTCGGGTAAAGTTTGCGCTATATAAAATCGCATTAAATAAAAATAAATAAAAAAACAAATAAGGTGCCGTGCAAAACTTAACTTTAAAACACATTCGATTTTCAATACATCTTGCAAGAAATGTGTAGAAATAAGATAAAATCTCTTCAAAATTCAAAAAGTGTATTTCATTAACATGCAGAAGAGTTACTCCTTAGTGCATCTGATCAGATAAGTGCATTCAGAAGTATTTTATTTAAAACTGATCGTTTTTCAAAATGAGTGTAGAAATATCCATGCCTCCTCACACCCTGACCACAATGCTAATAGTGAACTAAAAGGCAAGTCACTTGCCACGTGGTACCCTTTCGGTGGTTACAGTTGTTATTATTCATGAACAACATTATAGGTTATTAAATCGAAATCAAGAGATTTGTACAGTGTATACCCTTACCTCATGTATTTCAAGACCCTCATATGTCATAATTAATTAAAAGGAGGTAAAGTGAAACTATGCAACTGCCTAGGATCAAACAGTTAGGTCAAATGGAGAAGCCAGGGTTGATCGTAGATTTTCTAGTTTCACGTTGTGCAATTCTATTTTATTTCAATTCAATAATCAAGTGCCTTCCTTTTTACACTTGTGTCTCTTATGGAAACTATAGCAAGCAGAAATGCTTACCCCCAGGTACAGTAGAGGGATAGCAATTCAGATACAAAATAGCACAGTATTGTCATATCTACAACACTTCTTGAGTCTAGGGGCTTACTTTCGAGGGCAATATGGAAAGAAATTATTTTAAAATAACCACATGACTCACTGACCACACCATGTATGTGATCCACTTCCCCTATGCCAGCCTTATCCACCCACAAAGCCTCACTCCAATGGTGCTGCTATTAATGTGGCCCTCAGATACACCATACACCTTAGTTTGAAGCCCCTGGGGAAATGTTTTCGAGTAGCCATGCCCTAAGGTTACTGCTAGAACTACAAAAGGCAAAAATTGCAGCTCATTTGATCTTCGCAGTGGTCAACTTCAAACCCCCCAAAGCACCTTCTTTGAGGAACTGCAAAATGTAACCTAGATCAACCATTGTAGGACCTGACTGTTTGAAATGGCAACACCTACTAAAGACCCTCCAATACCTAACATATGATCTGAGAGTAGAAACTCTGCAAGACGCCTGGAGAGTCAAAGCAACCTCATGCGAAAGTCCTTTCCTTTTTAACCCCTTCCTTTCAACTTCCAAGCCGTCAAATATTTGTTCCTCAGGGAGTGAAGAGAACACCAGAAAGAGGAGGGGAGAGGGCCCTATCGAAATCCTCCAATCGCTGACACACTCAGACACTTCCAGAAAGGATACCAATTGGAGCAGGCCATGCTGGAGCTATCATAATGATGGACTTTCTCCCTCCTCAAACTCACTAAAAAAGGCTGTATCAGAGGGAAAGGAGGAAGCGCATACAGAAGACCCAGAGGACATCTGAAAGAAAGAGTGTCTATTGCACATGCCTTCTTTTCCCTCCACCTAGAACAAAACCTTTGAACTATTGCATTGGCCTATGAGGCAAACAGACCATGCGCAAGTGTATAATTTTATCCAGTCATTCACCCACTTCAAATCCAGGACAGGACGAAAAGGACCAAAAACGTTTTTGAACCAAGAATAGGCTTGAATACCTTACTTCCATGGGAACTGGAGCTACAGCACCCTTGTCCAACAACAACTGTATTCCTTCCAGCAGAGCACTCTATTTCACTGGATTATGTGGACTGCTAGCCTCAATCCCCCTGTGTCTGAGGAATCTCCAGAAAGTCTATTACATATCCATGTTTGATGATATTCAGATCAATACGTCCTTGACATCTTGTTCCCACTTGGGAAAAGGGACTGAATTCTGGCTCTGACTGGAAGACCATCATTGTCAGGAGGGCTTCTTGTCTTTTAGCCGAGACGTCTCAGAAAACTCACCCTTAGAATTATTTTTCTTACGTTCGTACTTCCTTCTCTTATCTGACCAGGCTTTGTATGCTTAGATAAAGATCTGCTTGAGAAACCCGGGCCTTTTTATGGGAAGTAGATGATCCACCTTTACAAGGACGGTTGTGCTTGCAATCCTTAAAGGTCTTCACAATCAAATTTTCCAGCTGGGCCTCAAACAGCATCTTACCATCAAAGGGTATTTTCAAAAGTCCAAACTATTCTGCCACTTCCATTTTCTATTACCTCAGCCACAAATACTGCTGTGCTGAAATTACTGCACCTGACGCCATAGCTGTGAATTTTATGCCGAAATATCTGCCAACAATTTCGACCGCATTTCCAAGACCACAGGCAAATCTGAACACCTAGTGCCTGTTTGAGTGGCCTTTGATAGCGTATCAAAATCCTTGACCATGGATTGAGATACATACCTGGAGTATGTTCCTGCTTTCGAAGCCAAATTTTCTGCAGACCTGACAATGCCTTACGCAAAGCCACATCAACCTTCTTATAAGTCACATGTGTTGGAGCACAAGCCTCTGGATTAGGCCAGGGCGGAACTTGTGGAGTTTCACTCTGTGAAATTCCGTAAAGTTACAAGCAAACGAGATTCTGCAGAATTCCAGAAACGAGCGGAAATAGGCACATCACGATGCTCATGCTGTGATTTTGCTCCGGGAGCTGGTTCCACGCAGAAAAATCAGCATGAACTGCACCACACAGCATGCCAGAGGGCACAGTTTCTTGAGTTGACTTTGCTGCAGCTTGAGTATATTTTCTACTCGAGCTGCAGCTTTCTGACTGAGAATGGTCGCGACCGCCCGTGTTGGGGAAATCTCACAGGGTGACCTTCTAGCGACCGAAAATCATGGTAAGGGATGCCAGATCTCACTTGCGTTTGCCATCTTACCATTTTCAAGCTGCAGAATGTCCAAAATTCCACAGATTCCACTGGCTGAGCGGAATATATCACCCACCCCTACGCTGGATTCAAAATGGTCCTGCCTAATAAAGTATCCAGGATAGCGCCCACATTAACCGTTTGCAGCAAAGAATTCTCTGCCTGCTCTAACATATACAGTTTTTGAAGGCACCTTGGAAAGGACATTTTATCCAAGTCCTTCCATTCTGAAACAACCAAGTCCTTTATTTTACCATGAAATGCCAGAGAGCGAGGCTGAACATACTGCGGGAACTGGTCTGCAGAATCCCTCACAGGCTGAAAGGGAGAAAATCCCAAAATCTGTCATACATGTGACTTAATATCCACCATCTACTCTCTCCTGATATATTTTCCACAATAAATGGAATGAAGATCTGCATCCAACAGACCAGGTGAAGACAGGCATGATGGAGATTTTACCCTCTTGGACTTAGGCTTCTCAATCAATCAGAGGGTCTTGTAGAGCCTGGCATGTCACCACAGGCACTGGGGTTCTGTTAGCCTTGGGCGGAGGGTGGTGGTGGTCGAAAGCCCAAGTCTTAAGCTTTTTCCTGAAGTCCTTCATTGGTGGGGAAGTGTGCAGGTGGAGGGGCAGGTCATTCCAGGACTTGGCAGCAAGTTAGGAGAAGGAGCGGGCTCTGCAGTGGCTACGACGGATGCAGGGATGTGGGCCAAGGTGAGGGAGGAGGATCGAAGCTCTCTGGTCGGTTTGTTGAATGTCAGGCGGTTGTTGATGTAGGCGGGTCCAGACTTGTTGAAGGCTCTGTAGGTGTGTATGAGGGGTGAGATATATGAAACTAAAAATTGTAACATGTTACATCGGTATCCCCTGTCATGGTGTCACCTGAATTAGTTGGTACAATGACATGTAATTAAGCTACAGCCTAACAATGATCATTAGATTATCATCTGCTCTGATAGGTCATAGCTGTTTTATCAATATATATTATATGCAAGATGTATCAATCAATCAACACCTTCCTACCTGCATTACTGATTATGCAAATGTATTGCTATTTTCTTTTTGTACTTACTTGCTAAAAAAACTATAAAAACTATTTGAAATAAAATACTCCTCCAGAGTATTAGTATAACCAATGAGGAGAAATCTGTATGCACCAGCCATGTGCTGGGTTTATAAACCCTGTTAAAAATATAAATAAATGCTAAGAGGTCCGCCGGACCCCTACCTCCACACAGGCATCCATCAAGGCTCAAACAGAGAGCAGCACCACAGCGCCCGGGTCTCGGTTCCTCCGGAAGCCGCCGCCCAGCCAATCTGATGCTGACCAGACTCCGTCCAGGCAACTCCCAGAAAGATATTCCAACCCCTCTACCCCACGGAGTACCAAAGAGCAGGCCCTCGCCGCTGATAGTTCAGGCTGCACTGTCACGCAGACGACCTGGTATCTTCAGACGGGTTCTTGATAGTGCCCACACCGTCATCCGCTCCCCCCTGCATTTTATACACTTGCCCATATAATGATTACACAAGACACATTATTATGGGTAAAGAACTGCTGCAGGTTTATTTTCATACAACAAAAGTATGACGTTTTGTGGGTTATCTTACGGGCGATCCAGGGCGGGCAGCCCCTCGCTGCCCCGCCCACCTTATGAGCCAGCCGGCACGGTGGGTCGACGCCCGGACAGTGCAGCCTTTGCTGATCCCCTTACGGATCACGTGATCATGTCTTATACTCCCGCCCCCCCCTTTCAGGGCGGAGCGTGGTGTGGCACACCCCCGGTTGGTAAGGCCCCCCAACCGCCCGAAGGACTAACGGGGTGCCGTCGCGGTTTTCCCGGAACCTCCCTGCGGCTCCAGGTCTTTGGCTCAGGCACCCTTACTGTGCCAGGCAGAGGTACCCTTACTGTACCCGTCTGCCGCAGAGGTACCCTTACTGTACCAGTCTGCCTCCAGATCGCCTTGTAACTCCACCTGCAACACAAAAGAAAACATTAGAACATCCAAATCAGCATGCCACCCATCAAGCTGCTGGGTACGAGGACAGGGTGGGTGCAGCGAGGCAGGCAGGCGCAGGACGACCAGCCCGAGGCCGGACAGGGGCAGCCGGGAGGGCGGACGACCGGAAAAGAGGTCGCGTGCAGGGCTGCAGGGGCCTAAGTACCCGGCCCGCACTCCAACGCGCCCACCCCCGGATGCAGTTCACTGGTGCACCCGGCCGGGGGTGGGGCAGATGCACTGCCCGAGCCTCCCCCTCCACGAGTACTGACGGAGGGGGGGGGCTCCGACTAGTGGGACTAAGGGAGCTGCCCTGCTGATGTCCCCCTACGGGGGACGCGGGCAGCGGCATAGTGCCCACACCGTCATCCGCTCCCCCCTGCATTTTATACACTTGCCCATATAATGATTACACAAGACACATTATTATGGGTAAAGAACTGCTGCAGGTTTATTTTCATACAACAAAAGTATGATGTTTTGTGGGTTATCTTACGGGCGATCCAGGGCGGGCAGCCCCTCGCTGCCCCGCCCGCCTTATGAGCCAGCCGGCACGGTGGGTCGACGCCCGGACAGTGCAGCCTTTGCTGATCCCCTTACGTATCACGTGATCATGTCTTTTACTCCCGCCCCCCCTTTCAGGGCAGAGCGTGGTGTGGCACACCCCCGGTTGGTAAGGCCCCCCAACCGCCCGAAGGACTAACGGGGCTCCGTCGCGGTTTTCCCGGAACCTCCCTGCGGCTCCAGGTCTTTGGCTCAGGCACCCTTACTGTGCCAGGCAGAGGTACCCTTACTGTACCCGTCTGCCGCAGAGGTACCCTTACTGTACCAGTCTGCCTCCAGATCGCCTTGTAACTCCGCCACAGCTCTGGCGGAGGCTACCGTCGATGACAGAGCCCCCCACCTCAGAGTTCCCTAGTTACGTCTCGCAGCCTCTAGTGCCTCCCGCACGTCATGGAGAAACATATCCGTCCTGCCTGTGCCACCTTGACGAGACACTTTCAAGTTATGTTCACGTTATCCTTGGCGCCCTGACAATGGGGTCACCACAGGAATGAAGGAATAAAGCATGGTGTCCCACCTAAGTCGTTGCACATTTCGTGGGGTGCAAACCTACCGATGGCCGGACCCTGTTGTACACCTGCGACCCTGGATACTTATACCAGTACTGGTATCGACTACTAGAGTGGGTCACAAGTCCAGCTATAGGCTTCCAGGATTCGCTGAGGACCCGTCATGTCCCTGCTATCAGCCCTAAGTAGTGGTTGTCCCTGACCTAGTGAGGGCATGAGCATCCATTTCCTGGTGCATGCTTGCAACCGTATGTAATCACCTTAGTTGTGCGGGCCCCCGGCCTAGCAGCAAGCTTGGCTAAGGCCCCCATTGAAATCACCTGCCTGTGCGACCAGCTATTTTCCTCGAAGTCCTGCCCCTAGCTACCAGGCTTACCACTCCAGGCATGTCACTAATTGTCCCCATCATGCGTTGAAGCCTCTTATGGGAACTACTTAGGCAGTCTCCCTTCACGTTCCCCGTGCAAGGTGACTGGTATGTCTGTCACGTGACCCCGTGACCCCTAATGGGCATTCGTTGGATCCCAGGCGGCTGTTTGACAAGCACCCTGCACCTAGCCAGGACCCTCCACTGCGTGAGAATCCTGCAGTCCGCATTAAGACCGTTGTTGTTACCTACCCACATAAAGACCCGGAGCACACATCTTCAACCAGGCCCACTGTTTGCTTACTGCATGCTTCTTGGTTGCATAGAATAAATGAGCTCCTATGGTGCCCTAAACAATCAAGGTGCGGGAGACCCATTTCATTCATCCCTCCCAGTTGACCAGCAAGAGGCTCTCGGAAGCCATGGTTCGAGGCAGCCTTTGTGAGAGAACCCACTCTTGGAGTGTGCCCCCCGGGACACTTCACCTTGTGCCCTATGTTCCCCCAACATCACTGAAGGGGCTCTTTAGATCAGGTAAAACCTCCTATATTCTAGCTGGTGGGTCACTTACTAATTTTCGTACCATTAATGAGCTGCTGCTGTGTCGCAGCACACAAACACATCACCCTCCCCTACTTGAATGCAGACCTATTTAGAAGTGTGCGTGTCATGACTCTTGAAAGCATGAGCATGAGAGAGGTGGCCTGTATCAAACCAAAACTGCTCCACCCCGGGGAGAGGAGAGGGGGGCCCAACTAACCTTTTACCTAGGGCAACTGATAGTCATACTGCCTGTGCTGTGATGCGCGAATGCATCCATACCCTCAAATCTTACAAAATGCAGCGTAAGAACGCACCAGGTCCCCCACATCCCGAAAGCAACCCTGCGCTATGTTGTCAACTGATCTGCAGGGACTTTTAAAGTGTTAGTAGTCGTGCAATTGTAATATGGCAGTAGCCAAATTAAACATGCCTCAAGGAATAAACCTATTCAAACCCCCTCATTAAACTGAAAGGAGCACGACAAGCCTCTGTTGACAGACCCATGTGGAGGGTTGAAAAATACCCTTCGTAGTATGACCTATGGTACGCCTATAGTCCTCTGCTTCATGTTTGAAGAGAGGGTAGGCCAACTGACCTTGGTTCGTGATCACTTTGATTACTGGTGCACCGACATGTCAGCCATCAGTTCCAATTTGCAAATGCTGACACATACAGTGCTGATTCGTTAAAGGTGTTTGCGAAGTCTATCATCCTAAAATGTGCTTCCCACTGTGCTGTGTTATACATAAACTTGCTAAAGTGAAACTTGCTAAAATGACCTTATGCCCTATACGCTAACACGCAAGAATTTACCTAACATAGAACGACAAGTTAGCACTACGCTAAACAATAGGTAATAACTTCAGATATGCATGAGAGGGATGGTCCAGACAAGCCACTGGGTAGGGGTTGGATTGGCCTGTACAGGGGAGATTGCCCAACATGCTGGTCGATCTGGTAGAGATGGGGTAGAGCCAGTTGCATTCCAGGTTGTGCCTGGCGTAAGAATATTTCGATCTGGTCCACCAAGCGGAATGGTCTAATGGTTTTTTAAAATTAGAGGCTGCGAACGCCGGTGAATTTCCTTTGTGAATCAAGTAGAGCAGAGACGCAGTGCTAACACTTTACAAGTCTCCTTTTCCGCAAGGGCATTCTCAGATTTACAAGGTTGCAAGGGAAAATGTAGATAGGAAACATATTTCGTTTGTAATCTCCATTAGCTGTTTCTAGCTGTCGGGGAATACCAAATATACTCGCTAAGGCAGAGCGCGAAATAATGGCACACATAACTAAGACTTTTCTTTGCGTAGAGTGGATTGTATCAGGAAAACTTCATATTTTACGCACCTTCTGCAAGTGTAAATCAATAAACTACCCCATGCCTGCAGATAAGTTTTCTTCATATGCCTAAAATAGGCGACTAGATACCCACCTCTCATGCTCCTCAGTGTCATGGCCCTGTAGCATGTATTAACGTTTTAGCCAACAACCCATTGCATTTTGGACTGGTAGTTTTCTTTTTAACTTTGTGACTTTGGGCTAAAAATTCTAACACGAAGGTGGCTGTTGGCACAAAAGACGAAATTTGGTGAAGGTGTCATATGAAATGGAGGCTCTTTGCAGCCACAGCTTTCATTCTAAACGTCCAGACGTGTACAAGTTAGGGGTCTCAGCAAGGTGTCAGAGGAGTGACCAGGCTGCCAGGGACAGACTATGTAAATGAAAAACAAACACACGTATGCATGCACCCACACTCGCACACACGCAAATCCCTCAACCGAAGCTGTGTACAAAATTCTTGCATTAGGCACACTTATCGGAGAGCCTAACTTACAATTCAAATGTAGCAGGTCTATGTGGTGCTGAAGGAAAGATCTATTTTAGAAGCGAGACGTGCAAAGAAAATAATGCTTAAGAATATAGCAGTCACACCACCCTCTCCCCGAATTTTGCCAGGTTTTGCGGGTAAAGTATAACATTCCTGTGCTATTTATAATCCTGATTTAGTCACAATGCCCTGTTTGCATCTGAACTGTGATTCCCGGGACTTTCAATGTGTGGGCCATAGTGTACCATTGCAGTTACCAGTAGTGTAGCCAGTGCAGTGGCACCATGGACTGTAGGAATGCAGCGTCCTGTTAGCCCAATATAAAGCAGTTTTTTCAAGGAAGTGAGTTTTGTAAACATAAATATAAGTTTTGCTGTATATGGAGGGTCTAGTATGTTGAAGAAAAGAACTACCCACTACAGGACGCAACGTTTTGTTTGAGTGAAGGGGGGGGGGCAAGAACCGCCTGCTGGGGATAGTTACCTGACAACCTACACTGCACCGACTGGCAACCTAAGTAAGCATTAAGGTTATCTTAAGCCCGATCAGGGTAGGGTATTAGAGCACTACAACATTAGCACCAGTCAAGTAACGTGAGGACACAAACATATAGGTCCACATAATACCACAGACACGGCAGCGGGTACAAATAAAGCATACACCTACCCTCTGCACAACATGTAAGCGGTGGCTTCGCAAATGCAACCCGCCCCACCGTGCTGCATTCTCTAAACCCGACAACAAGCTTACAGCGGCACTCATGCGCACGCACATAAGTGTGAAGCACTTCTATCCCTCCTAAGACTACCCTCATAAAACTAACGGAGAGATGGGCGACCGGTCTGGCCCGCAGCAGTAGTGCCCACGGCCCTAATATACGCCCTCTGCTGAAGGCAAATTATTGAAAAATCCTATACTCCTTGACTATGAAGTGCCTATCAAGTGTTCTGTGGTTAGAGTCTGCCACTTAATGCCGTATTACCCTTTTCATGTGTTAGGCAATCTCTCGCAACACGCACCCGTCATTTTTAACTTGTAACACTATTTGCTACCTCTTACGATTGTGTTTCCTCACGGCAACTGCCAGTATTGCCTACGTAATGTTAGTTCCTGTGCTTAAAGCTGCCCTGTCTTGCCATACGTTACCTCTACTTGTCCTTATCGCGGGCAGCGCGCTACATGTGGACCAAAACAGAAACTGTCAGTATTGTCTACGTAACGTTAGTTCCTGTGCTTAAAGCTGCCCTGTCTTGCCATAAGTTACCTCTACTTGTCCTTATCACGGGCAGCGCACTACATGTGGACCAAAAAAGTTTAAACCGTTGTGTTACATTACTTTTTGACGAAATTATTCGAAATTTTTCGGTTGGCAGTGGTGACTAGCGTGGTGCCGAAGAGCAGTGGTGACTAGCGTGGCGCCGAAGAGTGTAAGTCTTTGTCTAGAAAGGCAAGGGCAGTCAAACTTCAGAATTTGTTTGATTTAAATAGAAGCAATTACACCGCTTCGAAATGGGTAGTTGTAGGCGAGGAGACTGAGACTGTCTGAATTATGCCGGAACTAAAACAAGTGTTGCCACATAGACCAGGCAGCTTTCCACATATGCAACTTGGGGCTCGTTTGTTTATGGGATATTGTTACTCGCACCAGTACCACGATCCCGGGTTATCTGAGATTGAAAGAGTTCCCATTTTAAAGGACCAGCGGATCCACTCTTTAACACGATTGCAATCGCTTTTGCACTATCCTCGCAGTGGAGAGCCGCAGTGGAAGCATTTTTATATTCCATAAACTTGACCCGCGGGTGTCGTAGGGCAACGTGAGCACTGAATTGCCCTATCCTGTCTCCAGATATTGGGAGATTAAGTAAATTGCCCAGGACCCTAGTTGTGGACACGACCCCAAGGCTCGAACCCGGACTACTGCCTAATTCTGCTGTCCTCTCCCTAAACTTGGTTCCCCGCGTCGGGTCACATTGCTTTCAATAGTCATGTGCCAATAGATCCTGTGCACATGTGTGCAGGCAGTCGCATTCTCGGTTAGAATTGCTGCTTACCAACTATAATACCTCTCTTACAAACAACGTTGGGGGGTGCAACTAAATGCACGCGCAGTTGTGGCGCCAAAGTAAATGCAAGACAATTTCTAAAGTATTGATGTCTGTCTCTACGGGCCATCACCAGCCTCTACTCCTGGTAGAACTCACCCAAATTATCAAGGGGCTCGCTCCTATTGCCTCACATATCGGCCGACGGCCTGCTGGGCAGTCGAAAGAAGCTGTCCCAGGTCAGGCATAACAGTAAACGCTTGCCCCCTGCTCGCCGGTAATTCTCGCCATGGACTGCAACTGCAGCGAGGCAGGCAGGCGCAGGACGACCAGCCCGAGGCCGGACAGGGGCAGCCGGGAGGACGGACGACCGGAAAAGAGGTCGCGTGCAGGGCTGCAGGGGCCTAAGTACCCGGCCAGCACCTCAACGCGCCCTCCCCCGGATGCACGTCACTGGTGCACCCAGCCGGGGGAGGGGCAGGTGCACTGCCCGAGCCTCCCCCTCCACGAAGACTGTCGGAGGGGGGGAGCTCCGACTAGTGGGACTAAGGGAGCTGCCCAGCTGATGTCCCCCTGCGGGGGACGCGGGCAGCGGCAAACTCCTTGTTCTCCATGTAGAACGTGGATGGGAAATCCTCATCCACGAAATCCGAAATGCTGACGATAGGGCCCCGCCAC